>NC_071393.1:32748234-33437224 GCF_022682495.2 Desmodus rotundus
TTGAGTTCAAGCAATAGCTCATTTCAAATACCACAATGTTTTGGGGATTTTTTGGAAACCAGCCTGCCCATGTCATCTGTTAAGCCACCCTTATCCCATTTCGTCGTGCTGAGATGGAGATGCAAAGGACAATGATCACTCAAATGAGCACACCCGTCCTGCTCATTAACAGGTCCAGTCCTGAATACAACCTGAAGAAAATAGGCCCTGGCTGGGGTGGCTCAGTGGATTGAGTGCCAGCCTGGGAACCAAAGGGTCACTGGTTCAATTCCCAGTCAGGGCACATGCCTGAGTTGCAGGCCAGGTCCCCAGTAGGGGGCATGTGAGAGGCAACCACATGTTCATGTTTCTCTCCCTCTCTTCCTCTCCCCTCTCCTCTCTAAATAAATAAATAAATAAAATCTTTAAAAAAAAACCTGAAGAAAATGAGAAGGCTAAGCAGGATGCTGGTATCTGCATCTCAGTGTAAACCTGTTTTCATAACACTCACTGGGCTGCTGGCTCAGGCAGGCGGGAGTAGCCTATGTCACCGCGGGAAGAGTCACTGGACAGGGCAGTGGCCAAGGGACTGAATCCCTGAGAGCCGGGTGCACAGCTACCAGCTCCTGCTCTGCCCGCCTGTGACACATCCACCTGAA
The DNA here is from genome assembly GCF_022682495.2 of Desmodus rotundus. NCBI lineage: Eukaryota > Metazoa > Chordata > Mammalia > Chiroptera > Phyllostomidae > Desmodus > Desmodus rotundus. The sequence goes on from NC_071393.1 coordinate 32,748,873, forward strand.
ATCTCTGACAAGTGTGGAAGAGGAAGAAACCTCTGGCATCCACCCCACAGCCAGACGCTCGCAACTAGTCCGTGAGAGTCCTGATTTTAATTACAAAAAATGTAAGGAGAATGCCACTCACCTAAAACGAAAGGAAGTACCGACACGTGCCACATGTAGATACTCTCTGAAAGGACTGTGCCAAGGACGAGAGAAGCCTGACACAAAGGGCACGATACAGTGTGGTTCCGTCTCTGGGAAATATGCAGAGAGGCTCTGTCCACAGACAAGAAGTCGACTGGTGGCTGCCAGAGGCTGGAGGGCAGGGACAGTGGGAGCAACCGCTTAATGGGTAAGAGGCTTTCTTTGGGGGAAATAAAACTGTTTTGGAAGATACAACTGTTGGTTACACAACATTGTGAATGTCCTGATTGCACTAAGTTGTTCACTTTAAAATGATTAAGTTGAAGTTACGCAAATTTTACCTCAATGAATTTTTGTTGAAGTCATAGGAACTGGGCCCAACGGGGCTGCCACTGACCAAACCAGAACCACCTAAGTCTGAATCATGGCAGGAATGGTTTATAAGACATTATAATACATGGAATAATCAATGACCTGTCAGCCCCCACTGGGAAAAAAGTAAGGAATAAAGATGAACTTCCTGTCAAAATAGCAGAGCAGATAAAAGTGCTCGCCTCCTCGAACAACCAACATCAAACTTACAGCGAGACTACAGAGCCACCACCCTTGGGAACCACCTGAAGACTAGCTGAAGGGAACTCCTACAAGTGAGGATCTAGGGAAGAAACCACATCAAGACTGGTAGCAGGCGAAGAGACAGGAAAACAAGCTGGCTCCACACCCATGTGTAGCAGTTAGGAATCGGGGGGGGATCTCTCAGCTGCAGAGGTCCCCCCTGAGAAGTGAGGGGTCCCAGCCCCACACTAGGCTACACCTGTGCCAAGGAGAGGTCTCCACATCTGGCTGTGAAAATGAGCCAGGTTCCATCCATGCAAGAGGCAGGGCATCGGAGACCCAGATGTCTTCCCAAAGGGCCCGAGTAAAGGCTCACTTGCTCTAAAACACTCTCCATAATCCCCAGAGAAGGGACAGCAGCTTTAAAAGCACCAGAAACATGTGGGGAGGAACTAAATTATCTGGTTTCAGAGGAAGGTCTGGCAGGAAACCTCTCTCCAGGACCAAAGAGCTGGCACACACTGCTGTGCCTTCCCCACCACACACCCCACAGAAGCAGGTGGTGCCCAACTCTCACTCTCCATCCACCTGGCCACCACTGCTCATGCAACCCCAACCTTGGGAATTCCCTGAGACCCCACCCACTCAACTCATGCACCTGCCCAGATCCCTTTAGGGATGCTCTTTAAGTGGCTGGACTACACAGGCAGCAGGCCTTTCCTAAAATCTCGGAAAGATCCACAAACCCCAACCAAACACGCAGTGGCCCAGAGCCAGGCACCAGTGGCAGGCGCCCTTGGTTTGCAGCACTGCATCCCACAGGTGCCTCCGAGCCCAGCACAGGCAGCTACCAAGGGCAGATCACTCTGGAGCTCCTCCCTGGGGGCCCCAGGCAGTGGCTGAGCTGGGCCTGCACCAGAGACCCTCCCAAGAGGCCTCATGCACTACACACCTGGCTGCGGACAGGAGACTATACCTCAGCACCACACAATTAGCTCCACAAACAACACACCCGAAGAGCAGACTTGACAGGCGCCGGAGCACTGCTTAAGCCAATTCCATTCTGTGGGGTCAGCCCCACACACCAGCCTGCCTGACGCAGTCATGGCCAGTCCTCAGCGTCTGTCAACCTGAGGACCAATCCAAACCACCCATGTGCCAACCACGATCAAAGCTCAATTACCACAGGAGAACACACACAACCCACATGATTAACACCCCTGGAGCACCTGGCCCTCAGGTGGCCAGGGAGGCTGCGTCACTGGGCCCCACAGGACACACTCTACATGAAGCAATCCTGCCGAGACGCAGAGATGTAGCGGCCCTACCCAACCCATGCAAACAAACACAGGGAGGCAGCCAAAATGAGAAGACACAGATCCCAACAGAAAAATAGAACAAAACTCAAAAAAATAAATAAAACTAAACTCAGTGTAGACAAGCAATCGACTACATACAGAGTTCAAACACTGCATATAAGGATACTCGATTCACTTAGTGGAAGAATAGGTTAATTCAGTAACAACTTACAGAAAGAGATAGACACCATAAAAAGTCAGGCAAAAACACAGACTACAAAAACCAAAATGAAGAATAAATTAGATAGTATCAACAGTAGATTAAATGCAGCAAAAAATCGAGACTTCTAGCCAAGATGGAGGCGTAGGTAGATACACTTTGCCTCCTCACACAATCAAAAGAAGAACAACTACAAATATAAAAACAATAAACAACCAGAACTGCCAGAAAATCAAACTGTATGGAAGTCTGACAACCAAGGAGTTAAAGAAGAAACATTCATTCAGATGGTAGGGAGGGTGGATACCGGCAGCCAGGGTGGAGAGTACACACAGCAAAGCGGCGGCTGGTGGACCAGGCTGATAAGCAGGAAGAACAACTAGGGAGAGAGACAGACCACGCAGCCCAGGGTTCCAGCACGGGAAAAGAAAGCCTCAAAACCTCTGACTGTCAAAAGCTATGGGGGTTGAGGCAGCAGGAGAAACTCACAGCCTCACAGGAGATATTGTTGGAGAGACCCACAGGGTCCTAGAATGTACACAACCCCACCCACCTGGGAATCAGCACCACAAGGGTCCAATTTGCTTGTGGGTAGCAGGGGAAGTGACTGAAAGCCAGCCAAGAGCCAAGCAAGTGGCATTGTTCCCTCTATGACCCCTCCCCCACACACAGCACCACAACGCAGCAATGTGGTTTGCCCCGCCCTGGTGAACACCTAAGGCTCCACCCCTTACTACATAACAGGTGCACTGACAAAGACATATGGCCTAAATGAAAGAATAGATGAAAACTCCAGAAAAAGAAACTAAGCAATGAGGAGATAGCCAACCTATCAGAGGCAGAGTTCAAATCCCTGGTAAACAGGATGCTCACAGAAATGATTGAGTATGGTCACAAAATAAAAGAAGAAGTGAAGGCTATACAAAGTGAAACAAAGGAAAATGTACAGGGAACCAACAGGTGAAGGGAAGGAAACCAGGACTCACATCAAAGACTTGGAACAGAAGGAAGATATAAACATTCAACTAGAACAGAATGAAGAAACAAGAATTCAAAAAATATGAGGAGAGGCTTAGGAACCTCCGGGACAACTTTAAACATTCAAACATTTGAATCCTAGGGGTGCCAGAGGGAGAAGAGCAAGAAATGGAAAACTTGTTTGAAAACATAGTGAAAGAGAACTTCCCTAATCTGGCAAAGGAAATAGACTTCCAGGAAGTCCAGGAAGCTCAGAGAGAGCCTCTGTTTCAATATGTAAGGAAAGAAAACTTCCCTAACCTGGTGAAGGAAATAAACATACAAGTTCAAGTAGCATAGAGAGACCCAAGCAAGATGAACTGGAGGAGGTCCACATCAACACACATCATAATTAAAATGCCAAAGGTAAAAGACAATAAGGAGCTAATACCCAAAAAATATAAAGAATTCATAAAACGTAACACCAAAAAAATAAACCTATTAAAAGGTTGGCAGAGGACCTGAAGAGACACTTCTCCAAAGAGGACATGGAGATGACCAATAGACAGACATATGGAAAGATGCTCAACAAAGTGTTCAGAGAGATACAAATTGAAACCACAATGAGACATCACCTCACACCTGTCAGAATGGCTATCATCAACAAATCAACAAACAACAAGTGCTAGTGAGGATGTGGAGAAAAGGGAACCCTTGTGTGTTGTTGGTGGGATTGCAAATTGGTACGTTCACTATGAAACAGTATAGTGGTTTCTCAAAAAATTAAAAGTAGCCCTGGCCAGGTAACTCAGTTGGTTAGAGCATCATCGTGATATGCCAAGGTTACAGGTTTGATCCCTGGTGAGGCACCTACAAGAATCAACCAATGAATACATCAATAGTAGGTGGAATGACAGCTCAATGCCTCTCTCTCTCTCCTCTCCTCCTTCCTCTCTCTCTCTCTAAAATCAATAAATCAAAAAAAGTAGTTAAAAAAATTAAAAGTAGAACTACCGTATGACTAAGCAATCCTACATCTGAGTATTTATCTGAAGAAATCTGAAACACCTACTTGAAAAGACATGCATTCCTATGCTTAATGCAGCCTTATTTACAACAGCCAAGATACGGAAATAATATGTGTGTCTGTTGGTAGATCATTCAAAAAGATGTGGTGTATATATATATATATATACAATGGAATATTACTGGGCCATAAGAAAGAATAAAATCTTACCATTTAAACAGCATGGATTGATTTACAGGTATTATGCTCAGCAAAATAAGTCAGACAGAGAAAGACAAACACCATATAATTTGACTTGTATGTGGAATCTAAAGAACAAAATAATCCAACAAACAAAACAGACACAAAGTCGTAACTACAGAGAACAAACTGATGGTTGCCAGACTGAGGTGAGTTGAGGGTTGGGTAAAAAGGTCAAAGGGATTAGGAAGTACAAAGTGGCAGTTATAGAACAGTCACAGGCGTGTAACGTATAGCATATGGAATATAGTCAATAATATTGTAATACTCTGTATGTTATGGGATGGGTATTAGAGTTATCAGCAGGATCACTTCATTAGTTCTGTAAATGTTAACTGCTATTCTGTACACCTAAAACTAATATAATAGTGAATATTGACTGTAATTGGAAAAATTTTTTAATATTGTTTAAAAAGATAGCACATCTGAAGGAAGAGAAACAGGAATGGAAAAGCACGATGAGAGACCATCGTGAAAAGTTCTCCACTTGAGTATCTAATGGTGTTTCCAATCCGGGAAGTCCAAACCCAATTTCTTTTTTTTCTTTTTTTTAATGTTTATTGTTATTCAATTACAGTTGTCTGCATTTTCTCCCCATCCCTCCACCCCACCCTAGCTGAACCCACCTCCCTCCCCTACCTCCACCCTCCCCCTTGATTTTGTCCATGTGTCCTTTATAGTAGCTCCTATAAACCCCTCTCCCCACTATCCCCTCCCCACTCCCCTTTGGCTATTGTTAGATTGTTCTTAACTTCAATGTCTCTGGTGATATTTTGTTTGCTTTTTTCTTTTGTTGATTATGTTGCAATTAAAGGTGAGATCATATGGTATTTATCCCTCAAACCCAATTTCTTGATCTTTCCCTACAGCCCCTCCCCCCTCCCCACACACATGCAGCACCGCCCCCTGCCCCCCTCTGTACACAGCTATTATTCCACCAGCTGCTCGGGCCAAGCAGGGGCAGTCTCTCGACTCCTCCTCCTCTCATCCAGTGAGTCAGCAAGTCCATTAGCAAATGGTCAGAATTTGACTAATTCTATCGTTGGCCACTGCCCTGTGTCCAGCCAACATCCACCCCCACCGTCCTGGATTCCTGCAAACTTTCACTGCTCTTTTCCATCTAATTTCCGTGCAGCCTTGAGGAAGGCTTTTTAAAAGACAAATCACACACTCACTTCAGCAGCACATGTGCTAAAATGGGAAAGATGCGGAGATTAGCATGGGCCCTGTGCAAGGGGACACACACATTCGTGAAGCGTTTCACATTTTTCTGTCATTTAAAATTTTTTAAATAAAAAATTTAATTGAAAGTAAAATATTTAAAAATAAAAACTCACATAGGGCTCACTCACAATTATTTATAATATTGTCCATTTATGTTGAATGTACTTTTCTTTATATAATACAAATTATAATTTTTTAATGGTAAAAAAATACAATAGGTTAAATCAAATATGTCCATCTTCTGGTCAAACCCTCTATCCCACTAAGAGGAAAAAAATTAAGTTCCTCCCATGCCCTCTAAGGCCTAAGCAGCCTGCGGCCTGCTCCTGTGCACCCTGTCTTTGGAACTCTGTCCCCCTCGTTCAGGTGTCTGCTCCACCCTGGTCTCTTCACTGCTCCTACAATAAGCGGACAATTGGCTGGAGCCAATGGGCCTGCTGCTGCCTCCACCTGCAGCTCTCTCCCCGGCACCAGCCCAGCCCCCTCCCTCAAGCAAGCCAGGCACCTGCAAAGTGTAGCCCTCCTGGAGCAATCCTCCCTGGTCAGCCGGCAAAATGTGACACCTCAGAAACCTGTCGTCTTGTGCCCCCAGCACTCACCATTACCTGGCAGATGACATATTTGTTCATATTCTGTTTCCTCCCAATCAGGACCAAATTCCACGGAGCAAGGACCTTATTCACTGCTGTCTCTGGAACAGGCCTGGTGCAGAGCAGCAGCCTGTGCGCTGAACAGACTGCTGCCTGAATGCACCGCCAGCCTGAGGAAAGGCTGTGGGCCGTGGTGGCATCCCTCAGACCTGGTGGCATGGCTGTGGGCCAGGCCTCACCGGTGAGGACAGTCAGCCTCGCCAGATGATGCCTTCAGAGAGCAGAGACTGATCCCACCCGCAACTGGACACCTCCCCAGAGTCTGGCTCGTCACAGAGCAAATGAGAAAAAGTGAACTAAGTAGCACCAAGGACTCACAGTGTCACCCCGATTTCATGGCAGTGATCCCTCCCCCAAACCCTAGAACCTTCCACAGCCCAGAGAACACCCATTAGTGCAGAACAATCAACTAACCATGTGGTTTACTGATACAGGACCCATGTCGCTGGTGCCTTTCCACTGACACAGAATAATTCCTTGCACAAAAGATGAGACAAGTGAATCAAATGAGCCCAAGTGAGAGGCGGACAGTGTCGAGACGCTAAACGTCATCTAGAGAAGCACAGCTCAGCCTTGGCATCAAATAAAAATTACCTAGGGAGCTTCTCAAAATCCTCACACCCCAGCCACACCAACCCAGTTCAGCTGTCCTCCCTGTGACCAAGCAAGGAATGCAGCTTCTGAAAACTGAGCCCCTCTGAGTGCAAACAGGCAGCTACTGCTGAAAGCCAACAGCCAGAGGCTGGGGTCATGGTGAAGGCCAGAGGGAAAGTGGGGCCTCTGTAATGGCGTCAACACTAACAATAAGGAAAATAATAAATAATAAAAATTTAAATGAAGATAAAGATAAATATGTAAAAAAGCAGGAGGGCTTCCCGAGCCGCTCACCTCACCAGGGTGTCGCTGCCCGTCCCTCCCGGGCTGTAATAGAGGATGTTCTCCAAGGACAGGGAGAACTTCAGGCCCTCCACCTCCGAGATATACAGGTCGGTGCGGTTGTTACTGTGACTGACACACACAAACACCTGGTCCTCAGAGGCATCTGCGATGTAGTATTCCTTGGGAAGAAAAAATAAAAAATCCATCAGTCAAAAAGTGCATCTGTCCCGTGAGCTTTCCCTAGATGCACCAGGTGCCCCAGGGGTGGGTGTGGCCTGACGCCCACTGAACCTGACACTCCCCCGGCCTCAGTGCAGAAGTCTGGCTGACTGCCCCTCAGAGACCCTGCGGCTGCTCTGCAGCTGGGACAGGGCCCTTACTGGAAAATGGGGCACAAAATAAGAATAGGCCACTGAAGTCCATAAACGACCTAAAAACCTCTTTTTAGTGAATAACATCTCCCTCTTTTTCCAGTAAGATTTAGCATGAATTTCCCTTCCTTTTTCTCCACAGTGACTAAAGGAAGGTGAGCCCATAGAAACCTAAAGGACTGACGAAAGGACTCTATCACACACTCCTCCACGCTACTTGCCTCCCACCACACCAGCCACTGTGTCCAGCCTTCAAGTGCCTCCTCCTCCCAGGGCCACTTCTCTGATGGCTCCAGCCCACACAGATCTTCCCCATCAGTCTCCATGCACCACACAGGCTGCACTGGACTGCACACAGCTCCCTCCTCTGTGGAGCTCTCAGTCTCTCCAACCGGCCTGTGTCTGAAGGGCTGGACCCAGACCCTACACCCTGTGTGACCCTAGACATGCGTGGGCAGCACAGCAGCACTTCAGGAAGTGCTGCTGCCCTTCAGTGCCGGCTCCTCCTCTAAACCTCGCTGCCAATCCTTTCCCACTTAGAGCAAAATAAAGGCTCCGGTCCAGCCCCACCTCAAACACTGGGAGGGAAAAAAGGACCACGATGCCCACAGCACATGGCTCTCTCTGGGGACCATTCTGGAAAGTGACTGCAGAAAGCCTGGTCAAATACCCACCCGGCACGACATCCCCACGGCACCTTTTCCAGACCTCCACATGGGAATGACACTTCTTCCCACCCCCCAACGAACCCCACTTACATTAATAGGGTGTCTTGTGACAAACTGGGCTGCTCGCATGGGCTTCCGGCCAAAGGAGACCCAGAGCTGCACGGAAGGTGACTGCTGACTGCCCAGGAGATGCTGCCAAGAAAGAGGAGGAAAATCCAGTTGGGCCTCATTGTAACCGCTCCATGTAAGTGCAAGAGGAAACAGAAAAGTCACACCCCTCTGACTGCACTCAAAACACGAAGTAGGGAGTGTGACTGCAAACACACACTTTGTGGCCTCTGCTGTCACTGGCCACTAGGGCTGCAGTGCTTTTTGCCCTAGACTCCCTGGTACCAGATGAGGAGGAAGGGCAATGGTATGATAAGAGAACGTGGGCCTGGGAAACGGGGTGGAGGCTGCCAAAGCTTCAGCAGAGAGCGAAAAGGAGAGGACTGTGTGATGAGGCTGCAGAGACGGGTGGGGCGGAGCCTAGAGCCCCAAGCTCACACACCTGGCACACAAAACACACTCTTCCGCACTCTATTCCTGTTGTCAGATGAGAACGACACTTGAGGTACAAGGCTTCCACTTGTACCAAGAATTGAGGGAATTTTCACTGATTCAATTTTCCAATCTTCTGAGATTTCTCATTAATGTCTTTTGCTAGAATATGTTTTATCTGGTATACAGAGTATTCCGCATGATGCTGACCACATCACATTGCGTTTTATAGATATTTATCCATGGCCATAGTCTTCAAAATGTACATAAAAGCACGAGAGTAAGAGGAAATAACTACCTCTCTCCAGGTCTCTATGTACCTACAAAATGAGAAGCTGACTTGGGTCGGGGCTTCTCTCTGGATGGGTTTACGTGGTCCAGGAACATTGCAGATACATACACACGTTTTTTGGATAGATGCACTCGTTCTTTTGCTAGGGAGGGTCTACACCTTTTACCAGATTCCCAAAAGGGTCAATGATTTGAAAAAGGGCAAGAAACGCTATACAGGCTCCACGTGGCTTTGCAATTCGCAGAGGGAGACATAGCCTCTCAGACAGAGTTGCACACGGGACTCTGATGCGCACTGCATGCCGGGGCCCCTGGCCAGAAGGAGTTAGTCTGGCTTCATTGTTCCTTGACTGTTCACTACTGTTTAGTATGGATTTTAAATTCCTACAGAGTACGGAACACCAACTGAATGCCCTGTGCTCATATATGCCCAATAAACACTATGTGAAGAGCAAACTGATGACCACAGAGTTATTTTTGATTCATTTGCGCAATGCACGTGTATGTGTATTCAAACTACCACTGGACAAATGGTTAAAAGTAGTGTGTTTTAAAGAAGCCAGGTGAGAAGTACAAAAGACTGCTTTTCCAAAATGGCACCCTGAAAACCATGTTAATAGTCTGTACCTCAGTATGGGACCATAGGAAATGATGGACCCATTAAAAATGTAAAATGCAGCCCTGGCTGGTGTGGCTCAGGGGACTGAGTGCCAGCCTGCGGAACCAAAGGTCGCCAGTTTGATTCCCAGTCAGGACACATGCCTGGGTTGCTGGCCAGGTCCCCCCCCTTGGGAATGTGCAAGAGGCAAATGATCAATGTTTCTCTCCCTCACTTTCTCCCTCCTTTCCCTTCTCTCTAAAAATAAATAAACCAAACCTTTAAAAAAATGTAAAATTCATTACCTGAACAAAAAAACAGTTTGCAGCCAAATATGTATAAATTCCAAAATCCCTTCTTAAGGTAGTAAAATAGCTGCATTATAAAAGTCAGCTGATTAGTATAAGTCGCCCTATATGAATCCTTACAAATATACCTGAATATGCAGATACCAATGACACAAACACATTTACGCTCCATATTTTTTTCACTACTTCCTGCCATGGTTATATCTTAGGAAGGAGCCGTCATTCTCAGTGTGCCCCAGACCCATCATTTGTTAGAGGTGCGGAACGCCTGTGGCATGGAGGCGTGAGCATCACGGCTGTGCACAAGGCCAGCCTCACTCCACAACTGCCAATCAAGCACAGAACACACAGGTCAAAAAAAACCCTCAACGCAAATCCATCCATCCCACTTCCTTCTGGAGAATTACTCCTAAACCTGGAAAATTCAGGTTCACACACAATGTATTCCTAAAGAGTTATTATAACATTTTACTGCCACCAAGAAAAATATTAACAAGTGTGCCACACTATTGGTTGTCAGATGTATTATAAGGCCCTAATACTTTTTGTTACTAAGCCATGGGTTTTATTGTCATCGAGCTGCTCTTTACAGTTACTATCAAAGTGAGGCATCGCGTGAAAAGCATCCAACAGGCAGACAGGTGTCAGGTAAAATGCAGAAGTCCTGCACCCTGCTCTCCATTCTAAAAGACTGAGGTTCTCCCAACTGATGGTTCCCACAGCGGGGGAGGGTTGGGGAGCTGAGCGAAAAAGGTGAAGAGATTAAGAGGTACAGATTGGCAGTTACACGTCAGTCACAGGGAGGCAGAGCAGAGCACAGGGAATACAGTCAGTAATGTTGAAATAGCTACGTATGGGGCCAGGCAGGTACTAGAAATATCAGGGGAACACGCTCTAAACTGTATCATTGTCTAACCTATGATGTACACCTGAAACTAATATAAAATACTACTAGATGTCAACCATAGTAGAAAAATACATTAAAAAAAGAGACGAGGGTTCTCTGCCTTTTGTGCAAGTACTTGTGGTCATGTGACTACGTACTAATGAACACAAGTGTTGTGTTGGTTTCTCCGAAGGCTGTTCAAACCAGGAAGTGAAGAAGTTGGAAAGGCTCCTACTTCGGCCTTTCTGTCTGTGTTCTTCCTAACTCCAATAAAGCCTCGAAGAGGTCTTGGACCACGAGGGAACCTTGAAACTGGAAGTCATCCACGAGGATGGCGGAACAGAAAGACAGAGGCATGGGAGCTCAGGGTCCCCAGGACCCCAGCACCACCCCAGAATGCCTCCCTCCGGCACTGACCGCTTGCTTAGGCACTCCCACTGCTGGTCTGTGCTGCAGCCTCACACAGCGCCAGTCAGTGGCACATGAGCTCCCTGTTCCATGCGCAGACGGGTCACGACAGAAACGCTGCCGCGCCACTCAACCCTGTTCACAAACAGACTATCCGACGGTTGTAAAACTTAACCTCTTCCTTAGCACTGCACCTCGACCTTCGTTTCACAGCTGCTGATGGGCGTTCAGGTCACTGCACCTCGACCTTCCTCTCACAGCTGCTGATGGGCATTCAGGTCACTTCCAGAAGCACTCTTCCATGAACAGGCTCATGCGTGTCGCCTCTTCGAGAACGACACAGGAATATCTGCAGGATATTCTTAGAATTCCTAGGTCAAAATGTTCAGTTTCAATAGACAATACAAATGCCTTCCTGAAAGGCATGCCAGTTAGTACCAGCACACACAACGTCACCAACAACGGGCAGCATTTCAAATGTTTTATTTGATATGCCAATATTATAGGGCCTAGTAATTTATGATAAAGTCTTTTTTTCATTTGGCATGTTCATTTCTGATGAGTAAAAATAAATTAATATACGTACCGGAGTAATCTGAATTTCAGAGTGCATTTACACTTATGTTTGACATTCTATCAGTAGCAAAAAGAAATGAAAGACCAAGGAGCAAAAAGCAGAAAGAAACTAAATAAATGGCACATATTGACAAGCAAAGACCAAAGGATGTCACAGGGAACCGGAAGCTGAACGCTGCTCTGGGAAAGCTGGCGGGAGGAGAGGGGTGCGGGCAGCTGTCCGCAGGCGCCCCATGGGGGCTGCAGTGCTCACCACCCTTTCGGTGCTAAAGCCCTAACCCAGTCTCGGCAAAACATCACCATCCATGTCAATGTTGTCTGTCCTTAAGTCCTTATGGATACAATGATGTATCTGGAACTTGCTTTAAAATATTCCAGGGAAAAAACAGTGGGTAGACAGCCCCAAAAAGATTAGCAGAAGTCGATGATATTGAGGCCCAATGAGGGCCCGTGGGGAGGCCAGGTCAGTATAAGTGGCTCTTTTATGTAGATTTTTAAATGTCCATCATAAAAAGTTTGCAAAGTTAATGTTAATTGGAAGCACTTCTAGAATGGCAGAGTAAGGAACTCTGAAAATTCACTCATCTGTTACAGCAACAAGAACATTTGACAAAAATTCTCAAACTCAATTTGTTCAGAATTTTAAAAACTAAATAAAGGCTTGCAAAAACCCACAAAGCACTGATTCAAGAGCAACGAGGGGGCTGAGCAGGAAGCACCAGCCCCAAGTGCCATGCCCTGGCCCTGCCCTTCTCCCTCGCTCTGCAAGCCTGGGGGCGCACAGCTCCTCAGGTGCGGCAGTGGGTGTGGGGTCAGCCACCAGCAGACGCCAGTGCGGGCAAGGCAGCGCACATTCAGAGCCAAGCGAGCTGCATGGGGGGCTTACTTGAAAGCTGCAGTCTCAGCTCTCCTCTTTACGCAACCTGGTTTAGCTCACTGTATGGACAGGGCTGCAGCCAGGGCATTTTTGGAACACAGCGAGAAAATGTTCAACCTCCCAACGGCTGGAGAATCAGGACCACCTGGAGTTCACAGGCGGCTAACTGAAACACACAAAAGGGAAATCGGGGACGAAGGCATCCACAAGATCAGGCACAGGTGGCTGCGAGCATACTCATGAAGGGACCAACAGGACCTGATTTCTCTGATTTCTCCAGGCTGGTTAAGGGCCTGCTGCTCTACACTAGCAGGAGGTGAAGGCGCAGGCAGAGCTGCAGGCTGCTCAGAGGCCCTCGGCAAAAGGTGCCGGACCTACGTTCCGAGCATTTACAGAAACCTCTGTTCAGCCGTGACATCATCATTAAGCTACATTAATCCACATCATCAAACATTTCAGGAGCCGTACAAAATGAAGAATACAAACTTTATAAAACCAATGCAGAAAACTCACAAAACAAAAAAGGCAACAATAACAATAACAAAAAGCTGCAAGAAAATATCTTGGGAAGGGGTACTCTGATACGAGAAGTTGTTACAATGCATCATTTAAAATGTCCGGTTTTCCACGACAAAAACGACAAGACAAGCAAACAGCAAAGTACACACACGCGGGTGAACTGTGCCTGAGGGAGGCCCAGCGCTGGCCTCACACAGAAAACGTTCTCTTCTGTGACAATGTGCCCAAGTGCTAATGGAAATCGCGTCTCAGGAATTAAAGGGAAGCGTGAAAACTCTGTGTCACCAGGTAGAGAAAATCAATAAGGAAATACAGATTACTGAAAAAAACAAACAAATTCTTGAGTTGAAAAAAGTATAATAACTCAAAAGAAAATCCACTGGAGAGGTTCAACAAGAGATCTGAACTGGCAGAAGAAAGAAGCAGTGAAGTTAACAGCATTAACTGGGGACCCATGCTACCACATACATGAACTCGAAAACAACATACTTTGAAAGAAAACAGTCATGAAAGGCCTCATATGCTATGACTCCCTTTACGTAAAATGTCTACAGTAGGCAAATCCACGGGGCAGAAACTGGGTCCGTGGCTGCTCGGGGCTGGGCAGGGGGAGCGAGAAGCAATGCTCGTGGGTATAGAGTCTGCTTTGAGGGTGAAGAGAATGTGCTGGGATTAGGTAGTGATGAGCACCACACAACCCTGCAAACACACTACAAACCATGAACTGTACACTTCACAGGATAATTTTATGAGATATGATTTATATCTCAATACGAGTGTTATAAAATTAATTTTGAATTTATCGCTTTTATAGCTTTATTTTTAATCTGTAAATAATTTTGGATTTTATAATTGTACACGAGTTATAAGCACTAGGTGCTTGTATCTAGTTTAATGTTTGCATATATTTAAGTAACACCATAATTAAAATAATTTGTCAATAGCTGGTTCTGGTCAGTTATCCTAAAATTAACACACCAGTTGTGGTCAGCTAACTTCTCATGTCGGAGCGCACAGTCCTGAGGCAATTAAGTTTTCCTGTTTTCTCTATCAACATTAGACTTTAAATTGGCAAAATTCACGTTAGAAGTTGATTTTCAACAGTGAAAGCTGTGATTGACTCCTCGAAGTAGTGAAAGTGCAAGTGAGCTCTCTGGAGAGATGAGGGCCAGCGAGAGAGATTTCTGAATGTGCCACAGGCGTGCCCTGGAGGCCTGGAGGCCTGCGACCTGCCTCTCAGGGACGCGGGCCTCTGAGGGTTTGGGCTGCCCAGTGCCAACTGGCAGGTTCAGAATCCTGCCTCCACAAGGCTGCAGATGTTTTTCTGTAAGGGCCTGAGCCATCCCGCCTCTGTGTATCTATTCACTTTGGCCACCAACACGTGAGAGCAGTGACAGACCTCAAGCCAGCCAGTGTGGACCGACAAGTGCAGGACCGCAGTTTGCCAACCGCTGCTCCAGAGCACAGCGTGTGCAGCAGGCCAGGGGCGGCTGCAGCCTGTCAGACGGGACGGACACTCCACAAAGCCCTCACACCAGGCGTTTGCCTGCTGGTGAACACCGGTGCAAGGGAAAGTCCAAGCCTGGCTTTCGGGGCACACGCCAGTGGTGAGGCCGCAGAGGGCAGAGAGCCTCTCAGCTGCCACTGCGCTCGAGGGCGCATCCTCGCTTTCGTGGCCCCATCGTCGCAACGGGGACTGTTAACACAGGGGAGCGTCATGTCAAAATGAAGGAATAAAAATTAAACTCGGGTTAGAAAAATGAAAGTGCATCGGATCACAAGGACATTCAACGTAGGAGCCAGGCCAACAGGCACCGAGGCATCTGGAACACTTGGGTACGGGCTCCGGTCCAGAACCCAGACGGGCTTACAGACTCACGGGCGGAGAACCTCATTATTCACCGCAATGGAAACAGCAGAGAGAGATAACGGCCCAAAACCAATTTTCCTTGGTTCTGCAATTAGTTCCTAGACTGCCCTACTTTGATTCAAATCCACTTAACACTAAAGTCATTCCAATTTCCCTAAATCCAGACAGCCTGAGGGCCCAGAAAAGAAGTCAGTCATAGCTGCAGGCCTGAACACTCCTACCGATGGCTCAGCCCCTCGAGGCCGAGGCCGACATTTATCCTTACGGCTCACTAGCCTAGTGTAATGGACAGGGGGAAACACCCATTTTATCCACCACCAGCTGGGTTTCTTCTCTCCATCCATTGAGAAATGTTTCTTTGATAATATAATTGACTATTATTAGAAGCTTCTGCATGTAGAAGACCTCAGAGAAGAGTTTCTCAAATTTGAAAAATTCTTAAGTATCCTGGGGATGTGCAGAGGGAAAAAAATGCACCCGGGCAGTACAGCCCGCCTTTGTAAGGAGGGCACGAGTGGGACGTGGCTGCAGGTGCTCCTCAGACCATAACTGAGAACCAGCGCCAGGTGCTGGCCCAGCTCACCTCAGGATCTGGCTGCGCCTGTAGGTGTCGAGGGAAGAGGCCAACCCATGGCTCCGGTTCTGCCATAAATAAGTCAGCCACACAGAGAGCTGAGAGTGCACCATTTTCATAACCTCTCAACCTCCCCAGAAACCGCCTAGCCCATGCTTTCTAAATTAGGCGGGCAAGGATGACGTTCATTTAACTCTACTACACATCAGCACGTACCACGCACTGCGCACCATGCTGGGACTGCGCCGGTGATGCCCACTACGGACACTGCGCCTGACCTACCACGGCCAGGGACAGCGAGAACCCACCTTGGGCTCTCTGCACCTCAGCTGCGTCCAGGCCACAGGCACAGCTGTTAGGTGAAAGTGGAGGGCACAGAAAGCTCCACCTGTCATACAACTTAGACCCTCAAGTGTGAGAGGCAGAAACAACAAAGAGAAGTGTGCAACTGCTCTCCACACCATTCCTGACTCTGTCAGGATAAATCTGGGCATCAGTCCCTGTGCCTTAATATTAAGAAATTAAAAATAGCCCTGGCCAGGTAGCTCAGCTGGTTAGAGCAGCATTCCAGTGCACACAGGTTGTGGGTTCAATCCCTGGACAGAGCACATACATACAAGAACCAACCGATGAATGCATCATTAAACGGAACCACAAGGTTTCTCTCTCTCCATCTCCTCTCCCTCCTTTTGGAAGGGAGGGATGGAGGAAGGGAAAGAAATTAAAATCATACCAAAAATTCTAGACCCAATAAACTAAAACAGAAAAGACCTATGAACCCTGAAAACTCAGAGGTTGACCGGGGACCCAAGAGTTGGAAAATTTTAGTTTAAGCAATAGCTAATAAGCTTAGCTATTTGCTAATAGAGATTAAAAAAAAAAAAAAAAAAAAGCTATTGTTCCAGGAACTGAAGGTATGACCTGCCCTCACTCCAGGAGACCACAAGCAGTTCTACCTGTGTGCCTCAGGAGGACTACAAGCAATCAAGACGGTATCTGAGCCATTGTGCTCCGGGGGGACACGACCACCACACAGGACACAGCTAAAGGCCACCACCTAGGGGGAGAATACTGCAGGAGTTTTTTTTAATCCAATTAGCTTTTCACTGAATTCCAAACCCCTTACCTACACTTTGTTCTCCTTGTAAAAAGGGCCATTTTAAAATGGAATTTAAGATGGTCCATTAGGGTATGAACTCGCCATCTTCTCAGATCACCAGCCATCTGAATAAATCGCCCATAAAGATTCAATCCCTGTCTCTGCTTATTGGGTTCAGTATGTGACAGCACAAATGCCAGGGGTTTTTTTCTGGTTTCAAGATGGTGCAGGAGCTCAGGCCTGCCCACCTGGAGGTCAAGAGGTTCTGCCTTCACCTCCTCACCTCTTCGGTCATCCCTGCTCCCCGACCCCCATCCCTGCCGCCCCGGAAGGCGCAAGGACTTGTGTTCTTCTGCTGCTCTGTGTGTGTGTGTGTGTGTGTGTGTGAGAGAGAGAGAGAGAGAGAGAGAGAGAGAGAGAGAGAGAGAGAGAGAGAGAGAGAGAGAGAGAAAGAGAGAGAGACCAACAGGCAGGGCAGGAAGGGACGTCCAGGGAGCGACTCAAGGGCCCAGCCTGGCAGAAGAAAGTGGTTGAAAAACCACTCCATCTGGTATGCTGTGGGGAACCTCCAGTCTCAGGCCCCCCGCATCTTCACTCCTCATTCCAGCCTTCCACCCTGGTTTCCCCACTGGGGAGGCCCTCTCTACACCCCAGAACTCCAAAGGGGTTGACCTGTTTCTGCCTGGCCAGCTGCCAGTCACAGAAACAAGAACCTGGATGGAAATAGGACATCTCGTTTCCGTCCCTCAGGTTAACAGTGATGGGGAAGCAGAGCAGCCTCATAGCGACCAGGTCTTCGCAGGCCCTGAGGTCCACTAGGTCCACTGGCTCACAGTCCCCAGTGTAACGGGGTGCACCCCCAGGGCCTCCCTCAAACGAAGGATTAGAAACACAGTCCAGAACTCGGGGTGTCCAGGAAATATACAGGCTATCCCCACCCCTACAAGTATGAACTGGGGGATGGGACACATGGAGCAGGGCCATTGAAAGTTATTTTGCATATCAACAGTTTTGCAAATAACTGCAAAAAACGGTCATTTTATATATTTATAACAGCTGGCTAGCTTCATAGATATGTTAAGTAGCATTGGCCATGCTTTGAGCCAGGGAGATGGGAGTGACTTGGACCCATGACATAACTGGAAGGCAGCTCCCCCTGGATACAGAGCCTGCGTGAGAGCTTGGAGACAGTTCACTCCACGCCACAAGGCCATGCCTGCCTGGACTTACTATGGCAGCTAAGAAAGGCTGGAAAAATACGGGAGTGCTGGCAGGTGTAGCCAATTGTGGGAGGAATCAGAAATGGGGGTGCAGAGGAAGATTCCCACAGGGGTTTAAACCCAGGCACAGCATCCATGCGGGGGCTAACCACGTGGTTTTCAGGACCCCTTTACCACACGGCTTAGAAAACAGGAGAGACAATGCAGGCCTAGGGATGGGAACAATGTGAGACCTTGCAGGGAAGGAAAGGGGTGAAAGGGCTCTCGCTGGGGGGCCTGAGAAGGTGCCATGTGGACTTGGATTAAGAACTGGAGGTCCTGGCGACGCAGCTGATGGTGCTGGGAACTGCGGGAGGCCTGCCGGCCGTGCACGGATGACTCAGAGGAGCCAGGAGAAGTGAGCTGCAGACTGTTTTTCTTTCCCTCAGACACGGTACCCAAGACTGGCCTGCCAGGGCAAAGGGGGAAGGAAAGACTGTGTGTGTTTGTGGGTGTTTTAAGGGACTTTGTGATTTTAATGAAGACATTAAGTCATTACTCTAAGTCTGTATAACTTTTGAATAGTTTCTTTCCTTTTCACCAAACTCTGGCATTGAGAGCCATAATTCCAATTCCCTGGCAGCGGGCAAAGACTCCAGTGACAGAGGGACCCATAGCCCCCGGGTCCATTCTGTAACACCAGGATAGCCGTCCCACCTGCTCCGACCAGGCCTGGTTCTCTCCCTTGCACCGGGCAGTGAGGTTGCCACTTACCATGTGATACCTTTGCAAGGCAAGTCCTATTAAATAATCAACAACCCTGGTTTTCAATGAGCAAGCTCTTCATTTCAGCATCTGGCTCCCACCCATGAAATCAAGGGGAAAATTTTCCCAGAGGCTGAGATTTAAGCTAGAAGCCCAACGACTGCTTTTCTTGGAGAACTGACTCCCACTGGCCAACAACTGCACATTCTGTGAGCCACATAAGTTAACATGGGGTCAAAATTCACAATGAAATTGGCCTAAATTGAAAGGAAATCAGGCAGTGGAGTTAATGAAAAACACTACTGAGCCCCATCCCTCCCTTCTGAGTTCTTTTCATTGGGATTTCAAAGGAATGTGTTTGTCAAGAATGCATGGAAACAACCAGGTCCCTAGAGCCTAGAGATACTCCGAGGGCGAGTCCAAGCTTCTGCAGCCCTGGACCTCCCAGGGGGCCTGTGGTGGCACCCTGTCACACTCCCCCAGGCCCGGCGACCGGGCCTGCTTATGTGAACT
Organism: Desmodus rotundus; assembly: GCF_022682495.2. Classification (NCBI taxonomy): domain Eukaryota; kingdom Metazoa; phylum Chordata; class Mammalia; order Chiroptera; family Phyllostomidae; genus Desmodus; species Desmodus rotundus. The sequence goes on from NC_071393.1 coordinate 32,768,108, forward strand.
CCCTGCATGATCACAGAACGCCAAGCCTCAGAAAGGAAACACCAAGGAGTTTAATTCTTAGCTCCTTAAACTCACCACCACCTTTGTAGCAAACATGTACTTGTCCCGAAGCTGAAAGTCTCGCACTTCCTCAAGGACCACTTCCTGGTTCTCCCGGGACTGGAAGAAGTCTGTACTTCGGAAAACGGTGGAGTAACCAGAGGGTTCATGCCGTTCGATGTAGACGGTGTTTGGCTTGTCATAGGGATCAATTCCCCTGAAAGAAAAACAGCTGTTACCATCTTTTCCAAGTCTGATCCCTGGGGGCAAGGAGGTTCTGCCAGGGGAAGACAACCAGCTAGAACTCAGGGTGCATGCTGGGATCACTATGTGCTGCCAACTCTCTGTGGTAGCTCCTCAGCTCAGTGCAAAGGGAAAGGAGCTGCCATCTGTCAGGCATTCTATGTTACTGTTGTTTTCAGAGCATCCTGGGTTTCCCCTCAGAGCAAGCTCCGACCAGCCTCTGTAGGGTGGAAAGAAGGAAAAGTAAAATACGCAATGTTTTCGAATCAGTAGGTCCTGCTTGAGGCTGTCGGCAGGTTTCTGGCCTCACAGTGAGGAACCTTGGAGGAAGGAGAGTGTTTTCCAAGGTGCTGCGTTCTGAGAACAGAGGAAACCACACGAGGAGCCATAATGAGCCCTTTTCTCTCTGTCTGCTCGGGGCTGTTGCTGTTGTCACGGATCTGGGCAACCAAGATCCATCCAGTGCTAATTCCCGTCCTGTGAGCCCCTTTCACAAGCTCCTTCTTGCACATACTGATCTCCTCACGAACGCAGGTTCATTTCCTCCCCTGTGCTTCGGCCAGTGCTACACCCCTCTGCAGGGTCCCTTCGCCATTCATGCTGGCCTGCACCTCTGAATCCTGCTCATCTTCTGGGGCCAAGTTCACATCGCCCTCCCCCAGGAGGCCTTCCCCTAACGCTCTCTTCCCTCTTCCAGCACTGGCAATGTATCTCTATAGCATTCAATTTCAAGTCTTTTTAATGAGCTTTATGTGAGTTTCAGACAAAGGTAAAAAACTGCTTTGGTTGGGTGGATTCTGAATCAGTCTCCTTTCTTTATACAGTAGAGCTTCTTATTATATTATCCTACACTGAATGTATGACGTCAAAACTTACTATGTTGTTCACCATACTTTGTCTGAGCTTCCTAGACAGTGCAGAGGCCTTTGAAACCCATGTCCTATCTATGTCCCTTCTCATCTGGCAGGGCTCCCACCCACCTGCACAGATCCCTGCTGCACTGGCTCTATGGGCCGTAAGTACAGAGACGATTCCAAAGGGAAAACTGTAGCGTGATGAGATCAAACCACCTGGGAGGAGATCTCTGAACTGCTGCCCCTCCCCCCAGATGCACCCCACACAGCAGCTGAGAGGACAGCTCACCTGCCCCAGGTTCCTGACACTCATAAGAACACCAAGGCCAGGCGGACCACCCCCAGGAGGAAAATTAACTTAAAAATCAAGAGGATGAGGACGCAGCTATGGCCCAAGGAAAGGCAGAGGTCTTTGGAAAGTTCCATCCTTTGCACAATAGCTCTCAGGATAATGAAAATACGATATAAAATTCCTTCAAGATGTGCTACCAAGAGCACATTCTAAGAAAAAAGAAGGGAAAGGAAGGGAAAAGAAGGGAAGGGAAACAAAAGGAAAGAAAAAATAAATGAAAAGAAGAGAGAAAAGGAGGAAGAAAGAGAAAGGAAGCTAAGAGTAGAAAAATAAAAGAGCCTCTTCTCACAGTGAGGGATGAAGACTTTGGCCCAACAACCTGGAGTCTTAACAAGGCACTGGAGAAAGCAGGAGCCTTGGGCCTAACCTGGGGACAATGTCATCATCCGATGCTCAGTGAGCAAGTGTGGGGGGAACAGTAGCACGTTCTCTTCTTTTCCAGAATTAGAAGTACCGATTAAAGCACTTCCTCTCCTCTACACGATATGCAAATTAAAATGAGGCTGCTGGATATTTTTAAAAAGGCAGAGAGGAAGGAACCTTTAATCAGATTTGAGAGCTCACCTCTACTATTCCTCCTTAGCCAAAAGCAGCAGCCAAGGTCTGAAACGGAGCCCTGACTTTCATCCCAATCCAACTGTGTCCTCAGACTCAGGCCTCCCATTTCCGAGAGCCACTCCCCCTACGAGTTCTGGGTGCTTGGCAGTTGCTAGCCTTCCACTTCTTACATTCACTCATGTGTACTTCCCTTTCTCTTTGCCCTCATTTGCAAATTCCAAGCCTTGCCAGACCTCACCTGCCCCCCTGGCTCTCACTGGCCCCCCTTACCATCCTTCAGGGACCTCCACTGGGCAGCCTGGGGCCCCTCCGCCAAAGCTCTCCCCCGTCTGGACTTGCCGACCTCCAGCTCTGAACAACAACAAATCATGGGTTTCCACTCCCCTGCTGCTGCTAGGCTGACAAGTGTTGTTGAACAACAGTGTGTGGGTTATTCTCTGAGGGGCCAGATTACACTCTCAGTTACAACGGAGGGTCCTCAGGGAAAATCCCCCAAATTGCTTGAAATTCCCTGACACCACACCAGTAATTATCTAAAATAAGCCAGTCCTTTCCCCTAAAATAGCTGCACATCTGAATGGAGGCAGAAGGCACAACATACTAATTCCCAAATATGAAGTAACTTTTCTTAGTAATCCAGCTGGTTTGCCCTCTTAATATATGGTTCCCCAAACAAGTAAAAGAGCAATTCGTCCCTTTAAAATTCAAATAGAGCAAAAGACACCCTGTCTGGTGTGGCTGAGCTGGCTGGGCATCATCCGGCAAAGTGAAAGGTCAGAGGTTCCATTCCAGGTCAGGGCACCTGCCTGAACTGAGGGTTCAGTCCCCAGTTGGTCAGGACATGCAAGAGGCAACCAATCAATGTTTCTCTCACACATCGATGTTTCTCTCCTTCTCTTTCTTCCTCCCTTCCCCTCTCTCTAAAAATAAACAAATAAAATATTTTTAAAAATAAAATATTTTATAATATGTTTAAAAATATTTTAAAATATTAAAAATAGAAAAAAATAAAATTCAAATAAAGCAGAAGGAAGAAGAAATCTCGTCTAGTACAACTGGGTAGAGGCTGCCCTGGAATGAGATCACGGTTCTAATGCCACTAGGACCCTCAACCTCTGCCCAAGGAAAACAACAGGCCAGAAACAGCTGCCCTCCTGAGAAGGCAGCCCCCAGAGCCTGCAGACACCAGCTACAAGTTTCCATCCTCACCAGCCTCAACCCCTAGGAAGCAACACCAACCCAAAGACATTCCTCTTCCCACAGGCCTATGAAAAAGCACAGACAGTATCCAACACCCCCCTGCTGGGCCATTACCTTTACTGAGGACTACAAGTCAAAAGGCAGATGACAAACTGGAAAATAAAAGACTCAATCTATCTCATATCGCAAAGGACTGACCTCAAATATAATACAAGCTCCTAGAAACCAGTAATAATACAACTACAAATCCAACAGAAAAAGGGGAAATGGTATGAACAGATGTCACAAAAAAGACATAAAAATGAACTTAGAACAGGTTAAAAGATGTTCAAAATCATGCATAATAAGAAAAGTGCAGGCCTGGCTGGTGTGGTCAGTGGACTGAGCGCTGGCCTGGGAACCAAAGGGTTGCCGGTCTGATTCCCAGTCAGGGCACATGCCCGGGTTGCGAGCCAGGTCCCCAGTTGGGGGCGAAGGAGAGGCAACCACGTACCAATGTTTCCCTCTCCCCTTCCCTGCCCTTCCCCCTCTCTAAATATAAACAAATACAATCTTTTTAAAAAAAATAAGTAAAAGAGAAAGACAAATAATAAGCATAATAATAGCATATTAACATGTGGTAAGTGCTATGCAAAAAATGGGTAGGTCAGGTTCAGCGGATTGTGAATGGCAGATCAGTTGCAATTTCATAGGATCCTTAGGTAGACCTCATTTAGGGCGGTTATTTGAGCAGACTTGAATGAGGTAAGGAAGGAAGGAGAAACTGTATCTTTAGTAAGAGCATTTCAGGCAGAGAAAATAACGAGTACAAAGTGCTTCTAGCAGGAACGTACCCTGGCATTTAATCTGAGAGATGATGATGCGTATGTTAAAGGGGTCAAAGCAGAGGAACAACACGATCTGACCTGCTTTTAACAGGATCAGTGCAGCTCTGTGCTGAGAACTAGGGCCAGAGTGGAGGCAGAAAGGCCAGTGGGAGGACCGGCGGGCACCAGTGGGGGCTTGGGGAGCAGCAGTAGCTGAGCAGTGTGCCCTGGGTCTGCACTGCGGGTGGGGCCGACAGCGGCTCCTGACGGCCTGAATGTGAAGCCTGAAGCAAACGTGGGGTCCACGAGGACCCAAAGTTTTGACACTGAGCAACTAGAAACCGAAAGCAGTTAGATCTGATTTGTGATGGTGAAGACCAAGAGTTAATTTGGGAGACATCAAGTTTGCTACGAGTGACCCGCTGACCAGCAAGCCTGCTCCCGGGAATCTGTTCTACACACTCGCTGGCACATGTACAAACTCATGTATTCACGGTTACATACTATGTCCCTGTAATAGTAAAAGATCAGAGGCAACTAGGACAAGAAACAACTGTACTTGAAAAAGCTCTGTTGATTTCACTCACTTTCCTTCTCAAAACGCTACAATGGCTCCCCACTGCTTTCAGAATTCAATCCAAATTCCTTTCTTGAGCACTACAGATTCTGATAGTAACAGGCCTTCCCAAACTTCACCCAACACACTGCACCCAAGCACACTGCCACATCTCCACTCTGGGCCACTCTGTCCCCGTACACCTGCACCCAGCTGCACGCACCCGGCCTGCTGTTGACGCCCCACCCTCTGCAAAGAACACGTCCCTCCTCTGCCTCCTCACACTGTGCCGGTGACGGCTCAGCTTCCATCAAGTGTGCTGTATGCACAAATGTCTTTCCTCACCTCCTGCAATCTCCTCACTAACTCTATCCACGAATGAGTCGACTTCATATACCCTAAAGCATATTTAGCATGTTTTATGTTCAGCAGATGTTCAAATCAATATGTTATGAATGAACCAATGAATTGATTTTACGCAGAGGAAAATCCCCACTTCCGGTAAAACTGAAGGTCTTTACAAAGTCTCACACATGCTACAGCTTTAAGATTCCCCGGTTCCCTGGTGGACTGAAACTGCAAAAGCTCTGCACCCCTATCACCAAGAACCTCCCTTCCTCATCCACTCCAGTGCACCTGCTACCCTCACAGGTCTAGTTCCCAGGTCTGGGAAATGTGCTTCTGGAACCAAATGCTGCACACCCCAGGTGAGGGTAGGCTCGGCCTCTGTGAAAGAGCTGGAACGGAGAAAAGGAGATACTACAATTCACATTTCCCAGATGACACGACTTACCACGAGAAGGACTTCACATGTTCCTGAATCATGATCCAGGTCTGGCCGAAATCATCCGACTTCCACAGCTGCGAAGGCCAAAGCAAGGAAAAGTGGTCACCGTGTGAGAACCACGCCCAGTCTGACCAGCACTGCCACACACCCACTGAAGGCCCCCCTTAAGCAGCATGCGGTCTGGGAGGACCGGCACCCCGAGGCACCCTGACCGCCGAGGCAAGCAAGGGCGGGAGGCAAGACCAGACCCGCACCCCGTGGTTTGCTAGTTACTATGGTCTCGACAGAAGCTGGAAGGAAAGATGACTGTGACTTGTCCTCCGCTTACAGATGATCAGAAATTATGTTTCACTCGGACTAGGCCCTGGCTGATGGTAAACACAAAAGGACTATACTTGGTACTTCTCACCTGAGAAAGTGAAAGTGTCCTTAGAAATGACAATGGCCACGTGGTCAAAGTTGAATGGCGAGGACACTGACCACGTACAGAACCGAGAAGTATCAGAGAATCGAATGAATACACGGGGTGTGGCTAAGAGTGACTAACCTGCCAAAGTCCCTTAACTTCCAAAGACATTTCCTGGGGGCCCCTCTTTCCCTGTGTTAAGAAGCAGGAGGCCAAACATAACAACAATCCACCCTCCCCGGTAAACTGCCCCCGCCCACACTCAGGTTACTCCCTCAGGCATGTGAAGGTGAACAGATCATGTGTTGGCTAAACGACCTGCAAAGAAAAGCCAATGTTCCAAGGTTACTCTGAGCAAAGCCATCCAAAACTCATCATAAATCCAACCCTGCAGGATCTAGAGGTTTCACAGGATTGCACAAGAACAATATATATTGTTTTTAATCCTCGCCCAAGGACATGCTCATTGATTTCAGAGAGAGGGGGAGAGAGAGAAAGAGAGCAAGACAAACATCAATGTGAGAGAGAAACATCGATCGGTTGCCTCTTGCATGCACCCCAACCAGGGACCCAGCCTGCACCCAGGCATGTGCCCCGAGCAGGAATTGAACCTGTGACCCCTTGGTTTACAGGACAACACTCCAACCAACTGAGCCACACTGGCCAGGGCCACATCAATATTCTTGACTCGGCAAGTTTCTTCCCCTGACGTGTAAATCCACTAAGGCTCTGTCTCTCTATCACTCACCTTTCCTTCAGATTTGGATTAAGGAGGAAAGTACACACATTTACATTTTATGCCCACGCACACAAAAAGAGTATTAATGGTAATGGTAAATTCGAATAAATGGTAGGCAACGGCAGCATGGCTAGGGCAGAGGACAGAAAGGGTACAACGGAAAGGCGACAGGTCCCGGCAGGGCTCTGACCCATCTCCAGAGCCTAACAAAGGTGCATCTGCACCAAAAAGCACACCCCGTTCAAAGAACAGGACCTGCCAAGTGCTACATGCTGCCCTCTGGCTGGGATGCAGGCTGAAAGAGCGAGAGGACGAATTTTTCCTGAGCCATGGGAAGTGAAACAGCTAGAAAGGGTGAGCCTGAGACAGAAGGGGGCGGGGGGCCAGGAGGAGGTCATGCAAAGGACACAAAGTCCACACAGACGGAGCGGAACAGAAACCTCCAGGCACCCACCTGACCGAGTTCCAGAAGCTCTCTTACCTGCTTGTTGGGGTGAGACCTGTCATAGCCCAGGAGGAGGTTAGAGGCCTTGCTGTGCAGAAGGAGATCAGCTGCCCGGAAGGGGCTGGAAAAGCCTGCGATGGTGCTGCAGAAGTCGAACGTGATCCAGAGGTACTGAGCATACGCATCTACAAAGATGTACTGCAAGAGAGAGGCGGTGAGCTCAGAGCAGGACCTGGCCCGGGCCACTCAAGCCCTTCACACCGTGTCAGCACGCATGCACACGCAGGGGCCAGCCGCGCCAGTGAGGGGCCAGCAAGGGCCCAGCAGGTTGCCCATGCAGCGCTCTCATCATCTGTCAGCAATGAACCAATGCCGGCGTACACACGACAGACGGCCCAGTGGAGGGGGTGCTGCTGCAGGGTGGGCTGACGGGGAGCCAGACCTTGTCCAGAAGAGCCAGGTCAGAAGTTGGTCAAGCCAATTTTTACTCTCAAATGACTTAGCTGGGCTCACTCCCTGGGGAGTCACTTGGTCGCCGTGGAAGGGTGGCTACTGAACACCGGGACACAGAAGTCCTATTCCCCAGGCTGCCGCACAGAGAGACTGCTGTACATCTTCTGATGTGCTCTCCAGGAAAATCCCTAAAGCCACACCCACTGAGGAAAATTAGCTTCCCGCCCTCCCCACTACACCAGGCGACTGGGCAGCCCCTGGGCCGGCGGCCTCGGGCCCTAGCGCAGCAGGAAGCAGCTCTGTCCAGCAAGAGCCTCACCTCATTTTGCATCCACACTGCTGAGTGGCGACTTAGAACAAGTTTGGCTAGAGAGTGACTACTAAAGAGTTTCTGAGGGGACAGGGTGGAGGCAGCTCAGTCTACCAAACATGCACTTGGGGGGCGGCAGTGAAAACACAGCATCCCTCCCCCACAGTAGCTGCGGATCTGAGGTGGGCAGAGGCGTGTCCACCGAAAACTACAGTTCGAGGGACAGTGAGATCAAATGAGAAGCCCCGGTCAGTCCTATGAAAGCAAAGACTACACACAAGCCATGGTTTGGGAGGCCAGAAACGGCAGGCAGGCGAGACTGCCAGGGAAAGAACGCTCCAAGTGCAGTTTGCGTTTGGAAACAGAGGAGGAAAGAACACAGCACAGGTGTGATGACAGCTCTCGAGAGCCTGAGGGAGATAATCAGAAAATGAGGCTGGAAGGCACAGTGACGGCAGGCCTTGAGAGCACCCAGAGGTCTTGACGACAGTCCCCGCTCCCAGAAGGACAACGAGCGGGGGCGGGGAGCAGGCCTGGGGGGCTCTGTGAACCAGAAACTAGAGCAAGGGGGACCGAGCCGCTGAGATCCTCCCAATGAACAACCCAGAGGAATCAGCCCACAACACTTTCCCTAACTGATTCCACCTGACCCAGATCAACCTCCAGCTCCGGATCCTCCGGGCCCCAGCACTCCGCCCTTGTTCACATGCTGCTTTCACATGTTCTTATCCCGTTTCCTCTGCACTCTCTCTCCCCAAATCTGCACAGTAAACTTCCCGGGAAGATGTTCTGTGTGCTCTTCCTCTTGTGTTTCCTCCACATCATATAAGGTAAAACTCTAATCTCCATAGAAGCCTGAGTAAAACTACCTCTAAAACGTACTAAATGTTTGGAAAGAAAAGCTATTCTAACCCTGGCTGGTGTGGCTCCGTGGATGGAGTGCCACCCTGCGAACCAAAGGGACGCCGGTTCGATTCCAAGCCAGGGCACATGTTAGGGTTGCGGGACAGGTCCCCAGTAGGGGGCGTGTGAAAGGCAACACATACGATGTATCTCTCCCTTCTTTCTCCTTCCTTTCCTCTGTCTCCAACAATAAATGAATAAAAGCTTTTTTTAAAAAGGAAGAAAAACTATTCTAAGCAAACACAATACATGCAAACAATTATGATCCTGTGAGTACCATCATAATTTTTTTGCATGAAAGTGTTCCCTAGAAATAACGTAGCCCATTCTCCTGCTCTGAAACCATTGTGATTGCTGAGGAAGGGAGTGTTCTAAGTTTGAAAAGAAATCCACCCCATGGCTTCCTGCAGTTCCATACTTTAGAATCTAAAAACCTTGCATCCAGTCAGAGAACTTATTACAGTTCAGGATAACAGCTAACATGTTTCAAGAGCCTTTACTGTGTGCCAGGCACTAAGCGCAGTTTTGCATGCCTTACCTCATTCAGTGCACTTAGCACCCGCAGCAATGCAACGCTTAGCTGTTATCATCATCTCCTCGTTTTCTCATGAGGCCCCTGAAGCTCAGGTTGGTAACTGCCTAAGGTGACCCAGGAGGAGGCAGCATTCACAGCAATGTCTGGCTGGTTCAAAGCCCATCTTCATCGATTCTTACCTTCATCAGTTCATCAATCCTTACCTCCTTTCTCCCAACAAAAGGGCAACATTTCCTGAATTTAATTCATAGGTCTTACACTGTACTGTTGGACTCATTCAAATGCCTTCTCTCTTAGTTCACTCCTTTGACTGGAAACCCTCTCCTCTCTTGCCTTCTGCCATGTGGTCCCATCTCCACCCTCCATCACCCAAACTCTGTCCTCGACTCTTTTGCTGGCTCTTCTGTTTCGGTCCACACCCTAACCCCAACATAACCTCACCACTCTTCCCTCCTTGGCTGAGAACCCGGTTTATCCTTCCACACAGTCTGAGTAGCTGCGTCTGAGAACGAGCATTTCTGCGACCTTGAAATTGACCGTCTAACCGTGACGTCTCACTGGGATTCCATGTCACTACCTTCTTCATCTTCACAGGATCTGCACCTTGATGTGCCAAGATATTCACCACATCCTACACTGAACTCTTGGGTGCCTTCCCAGCGAAACCCAACTGTCTCTCCCTGCCCGTGCCCCACGCCCCATCCACACCTTGTTCCAGCCCCACTACTCCGACGCTTCTCGAATCCTTCCCTTCAATCCATCCTGCCTACTTCCAAGGACACGTTTCCCAAAGAGATGTTTCCGTAGACTCCTCAAAGAAAGACTCCTCCTCAAAGACTCCTCCAGTTCCTTACAGTCTTCAAAGCAAGAGCAAGCCCCTGCCTCTTTAGACAGGGACCCAACCGACACCATGAAGGCCCTCAGCGCTGACCATTCCCCCGAGACACAACCCCACCTGCAGAGAAGCCACACGCTGCGCCCTTCCCCTTCTCCAGGGCTCCCACCAGCTCTCCTCTAGCCGCTGAAATCATGCCCGTGCTGGAAGCCACATTCTCTCACCCTGAATACCCTGTAAAGCCTTTCCTTCTCTGCTCTCAGCTCACCCAGTCTCCAGCTCCAACTGCCTGCGGGTTCCAGTTCGTCACAGAGCCATGCGTCGCTTCATCGCTGTGGGCACCCATGTCACACGTGCACATCCTAAGAAGCCACAGAATGTCCTACTCTGCTTTTAAGTTCCTGCACTTTCCGGGCTACAAGTCTCCTCAAGGCCGACCCCACAAATCTGCCAGCAGAGGGGACCTACAAGGCACTTTCTAAACCAGGCAATTTCAGGAGAGTCTGCACGTACCCCAGCCCTCCAACCCCGCCTGCAAACCCATGGTATTCCAGAGGAGCGCCATGCTGCTTAATGCTGCTCCCTCCGAGTATCCAAACACCTCTGGAAAGATAACACAATAAGCAGCAGAAGGGGCCTCCACACCAGCACAGGAGACACTCTCCAGCCAGAGGGCGGACAGCACAGCACCGCAAGAGGAGGAAGGGCAGGGAAATGACACAGGACACCCCTCTGGGAGGGGGACAAGGGAAAGAGAGCTGTCTCCTCACTTCGCCAAGGCCAGCTCTCACCAGTGCTGAGGTCGGGAGCCCTGACTGGCACATGCTGTGGCCTTTCTAAAGAGTCTGACATATTTAGACACCACCTGACTGTGTGATGCAGCCAGGGTACTGCCAGGTGGCCTGTGCGGCACCCGGGTCAGCAGGCAGCACTCGGGTGGAGAAGGAGGAAGTGGGACGCAGGCTAAGGCAAAAACAGGCCCACACCCTCCCGTGACGCACAGCCACTCCATCACCAACACAAGGCAAAGTCACGGGACCAGAGCTGGTCACCTCACCAGCACCTGCTTTCCCCTTCCACAGGCACACACCCCTGAGACTTCACGTGGCCCTTTGGTGACATCATAACTTTGCTGAGCACATGCCAACAGTCATTTCAACCATTACAAATTGTGCTCCTCGAGAGCCCGCCGAACAGTTGATACAGGTGACCTGGCTGGGCCCAGGGCCTTGCTGTTGACAGCAAAGCACCAGCCACATGCGATTCTTCTCAGGAAGTGGCAGGTCTAGTGCAGCAACTGCCTCCCAAGGGACAGAGGCAAAAGTAACAGAGATCAGCACAGTAAGAGTCATCACTTCCTTCCTGAGACGTCTGGGGAGGCTCACAGCCTTCTCGGGGAAATCAGAAACTCAGCAGAGAAAGCTCCAGCCCGCCCCATGCCCAGGTCCTACTGTCCCTAAGTTCTCCAAGAAGGCAGCCCCTCTTCACGCTCCACACCAACTCCAAAGCACATTCAGTTGTGCCGGAGAAGCCTGCGAGGGGCTCCCTCCAAGGCAGGCCAGCCCCTCCCTGCAGGCACATGGCTCCCTCCTCCCCTCGCAGCACGGGGTTTCTCCTCCCTCGCCCCAGCATCAGGGCCCCATCTTGCTCCTTCTCCAGACCTAATGCTCAGAAAGCCCGACCCTCCCCCTGCACCAAACCTCCCACTGGAAGCCCACGCCACCCCCTTTCCTGTCTCTGACTCCTCCAACACTCAGGCCAGACGCGGCTGACCACAACCTGTGACGAGGGAGGACCCCCGTGCCCTGTGGCCGGACGTGCGGGCGGGAGAGGCGGCACTGAAAGGAAGACTGCAGACAGACAACATGGAGCTTCAGGGCTACATCTCGACCAAGTGTTAGCTCTGGGACAAAGTGTACAAACAATGACAGCAGCAGGTAGGTCCAACCTGACAAGTTGAGTTCTCCAAGTGTTACCTGATGCTTGGGAGGCAGGGGGCACAGACCTATCCATGGGGAGATGGGGCCCGGGCAGCCAGCTGGGCGCTGGACAGGGCTCCTCACCTCACGAGAGGAGCCTGTGAGTCCCAGTGCCAGGCAGGCCCGGCCACAGGTGGGGAGTAGGGGCAGGCCAGAGGGCCAATCCCCCCAACACCTTTTCCGTGCTTGTCACCACAGAGGGAAACTGCCCTGTCGCTGGGAGCTCGGTAAGAGGAGAGCCTGTCCCTGACTGTCACTCCACTTGGAGACCATTAAGCAGGGCTGGCACGTGAACACTGAGGACCAGTCACGACTATTCCAGGTGTTTAGGAGAACTGCTTCTGTGCCCCACTTCCCTGAAACCTGCGAGGGGTACTTCCTAAAGCCCCAGTGGCCTAGCCTCTTCCCAAGACCTCCCTAGAGCCCAGCAGGGTGGCCTTCGGGACCTGCCTCCCCCAGACAGTTCTGGGTGGTCACTGCCTTCCCAGTGGCTGAGCATTCTGAACACAAACTCTGCTAACAGACCACAGGCAACCACAGAGGCCAGCACGGGGGGACCCTGTGGACCTACCTCTCTTGTCCCTTTCTGGGTGAGCAAGAGGAGCAGGTACCCTTACCTCAGAAAGCTTTTGCCACTAAGGCATTTTCAGCATCCTTGGAAGCAGCCATCCTGCCCTGGAAGTGAGCCAGGGACCGTCACAGTGGGGATGAGAGCAAACACCAATGACCGTCCTGCTGGAGCTAGGGCTCCCTCACAGGAGGAGCCTTGCCGGGGCTAACTCCTGCACCCCAGCCACGTTCCCTGTCACCCTGGGGCCGGGGCCCCTTCCTCCAGGTCAAACTTCGGGTTTTCTTGCAGAAGCCAGCCCTCCAGCCAGCTGGGAGAACATACAGCCTGGCATCCTTTCCTATGCCAGCGCACACTGGAGGGAGGAGGTCGCACATGCACGCACACACACATGCACACGTGTACACACACATCGGTGATGACAGGCAAGCCATGTGTTCAACAGACACTCTGGAAGACTGCAAGGTAAGTCCCACGGGACTGGGTAACGTGTTTGCCACCTAGGAGTCAAGCAAGTTATTCGTTGGCAGATTTTTTGTGCTTTAAGCTGCCACTGCTTGTCTAGGAGCCCTGCCTGGCCAGCACCTGGCCTGCTTGATCATGCATGGGTTTTACCCCGAGAACTATGCTCTGCCACAAGCTCCCAGGTTAACAGAAAAACGGTCACTGGCCACCAGTCATGCTACAAGATGACAAAGCCCTCCACCTCCCAGCCCCCAAGTGCCACCGTCTTCCCAAAACACAGCCCTGTGAAGTCACCCCAGGTGGCGCAGCTGCTTCCTTACCCGCTTATTGTCCGCAGGACTGTGGTAGAATTGGGCGATCACAGCTTCACTGCTGTTTCCCACACCAAAGTTAAACTTTTCTGAAATTTTCTGAAACGATTTCCCATAGTCATAAGACACGTACACCTGGAATATGGAGGAGGGGAGGAAAAGGAAAAGAGTTGGTGAGAAATGTGGTGGAAAGGCCCGTCACCTTCCAACACCTGACTAGATCCTGCCCTAGAGCCTGAACGTGGTTTCCCGGCCAGTCCCTGGACAGGAAGAAGTGGCCTGCGAAGAAAAGCAGGGCACCTCTGTCTGTCCCTGCATGAGGGGGCAGAGAGCACCACTGTCCGCAGCCCACAGCCTCTCTGCCGAGGAAGACTCACGAGTGGAAACAGCGACAGCCACCTCCCCCCACGGCTGAGGTAGGTGTTTCGTAACTCACATCCAGGGCAGACAGATGGGGAGAACATGGATGTCTGAGGGGCAGGGATTGAGAATTTGTTTTGGCCTCGTGGGAATGTCCTCGAAAGGTAATCTAATCCCACGCCCCTGTGCTGGGAAGCTCTGTTCTTGCAGCACTCCCGAAGACAGAAACAGAAAATCTTGTGGGAGCCCTGACCTGTGTGGCTCAGCTGCTTGGGCGCCATCCAGCACAGCAAAAGGTCGCTGGTTCAATTCCTGGTCGGGGCAAATGCCTGGGCTGCGGGTTCAGTCCCCACTGCTGGGGTGCGTATGAGACACAACTGATCAATTCTTCTCTCTTGCATGGATGTTTCTCTCCCTCTCTCTCTCCCTCCCTTCCCCTCTCTACAAATAAAATCTTTTTTTAAAAAAAACTCCTTGTGGGTCTCCATAGAGTAGCCCAGAAGATAGAAAAGATAGGGGGTAAGAGAGTGAATATGCTCAGAGGTGAAACGCACGGGCACCAGCACCCCTTCATTTCTGGTCCTGCACACGAGGAGACCCGGAGAAGACAGAACTGCAGCAGGACCCACACGCACAGCACACCGACAGCCCCACCTCCCCAGTGTCTCTGGGTTCCCGGCTGCACAGCAGCCACCGCATTAAAACCTAAGCAGGCCTGCCGCTGCCTGCGTGCTCACCGGGTTCCAGGTCCTGTCCCAGGGCCTCCAAACGTGAGCTCAGGGCACGCTCACCACAACCCACGCTGCACGTCCAATCATGAAAACCATTTTCAGAGAAGACAGCAGGGGCTTACGAGATTAGTTACCTGCCAAAGCAACTCAGCTAGTGAGCAGCACTGCGGGATTCCAACCCAGGCTACCGCCTCCAAAGCCAAGCCCTGAAAACCGTGACACCTCAGGTAAAGGGTGCTAGAATGGGGGCTGTCCGACAGTTTGTGCCTAGACTTTATACTGGGCAACGTGGAATATAATTAATATAACCGGAGAGTTTAAAACAATTCTGACAGGTGAATAGAATACAAATAATAACTTACTTAGAATTGGGTGAGCAAAAGGAAAGATGACAGATGAATTCCAAGAAAAATGGAAGCTACTAGACTCCTTCCAGAAAGTGGACTGCCTTCAGTGCCCACTGAGCCCACAGCAGCCCTGCCTGCAGGGTGTTACGTAGGCCAGGCACTGTGCCAGGCACCAGGCACCAGGCACCAACGACACGGCCTCTAGGCACAAGGTAAGAGCGCAAGTTCACATTAGGGAAACACTCCTCAGAATACCGTCCTGTTCTGTTTACATTACCTCCCTTCAACTTCAGAAACTCTGGGAGCTATTCTCCCCTTGGCCTCCATCAGTGCCTGGAACACCGAAGGCACTCAGGGAAGACGTCTAGAATAATAAATACCACTATGAACCACCGAGCGAGCAAGTACATGTGTTCCATAATGAGTGAAAGAGTGAATTCAATGAATCACTAAGTGACTGAGTGACTAATGAAAGAGATAATGAAAACTAAGCCTCGGAGAAGTGAACGACTAGCCCAAGGTCAAACGGCACATAAGTGACAGGTTCCTCCAATTCCAAGTCCAGGCAAGTCAGCCTCCGAGGAGACTGCTGCCTCCTACACGGCAACGCTTCTCTGCTGAGGAGGAAGGCGCCCGCCAGCCCTGCACGCCAGGCTGTGGAAGGACCACCTGCCAACAGCAACAGCAACCAGGTCGCCTCTCCCGAGTCCACAGCCTGCCCGGGAACCTCCGCCCCCCACTGCCCTTCCTACTGGAAGGACAGCGGCCCTCACAACAGAAAGCTCCGCCTTAACCATCACCTGTAAACAAAACCTTCTCTTTGGATTGCTTACTTAATGGAAGTTAAGAGTAAGTATGCAAATAGCATATGATTTCACTTACGTATAGAATCTAATGAACAAAATAAACTAACTAAAAAAAATAGAAACAGCCTCCTAGATACAGAGAACATACTGACAGCTGTCACAGGGGGTGGGGTTAGAGGAGCTCGGGGAAAAGTGAAGGGATTAAGAAGAAAAAACCTAATAGACAACAATACGGTGATTACCAGGCAGAAAGGGGGTAGGAGAAGTAGAAGGGGGGATAAATGGTGATGGAAGAAGACTGGACTTTTGGTGGTGAGCATATAATACACCGTATGTTGGGAACCGCCCTGACTGGTTTCAGAAGCTGTAACCCCTGTGGCTAAGGCTGAGTGAGAGACCTTGGGACCATAAGCCACTAAGGAGACAAAGCTTATCTTACTGATAGGGGCGCCTCCTCTGCCGCCTTTTACTTCACCCTGCTTGGCCCCCAATGCATGACTGGTTAGCCAATGACGGGTAAGATTCCTCAAGGGAGGGACAACCTAAAACAGGCATGGTTGTGAAGGGGTCCTCAGGGAAGGACTTGGGGGGCTATAGAAAAAGGGGGTGATGGACCATCGCCCCTCAGCTTCAACATAGCCTGAGTCCTCATTCTGTCTGCAAGAAGTCTCCTAATCTCTTGGCTGCAGTACTTCCCCTGCCTGACTTAAGCCTGAAACAATGCTGGAGGTGGGTGCGGCCTTGTGCGGGTTCCCTGCAGCGTTCAGGCCTAAGAAAAAATGCATAAAATCCTGTGAAACCTGCTTTGCTAATACCCTCAATTTAAATGATAAGGGTCCAAGCTTAGAATGAGTTTGTTTCCCCAAAGTTTTATGGCTCTTTAGCTATCTGACCCTGACTCTAAATAAGCCCTCATAGTTCTTTGCATGTTATCTATTGTTTGATCCTTACTGCCTGACAATTATTGATGAGCTTTACCTGTATTCCTGTGCAAACTGAACCCAATAAAAGCCCATTGAGGAACAGGCTCCTGGCCCTTCTCCTTTGAGAGATTGGCACACCTTTCCTCCCCAAGCAGATCATGTCTTGGTAGACTTATTCTCCTCCGTGGTGGCTGAGGGCAGGGGGCCCTGCGGGCCGAGCCCCCCCAACAAATATATGTGATGTTTTATACAATTGTACACCTGAAACCTGTATGATTTTATCAACCAGTATAACCCCGATACATTCAATAAAAAATTTTTTTTCAAGAGTAAGTATGTAAAGGTCCATCCTACACCTAAAGGCTCTCAAATTGCTCACAACCCTTCCTTTTTTGGGTTAAACAATTCTGACATGATTTATCCTATCCTAGTAATTATTATTTCTGTTTGATTAACACAGACCCTAAGCTCAAGGGCAGGACCAAGCTCAGGACCGTGCCCAGAGACCCACTGTCCTCACTGGCCTGCCGCACTTGGGCTCCTCTGTCTTTTCTCCACGGCAGCCCCAGACTCACACCCTGCCCCCAGGACGGCTGGGGCAGTGGGCTAGCACCCTGCACTTGATCACCTTGTCTGCACTAATTAGTCCTCACTCACCTCCACGTCATGCTCACTACACCCTAAGGAACAAAATAAAAACGGAAGGAGTTACTAACCTCCCAAAAGCTGCCACCTACAAAAGGTAAGTCCTTTGAAGTGAATGGTTTTAAATTATTTTCCCTGTACTGCAAAACCATGTAATGATATTAGGGAGAAGGAAGACAAGAAAGAGGAGAGGGGAGGAGGGGGAGACAAAGGGAAAGGGCAGGGAAGAGCGGCTAAAATGAACACAAAACATTTCCTGGCTGGCACCATTCTGAGTACTTTTGCACCAGCGCTTCTCGAACTGTACAATGAATCACCCAGCAGGACGCTGGTCCGAGTGCAGGTTCTGACTCAGGAAGGCTGGGCGAGACCTGAAAGTCTGCATCTCTAACCAGCTCCCAGAAACTACCCACGGTTGCTGATCCACACACTTCAGGCAACAGGGATTTTTACAAGTACTGTCTCAATGACAGATGAGGAGACCAAGAGAAGGTTGAGGGCTTGGCCCGAGGCCAGGACACAGAGCCAGGCACTGGGATTTCAGAGCCAGCGCTCGGCTAGACAGCACTTCCCGACCTGGGCTGCCGAGGTCTGCCCTGAGAGCAAGTGCAGCAGCTTCTGGAATAATGTCACTGCAGTCAGCGTTGTTTCATTATAACATGGATGTGATGCCCTAGCAACCTGTTTGTATCAATTCGCCCATGGTAAAACTGGTTTCATTCTATGTCTCCCGCCTGAAGTCGCAGAACCTACCAACGTTGAATGAGAGCCCACTTACTGGCCCCACCTCCCAGTCAACCCTGGGGGCACCAGCCATAACATCTTGCCACTCTGGGTGCAAGGGCAGCAAGCCCTGCCATTCCCGACGTGCCCTCTGGTTGACCATGATCTTGTGGTGGGCACTATCTCTGGACAGCTCTTTGGCCTATAATGTTGCATCTGAGTACTTACCAAAACAGGAGAGACAGAAACAAAGAGGTGGGACGGGTCAAGATAAGTAACATCCATTGTTTCTTTGCATCTGCCAGACCTATCACAGATAAAGAGGGAGCTGAGGAGCTGCCTCTTCATGGAGTCATAATGGCTACAGGTTCACACACCATCTGCAGGTTCACACACCCACTACAGGTCCACATGCCGACCACAAGTTCACACACACACTACAGGTTCACGCACTGGCTATAGGTCCACAAGAGCATGATTCATGCATTTTTTCCCCTGGTTTGATAGCAAGCCTTCTGGATTCCAGCCTTCTGGCCCATCCTCTTTCCAGACTGAAGAGCCACAGTTGGCCACTCTCCAACCCTCACAGTTGCTAATTTCTGTACGTTCTTTCCCTTCCGAACTACCCATGGGCCTCGCAGTCGGTCTTCTTCAAAGAAGATGTGATTGTCCCCACTCTGACACCAGCAACCGCTGCCTGAGTCACGATTTATTTCTGCACTCACTTTGCATATCAGAACATCTCTGCTTCATCAGCCAATTCTCTAATACAGCTCACACACGTCGGGGAGATCTCTGCCGACCCATTTGTTACCTCTCGGTGTCACATTTCCTTTCTCTTTAGTCTGACGTCTATGTCTCTCCAGAACAGGGTGTTACTTCAAATGTGCAGCAGTTCCTCATACATACACCCAAATACTGAGGCAGAGGAAGAGCTGGGCTTGGGCAAACCAGCCATATCAAGGTGACCAACCACCCTGACTCACCCAGGGCTGACGATGGCCCCGAGATGTGGGACTTTGGTGCTGAAACCCAGGCAAGCTGGTTGCCCTGGCAACACTGCACCCTCACATGCCAAGTACGAGCCTGGGCCCTAAGTCTCTTCAGTTCCCGATCTCCCACAGACATGTTCAGTCACCTCATGCAAGTCACTTAGTGCCTCCTCTTTGTCCAGCAAAACCATGAAACAGTCGTTGTGGTCTTTATCTATCTTACAGAAAATATTAGTGGGCAAACAGTTCTGGAATGCATTAAAACCCTAAGGAGGGTTTTCTCAACCGTGGGGCATCAAGCCACCACCTGCACTCAAAAGGGACTCCGACAGGCGGTGGCCACGTGGAGCACACCCTGGTACCTGCAGATTCTCACCGGGCCAGCGGCGCCCACACGCTGGCACCTGTGCTTGCGAACCCTGATCGCATTTACTGACGGGCCAAAGTCACTGCCCCACGAAGCCAAGCCCCGCTTCCAATCACGGCCCCACTGTGGCTGTCAGGCGCCGCAGCTTCCCACCTGCCACTGCTTGGCGCCCACCCTGGGTGGGGCTCTGCTTTAGCACAGCCAGCCCTTTTCTGCCCTCCCCACCTGTAGCTTCCCCAATTCGGTCACCTACCCCAGAGCACATCCGATTCAGGGAGTGGACACAGGGAGGGACCTCCCAGAAATCAGATCTATACTCACCAATAACAACTGTGCCCTTAGGCTGATGTGACAGGTGGCTTCCTCTGGCCAGAGCACAGACTGACCAAAGCTCCACAACATGCTTTTCTGTCCACAGAGTCACCTTGTCACCATGTCAGAACCTGACCCAAGAGGAGTAGTCCCTGCTCCTCTTCCCTGCGAGGGGCAGTCTGGAGCACCCGTGGAAGACAAGACCCAAGGCCAGCTCTGGCCCTCGTGTGTTTTACTTGGCTTTCACGTTGTACATAAAAACTGCACGTTAGCTGCCAAGTTGTAAGAATCAGCAGTTTTCACATAAAAATCCAGATCTCTGAGCTTCTCCAGAAAACTAAGAAGACCTGGCAACACTGGGTCCCACTGCTCATGGGGCCGCCCAAGCTGCGACCCCATGACAGGGCCCCAGAGGTACCTGCTCTCCAGCTCGCCGGAGCCCCCACGTCGTAGGGCCTCGCAGACACCAAGACCGAGCACCACTCCCCAAGCTCAAGTTAAGGCTCAGGCGAATGTTTCTGGAACCTGCGTCTCCATTAAAAGTGGAAAAATGACAATTGCCCCAGAGGGCCATGTACTTTAAGAAAAATGGGAAAGACCATCATTCTTTGTGGAGGTAGAGAGCACTGGGACCCAGGCCTCCACCTATGGGGCCCGTAGCCTCATGTCTTCAAAGCGCCTGAACTATCAAACACGGTTCGAGGTCACTGTGGAAATTAAGGACATGAGCGAATCCACCCTGACCGGTGTGGTCTGCGGGTTGGCGCATCATCCCACAAACCGAGAAGTCGCAGATTTTGATTGGGGTCAGGGCACATGCCTGGGTTGGGGGTTCACCCCGGTTGGGGGTGTGAGGGAGGCAACTGATCGATGTTTTTTTTCTCCCTCTCTTCCCCTCTCTCTAAAAAATAAATAAATAAAATCTTTAAAAAACAAAGACTCTGAGCAAATCCAACTCAACTATTCACCCTATTGTAAGGTGTCTGCAGCAATGAGCGCGTGGGGGACCATGCAGCTCCACTGGGCCCTGCAGCGGACCAGCAGCTCTGCCCAGGACAGCGCCTCAGCATTTTGCTGAGCAGATACAACCATTTGGATCGAGCCCTATCACTTCACACAGGTGAGCACACATCACACAGCTCTGCTGGCCATTGACTACACGACCCTGTGCTCAGCAAGCAGGCAGCATTTACTATTTCCTAGATTCTGCTCTCTGTGAGGGAACCCACCCCGTCCATGCTCCAGGGAGCCACCTGGAGGACCACAGAGGGCCCGGGGCAGCACAGAGGCACTCAGAGAGGTGCCGATACTCACGTCACTGCTCCTGGGTCTCGCCAGCGCCAGGCTGTCTCGGGCTAAGGCCACAATCACGTTGCTTTTCTCTCCAGCCCAGTGCACCACCATCTGATTGTGGGAATCGTTCAGACTAACCTACAAGAGGGAAAATCAACACAGACATTAGGAGCCATGACCAGGGATGTCCATAAACACTCTCACACACGACTCTCCTCCCTTGTCACTCAGAAATCACTGAGAGACTTAAATCTGGAGCACAGGGCCAGGGTGGCCTAATTTCCCCCCTATTCAGATTCCACCAGACTCAACTTCCCCAAGAAGCAGCACTAGTCCTCTGTTGTCTGAAAAGTAACAGGATCGCAGACAGCCTCCTCAGGCTCTCACTGGCACACCCGATTACTTCGCCTCCTTTTGTCCTTTGTGAAATCCATCTCTGGCTCCTCTCATCTTTGCTCCAGACACGGGACATGCACTCCCAAACGTTAACATCGTCCTCATTCAAAATCGTGCACAGGCCGGAGAGACCACACACACTCCCATTTCGGCTAAAACGTGAGCTTTCTCTAGCCCTCAGGTGACGCTGCTCATCCTTAGCTCAGAGCAAGGAAGAATGAGAGAAAAACATCAATAAAACAGCAGCTTTATTCAGTTAGCTTTGAAGTGTCCCAAATAAGGAAATATTTTCTAGGCCTCAAGAGAAATGACCTTTGGATTTTTGTTAGCAGAAGCTCCCATGTTCCTGAATTTTTTAAACCAGTCAAATAAAAATAAATTAGAAATGCCAACAGGAGACTGGCTGGCCAGTTCCTTTTTTGCCAGGTCAGAACGAAAACAGCTCCTGTCAGACGTGACTCATCTGTTCTCTGCATCTGGGTCCCCTCCGGCCCAGGCTGCCTGGCGGTGGGGTGTGACCTGGGCCTGCACTGCAGCCATGCCAGCCCCCTGGAACGTGAGAGGAGGCAGCAGGTGCCACAGCTCCCACAGGGCCTTGGCTTTTTCCCATCCGAAAGCCGCCTTCGAGCCCCTGGAGTCCCAGAGAGCAGAACCTCCAGACGGAAGGGCCCACGTCCCAGGGGAGAGAGCCCCGTGCTAGTCAGCACCCCTCGCTTTTCTATTCTGGTAATTGAGAGCCGTATTTACACCGCTGAGCTTCTGGGACTCGTCTGTTATGTTCCTAACCCTCTAGGCAATAGGACCGCAGTCTATAACCACCATCATTGTTTAACGAGAGGGCACGTTAACACGGAAACCTGAGGAAACACACAATGTCAGAATAAACAGTTCTTTTAGATAGTTTCTGCTTATGGAAAACTAACCACATTACTTTTGTTTTTCCTGTTTCACTGGTCCCTGGTGACAGTTCAGGGCTGGCATGGAGAACACCTGAGCCTACGCTCCACCCCTCGGTGTGAGAACAAGCCAATGGCCACGTGCACACCGACAGCAAGGCTGAGAGCTGGGGATCGCACTCAAGGTCAGGACAGAGGCCCCGAGACGGGAGCATAGGAGCGCATGCTCCCCGCCTGCCGCACTAGGACTGGGCTCCCCAACCTCACCGCCTCAGGCACATGTGGGAGGAAACCGAGCGCCGGGATCTGGGAGGCCCCTGCACCGTCCAGCATGCACACGGCCCCCCCTCCACCACCTGCCCTGGACTGCTGCAACTGCGGCCCGCTGCTCAGCCTCCCCAGCAGCCTTCCTGTCAAGGCTCTGCAGCAGAACCACCTCCCCTCCCCCCAGGGCCTGTCTCCCCCTTTCCCTTCGCACCCCTACACCCCTGACTCTCTCCACTTCTTGACATGCTCTCAGACCCACAACGGGGAGAGAAAAACACCTGTGCCCAAGCCTGGCTGACAGCAACAAAGAAGCTGATCCCAACCTGCTCTGCTTTGGGTCTTAAGCACCTGCACCAACTTTGATCCCGGATCCAAATTCTTAGAAAATATTTGAAATGAGACCTTCTTAAAGAAAAGATCCTTGATATTTTTTAGGAAAATAAGTCAATCCCAAAATGTTCCATTTCAGGTAAGTCCAGGCAAGCATCAACAGACGTCTAATAAAATAAAAAAAAAACAAAAAACCATAAATAGCCCTAGCTGCTGTGGCTTAGTGGACTGTGCACTGGCCTGCAAACCAAAAGGTTGCTGGTTCGATTCCCAGTCAGGGCACATGCCTAGGTTGTGGGCCAGGTCCCCAGTAAGGGGCATGTGAGAGGCAACCCCACATTCATGTTTCTCTCCTTCTTGTTCTCCCTCCCTTCCTCTCTATAAAAATAAATAAATAAAATCTTTATAAATAAATGAATAGGCTTACGACCCAGTAATTTCACTTCTAGGGATTTATCTGAAGAAAGAATATACACACCCCTCTGTTCATTTGCAGCATTATTTATTTAACGATTTTTATTTCTCTATTTCTAGAGAGAAGGGAAGGGAGGGAAAAAGAGGGAGAGAAACATCAATGTGAGAGAGAAATATTTATTGATCAGTTACCTCTCCTAAGTACCCCCACCAAGGGCTGAACCCATAACTAGGCATGTGCCCGACCTTAAGCCTCGAGGGACAACACCCAATTGACCGAGCCACACCAGTCAGGGCTGCAGTGCGATTATCTACAATAGCCAAGGTAGGGACGCAACCCAAGTGCCCATCAACAGACAAGTGAATAAAACAGCTGTGGGGCATATACACCACGGAACGCTACTCAGCCATAAAAAGAATGAAATCTTACCATTTGTGACAGCATGGGTGGACCTAGAGAGTATTGTGCTGAGGGAAATGTCCCTCAGAGAAAGACAAATCTCATATGATTTCACTTATATGCGGAACCTGAAGGACAAAATAAACAAACAAAACTGAAACAGACTCATAGACACAGAGAGAGAACTGAGGGTGGCCAGCGGGAGGGGCTTCGGGGCACTGGGTGAAAGCAGAAGTGACCAGGAAGTACAGACGGGCAGTTCCAAAGCAGACGCAGGCACCTCAAGCACAGCACAGGGAGTGCAGTCGGTAACACTGTGATCACTAAGTGTGGCGCCAGCTGAGGTACTGCACAGATCCAGGGAAACATTTTATAAAGTATATGATTATCAATGACTAAGTTGTACACGCAAAACCAATACATAGTAAAAAAAGAGTAAATTATTTCACCCAGAATGCCACAGGGAGAAAGGAGCCCAGGGGCCTCTCCCAGCCTCTGAGGCCTCACTGCAGCAGCCTTCCCTCTCCACCTTCTCCCCTCCAGGCTCCGGGAAGGACCAGCAGCCCACCCGCAGAGGTGCCCTGAGAACTCAGACTCAGAGCCTTCTCCCCGCAGAAAACATCCTCACCCTCAGAACCAGAGGGCAATAACCACAGAGTTACGCAAACATCGTTCGATAAAGGATTCAGAACCTAGGACCATCCTCTGAGTTCCTCTGGGGTCTGGGGTGAAAAAGCCCACCAACAGTCAACCTGGGACACCTCAAAACAGCCCCGCTGGCAGGTAACAATGCAATCGCTCTGTGCCCAGGTACAAGGCTGTCAGCGACCAGAGTGGGAAAGAGGTCTGAACACAAGGTGAGCAATCTTTCTTCCTGCTCAGGGAACGTGGGGTTTCTGAGGCCCCTGGACCAGTCCTAACAGAGGGGGAGGGGAGTGAGCAGCACAAAGAACCTGCAAGGGCCTTTTTTTACAAGGGAGCCCAGAAGGTAAGCTTGGTGAAACACCCTCAAAAAACTGATGTTTTTATTTTATTAGATGCCCCTTGTCTTCCTAATGCAGACTGTAAAAGGGCAGAGACCTTCCTCCCCAGTGGGGAGAAAAAAAAGTCCCTGGCAAGAAATGGCTTGTCCCAGGGCCACCAGGCAACTCACACAGACAGCAGAGCAGAGCCGCCCACTGGGCCAGATACCAGCCTAGCACATCCCCGTCCAGGGAGGGTCCTTGGCTGAGTCATGGCTGGTCCTCCGGGTGGCCCAGGTGCCCCTCCCCCGCCCCATAAGCGCAGAGTCAGCCACAGGAACCCAAAGACAACGAGGACATGGGGCCCACAGCGGGCCAGCAGGCCGGCCATTTCATTACTGGGAACACATGCAATCTGTCCTCTGGCCTCACCTTCCTCCTCCCTGTCTCCCCAGCTCCATTCCTGCCCCTCCCACACCAAGGGGAAAGAGAGAAGTGAGGCTGGCTCTCCACAGAGAGTGACCAGGAAACCAGAGGCCCAGGGAAGCCACCAGCCACCAGGGACACCGTGGACCTCCGACTGATCCCTGCCCTTCATGGGTGGTTTCAGCTTGTCTGAGTCCTCTCCCACCCCCAGGGACATCCCCCCATCAGCCGCTGCAGGCCCCCAGATCCCTCCCATCCACCCTGCTCCCTCAGGTCCCCAACACAGACAAGGGCACACGACACAGAGCCAGAAGCACAGGTCTGGGAGGGACAGCAGGGGTGGAAGGGAGGCTCTTCCGGGAACACCCTTGATTGCGCACTGAGTTACAACCACAGCCCCAAGGCACCAGCCACTTTCCCTCCCGGAGCTCCGGCTCACAGAGCAGCATGATCAGCTTGATCGAGGAGACACAATCAATCACCTGGAGCTATAAAAGCAGCAGGAAGGGCCCCTGCTTCAGTCAGAAGGCACAGACAGCAACCAGCTTGGGAGGTGCTCGGGCCTCTGCTGGGCTCACAGGTGGGGGGTTAGGAGTCAAGATAAAGCCCCAGAGGTCACTTGGTCCAGGGGTCCCAAACATGGCTGACAGAATCACCCCAGACCTCCTAGTTCTGACTCCCTCAGACTGGAGCCCAGGAACCAGCATTTCTCAAAAGTATGCCCCACGTGTCTCTGACGCCATTTATTCAGGGGACAGTGAATCTAGTCCATTCCCCTTCCTGATGGCAGGGCCTGGGACTTAAACGACAGTGGCTTGCTGGTCTCTGCAAGTGGCTAGAGGACTGACTCTTTAGGGGGGAGGCAGTTATCCTTGGGTATTTAGGGTAGTTGTTAAAACTCTACAATCTACTGATAGACGAGGGAAACCTCAAAACCACTACGCTATTGAAATAAGTCCGACAAAAAAGTTGTCTGTGCTGTGTGGTGCCATTTACACGAAAGGTCAAGAACAGGCGAATCCGCAGAGAGAGAACGAGTGCTGTGGTTGCCAGAGGCTGTGGGGAGCAGGAACAACTTCAATGGCAAAGGATTTCACTTTGGGGTGATGAAATGGTCTGAAACTATACAGAGGTGGTGGTTGCACAACACTGTGAACATGCTAAGTGCTAATGAATTGTGCACTTGAAATTGGCTGTTACGTGAAATTCAGCTCAGTTTTTTAAAAGGCTTTATTTCTGACCTATAAAGAACATTGCACTTCCAAGTGCTGATCCAATACCTAGGCACTGCCACTCTTAAGAATTGCTTCTTTCATCTCATTTGGATGCTTCATACCACCAAAATATGCAGTTAGAACAAGTCGTGGAGAAGCAGGCTGAGGACTGGGTCCTGGCCAAAGCCACCCTTGCCAGTGCCGCAGCAGCGCCCGCACGCGCCTCCGGGCGCCTGGTCCCTGGCTGGAGAACCGGCCTCAGGCTCGGAGACACCTCCACATCCAGCTCCCAGCAGCTGTTGGCACCCCAGGCGGACACCCCTCCACACACACCGCCTCTCAGCCCAGCAGGCCTTGGCACTCCCAAGCGGTTCAGTGGTCTGCCTCTTTTCAGAGTGAGGGGGAGAACCTGCTGCCACCCACACCCCAAGCTCAGGGTTGTTACCAATAAAAGGAGGACAAGTGCTTGTTGTGCAAAGGTGCTGATTGCCTGGCATTCACTTACTGATTACACATGCGCTGAGCCCACGGGTGCCAGGCGCCCACAGGGGCTCTAATCGCTTCTCACCTGTCAAGAGTACTCACACTCCTTCTGGGGGGAGCTAGTGTTGCCAATCTGACTAGTAATAAGAGGTTGACAATAAAGCCGCAGTATACTCATTGAGGCTTATTCAGGAGAACAATGGTCCTTAATGGTTACATATTATCTCTATTCATTTCTTCTATTTCAGACTGGTCAGACCCAAAGATCAGGATGTCCTCACCACGCCTACGCGGCCTCTCCGGAGCACAGCACCAGAACAAGTAAGTCAGTGTGCTTCATTTCCCCACCTCACTACCAGTGAAAGACAAAGAAGCATTTTTAAAATTCTACAGTGAAGCATAAAATAAATATCCTGTCCTTCAACTGTGAGGACAGAGGCAGCTGCTAAGCCTCTTGAACTACAGGACAGGCCTGAGGACACCACGGACAGACTGCTGCAGACCACGGACAGACTGCTGCGGCCCACGGACAGCAAGGTTTTCTCCAGCCACCCGTTTGCGGAACCTGAATGCTAGGTGTGCAAATCACCTCTGCGTTGCTTTCAAGACTGTGTTCGAACTGTATTTAGTAAACTCATTATCCTGCCTGGACTCTCCACCTCAGAAGAAGGGCTGAAGTCTAGATTAAGAGCTCCCTGCACAGATGCCCTTGGCTGGTGTGGCTCAGTGGACTGCAAACAAGGGTCATCGGTTTGATTCCCAGTCAGGGCACATGCCTGGATTACGGGCCAATTCCCCAGTTGGGGTGTGTGAGAGGCAACTGACAGATATTTCACACATCAATGTTTCTCTCCCTTTCTTTCTCCCTCCCTTACCCTCTCTCTAAAAATAAGTAAATAAAATCTTTAAAAAAAATATCTCCCAGCACAGGGTACCTGTCCATGGAATATCCACTCACTCAAACTTTGTGTTTGCTCAGGATGCTTTGCCCACAGAACTCATTAACTACACTGCTGATAAATTCAGGCTGCCCATCTTACAGATGAAGGAGAATGACCTTGGACTAAAAAACAGCATTGTACCACAATCTCCTTAAGTAGAATCATAAGCTTGTTTTAGGAAACAGATACTTATTTCCTAAAAATATACATATACCTTCTCCTTTCTCTTTACCAAAAGGGTGGTAATCCTATTTTCACTGACAACAATAGCCCAGAGGCTTATCTTGCTTGCTGATCTCTGCAAGCGGAGCCCATTCACCATGACCTCTGCATACCACTTTCTGTGAACCCCAGGCGGCCATGCTGCTCCAGCCTCCTTTGCTGTTCCAGCAGAGCTCCCTATGAAAAAGAACCTGTGAAAATCTCCTTGTCCCGAAAATAGTCACCCCTTAATTTACCAGCTAAGAAACTGTCACCCTGGCCTGCAAACTGAAAGGCACCGGTTCAGTTCCCGGGAGGGGCACATGCCAGAGTTGCTGGCCAGTTGGGGGCGTGTGAGAGGCAACCGATTACACATCCATGTTTCTCTCCCTCTTTCTCCCTTCCTTGACTTCTCTATAAAAATAAATAAAATCTAAAAAAAAGAAGAAAATATCAGGGTCAGAGGAACATCAAGGAAAATCTAAACCATCCTCCCCATTTTGCAGATGAAGTTAAGTGACAGCTGATGTTCCACACTACACCAAAACCCAGGGCGCAGGGCAGGGCCCACAGGCAGCGTGAGCAAGCCGCCCCCCATCAGTGTGAACTGGCTGCCGAGCACCGGAGCCAGGACCAATATTACGTGAGGTTTCACCTATGAATCCAAAGACATTTATGCGAGCTCTTTAGGATGGTTCCAAAATACCTACTTTCCCAGACTCCTCTTCACCAGCTCCTTCACTCTATTTATTGAGCACCTGCTTATACACCACACACCAAGCTAGGAATCAGGGAGACAGCAGACTTCAGGGACGGGGGAGAGCATGCGGCCGCGCTGAGGACAGGACCCAGAGCAAGGGCAGAGCAAAGTCAGAAACAGGAGGGACTTGGGACTTGCCCCACTTGAAAGATTAAAAGAAAATTAGTGTAGCCAGGAGTGCCAAGGAGAGGGTGAAATTACATAAGGCCTCCAGGTTTTAAAAGGAAAAAAGAGAGTCCACAGCAAAAAGGCTACAGACGCCCGGCTGAAAGCAAAGCTTGCACTTGCACCAGAATGTTCACGAGCCGCAAAGGCGGCCCAGCGAACCAGAGGCAGGCATTTACCAGCTGTATAGCTTGGTGACCTCACTTCACCTTTCTGAGGCTCAAGGTACTCACCTATGAAATGAGAGTAACAATAACTTTTCCCTTCCTAATAGCATAGGGCTGTTATAGGAATCAAACGTGGTGCTATCCATACATATATTTCATAAACTTCAAAATGCTAAAACACTATTTCCTTTTGGTATATTCTTTTTACCACATAAGCCCTTCTCCACAAAATAGCTCCCCATGAAAAGTCACCAGGAGCATCTCCCGGTTGGAGCACTGAGGCCAAGGGCCAGACACAAGAACAATGGCAAGACGCAGCGTGCCCCGTCGGGCCTGAGCACATGGCCATGTCTTCTCCTGCTCAGCTGAGCTCAGGAACCTGCAGAAACCCAGCCTCCCATTCCCAAGGCTCCAGTGCAGTGGAGACACTCATTTCTAGCATTTTCCTTGCCCCAAAGGGAAAGCATTTAAACCTTACATCCAGAGCTGTAGGCCTCAAGACCTTAGCTGGCCAGCACCAGATTTCCCAGCTGTGAGGGAAGCTAAGAGAGAGAAGACCCATCAAACCCAACAGAGGCCCATACAGTGAAAGCCCCTGAGCTCCCAGGAGGGCCTGACACCTGCAGAAGCCTACAGTGCATGCTGAACTCCGCACTGAACTCCCCGGTTAACTCCCACAACCCTGTGTCAACAGCCCCCTTCCACCCCCACCCAACTCTCCTCGTCCACCCCTGAGTTTTTGTCCTCAAAAGATTCAAGACCTAATCAAGACCAGAGCAGAATTAAATGACATCGAGACCAAAAAAGGCATTTCAAAAGACCAATGAATCCAGGAGCTCGTTGTTTGAAAAGTTTAAAAAAAAAATTGACAAACCCTTAACCAGACTCATCAAGAAAAAAAGAGAGAGGACCCAAATTTTAAAAAATCAGAAATGAAAGAGGAGGCCCCGGTTGGTGTGGCTTAGTGGATTGAGCACCGGCCTGCAAACCAAACAGTCGCTGGTTCAATTCCCAGTCAGGGCACATGCCTGGGTTGCAGGCCAGGTCCCCAGTAGGGGGCGTGTGAGAGGCAACCACACATTGATGTATCTCTCCCTCTCTTTGTCCCTCCCTTCCCCTCTCTCTAAAAAAATAAATAAATAAAATCTTTAAAAAGAAAAAGAAATGAAAGAGGAAAAGTAACAACTGATACCACATAAATACAAAGTATTGTAAGAAATTACTATGAACATTATATGCCAAGAAATTGGACAACATTGGCAAAAAGGAAAAATTTCTATAAACACTCTCCAAAACCGAATCAAGAAGCAGAAATCCTGAATAGACCGATAACAACTATTGAAATTGAAGCAGTAGTCAAAAAATCCTGGCACACAAAAGCCCTGCCTTCACATGTGAGTTTTACCAAACAACCAAAGAAGAACTAACACCAATCCTTCTAAGACTATTCCAAAAAATTCAAGAAGAGGGAAGACTCCCAAACTCTTTTTATGAGGCCAGGACAATCCTAATCCCCAAACCAGAGAAAGACAAAACAAAGAAAGAATATTACAGGCCAGAATCTCTGATGAACCTAGATGTTAAAATCCTTGACGAAATATGAGCAAACGAGATCCATCAATATGCATTTCTGACATCCCCACTTGATCATCATATGACGATCAAGTGGGATTTATTCCAGGGATGCAAGGGTAGTACAATATCTGCAAATCAATAAACATAGTATACCAATAAACATAATACATAAACAAAATAAAGGACAAAAATCACAAGATCAATCAATAGATAAAAAAGTATTTGATAAATCTAGCACTCATTTATGATAGGAAGTTTTTTAAAAAGATTTTATTTATCAATGGAATTTTGATCAATTCCACACAGATCAATGGAATAGAATAAACAGCCCAGAAATAAACCCATGTCTCTATGGGCAATTAATATTTGACAAAGGGGGCAGGAGCATACAATGGAGTAAAAATAGTCTCTTCAATAAATGGTGTTGGGAGAGCTATATTGGTAAATGGAAAAAAAAAATGAAACAAGACAACCAGCTTACACCACACAACAGAATAAACTCAAAATGGATAAAAGACTTAAATACAAGTCGTGACATCATAAAAATCACAGAGGAAAACACAGGCAGTAAAATTTTAGATATCTCACATAGCAATATTTTTGCCAATGTATCTCCTAGGCCAAGGAAAAAGGACCAAAGAAAAAATAAACAAATGGGACTATATCAAATTAAAAAGCTTCTGCACAGCCAAAGAAACCCTCATCAAAATAAAAAGGGAACCAACTATATGGGAGAACATATTTGCCAACAACACATTGGACAAGTGTTTAATCTCCAATATATATAAAGAACTCATATGACTCAACACCAGGAAGAAAAACAATCCAATTAAAAAATGGGCAAAGGACCTGAGTAGACACTTTTCCAAGAGGACATACAGAGGGCCCAGAGACGTGAAAGGATGCTCCAAGATGGCAGCGTAGGCAGACACGGCTCCACGGCTCACCTCCTCGCATGGCCACATCGAAATTAAACTATAGAACAACCATCCTCAGACCTGGCAGAAACCAGGTTGATTGGTAGCCTGCAAATTACAGAATTACAGAAACCACATCCATCCAGACTCATAGGAGGGGCAGAGACGCAAAACAGGCTGGTCCCACATCTACATGTGGTGGATAAAAATTCAGGAGGGATATCTCTGCAGTGAGGAGTTCCAGCCCCACTCCAGGCCCCCAAGCCCAGGGTTCCAGAGCCAGGAAAATAAGTCCCGACAACTTCTGGCTGCAAAAACCAGCAGGGGTTGAGTCAGTGTACGAAACTTCTGGAGTCCCAAGCAGTTCCTCTTAAAGAACCCACACACGGACTCACCTACTCAGACTTGCTCCCTCTGAGCTCTAGCACCAGGGCAGCAGCTTGAAAGGTACCGGTGGCATAAGGGAGGACCTGAAGTGGCTGACAACAAGGTAGGGGCTGGGAGACAGCCTTCTCCCAGAAAGAAAGGCAGGCAGATGCCGTTGTCCCTTTTCTGAGCCCTCCTCCCATAGAGCTGGCAGGCAGGTGCCATATCTGAGACTCCATCAACCTAGCTATTACTGTTTGCCCCACCCTGGAGATCCCCTGAGACTCCATCCCACTTACAGGCTCACCCAAGCTGTTAACTGTGACTTTTCCATACAAATGGCTGGTCCTGGCTCATGCTTCACAACTTCCTAAATCCTCTCAAACAAGCAACGGCCAGCCTCACTGAGCCCCCAGCCCCTGTACCTCTTGCTAAGTGGCCCCAGGAAGGGCACTAGCAGCACCCAGCCTAGATTCACAGTTTGGCTTTGCCTGGGAATCTCCAAGCCCAGTAAAAGAAGCAGCCATCTCAGATTGCTTTATAGCTCATGCAGGGTGGCCCTGGGCAGAACACAAGTGCAAGCTGACCTTGGCCTGCACCATCTGGGAAACCCCAGAGCCTGTGCACCCAGTGGACAGCTACAGACCATGCAGAGCACCACCACCCTGCCCCTGTACAGCTGATCCTCCACATAGGGAAGAGGTTGGTGCTGAGTGGTCACAGCCACTCCTTGCAGCTGACTGGCCTGGGCAAATCCCTCCCACTGATCTGCCACAGCAACCAAGGTTCAACTACAATAGGAGGCTGTACTCAGCCCACACGAAGGGCACACCTTGAGTACCCAGACTGGGTGATAGGGGAGGCTGTGCCACCAGTCCCTACAGGACACCTACTACATTAGGCTACAATACTGAGACAAGGAGTCAAAGCAGCTCTACCTAATGCACAGAAACAAACACAGGGAGGCTGCCAAAACGAGTAGACAAAGAAGCATGACCCAAATGGATAAACAGATCAACTCCAGAAAAAGAACTAAATAAAATGGAGATAAGCAATCTATCAGATGCAGAGTTCAAAACACTGGTTATAAGGATGCTCAAGGAACTTAGTGAGGAGCTCAACAGTCTAAAAAACAGAACTGAAGAACACACTAATTCAAATAAAGAACAATTTACAGGGAAACAACAGTAGAGGGGATGAAGCCAAGGGTCAAATCAATGATTTGGAACATAAGGAAGCAAAAATCAACCAAACAGAACAAGATTCAAGAAAAAAGAATCCAAAAAACTGAGGATGGTGTACGCAACCTCTGGAACAACTCCAAGAGGTCCAACATTCACATCAGAGAGGTGCAGCAGGAGAAGAAAAAGAGTAAGAAATTGTAAATCTATTTGAAAAAATAATGAAAGAAAACTTCCCTAATTTGGTGAGGGAAATAGACATGCAAATCCAGGAAGCACAGAGAGTCCCAAACAAGATGCATGCGAAGAGGCCCACTCCGAGTGCATCAGAATTAAAATGTCAAAGGTTAAAGATAAAAAGAGATCTTAGAAGCAGCAAGAGAAAAGCAGTTAATTACCTACAGGGGAGTTCCCATAAGACTGTCAGCTGATTTCTCAAAAGAAACTTTGCTGGCTAGAAGGGATAGGCAAGAAATATTCAAAGTCATGAAAAGCAGGGACCTACAGCCAAGATTGCTCTACCCAGCAAAGCTATCATTTAAAATCAAAGGGCAGATAAAGAGCTTCCCAGACAAGAAAAAACTAAAGGAGTTCATCACCAAACCGTAAGTACATGAAATGTTAAAGGGACTTATTTAAGAAGAAGAAGATCAAAACTATGAATAATAAATGGCAATAAATATATATCAACAAATGAATCTAAAAAATAAAATAAGCAAAGAAGCAGAACAGAGACAGAATCATGCATGACAGCATTTTGATGGTTGCTAGATGGGGGTGGGTGGGTGTGGGGGAATGGGTGAAGAGGTGAGGGGTTTAAGAGGTACAAATAGGTTCTTACAGAATAGCCATGGGGATGTAAAGTACAGTATAGGAAATGGAGTAGCCAAAGAACTTGTACGCATGACCCATGGACATGAACAATGGTGTGGGGACTGCCTGAGGGAGTGAGGGGTGCTAGGTGAAGGGGGGCAAAGGGGAAAAATCAGGACAATTGTAATAGCATTAACAATAAAATATAATTTAAAAAAATGGACCAAGGAAAAAGATGCTCAACATCACTAGCCATCAGAGAGATGTAAATTAAAATCACAATGAGGTATCACCTCACACCAGGCTGAATGGCCATCATTAATAAATTAACAAAGAAGTGATGACCAGGATGTGGAGAGAAAGGAATCCTAATGCACTGTTGGTGGGAATGCAGACTGGTGCAGCCACTGTGGAAAATAATATGAAGTTTTTTCAAAAAAATTAAAAATGGAACTGCCTTTTGACCCAGCAATTCCACTGTGGGGAATATACCCTAAGAATCCCAAAACACCAGTTCAAAAGAATTTATGCACCCCTGTGTTCATAGCAGCATTATTTTTAATAGCCAAGATTTAAAAATAACCTAAGTGCCCATCAGTAGATGAGTGGATAAAAAAACTGTGGTACATTTACACAATGGAATACTATGCAGCAAAACAAAAGAAGGAACTCCTACCCTTTGTGACAGCATGGATGGACCTGGAGAGTATTATGCTACGTGAAATAAATCAGTCGGTGAAAGACAAATATCATGTGATATCACCTTTAAGAGGAATCTAATGAACAAAATAAACTAACGAGCAAACTAGAACCATAGGCATGGAAACATGGAACAGACTGACAGCTGCCAGAGGGGAGGGTGGAGGTGGGGGTTGAAGGCATACCCTCAGGTTCTTTCCTAAAAAGGTGAAGGGATTAGTCAAAGAACATACATGAACATACATGCACACAGACAACAGTGTGGGGATTGACTATGGAAGTGGGGGGTGGGCTAGGTGGAGGGCCTTGAAGGGGGAAGAGGTGGGGTAACTGTAATAGCATAAACAATAAAACATCAAAAAAGAAATAAATAAAAAATAAAGATTGAAGACCTTAGTCTTTTTTTAAATATATTTCATTGATTATGCTACTACAGTTGTCCCATTTCATTCTTGTAATAACCCATCACCACCAGCAGCAACACACCTTGGCACATTTAGCAACCCCCCTGCCCAGTTAACCTCAGGGCTTTTTTTAACTACTCAGTGACAGAACTTTAAGGGACTAAACAGATAGAGATGAGCTAAGTTACAGGTACAGAGTCTCATGTTACTCAATTAACTGAGCACAAACTTAAAACACTTCTAGTCTTTCTCAAACACCTGGGAACTTTTACAGCCACTCATCCACCTGCACTGCATCACCAGGCCCTGCCACCAGCAGGCTCCTCCCCTGGGAAACTCAGCAGAGGCGCTCGTCCTTCTTCCCAGGTCTCCAGGGCGGGGCCCAGGGAGCTGTCAAGCATATGCCTCTGGGCTACCAGAGAAACAGGGTCCTCACCTCCCTGGGCTCACCTCACAGGTCCCAGCTGAGTCTCCCCAGTGACAGTCCCTAAACCAGCCTTCCCCCGCACCCCGAGATGGCCTTTAACCCAGGCCCTCTGCGTTCAATCATGCTTTTCCCAGTCCCTTCTGGGCACGGAGGTTTCCTAAGAGTTAAAACTTTCCTCACGACAGTATATGACAGTATTCAGCTCCGCAGCTCAGCAAGGTAGGATGGATCTCACCTCAGTACCAACTAACATCAATGAAAATCTCAATTCAGGACCCACTTATGGGCTCAAACCCAGTTGCTTCACACAAGAATCACCCTGCCCATCGTGCCCGCTCTGATCCACAGTTATTTGGCAGAAGTGGGTTTCTACTCAATAGGCTGGTCTCTGTCCTAAAAAAACAAAGTGATGTCGATTACTTTCTTCATTTAAACAACAATGGAAAGGGATCAGAAACCGCACGTTGGCCTCTACACAGCAGGAGCCCCATCTGATATACAGACATCTCTATACTGCTCATTTGACACTCGGATTTGGGATACTACCACATCAGCCTGCCTTCCTGAGAATGCATAGCTGTGTTTTTAATTTAATTCAAGGGGCTAGAGATAAATCATCGTGAAGGGTCCTGATTTTCCTAGCAAAGAGCCTGCAGCAGCAGCAATGGCATGCTAAGTCACAGTGCAGGCAGGAAGAGGGGTCACATGCAGGGATGAAGACCACAAACCAGAGCTGCTAGTCTTCATGCCAGCCTACGGGGTTGCAGAGATGAAAGACAGACCCAGCTACACGGAGGTGAGTCAACAAGAGCACAGGAAGCACAGAGCGGGGTGGGGAGATGGCCCCACTGTTAAAGCACATATGTTTACTGCTTTCACTGCAAAACAGACCCTCGGGGTCTGCACAGCACCTCAGCAAACACAGTGCAAGGGGGATGTGGGTGCCACTCGACCTCGGAAGGGAAGGCCCAGAGGTCACCTTCATCACCAAGTCACGGATGGGAGGAAGCAGCTGCGCAGAGGCCCCCCAGAGGTGAACCTTGCCCCCTGTGCCATCCACAGCCCCTGCATCCCCCCACCCCAGGAAAGGAAGGCCACTGACTCCCAATATTTAGCTCAGCAGTCAGCAGCCACCAACACCGGGGTTTAGACTACAGCCCTCAACTCTCATTTCCCTGCCAGTTGTGGTGAAAACAACCGCAGGCCTTCCCTGCAAGGAAGCTCGGCTCCCCGGTGATGCAGAGGTTGCCACGGCTGGGGAGGGGACAGCCCACACCCTGCACAAGCTGGCATCCCGCACGCTAGACCAGAGCTGCATGTGCCTATTTGAACTTACATTTAAACTGATTAAAATGAAATGAAGTAAACCCAGTTTTACGGACACACCAGCCGCATTTCAAATGCTCCATCGCCATATGTTGCTAGAGGACACACTGGTCGGCACGGATACAGAATACCTGCATCATCGCAGACAGTCTGTCAAAGAGCCCTGGCCGGGGAGCTCAGCCGGTTGGAGCACCGTCCCAATACGCCAAGGCTGTGGGTTTGATCCCCAGTCCGGGCATATACAAGAAGCAACCAATAAAAGAATAAAGAAGTGGAACACCAAACTGATGCTTCTCTCTCTTGCCCCTTTCCTCTCCCTAAAATCAATAAATTAAAATAAAGAAAGAAAGATCTACCGAAGAGCACTACATTAGATCTGTCACGAGGCCAGGAAGATAGGATCTCCCAGCTCCTGGCTGGGAGCAGTGATATGTATGATTGTGGATGTTACCATTGTTGTTAACAATTCCCCAGCAGGTAACAGAATTTGTAATTCTTTTTATCTATTGCCATTGTGACTGTTATAAAGTCTGTTTGTAATGCAACCCACCCAAAACACACAAAGCATCGCCCATGTTAGAATAAACCCGAGGCTCCACCACAGCAGAGTGCGAGCCAGCTCTGGGCCCCACGCAGCAGCCCGCCTGCCTGCACCGATGTGCAGCATCACCCGTGCTAGAAGCTGCTCCTGCCACTTCTCTGAAGGATCGAGGTTCGCAGCTCAATAAAGCAGTAAATTAGGTCGAAATTAACTGTGGCTCATTTCAAACTGAGGGAAGTTGATGTGTGTGTCTCCGTGGCTGGACCAAGTGTGCCCTGTGCCAACGGATGTCCTGGCACACCGAGAGGACGCGTCAGGCAGGCTCTGCGGCCCAGGCCACTGCTGGGCAGGAAAACACGAGTCCTCAGATATTCAAACCAAACCAGTTTCCGCAGCTAAAGCTAAAAAGAGTGAGAAAAGGTCAGTGTAATACCTCAGCTTCATTGCATTCTTATGCCGTCAATTACCTGCATCTGACTTGTCAAAAATTCTAAACTCCAAACTGGCTTTTGTTTATACCAGTCATTTCACGTATCAGTTGCTCAAAAATGCAGATTCATTTTAATATTTGCCTAAGCAAAAACTTTAACTAGAAAGTAAACTGATGTTTTTTTAAAAAGACTAAATTACTACAGAGCAAAGGCAACGAGGTTACATTTTGGATTATCTGCTCTTCGGACTATTAGAATGCTCCTGGGTGGGCAGTGCCAGGCTGGCTGCCCTGTCTCTGACCCCGGGAGGAAGCGAGGGCAGTGCAAAGATGGCTGTCGTCTCTAAGGAGAAACAGACCAAAACACGGCAATGAAATGTTCCAAAGGCTTGTTTGTTTCTTTGTTTGTTTGCTTCAGGATATTAGTTGCTGTTAGGATCTGCTTCCCGGAGCCCAGGTATCAAAGCAATTTATTAAGCATAACATTAACTTCATTTCAGTCTATAAAGAAAACATTCTTGAAAAGATAACAAATTAAAACCAAAATCCATGATCTCTAAATCAGATGTTCTCCAAACCTGGGTTCTACATGTCTAGGGAACTGCTCTCCAGAATGGCTTTTCACTTCATCCATTCAATCACTCCTGTCCCCGTCCCCTTTGCTCCCATCTGAAAGCCTCCACCCAGCATGCCCCAAGACAAACAAGCTGTTAATGAACTAAACAGTGGCCAGAGACTGAGCTGCATGCAATAAGGAGAGATGCCAAGTGGAACCAGGAAGTTTTTCAAGGTCACATCCCTTATCGCACCAACCCAACAGGCCAAGCAATTGTTCACCTACTTAGAAGCCAACTTGAAACAGCAAATACTTTGCCTTCTCATCTTTTGCAAGCATACAGGTCAAACGTCCTAACTTCAGAACCAGCCAACCAATTCTTTCCCAGGCAAGTGTATCATGCAAGAATCTACTCCAAAGAGATCTAAAGCAAAACAGTATGCAACCCCCAAAGAAGGCTCTTTGTCCTAGGACCTTGTGCTGTAACAGACACTCGGATTTCAGTCTCAAGGCAGGACACTGAATACTCCCTGGCCTCTAAGAAGCAGGAATTACAGAGAGACTTCATCAGAAGGAAAATAAACCTGTAAATCCTGTTAGGCTTTGCGCTTCATTCCAAAGGATTTTTCCCTGAAACAACACATTAGCAATACCATGAGAGCCTGAAAAGAGAGGGCGCTGCACACCAGAATCCCAGCTGCTGGTTCAGAATGGCCCCAGGGCCCCACTGGCCACCATCCTCACCACCAGTGAGCCAACCCACTTTTCTCCCCACTCGGCTCTCCTCCAAAACACTTTGCTAGACCTTGGATGTGCTTCCTAACCTCCAGGCCATCTTTTTCCAGGCACGCAGTAGGCCCACAAATATCCCCAAAGGCACTCCAAGGTGTCAGGACAGAGAAGAGAAAGACTTGATCCATGCCCTCAGAGAGCAAACAAGGAGATGAGACAGTGGAACAAGCATAATACAAGGCAGGAAATGCTGTATCTGAGCTCAAAAGAATGCTTCCCACTGGAGGCTGGGAATCCTAGAAAGTACCCCTGGGATGTTGAAGAAGGGAAGAGGGGGAGACAAGGAGAGGAAAAAGCAAGCATGACGGCTCTGCCATCCTGGAGCAGACATAAAGTCAGAAAGAAATTCAGTGGGGCAAGGATGATGGAATCCCCTTTCTTGGACTTGGCCTTTGTAAGAAGGGGCTCAACTCCACAGGTTAGTGGAGCCAGAGAAAAAGTGACTCCAATAGAGGGCTTTCTCAGATGCAGGATATCCCTGCAAAAAAAGCCCTGCTTGCTCCTCTCCCTGAAGCTGGTGGCCTTAACGTCACTCCAAGGGCTCCTGTGTTCAGGCAGCTTCTGCCTCCAGCCTTAATCTGTGTATCCTCAACTCATTCAGAGGTCAGAGGGCAAGAAGCTGCAGAGTACTGCAGCCCACAACCCCTTCTCGCTCCATCCCCATGCCCTCCCAGATCACACAACCTGATCCCACTGCAGAGTTCTGAGGGGTTTGCTGTATCCACATTTACCTGGTCCTGTTTGGTAGTCACATGCCTGTATTTGCACCTGCTTTACCTCCTTCTTACATTTTAAGTTTTCTGAAAGCAGAGATGAAATATTCCACGTCCCCACCCTCACCCCCATCTCTATACAGAACCACACTCATTCAAGCAACACTATGGAAAAACACTGAAGTTCCATGGGTTTTAAAGTTAAAGGGAGGGAGTATAAAGCGGAAATTGGCTGAGGGCCAGAAGCAAGATGGCCATGTAATTTACAGGCCACTTTCAGACACTTACAAGAGTGAAGGCAGCACTCTTCATCACCAGCAGGGACAACTTATGAACCAGGTCTGTCGCAGGCAGAACAGGTAAATGGTCACCCTTGTTAGAAAGGTCATTCCAAGTAGATGTGAATACCCAGAGCTCCCCAGGGGTCAGGCCAAGCCCCTCCAGGCACTGGGGCCATGCAGGAAGTTCTTCCTTCTGTCTAACTCCAATCCTTACAGATTCAAATTAATCCCACTTTTATTAACCCCAAGGCAATAGAGAGCAATGGCAGAGAAAGGCAGCCTCAGAGGAAGGAAAAAAAAAAAAACCAAACAACACCTGTGCCCTCACTTTTGGTTGGAATCCCTCATTATTTGTTGGACGGCTAGTCTTCCCTCCTTCAACTGAACCGAACTCAGTCTGGCTGGAATGTAAAAGCTGAGGGTTTTGAAGTCACTCCCGAGGAGAACACAGTTGTTCAACTTCCCCAAGGAGCTCTCACAAACCAAACCCAAAGAAGCAATGGCATTTGTATGCGCACTGTGAGACAAGGTAGCTCTTCCTGAGCCCTGGAAGGGACTGTCTCCCACCCGGCCCCACTCAGAGCCCCTGGTGCTCTGCTTCAAGGCCATGGCAGAGCTGGGCTGACTGTGAAGCCTCAGGGAACCAGGAGCCTCTCTCCTCCCTCCCCCTCCTCGGATGCTCTTTTGAGGACACGGACCTTGCTGACTTGAACAATACACATACAGACACAAGTTTCGGATGGGGATGTGGAAGAGAACAAGGACCTGCAGGGTCTGTACCAGGGGACACAGGGAATGGAGCCGGCAGGCCCCAGCAGCCCATGCCCACTGGTAGACACTGGTCCCTCCCGGCTGATGGCAGGATGGAAGACAAATGCTCCTACCTACTCACCATCCCTCCCCCCCTTTGTAGCCATACACATACACATAAGCACATATGTACACATGTTAAAATGAAGTGTTTAAGAAGCATTGTATAAAGACAGGGCAACTGTTTAATCACCCGAAGGTCACTAAACAATGCAGACAAAATGTTAAAGAGCAGGCAACCCCACCCCATGTGCCCTTGGGCTAGTCATTTCACCTTGCCCGGCTTTGGTTTGTCATCAACAAAATGACACAATAGCGTTAACCAATGCCCCTGCAATAAAGGTAAAACCATGACACAAGAGGGTGAGATGGCTTATAAGGCTCTTCCTGGATCGGAGGATTGAATGTTTAACTCCATATATTTCCTGAAGAAATAGCTAAAGAGAAATCAGTGGAGAGAGGCAAAACTTCTTTTAATTTCTAATCTTTTAATTTCTATTTTAAAGGGGAACGTTTTGACTGCAGAAATTGTGCTACCTCCACCAGCTTCACTTTCTCTCCCCCACTGACCTTCTTCTAGTCTGGCTGATGTCAACCCAAGCTGCGGGCCTGGGACGCTCACGAAACAGGGACACGGACAAATTAATTTCGCCAGTGCTGACACTGACCCACAAACCCGGGGTGCAATTTCTAGCAGTGAGACTGGCCATAAAAGTGAAATTCGTGTTATTCATGATCTAATAAACCCATTGCCTGGATAGAAATATATCACTGAAAAATGCACAACAAATCCTTGCAGTCTTTCAGATCATGAGGGATATTCCTATCCAAAATAATATCTGTATCTCGAAGGGGAAGTGGAATGGATTAGAACCTTACACACACGCAGTCCTCCTGACTGTATCTGGATGTCAAGGTTTCCAGTTTGCTCACCTAACCGTGGTCAAACATGGTAAGTGTGTAACCCCCTCATCTGACCGTTCTGAGTCCACTGCAGGGTGCTCGCCTCCACCGCCCACTGAAGGTACACCAAGGCAGGCCCATTTTTCATCCCATGTGAAATCAAGCTGCGTGTCCCCCCGCCCCCCCCCCCGCCCCATACTTACCGTAAACTACACCGGTCAGCATTCACCCTGGGGAAATAGGCACTGCACCCCACGAGTTACCTGTAATGCGTTTGCTACAACCGACAGGAAGAACGAAAGATAAATGCAATTCAACTGCTGACGGCTGAACTCGTGCGGGAGAAAGAAAACAAATGCAAGCCAGTAAGTCCCCAGGAGCCTGCACCTAGTGGCTACTGCGAAGGACGGATCCAGGGTGAGGAACTGCACGGAGAGGAAAGGGCTGCCAGGCGGGTTGCAAAGTACTCACCTGTCCGTACACCTTGATGGGCTCTGGCTGCAGAGCCGCGCTCCGTCGGCTCCGAAGAGGCTTCTCGCCTGCCCCCCGGGTGTCCCCGCGCGCCCACAGCGGCCGCTCGCGCAGGTCGCCCTGCACCACGCGGAAGCCCCGGTCCTGGGGCAAGGGAGCGCGGCCGCCGTGCAGCGTCTGCGTCCGGACCTCGCCGAGAGCCGCGGGAGGCAGCAGCGCGACCAGGGTGAATAAGAAGGGGAGTCGCGGCTCCCTCCTGCTGCTCCGCGTCGCCATGTTCGAGCGAACGCTACGACAGGTGGCGCCGCCGCCAGGAGAGAATGCGCAGCGCGAGGCCGGAGAGCCGCGGGGCCGGGCCGCGCGCGCCGCTCCTGGGGCTTCCAGTCGCTGCGCCCCTCCCGGCAGTCTTGCAGAGGCCGCCGCCGCGTCGCCCCCGGGGCCCGCTCCGCTTGGCGCGGCGCCGTCACGTGGGAGGCCCGCAGCCGCGTCCCCTTCGCGCACTTTCTCTGCTCCGAGGCCTCGGCGGCGACTCCGGGGCCCCTCCCCTGCGGAGGGATGGGGAAGTCAAGGCAAAGAGCGCTCGCAAGGGTGCGTCCGCTCCCCGCCGCTGGCACACCTAGCCAATACCCTGCGGCAGTCAAGAGTTGTGCTGGGCGCGCTTGTCGCCTTTGGGTTTATTTGCCACCGACGATGTGTCGTGTCGAGGTTATCCTGAACCGAGGCCAGTCTCCTTTCTGATTGCACAGCCCCTGTGCCGCCTCGCGACCACCGCCCCCGCCCCCTGCCGCACCCCCACATGAAGGGAGAGCCATCTCCAAAGACAATTAGCTCTGAGAACACAGAGCGCACTTTAGAGTCCAGATGAAGCTGTCCCCATTGTGAAACTCGGAGTGTGAACTACTCTGGGCCCCACAACGTACCTGAAGGGGCCACAGCCACACAGAAGGCCTCAGCCTTGTGGCCACTCGGGATCCCTCCAGGGTGGGCAAGCGCAGGGCCACTGCACCTCAGCGGCAGATGGGTGCGTACCTTCACCGCGCAGCTACCAGTGCTGCAAGTCTTCTACCCGGGGGTGTCAAGCTTGCCACCGGAGGCAAGAAGGGGCAGATACCGGAGGAGTGGAGAGGACACACTTGAACCCTAAATTCTATTGGAAGAGCCAGATCCTCTGAACAACAAGAGATAGAACTTCACTTTCAGCTGCCAAGGCGCAGCCAAGGTAAATACTTTTTGCAAGTTTGCAGGAGCAGCCAAGGCCTATCCACTGTGGTCTCCTCTGTTTAGTTTTGTGCTTCCCTGTGCTCTGGACTCGACCCTGGGTTTTGATAACACAAAGGTGAATGGAACAGGGCTGAGGGAGAGAGGACTTCTACAGTTGCACACAAGCCCTTGGTTCAGAGGAAGGGGGCCATGGTCAGCTCAGTTCTGCCCAAATGCTCCCCATACTCAATAAACCGCAGTAACTTGAGTCCTGCCTCTTCTCTTGCTCTTGTTCCCCAGTCA
Organism: Desmodus rotundus; assembly: GCF_022682495.2. Lineage (NCBI taxonomy): Eukaryota > Metazoa > Chordata > Mammalia > Chiroptera > Phyllostomidae > Desmodus > Desmodus rotundus. The sequence goes on from NC_071393.1 coordinate 32,811,681, forward strand.
GCTGAGCAGAGCTGCCTTCCCTACCTAGCACGGTCAGCAGCAACCTGTCTTTCCTCACCTCCCTAAATCCAGCCTCCTACCACTCTCCCTGACCCTATGCCAGACTTGCTGGGGACCTGGCCTCAGGTCCTGGCGTCCCTACCACCTCCCTCCTCTGTTTTCTTCCCCAGTTTTTCTGTACACCTCAACATAATCTTAGAACCACTCCAGGAAATTTGCTTATCCTCTGGGAAAGCCGCTGAACTGCTACAGGATAGTGAGAAGGTAGGAGAATTCCTTGGCGAATGGAACAGGGAAACTGAGACAGAGAGCTGAACACAGTGGCCGAGCAATTTACAGCCAGAGACAGATGGTCACCAAGGGGGAAGCTCCCAGTGCCTGGCAGGGGGCAAAACTGGGAAAACAAGGACCTCACCCCCAGAGCAACCTCTCCTCCCCTGGCCTTCCTCCCTGGAGACAACATCCAGGCCTCAGTTATATCTCAGCCTCAGACCCAGAAAGGCAGCAAAACCAGGTGGGCAATGCCAGGACCAACTGAAATGACTGAAGACCCCCTGCCCTGTCACTGACCAATCAGTGGAGACCACGATCCGGAAAGGGCACACCTGGAGAACTGATGCAAATTCGGCTGAGACCTCCCCTGAGACCGCCCCTAAAATTCCCGCCAGCAAGAAGGAGATAAAAGCCTCAAGACAAAGGGCCCAGCACACTCAAGCAGGCTCTCCCATGGTGGAGCGGCTTGTGCCATTCCTGTCTTCTTCCTGCACTTCCTTCTTCACAGGCACACGTCTGCTGAACTCTGATGCAATGGGCAGCGGCAGCTTGTCCCAAGCTGATCCCCTAAACCTGTCCCCAAAGTCCCCTTTTCTCTGGCTTCCCAGTGAGTCAAGGCAGCCCAGCCTGGGCTCCCCTGTTGCTTCCTCTATGCTGAGCCCTTCCTTGTTTCACTGCCCCCAGCTTTAATAAATGTACCCTCGTAGCCACCTGGACTTATGTTGTGGAATCTTTCCTACTCAAAGTCAAGAACCCACACACTACAGCTGGCCCCAGGAGGGACACACTCGGGGCCAGACTCCTGTCTAGTAACAGAACCACTGCCAGCTCCTTTTCCCCCATCTAGTCCAGGGCTGTGTTGTCCTATCACCTTACCTGTGGCCTTACGAGACCAGCAACAATGACACTGGTGCCCACCATGTAACTCCAAGGGAAAATGAGAGGAATGTGGGGATTGCCAGAATACCCCATAGCTAATTCAATTATTATTTCTTTCAACATGTATTTAACGAGAACCTCCTCTACAAAAGCAAGTGTCAGAGTCCTGCAGAAAACACGTGTCCCTGAAGTGTGGATTTGAAGACAGGGAAAGTGAAGACACTTTCCCCACACAGACTGCTGACAGGTTCAAAGGGCAATGTGCCAGGAAGGATTAGTAGGGCAGGGCCAGCTTCTTGGTGATTTTGATACTGCTCTGCAACTTGGATGCTGGAGAATGAGCGAGAATGCCCAAACATGGTTAACTGACCCCCTAAAGCCCTCCTGTGTAATCATGATCTGTACTCCAAGCCATTCTCCAGTGGATAACCTGCATGCAAGCCCCGGGACCTCGTGTGCCTTATATGCACGTGGTATGGTGGACAGACTCTGAACTTTGCATCAGAGGGTCCACTTTTTAACTTGGGGGACTTGGCCAAATCACCTCTCTGAGTTCCAGGTTTTCTCATCTGCAAAATGAGAATCTTAATCCCTACCTATCACACAGAATTACTGAGAGTATCAGATGAGAAAAATGCACATAAATTTAAATCGCTGCAAATTGTGAAGGCCCCAGGTAGGAGTATTGTATGTAGGTGGCATTGGAGACATGAGTTCTAGTCCTGGCTTTGCAACCAATTTACTGCGAGATTTTTGTCCTGGTTAGCTCTGGGCATTGGTTTCTTCCTATGTGAAATGAAAGAGACCTTGCAGCCCTGATCATTCCTCACACCCTCCAGGACCCCCTCCCAGGCATGAGACAGGAGCAGCCACAGAAGAGGCCTCCCAGGACAGGAGACAGAGTTGAATTGTGCAATTGAGCAAGGAGTTCCTCCTAGCTTCAAAACCGGATCTGGGGTATAAACAAACCTCCACTTCCTCAGAAATGACATCAGGGTGGGGTGGGAATGAAGACAGACAGAAGGCAGTAGAGCATCCCCCTCCACACCAACCCCATGGCCATGCTCTTGGTGCTAGTAGACATCATGAGGAAATTGGCAGCCATAGGGACTTAACAGTAGACTCGCAACTGTGTGTAAAAAGGTCCAGCCTATGGTCAGACTTCAAACTGCCCTCCCCTATCCTTCTTCCCATCCTAGGCCTTTCTGAGCTAGGGCTGAAGCAGAGCTATGAGAAAACTGCCCAGAGGACACAGTGTCCCACACCTTTATCCAGATGGAGTCGTGTTTAAAATAACAAGATCAGCCATGAAGACAAGGGGGAAAAATCCCAAAAGCCTAACTGGACTTCCTTCTGTTCTCACATCTCTGGTGGCCTTCTCAAATGGTGGCACCTGTCTGCTCACTCTCCCATGGCCCCTGGCCTGACAACTTCTGTTCATCCTTCAGGTTCCAAGAGACCTCCTTCTTCACCTAGCCTAGCTCACATCCCCTGCCTGTAAGGCTCTAAGTCCCCTGCCATCTTTGATACCCTCCCGTCACATTACTTATTTAACCTCATCTTCCTCTTGAGCTAGAAGCAGCAGGAGGAAAACACCAGGACTCTCTTATCCCACTTCTACCTTCCCAGTGCCCAGCATAGTCCTGGCACATGGTGGGTCCTCAGTGATATTTATAGAATGCATGGATATGAATAATGGGGGTGGGGGCTACACCCCCGTTTGCCTTGTGGTGAGGGTTGGGGAGTGGTTAAGAGGGCCGATGTGGTCGAATTTCAGAACTTTCCTGCCCCACTCCATTGAAGGACAGACTGTGAGTCATAACCAGACCTCTGAGTCTCTGAAGCAGAAAAGGGACCTTCCAACTTCGAACAGGTGAACTTTATTCCTTCTCCCACATCACTTTAGTCAGGCAACTCCCATTCATCTCACTAGTTAGGGTAAGATGGAAAGGCCATCCTGCTCCAAAGAAATAGCTCTTTCACCTTGGCCAAGTGTCTCAGTTGGTTGGAGCATCATCCCATACACTAAAAGGTTGCAGATTCAATCACCAGTCAAGGCACATACCTAGGTTGTGGGTTCCATCCCCATTCCAGGAGCATACAGGAGACAACTGATTGATGTCTCTCTGTCTCTCTCTGTCTCTATCTCTCTCTCTCCTCCCCGCCATGTCCCTCCCTCCCTCTTCACCCCCCACCTTCTTCGGTTTAAAATTAATGACTTAGCCTCAGATGAGGATTTTTAAAAAAGAAAGAAAGAAATAGCTTTCTCCTGCTGTTGCCAAAAGTTCCTTTAGTTAAGGCAAAGTCCAGGATAATGTATGAGGTTTAAAATACATGTGCACCAAGAATATAGAATAAGTAATTTATAATCTCACTCTTGAATTCAAAGAGGAGGTTCTGCAAATAGTAGTGCTTTTGCATAGCAGTGATTTACATTTGCATAACATTACAGCAGCATTATCTACCAGATTTCATCTCACAGAAAGCCTTTGAAGTGGGCCAAAGCGGCCATTATTGACACTTCTATTTTACAGATTTGGGGAATTAAGTTTTAGAAAGGAAGATTACATGACTTCCCCTGAGTCACACAGTTTGGCAAGGGTTAAGTCAAATCCAGGTTCGCTGACTTCTACATCTGATACCTCCCTTAGGAGGAGAGGAGAGGAGCTGGTATTTCAGGTCCTGGGTGCCGTGGGGCAGCCGAGCTAGAAGCAGGGCAGAAAGCTGGCCCTGCCCTGACCCTCCCTCGCCCAGCACTGTCCCTGCCCCAGGTGCCTGTGGAGGAGGGGTGCTCGAGTGGGGAGTTGCATTATTGCACTCATGAGTCAAATCCTGTTTTCTACACTTTTCTAGAAGACAAATTTAATGACGGATTTGGATTCAACTTTACAAATGAGGGGTTTGGGTGCAAAATCTCTGAAGGAGCACAGGCTGGTTCCACTGCTGATCCTGGGGGTCTTGACCCCTTAGAAACACAACCTCTCAAACTTTGATAACAAAGTATATAGGCCTTTGTGTGTGAAGGGAGAACCTGATATTTTGTTATAGTTGTGTAGATGCAAGGACAAAACTTCCTTAGGTCAGACAATGGTTTGCTAAAGGTCACCAGGAAGAGCACAGGCTGGGATTCTCCTTCCTGGATGTGGAGTGAGTGGGAGGAACTCAAGCTGAGATGCTTTGAAACTCTAATTACATGTCAAAGGCGTGTGGGTCCTTCCCTCCCAGTGTGCGTCTGCAGTACAGCAGCAGGGTGAGCACAGCCCTGAGCACCAGAGTGCCCAGAGGCCCCCCAACAGCTTGGGCACAAATCATTTTAAGCACCCCAAAGCGCTCCTGGGGCTTCTAAGGCCGGGAAGTAGATCCCAGGCTGTCTCTGTGGCCCACCTTTCTGTGATACCTTTACACAGGGACCTAAGATTTCTTTCTCCTTCCATCCTTCTGCACCAAGAAAAACAGATTAAAAATGCTCCCCCATTGGCCGCCACTGTTTACTGCCTCTGCTAAAAGGCCACTTGTCGTTTCTGCCTGATCCCCCTCAGCCACCCCACAGCCCTGCAGTCCTGCTTTATGTCCGTCTCCGTGTCATCATGTCCTGACTCCCATGGGAGCAACGATCTCGGTGCCTGCTTCCTTTTCCGTATTATGTTTAGGTCTTTGGATCTGTTTCCCTGTCTTGCTTAATAGAGTGTATTGTGTTGAAATGAAATAAACAGCTTGGGGGCAGGGGTTAGAATTACTCGCACCTCTGCCACTCACAGCTATTGGCAGTTGGTCCTGTAAGGAAGAACACTTTGGCATTACTGTTCCTGGGTTACAATTTCCCATCCTAGTGTTCTCGTCCACAGAATGCTGGAAGGACAGCTGAGGTCCTGCGGGCATCAGGTGAGTCAGTCCGTCAAGAGGTGACATTCTGAGACATGGTAAGTGGTGGAGCAGCTGTAACTGCTAAGGGCTGCAGACACTGTCTCGGAGACATTAGGGCCAACCCCCAACAGATTTATGGCTTAGAACCAGCATAAGACCAGCTCAATCCAACATGGCAACTAATTGCATTTTTTGGTAACCCCTAGCCTCATTATCCACTCATTGTAATATATTAGCATACTAAACAGCACACCCTACAATGCCAGAATGGGAGAGTTGGGTCCTTCCCTTCCCCACCAACGTCCCCCTCATCTCCAGAAAATCCTAAATAACTAGTCCTCCCCTTGCGGAATGCCCCAGCCCTCATTTAAATGAGCCTCACTCACAGAAGTGAACCCCACTGGAGACGGGCTGCTCTGTCTGTGAAGTGGCCACTCCCGGGCTCACTGCCTCACTAGTAAACTCTCGCCCTATAAACTCTACGCTGGCCTGCCTTTGAATCCCTTCCTGTGCGAAGGGGAGAACGCACCGTGGGTCCTGGATAAACAAACATGGCAGGAATCTTTAGGCCTCTGTGTGTGACGCAGTGGTCAAAACAGTTAAATTAGTTATACGAGGAGGCCTTTAGACTGTAGTGGCCCTGACGCCGTGGCGGCCCGCCTCCCTCAGCAAGTCCGAAATCAAGCAAAACCAGCCACAGCCAGCCTGCTTCGCCTTAGGCTGTAGCCAGCCAGACGCTTTCTCTCCCTCGCTTCCACACCGTTTCCACGAAAGTCTTCCTCCTGGCTCCTGTCTGGGGGGCACTCCCAACCATTGCCAGTTTGGTGCTTCCCGAGTCAAATCAATGTTTGCTCATAAAGAATCTTAACCTTTGTAATATGCCCCATTTTATCCTTGAACAGAAACATCTCTTATTATTTTGTTAAAAAAAAGATGATCAGAGGGTTTGGGGAAGATGAGTCCGGGAGAACTTTCTGCAGAACAAGACTTTCTGAGCAGTGGTTTTAAGAGTGTGTGTGGCGGGGGTACTGAGGGGCAGGGGGCGGGGCACAGGGGCAGGGAGAAAGAAGGCTGAAATTGCCATCCAGAGAAGCAGGAAGCTATTATGTTTGTCTGAGGAGAATGAGAAAAGGCTTCAAGGTAGAAGGGTGGTGGCAAGGTAGCGTGTGACAGCAAACAGGTAGAGTGGTGACCGCTGCAGAAGCGGGAAGGCAGAGGGCCCGGTGTGGGGCCGGGGGCGGGGATGGGGGGGGGGCGGGCAGAACCCTGACCGAGCGCCTCGTTTAATTCTGTCAGTGCTGGAGTGCAGGTGATTTACAGCCGCTGTGCAGCCAAGGCAGCCTGGAGCTCACTTCTTCCATCAGTCCCTTGCCAGCCCCACCGCATGTGCTGCACAGCGCCACCTTCAAGCACCTCCTGCGACACCACCTGAAGGCGCCTGCTCACTGGGCACGGGATCTTTCACAAGGGCACTGTCTGCCGTTTCTAAACCCATCCCACCAATTGTACATGGTGCCATGGGCTGAATTAACACGTGTTCAAATGATCATTCCCACCAGACTCAAAACCACAAATGCTCTCTTAAATGTAATTTTATTGTATTTTTTAAACTTTTTTTAAAGATTGTATTTGTTTTTAGAGAGGGGGAAAGGGAGGGAGAAAGAGAGGGAGAGAAACATCAATGTGTGGTTGCCTCTCACACACCCCACACCTGGGAAATCTGACCACAACCCAGGCACGTGCCCTGACTGGGAATCAAACCAGCGACCCTTTGGTTTGTAGGCCGGTGCTCCGTCCACTGAGCTGCCCCAGCCAGGGTGCAAATGCTTTTAATGAGTCTGTGAATAAAGGAATACCTTTTCTCAGAGCACTTCAACAAATTATATTAAATCCTTCACACCAAATAAATTACTAAATCAGTGATTGGGGTTTGGATCATACCAATGGATCTACTCAGAGGCAAATACATTCTGATGTGGGGTTTGAAACAATGGCAGTGCTAGGAAACTTCCCAACCACCTAAGCGGAGGGCTCAGTGAAACCCTCTCCCCTTCAGTGGCTATTTAAGCAAGAATGTAAATGCTAAATTGGCAGTGGGTCTTGCGTATAAATTTCCTTTGCACTCTAACATTATGTAAATGAAACCCCCCAAAAGAACAAGCCGCGACTATTCCTAATTCTCAAGGGCTTCTGCCCTGTGACAGTGGCACGTGCAGCACTGCACAGCCGCCCAGCACGGGGCAAAGCTCCTGCTCCCCCAGCCCGCCTTACTCACCTCCCAGAGGCGGAGCACCCACTGCGGCCTGGTCTTCCCACCCACTAAAGTTGGGTCCGACCCTCCAGCCCTCTTCCATCTCACGATTTAATCTTTCCAAGAACATTTAATCACATAAATGAAACAAGATGTTGATTTGGGCTTAACTTGCATCAGGGAAAAGCATGGAAAGACCAAAGGCATTAGTTTGGACACTTAGGAGCCAACTCGTTACTGTAGGTAGTTAACTAGTTATTAATAAAGGAGGCAAAAGGAACTAGACATTGGGCTCAATAAACGGGAGCATGAGCCTGCTTGCTTCCCCAGGAAGCTACCGCTTCATGCCCCATGAGATCGCAGCACTGCTCCCTTTCCTGCTCTGGTACCGATTGTTGGAGGGTGTTAGGGGACATTGGAAACCCAGAGGGCAGCTTCTATTTCCACCCAGATAAGGCACGCCACACCGCAGTCTTCGTTGTCTGGGTGCTTCGAGTGCTTTTCTCGCAATCCCATCGAAGACCCTAATTGCCACCAACAGCAAACTCACATAGGTTTATATCTCAGATGTGCCAGTGACAAGCTCAGGCACCTTCTCAGCACCTGATTTTCTTCACATATAAATGAATTGCCTACCTCTGCAGGTTTAAAGGACTAAATGAGATTATGCATGTCAAGGGGCTAGGTCAAACCGTATGGCATATGAAATTTATTATTGTGGAAAGTTCCAGTTAGACGTATAGTTACTAGATCATTTTGGCCATTCGGCAACTGTCAGATGTTTATTCAGGTTTGTATTTGTCCCTTTGTCTCATGACCAGGTGACACGTTGCTATAAAACTCCAAATCTGGTTCTGCCACACACACCAACATGGCTTAGCAAACAGGCAGAGAGGCTGCCACAGCCTTTTCCTGGAGGCTGGGGACAGGCCCACTCTCAGGCCTTGTCTCACCCCAGGCCCCTGCAGAAAGTCACAGACCCCAGGAAGAGGAGCAGTGTTCCGAGGCCACCAAACTTCTGGCAAATCAGGCAACAGAGTTCTCTCTTAAGCAAAGGGGCAGAAGACCAGATGAAGACCATTCCTTGAGCACCGCTCTGGAGGAGGATTGGCCTGCCCTTTGCTGGGTTCTCACAGCTTGCCCACGCAAGCCCAGTTCAGCCACCCACATTTCCTAAGCAGCACTGATTTCACCAGTGAAAAATTACTTCTAATATCCCTTCTGTTAATTCATGCATCACCTGATTCAGAGTGAGACAATGACACTGCAAGTTCTTGGTGGCCCAACCACCTCTGCAGCGTGGACTCCTGACCAGGGAGCTTCAACTGCTGACCACACTTAGAGCAGGACGCCTGACCCGGACCCTTCCGACGCTAACTGTGCGTGCCTACGGGAGTTAGACTTACTTTATACACATGTACCCGACACCATTTGTATTGAAGTATTCAAAGCAAATGCAGACAATAGAGCGATTATGAACAAGAAAAAGCGTCCATCGTCAATGGAACTGGGGGCTATGTAAACTATGGTAATTTATAATAAAAATACTATATAGTTGGTCTTCATCTCATTTCTGGCACAGAGCTCCTGAAACCCTTGGGATTTCTTCAGTGATAGGAGCAATGTAGATGCCTTTTGTTATTCAAAACAATACCCTTTTAACCTAATCTGAATTTATTAACATCTACAGAGGTAACAGGCACAGGGCCTGGTTGCCAGAGGAACTAACCAAGATTTGGGGATTGGAACTTTCAGTCTCATCCCCCTCCCATGTCTGGGGAGGCGGATGGGCCTGGAGGTCAGATCAATCCATTGATTCATCAATCATACCCATGTAATGAGCCCCCATAAAAACCCAGAAAGGCCCTGGCTGGTGTGGCTCAGTGGACTGAGTGCCAGACTGGGGACCAAAGGGTGAGGGTTTCATTCCCAGTCAGGACATGTGCCTGGGTTGCAGGCCAGGGCCAGGTCCCCAGTAGGGGGTGCTCAAGAGGCAACCACACATTGACATTACCTTCTCTTTCTCCTTCCCTTCCCATCTCTAAAAATAAGTAAATAAAATCTGTTTAAAAAGTAAACTAGAAGGATGGGGCTCTAGCAGCTGCGTAATTAGTGAACATGTGGAGATGTGGGTGCACCCAGAGAGAGCGTGGGAACTCTGTGCCTCAACACACATTTTGTCCTGTGCGCTTCTTCCATCTGGCCTGTTCCCAAGTCATATCCTTTTGAAATAAACCAGTAAATAAAAGGTTTTCTTGAGTTCTGTGAGCCAATTAATCAATTTAATGAATTTGGGTAGCAAATTTATAAAACCTGAGGAGGGGATCACGGGAACTTTCAACCTGTATAGATGGTTGGTCAGAAGCACAGGTGACAATCTAGACTAGCAATTAGCATCGGAAGGGAAGGGGCACAGCCTGCTGAAGGCTTAATCTGAGGGATTTGATGTGATCTCCAGGTAGATGTTAGTACTGAATTAAATGGTAAGACCACTGAATTGCTCAGTGTGTGGAAAGCCCACAATCTGGCATCAGAAATGAAGCTGTATTGTAGTGGAGTGGGTGACACAAAGTAAAACACATGAGGGGGATGTTTTTCTCTTTAGAACTGTGGATTCTCCTGCAGTGGGATTGTTCATGACTGCAATTTATTTAAGATACTTTAGCCTGGACGGTGAGATATTACTGTATTAGTGTGGGAAGCACCCTAGGGCAGTCTTTTGCCCTAATTAGGAATTTATTCCTCAAGGGTGGTCAGCTGTATTCTCACCAAAAAGTCCACACTCCAGAGGCAGCCATTGCCAGTGTTTTGGTTATTCTAATCTCAATCAATAGAAGTGATGTAACAAATGTTCAAAATGGATTTTCATTAATGGCTTGTTAATTAGCTTAATGAATATTAGAAATGGGCTCTCATTAGTGAATTCAGAAGCATTCAAGATACATGACTTGTCAAAAATAGTTTCTATCCCTGGCTGGTGTGGCTCAGTGGGTTGAGCACTGGACTATGAACTGAAAGGCTGCTGGTTTAATTCCCAGTCTGGGCACATGCCTGGGTTGTGGGCCAGGTCCTGATTTGGAGGTGGGCAAGAGGCAACCGATGGATGATTCTCTTGCACATTGCTGTTTTTCTCTACCTCTTTCTTCCTCTCTTTCCCTTTCTCTAAAAATTGAAAAGAGCTCTTTAAGAAAGTATTTCGTAGACATACCCATCCATTGCATGAACAGGTGTAGCAATATAACAAGTCCTCTAGCCTCGGGGATGGCAACAGAATCTTGTTCTCTGACTCACCCTGTGCTTGAATCTGAGGATTCTGGTTGCCTCTTACCAACCATAAGTATAACTGAATACTGACACTGGAATGTTGTATCTGCATGTAGTAAAGCACATTCAATAACCATGCGATGAAAGCACCGAAAAGAGAGATGAGACTTAGTATGCCCTGTCACTAACCAATGTTTAATAATTGTCCACATGTGTGGAAGAATCTGCCACAAACTTTGCTGTTATGAAAATCTGGCAGTGAGGTTATAGAAAGTGTGTTCGTTTGCTAGGGCTGCCATAATAAAATACCACAGACTGGGCAGCCTAAACAACAGAAATTTATTTCTTCATCATTCTAGAGACTGGAACTCCAAAATCAAAGTGTCAGCAGGGTTAGAGAGAGAGAGAAACATCGATTTGTTGTTCCACCCATCCATGCATTCGTTGGATGCTTCTTGTATGTGTCCTGACTGGGGATCAAACTTGTAACTTTGGGATGATGTTCCTACCAGTTGAGCTGCCCAGCCAAGGCTATTTCTCTTCTTATAAGGACACGAGGACTTGACCTAAAGATCTCACTTCAACTTAATCAACTCTTTAAAGACTTTTTCTCCAGATATGGTAACATTTTGAGGTACCGGGGATTGGAACTTCAATACATAAATTTTTTGGTGGACACAATTCAGCCCACAACAAAAGGTAACCTGTATCTGCTCTCACTTGGCAGTGACCATCACCTATGAGAAACAACTAATGATTAGGCATAACCAGGGTGACTGAGGTTACAGAGTGGTCCTGTTGGAAAACTAGGGTGAGACTGGAGGTAGCAGGTCACAGGTCATCGGTGTCCGTCCATGAGTTGTGATCACACTTCAGCTGCATGTCACAGAGCCCCCAAGCAATGGTGGTTCACACAAGACAGAAGCTACTTCTCTCACACAAAAGCTGGTGTCTCAGCCTTGCTTGCAAAACTATCTGGTGTTCAGTCTCTTTCTATCTTGTTGCACTGCGAGCCCGTATTTTTGCCTGGTCCCCGATGGCTCAAAGGTTTATCCTCGTTCCAGATGGTGGGAGAGAGAAAGGGCACAAACCCAAAGTGCACACATCCCTTCTGCTCACACCCTCTTGGCCACAGCTTTGTCATATAGCCACACCTATCTGCAGAAGATGCTGGGAAGTAGGGGTACCCTTCCAAACATCAATGGGTCCAACTACAAGTCAGAGGGTCTGCTGCCAAAGGGAAAAACAACAAACAGTTCATTCCAAAATTAGAGTAGTGATGGAGAAAACAGGGCTGAGAATCAGCAGGCAAGTTCCAGTCCTGGTGCTCTGCTTCTAAAAGCACTGAAATACTTGCATATGCATTGGTAAATACTCACTGCTGGAGCCCCTGAGCACTGTTCCTCACCCCACTGTCCCAACCACCTGCCCCTCCCTGGGGTACCAGGGACTTCCCTTGGGATCCAGTAACTGAAATATCAATGACGCCTGGTCCACCAGCAACCTCCCAGGCTCTGATCCTGCCAAAGTGCCGTGTCCATTCATATTGGCCAGTGCCTTACTGATTTTTAAATATTTCAAATGTAATTTACGGGACGAATGTCTAGAAATAATATTTTATTTAAAAAGTTGAAGGATTAGGGATACTGAACCTAAATAGAGGAGATTTGGCAGGGAGCACAGCTTAACCATCATCTTTAAATATTTATAATAATAAAGACTGCCTGTACATTTTCTTTCCTGTCAATAGACCTGAGGTGGGCTCCGTTCTTTGAGTCCTCTTTCAAGTTCTCAAAGCAGTCCTGTATTGGTGGGGGTATTGTCATTTCGCTGACATGGGTGTTGAAGATCAGAGACACTGAGCTACTTATAGAAGACATACAGCCAGCGAAAAGGTTTAAGCCAGATGTCTGGCTCCAATGTGGAACCTTTCTCTCCAGTGCCTACCGGGTAAAAGAAGAAGTAGATGGACTCACATTGTAGAGTGGGACTGAGACATTACAGAAGAGCCAGGAAAGATAAGTTCAAATTTAAAAAGAATTTTAAAAATTGAGCTTTTCAGCCCTGGCTGGTGTGGCTCAGTACATTGAGCACCAGCCTGTGAACCAAAGGGTCACCTGTTTGATTCCAGATCAGGGCACATGTCTAGGTTGAGGGCCAGATACTCATTTGGGGGTGTGCGAGAGGCAACCACACATTGATGTTTCTCTCCTGCTCTTTCTTACTCCCTTCCCCTAAAAATAAATAAATAAAACCTTTAAAAGATGAGCTTTTCAAAATTAAATGTATTGATGAGCTGATAGTAAATTTTATATATAAAGGACCTCGAAAAAGAACAAATTTGAAAGTCTTATGCGACCTGATTTTAAGGCTTATTGTAAAGCTATAATAATTAAGACAGTGTGATATCGGCATAAATAGATAAATCGATGGGGGAAAAAGGGAAGTCTAGAAATAGAATCACACATGTAAAGTCAAATGCTTTTTGACAAAGGCACCAATGACATTCACTGGTGAAAATAAAGTAGTTTTTCAGTGGTACTTGAATAATTGGTTATTTACATTGTTAAATAACAAAAATCCAACTAAATTTAAAGATCAGTTTGGTTTTATTCAAGAACTCATGAATCAGGCAGCATCCCATCTGGCAAATAGAAAGGAACTTTGTCAAACTCTTAGAAAAAGAAAGGGTTTTAAAAATGGAAAGGTGTAACCCACCCCACCATTCCTCTGACATTGTTTCTGTAAGTGCTGACTCTAATATGCAACTTGTAGATGAACAGTGTGTTTGTATAAGAATCCTAGGAACTAAGTTCAAATGATGCAGACCCCAACCTTCCGGCAACCCAGCTCTGGGAAATTTGCTGACCTCCAGCCATGGAACCAGGATGATGTAAAACCAGGACAATGAACATCAGACCCTTGCGTGACCAGTTTCGAGGTCCATATCAGAATAGACTGCTGCACTGCATGCAGAGAACTTCTCAACCCTCACCCCTCGATCTCTTTGTTCTGTTTCCCCTCCCTTCCTCATAAACCCTGCCTGCACTGAGAGGTGGAGATGGTGTTGGCGAGGAGAGTCGCTCTTCTTCTTAGGCTACTGGCTCTTGAATAAACCATTTTTCCTTACACCAGCACCTGTCTCTCTAGCATTGGCTTTCAAAGTGCCAGAGGCTGAAACTGGGCTTGGTATAAAGAGGGCAGAAAAAGAAAATTATTAGCAAAGAACATGTTGTTTCAGTCAAAGGTTGCCCCCCTAAGGGGAAGAAGGGGCCTACTGGGTGGATTGCTTCACCAGCACTGACCAGATAATTCCAGTTTGGCTGGTTAAAGGTTGCATTCCTGGGAGAGGTTGAGACCAGTTAGGTTAGGTGTTAGGTCTTGATTTGCTGACATGGGTCTTAGCAAAAGTGACTCCATTTGGAGCCCGTTGTTTCTTCTTAACAACGTGGAATAAATAAACCTCATTCTCCACATCATCTGCAAAAAGTAATTTAGGTAAACAATAAACCTATGTAAAAGCTAAACTGTAAACCTAGAAGAAAACACAGGAGAATATCTTTGCAGACTGGGGTGGGAAGATAGTTCTTAGGTAGGACACACACACAAAAATAACAATAAAATAAAAAATTGATTCAATATGTTTTATTAATATTAAAAGTTCTGATTATCAAATTGTAATACAAATAAATAATTAACAAATAATACAAAAATAAACTGTGTTTCATGTACTCACAACTGTAAACCTACTTTTGTCTACTTTTGTGTATCTCTGACAAAGGACTCATAGACAGAATATACAAAGAACTGCAATTCAATAATAAAAAGACAATATTTTTAAATGGACAAAGCACGTGCACAAACACTTCACTAAAGAAAATGTTTGCTTGGCCAATAAGCACATAGAAAAGGTGCTCAACATTTTTGATCAACAGGGAAATGCAAATTAAAACTTCAGTGGGTTACCACTACACACCCATCAGGAGGGTTAAAATTTTTTAAATTCTAATAATGCTGTTACGAGAGAAACTCCCAGAAACTTGGTTCTTCTCACCAATGCAATAAAGAGTTAGAGATCAGCAAGTCTATTAGCAGGCAAGAAGGGTTTATTGGCCTAGCGAAGGTGAGGGTGGGGGCTGAAAGGCACAGGTCCAGGGCAAAGCAGCGTAAGGGCAGTGAAGGTGAGGGCGGCCAAAAGTGTGGCTGGCAAGCGCAAGGGTGGTGAGGGTAGGGGTGGCAATTGTGCCCGTGGCCAGAGACTGGGTTGCCTGGTGAGTGGAGGGGCCAAAATGCCAAGAGCAATAGGCCCTGAGTTCTTTGTCTTGAGGACTTATATAGTTGGCGGATGGGGTGGGGGACAGAGAGGGATTGAGGGGGAAGAAGTTACATAGTGATTGACAGGTAAAGGTAGGGCTAGTTTTCCAGGACAGGGGCATGAATACCCAAAGGCATTAATGGGCTTTTTCATTTAGACACTATGGGTGTTTTTCAGCCTTTCAGGCCTTGGGATGAAAGCAGTTTCAAAGACTTTCTTTCCCAACTAATGGAAACGATGCAGAGAATTTGAAGGACTGCTGAGTCAGTGGGTGGGACAAGTATCCCTCCTCTTCCCTGTCTTTGCTATCTATCCTACCTAACAATGCCAAATGTTGAGAAGGTTGCAGAGCAACTTGATCTCTCTTTAAAAAAAAATTATTTGTTTATTTTTAGAGAGTGGAATAGAGGGAGGAAGAGAGGGAGAGAAACATCCATGTGCGGTTGCCTCTTGTGTGACCCTTGCTGGGGACCTGGCCTGCAACCCAGGCACGTGCCCTGACTGGAAATTGAACCAGTGACCCTTTGGTTCGCAGGCTGGCACTCAATCCACTGAGCCACACCAGCTGGGGCGCAACTTGATCTCTTAAACATTGCTGGTGAAAGTATAATGTGGCACAGCCAATTTGGGAAACTGGTATTTTCTTATAAATATTTATCTATCTTATAATCCAGGAATTGCAAAAGAATTGAATCATATGCCTACAAAAATATTGTGTAAAAACGTATACTGTGGCTTTACTTCTAATATCCAGACTTTGGAAATAATGTACGTATTCATCAATACGAGAATGGATATAGAAATTGAGGTATATTTGTACAGTGAGATATTACTCAGCAATAAAAAGGAACCAACTATTAATACATAGAGTAATGTAGACAAATCTCAACAATATTTTGTTATGTCAAAAAAGCCAGACATAAAAGAGTACACACACTGAATGACTCCATTTATGTGAAGTCCAGGAAGAGGCAAAGTTAATCTATGGAAATAGAAATCAGAACTGTAGTTGCCTGTGGGAGGTGGGAGGAGGGTGGTTAATGGAAGGGAGCATGGGAGAATTTTTGGTGTGATGGCAGTTTTCTGCAATTTGATGAAGCCATTGTATACACATATTTGTCAAAACTCGTCAAACTACACTTAAGGTCTGTGCATTTTACTGTATGTAATTATACCTCAATTACAAATGAATTTAAATAAATAGAAGGATGAAATGAGTTGCCTCTCCTAGTATTAATCTCCTTCACACTGCAAGCATTCGAGCTAGACTAAATGTTAGTCAGAGATATTGTGGAGGGTTCAGCTGAAGTCATTAAAAACAAATTCATATTTTCAGACTGATGCGAACCCCAGCCCGTGGAGTCTGTGTATTGTGGCTGAGATGAACAAATTCACACAGACTACAAAAGTCCTGTGGAGAAAAAGGGAAGGCACAGCCACTCTCCAAGTGAGAGAGAGAAGGCCCCAACTCCTGCCTGGATAGGCTTTTGGTGTTTTTCTGGGTACATTACTTTGAGGATGGTCCTCATTTACTATGCACAGGTTTGCTATAGGTGATTACCTTTTACAGAAAACAAAGGAGAGGATCTTGCTAATTACATCAAAGAAGAAGGATATTTGCAAATGCAAAGGGAAAAGTGGTTGAACTGGTTACACTCCATACTTGGGAGGTTTAGCTCAGATTTTAGGAAGTTACTTTAAAGATATGCAGTAAGCATTTGCTGCCTCAACTCAGGGTGAGGGAGTTTTAGCAAAAGCAAGCCTCGTAGCAGCCTAGATACAATGCACACCTGATTCCCCACAGGAAAACCTATCTGTGAGCATGGATCCTGTTTGCCAACCTTGCTCCCTGTTGGGTTTTCCAAAATCAGGGGCTGGGCTACATTTCCAACTGCCATGCAGAACAGTCCCCTATATAAGACCTTGATGCGTGATACTGCACTAATCATTTATTTCCGAAGAGGCAATGCCTGCCTTCACTTTTTATCTTAAAAGATGAAGATAGATAAGAAAATTTACCTTAGAAAATAGATAAGAAAATAGATGAGGAAATTTATGATACCAAGCACTTAAAGGCATTTAAAAATGTTTTGTGCCCTGGCTGGTGTGGTTCAATGGACTGAATGCCAGCCTGTGAACCAAAGGGTTGCTGGTTCTATTCCCAGTCAAAGCACATGCCTGGGCTTTGGGCCAGGACCCCAGTTGGGGGTGTGTGAGAGGCAACCCCACACTGGGGATGTTTCTTTCCCTCTCTCTAAAAATAAATAAATAAAATCTTTATAAATAAAAGAGAATACAACTTCTAAAAAAAATGTCTTTGTTTCCTTTTCTGAAATTGTTTTCCTATCTAGCCTTATCTCTACTTCCCTTCTGACACCCAAGCCCTTAGCCATTCTATGTTCCTGTTTCTTAGAACAGGGGTTGTTTGCACATTTCCTTTGTTACACGTCCTCCCTACCACTTCTCAACTTCTGCCCCTCCTTGAAGATTATATGCAGAAGTCCACTGCACAGTAAGACTTCCCCATAAACACCGCTCCCCACAGTTTGAGTTGTTTGTCCACCCTCGGTTTATCTGCAGCATAGCATTCACCCCAGGCTAAACAATGCCAAGGTTCCTTCCCTCTCAAAGATCCTAGCTCTTCAAACATATGATTCCAGACTTGAAGGGTGAAGAGAAACGGTCAAGCTGTCAGCAGTAGCATCTTCATCAGGTTCTACGTGAAGTGAACTGAATGAAAGAACGTGACTTGGGTGATACTTTTCCGTGGGAACTACATTACTACTCTGTCAGCTGATGGATAAGCACCCACTGAGATTGCCAAACTAGTGTAGAGTTGGAGATTTACAGCTCTGAGGTTGGATGTGAAAGAAGTCAGCTCCGTGGTTGCACGGGAGGGGGTTGAAAGAAAAGTTTGACTGAAACTCCAGGCTGAATGCAGACACTGGTATTTATGGAGGACTTTGGTGCCAGGCTCTATGCCAAACACTTTGTCTTCACTAACCTCATTTAATCTTCATTATGACTTGGTAGAGGTTAAGCAGCATGCCCAAGATTTCACAGCTAGTAAGTGGTAAAACTGGGTTTCATTTCCAGGCCTGCTTAACTGCAAAGTCCATGCTCCTAATCCCCACACTCTATCATGTCCCAGAAAGAAATCGCAAAATCATGTTGACCTTCTCTTGGTTCCAGATACTCCAACCAGTCCAAACTGACCAACTCTTTCCCATCATTTTTAGGTTATCTGGGAAGAGGAGCCTACAGCATTGTTCATAATCTGTTCCAGAGTCTCTCATGTGTTCAGCCAGGACGCTCTTCTTTGTATTTAGCCCGAGTCCTCCCTACTCTTGTGTTATCACTAGTGGGTGAGCTTTAGACTCATGTACACCAATAATTTCAGTGGACACAGAAGGATGCAGGAACTGCTGCATGAGAATTTAAATATCCTGGTGCATCTGCTGTTGTATCTGAGTTTTCTCAGGTTGCTGTAGCAAGTGTACTCTCAAACTACATATAAAAGTTCCTGATGAGGAACTTCTTGATGAGTCAAGAAGCAAAAGTTCATTAAAGAGAGTGGGGAATGGGTTCATTCTCACCAAGATGTAAGTACAGTAGACCATTGAGTACCTTGTAACATGAAGATATGGTTGATCCAAAAAATGCTAAGAACCAACCTAGTAGACATAGAAACTAGGAGTAGGAAACCATAGCAAGACGTGCTGAAGCTTTGCAACAATCTTCTCCCCTTGGTTGCTTTGTCTAAATAAACTAAAACCCATGTGAGATATATTCAGCACCGACTAGGAATTCATTTCTCCACCCTTTCCTCTTCTCTTTAGTGCACGTAACTGTATTATGGGGAAATCCTTGCTTTCAGAAACAGTGATGTGAGAACCGAGAATATGGGTCCTTCTTGCTCAGCTCTCAGAGTTGCAACCTGAGATGACTCAGACCACTGAGCTGGTGAGTGAGAGGTTTTAAAACTATGACCCCAAAGCTATAAGGGGCAGTGCACACATTGAGAACTACATCAGTAACTTAGCAACAGTTAGTTGATGAGTTTTTCTTTTAATCTCTTTTCATTTTCTTCAACCAGATGTGCGGCATGAGACTCAAAACAAGTACATTTTTGCAGAGATCAGAACAGAGAGGAAGAAAAATGCATGGAGTTTTATCCAGAGGGCAAAGCTGAACAAAGAATTATGATGGGAAACCCCAGTCCCGGTGAGTCGTGTGAGATGAGGTATAAGTAAAAGGAAGAAGAATGAGACAGTGGTGTGTAACACCTGCCTCAGGTTGGTTTCTAAGGAAGGGCAAGAAAGGAAACTGAAGCAGGCTGACGTGTTGACACTCTCGCCCGTCAGCTTGAATAAATCCACCAGCTGCAGCATCTGGTCTTGTTGTCCATGCAATGACCACATGTGCTTTGCACAAGTCCAGAATCAGGAGCCAGGTTTTCTGACTGCTGCTTAACTTTGTGACCTTTTCAAGCTTACCTCAGAGCAGATATCTGTTGAGCAGGCAGGATTGTGAAATTTCCTGAGGAAGTCTTTGGCTACAACAACAAACGGGGCCACCCCAGGGGTGGGATCAAGGTGTGATTGCGTTTGAACCCAGAGGGACTTTCAGCACTCAGCACTTCACTGTGCCAGCTGGCAACGGGAGGGGACAGGAGCTCTGGGCTGGTTCAATTTGGGTCAGAGGCTTTCTGAATATTAATGATGGGGAGAGAGATTGAGAGAATTACCATAGTCAGACTAACCAATTACTTAGGCTGCTAGAAGGATCCACACTCGGGGATCCCCTGAACCCTGGAGCTGGTTCATAATTTGGCAGGCTCAGAAATTCAGTTTTCTCGGAACACACGGACTAATTTAAGCCATTATCAGTCTTAATCTCTTCTGTGCTCCCAGAGGCTGACAGTGTAGACCACTTCCACAGAGTCCTTGACCCTTTGCCTTCAGCTGTCTGTGGCCAATTGGATGCACCAGCAGATCATAGTGTGGAAAGAAAGGAAGGCAGGGGGTTCTCCCTCCCACCCCCCATCAATGCCCTACCCTCCAGGTAGTTATGGGTTAGCCATGGCCAGGGACCGAAGGCCACCGCTCCTGTGTGGTGGCCATTCTTTCATACGGCTCTCAGCTCCGGGTCCCAGTAACCTCTTCTCCTTGTCCCTTCAGGCTTACTGGAGGTAAGACTTTCCCCTGTCATTACCCCCAATACTGCATTATTTCTCGCAAAGTTTTCACACTTTGTAAGTATAGCTTTATTAAGCTCTCCTTAAAATATCTGACCACGTGTACCATCTCAGAAAACTTCTGATATTCAATCAACCTGATTGATATTCAATCAACATCTGTCAAACTGACAGCAAGTTCATAATGCCTATAATTTTATCCCCTAACTTTATTAGTTTACATTGTTGCAAAGAGAACTTTCAAAACTCTGACTTTTATCCTGTGCACTATGCCTCCAGTGTAAAAAGCAGCATTCAGATGGGTGGTAGAAAGGGTAACAATATTGTTCAATATGTATAGGTGTTAGATAGGCTTGCTCTATAGTACAGGAATTCAGAGCACTGGTTTTAAAGTCAGAGATTAAAGTCTACCGACTGTTAGCTGTGTGGCCTTTGGAAAGTTACTTAACTGCCCTAAGTCTCGTTTTTTTCATCCCTAAGACAGTCATAATAGTTGTACCAACTTCTTATAGTTCTTATGGAGGTTAAGTGAGATAATATACAAAAAAATATGAGCACAATGAGCACTAAAAACTGCTAGCTATTATTATTACCATTAATAAAATGTTGTTAAAATAATGATATACTAACTTTAAAGTAAATTATCTTATCAGGTTGCTATGAAGGTTAAATGACTTAATATGTTTAAAGTACTTAAAACAGTAGTTGGAACATAGCTTAGAGCTATATGAGTGTTAATTGACATGTGTATCAATTAAATATATTTAATAATATACTTAATATATTTAAGTGTAAATTCCTAGGTTCCTAGGTATAATCTGATTCCTTTTTCTGCTTTTATTTTTCTCAGTCTCTTCTCAAACTACTTTAGGTTTTTCCCTCTAGGCCCAAGTCAAAAAGGATCTTTAACTTCACCCTGAAATTTTTCTTAGAATGTAAAATCTTCCTGAGCACAAGCATGATTGTTTGAAGTTCTGATTTCTTCAATTAAAAGAAGTTTTTAAAATATTTTAAAGTTAGATTTCTTAAAAAAAAATTTTTTTACAGATTTTATTTATTCATTTCCAGAGAGAAAGGGGAGGGAGAGAGAAAGAGAGGGAGACAACTGTCAGTGTGTGGCTGCCTCTCTCATGTCCCCCACTGGGGACCCAGCCTGCAAACCAGGCATGTGCCCTGACTGGGAATCCAACCAGTGACCCTTTGGTTTGCAGGCCAGTGCTCAATCCACTGAGCCATACCAGCCAGGGCTGATTAAAATTTAAAAAAAAAAATCACAGTTACACTCCATATCATTTTGTATTAGTTTCAGATATATAGCATAGTGGTTAGGCAATCAGATACTTTACAAAATGCTCCCCCTGGTATTTCCAGTACTCACCTGGCACCACACACAATCATTACAATATTATTGACTATATTTCCTATGCTGTACTTTACAACCCTGTGACTATTTTGTAGCTGCCAATATGTACTTCTCAATCCCTTCATTTATTTCACCAGAGACTCCTTAACCTTTCGTCCTGTTTTTAATTCTTTTTGCTGTTCTTATTGGGTGTTTTCTGCTTCCTTATATTCCAAATCACTGATTTGATCCTCTGCTTCCTTTACTACACTGTTGATTCCCTATAATATATTCTTCATTTCAGTTAGTGTATTCTCCATTTCTGACTAGTTCTCTTTTTTGTGATTTTCAAGTCCTTTTTTTTATGCTGTTGAAGTTCTCACTAGGTTCATTGAGCACCCTTATAACCATTGTTTTGAACTCCGTATCTAGTAGTTTGCTTGCCTCCACCTTATTTAGCTCTTTCTCTGGAGACTTCTCTTGTTCTTTCATTTAAGACCTGGTTCTTTGTCTCTGCATTTTGTCTGCTTCCCTGTGCTTTTTTCTATGTGTTAGGTAGAGCTGCTATGTCTCCCAGTCATGTTAGAGTGGCCTTACGCGGTTGATTTCTGGTAAGGCCCAGTGGCACAGCCTCTCCAGTCACCAGGGATGGGCATTCCAGGTACACCCCCTGTGTTGGTTGTGTGCACCTTCCTCTTGTAGTTCAGCCTTGATTGCTGTTGGTGTCACAGGTAGGGACTGACCCCCAGGCTGACCAGCGGCCAGGACTGGCTGTGACTACAGATAAGTTTCTGGGCTGACAACACGGAGCAGGGCTTGCTTCAGTGGGACTCCGGTGTATGCTGAGTCCGCCCCTTGAGTGTGTCTCTTGTGGAGGTGGTAAGGTTGTAATCCTGCATGGTCTGAAGTTGTCTACTATGTGCACTGGGTCTGGGCCTCCCAGGAGATGCAGACCAAGGTCAGCCACTAACTGTGCCCTGCCTGGGGCCATCTGGCACCAGCTACAGAGTGATCTGCCAATGGCTGCTACTTATGCTGGGCTTGGAGGTGCCCAGGCAAGGCCAAGTTGTGAACTAAGGCCAGCTGCCACTAGTGCTGACCCTGCTACCCCTTAGGAAGAGGTTCAGGGTATGCAGAGACGAGATGCTGCTTGTTTTAGGAAAGTGAGAAGCATGAGGCAAGAGAAGCCATTTGTATGGAAAAACCGCTGGAAAGAGCTTGGGGAGGGCCTGCACTTTGGGTGACGCAGGGTCTCAGGGAATCATCAGAGTGGGGCAAATAGTGTGAGCCAGGTTGATGGAGACTCAGATGTGACACCTGCCTGCCAGCTCTGGGGGGAGGGGTACTCAGCAAAGGAACAGTGGCCTCTGACAGCACTTCTGTCTGGGAGAAAGCTGCCCTTCCAGCCCTTATCCTGAAGTTAGACAGTTCAGTTCCTCCTCCTATGTCCAAAGTGCCTTTTGAGCTGCTGCCCCAGTATGTGTGTTCAGAGCTACTGAGTCTGAGTAGGTCTGTGTATGGGCCCTTTAAGAGTAACTGCCTGGGAAACCCTCTGTCTCACCCAGAAACAATCTCTGCTGGTTTTTGCAGCCAGAAATTATGGCCTCTTGTCTTCCTGGCACCAGAACCCTGTGCTGGGAATTCTGCTGTGGGGCTGTGAACCTTTGCTCCTCAGAGGGGACCTCCACAGCCAAGATATTTCTCCCAAGTTTTAATTGCCACATACTGGTTGGGGGCCAACCTATTGCCATCTCTGCCTCTCCTACCAATCTTGATGTAGCTTCTTCTTTAGTTCCCTCCTTTGAGGACTTCTGGTCAGCTAGAATTTAGGTGGTTCTGAACAGAGGTTGTTCTGTAGTTTAGCTGTAATCTTGATGGCGTTGTAGGAGGTTTCGATTACCGTTGTTTACCTATACTGTATCTTGACTGGAACTCTAAGTTCTGACTTAAGCATCGGGTCAGTTTAGGTCCAAAGCAATTTTAAGCAAGTTTTCTTAAACATTTTATTTCTTCTCTGCTGAATGAGATCTTAGGTATCTTTTTATTTCAGTGGTAGGACAACTGAAACTTTTCTTCTTAGTTCTACCTCTCACCTTTATCATACCCCAGCAACAGAACATGTGGTTAGGAAAGTGGCTTGGGCCCAGAGCCGTATATAATTGGGTTATTTTGGGAGTTTTGCCCACTAAACGGTGTTATAACTCGGACTAGTAAAGGGATAAATGCTTGTTAATAAAATGAGGCCAGGATCATTGGTCTCAAAGTGTCAATTTTATGATAATAAGGAAATGTAAATTTCTTATTTAGAACAAATACGGGTGGGGTTTTTTTTCCTGAATTAACTCTTAACTTCATACCTGTGTTTGGTCACAGATACTCCCAGGGGAAGCCATCCATCATCCAGCATGCAGTTCTGCTCCCTTGCTCCCTCCCTTATCCTCAAGACTGATGCTGCTACCCTGCCTCTTTTCCTGAGAGAGCCAACGGCTTCTCACTCCAGAACTTTCTCCTTCCTGCTGCAGAGCGGCAGTACTGAGTGTGTGAGTAAGGCCACTGCAACCCAGGAAGATGGAGAAGGTGAAATTGACTGTGTACAAGAAAAAAGCTTACAGGGACTGAAATTTGACTATTTTATCCAACAGAAAAAGGGATTGGGTGAAGAAGCAAAAGAAAGGGGTTAAGGGACAAGGCTAATGAAAGTGAGATAGAAGAGAGTAAACCAAGATCAAGGGAATATCCATGAGGGACCCCTTCTGAATGTCTAAGAAGGAAGGTTCAACTCCTTGTAGGTAGTTGCTGTAGACTGGCTGTTTGTAGGTCCCTCTCTTCCCTCCCCCCTCAATTTATATGTTGCACTGTAACCCCTAATGTGATGGCATTTGGAGGTGGGGCCTTTGGGAGGTGATTATGTCATGAGGGAGGAGCGCTCACAATGAAGTTAGTGTCCTTCCTTATAAAAGAAGCCACAGAGAGCTCTCTTGCTCCTTCTGCCCCATGAGGACACAGCAAGAAGTTGGCTGTCTGGGAGCCAGGAAGTGGGCTTTCACAAGACACTGAATCTGCTGGTGCCTTGATCTTGGACTTTCCATTGTCCAGAAATGTGAGAAATAATGAGTGTGTTTTATAAGCCACCCAGTCTATGGTGTTCTGTGATAGCTGCCCAAGCTGACTAAGAGAGTACAAACAGAACAAATGGGACAGACACATGCTTGATCTCCCCCTGTCCCTCTCCCTTGTATTAGTCAGGAATCTTTTGGAGGTAAGTTGTAGAAACTAAAACTTAGCTTAAGTGTTAAGGGGAATTTGTTGGTTTCTCATAAAGAAAAACCTGTTTTTCTCTTCTACTTACCACTATTACCACCTGTCTTGTCACCCAATGTAGGGGTTTGAGCTCTTTTCCCACACCATGCAATTCTGCAATAGCAGCCAGGTGCTCTGCAGCTCCATGTAGTCCCACCTCTACCACCTGAACATAGCGTTAGGCCCCACAGGTTAGAGGCTCAGTTTCACAGAACTGCCTCACCCACCCCATCCCTTCAGATACCAATCACAAGTCCAGGTTGTTACTGATGGTTTTGGCCAACTGGCTACAAAACAGAGGTTTCCTTTACCACCTCTCTTCAATGAATTTGCTATAGTACCTCACAGAACTAAAAAAAAAAAACAAAACAGTTTACTTGCTAGATTACTGGTTTATTACAAAGCATATTAAATGGTATAAGTGAACAACCTGATGAAGAGATATACAGAGTGAGGTCAGGAAGGGTCCTGAGCAGGGGGCACTTCCCTGGTGAAGTGGGGGATGTACCACCCTGCAGCATATGGATGAGGTCTTGCTCCCCAGCCCTGGAGCTCTCCAAATCCCATCCTTTGTGGTTTTTGTGGCGGCTTCATTATATAGGCATGACAGATTAAATCATTAGCTATTGGCGATTAAGCTAATCTCTAGGCTCCTTCTCCTTGGAAGTCTGGGGTTTGGACTGAAGGTTTCAAATAACTAATCATATGGTTGGTTCTGCTGACAACCAACCTTCATTTTTAGGGGTTTTCCACAATCACCTGATTAACATAAACTGAGGTGTGGTTGAAAAGAGCTTGTTATAAATAACAAAATATATCTTATCTCTGTTATCATTTAGGAAATTCCAAGAGTTGTAGCAACTCTGTGCCAAAGATGGGATGAAGACCAAATGCAGTCATGTGCCACTTAAGGATGGAAATACTTTCTGAGAAATGCATCCTTAGGCATTGCTGCTATTGTGCAAACATCACAGAGGGCACTCACACACACCTGCATGTTTTAGTCACTATACACCCAGACTATGTGGTAGAGCTTATTGCTTCCAGGCTACAACCCTGGGCAGTATGTTATCATATAAAACAACACGAGATTAAGTCAGCACAAGAGAAGGTGAGGCAACCAAGAGATGGGGTAAGCACAAGATATATGAGGCTGCTGCAGGCAGAGCACAACATACTGTCTTACAGTTTTTTTGTAAGTAGAAAAGGTACATCCAACAATAATGATAAAAGCACAGTGTAGTGAATACATAAACCATCATCATTTACTGTGATTATCAAGTGTTAAGTGCTGTACATCATTGAATGTGCTGTACCTTCGTTCCGCTGACAGTGCAGCAGGTCTGTTTACAGCAGCCTCTTGCAAACATGGGAGTCCGCTTGGCACTAGGACTTTCCCGTGGCTATGACATCACTTCTTGGTAGAAGTTTTCCACTTTTATCCAGGCCCCTGGGATCATTGCCACACCTGCAGTCTGTCGCTGACTGAAATGGTTTTGCAGTGCACGATTGCGTCTGACTATAAATCACAGTGTGACACTGCTATTGCCAGGAAGTCCGAGAGGCGACCTGATTTCAGGCCCAGCTGGATCTAGGGGTCCAAATTACAATAAAAGGACTATGGTTTTCACTACCTCTTAGTTCTACAGGCAGCTAGTTCTGTTGGCTCCAGGCACATTTTCTCCACGTGACAGCAAAGGTGATCAACCAGTTGTTGCTGGCCTATATCACCCTGAGAGTTGAAGATAGAAGAGAGAATCTCACCTTACCGTGTCATTCAGTCTGTGTGAGTCCCTGAAGAGGGCCCTGGTGAAGGGACATGCCCACCTCTGTGTGTCTGATGGGATGGGGGGTGTTCTGACTGTGTAGCTGGAGACACGTGCCCTCAATAACCACACAGCACGAGGAAAGGGCATTTCTCAGAAGAAAGGCTTGAGAACAACTATCCACTCTGTTGGCTTGAAGATTTTCCTAAACTCTCCAATTAAAAGCTGGTTTAACACAGGTGGAGTTTGATGTGTATTCAGTTTGGGAAAAGGAACACTGTTGATTTGATGGCATTGAGGAGACATCAGAGGTCATTTTCTCTGCCTGGTCACTCTCAGAACTCTTTGTACTTCAGAGTGGACCATTGATTGGTGATGGCAACCTACCTAACAATTACAATCTAAATTTAAAAATAGAAGGCACCCTCCACTGAACCATCTCCCCAACTCACCCTTCTCCGGCCCTAGACAGTAACTAGGGACACACCTGTGAGACAGAAAAAGAAAGTGTCTGGCACAGATTGGTCATGAACAATTATTTCTTTCATTTGTTTATTCTTTAATACTCTCGGTTCCCCAATCTGTTTTTTCCTCCTGTTGGGGTAAAGCCAGAATGAAAAGAGGCCACGGCCATACCATTCATAATTCCTCTAAGACAACTCCAAGGTGCCCCTCAGTGTTCAGTGATGGGGTTTTCTAACACCTGGGTTTTATAATTCGTCTACTAGGTAGTTTCAGTTTAATGATAAATTTTTAAAGATAACTTGTAGCACCACCCACCCCATAGTGTCAGCCATTTAAACAGAACATAATACATTTTTTTAAAAAGAAATAAACTGTTATTTCTTTATACAGTTTCTTACACCCAAACACATTTGTACACACAGTCAACCTGAATGTGATGCCCATTCTCCTGTTCTCAGAATGCCTTCCCTCCTGGTATCGGTGCCCTTCCAAGAGCTAGTATGAAGTTATTCTTTCCAGGACGTCACCTTTGGGTCATTACTTCCAGATCTAATTACAAATAAATTTTACAATGTAAACAATAATTGTAGATGTAGTGCCAGTTAGGCTCGCCTTTTTTTGTTCATATATGGATTTAAAGTTTCATGAGTTCTGCAAGGTGCACAAGCCTCCTGCTTTCCCCAGTGGTGACAGCTCTTGGGCAGAGATCTTTGTTTCTGTCCTGTGTGGCCACCCCTTCACTCTCCCCACATCGCCGGGACTGTTTTAAGCAAAGGTGAAGGAGGAACTTATTCACCATGTAGTGAAACACTTCAGCTCTGCTATTTGCTAGCTGTGTAGGGAAAAGAATCAATTTTAAAAAGCTTTATTATCTTATATGGAAACGTGATAAATTCTTGAGGGTTTGTGTGGGAATTAAGTAAGATGTATTCAAAAGCATTTAAGTATGGTTGTAATCCTGTATTTGTTTCCTTAGCGATATGATTGTAGAAGCTAGTGAGTCTGTGAAATATCTTTCCTGTTCATTGTCAACATTCAAAATTCTTCTCCAGAAGACAAAACCTTTCATGCTCAGTTAGAAATGCAATTGAAATTGTAAATAATCTTGTGGCAGGTAACAGTGAAAGTAAATCCATTCACTCTGTCAGGTAAGATAAGTGTCTGGCCACACAGCCCACCACCGCTCCTTCCCTTACCAGTGATTGCCCCTGCCAGTGGGTCAGAGCAGAGAGTGCCCCTGAGCCTGCAGGACTCCAGACAGACCATAGCCACCGAAGTGTTTCCACGCATGTGAACACAAGCATTATTCCCTCTGACTCCTTTCAGAAGGGCAGGATGTGATTAGAGGGTTAGGGGAGGGTTGGAGAAAGTAAAGGAGCACTTATTGCTGGATGTGGCACTGACAAAGGGCTCTAGGAGAGGATTCTCTGGCTTGATATGTGGTCTAAGATGTCACCATTACTCAGAGAGGTATTCCTCAGGGCCCCATTGAAAAGGCTGCTCCGTGAAGTACTAAATAAAATAGTGACTAATTGTACAGTAGTTGAAGTGACAAGATGGTGTTAGAGAAAATAACATGAGACATACTTTAGACAAACGGGACAGTGGAATGCCTCTGTAAGAAGTGACATTTGGGCTGAGATTTAAAGAATGGTCTTTAGGAACCAACCATGAGAAGAGGAGCAGGTACAAAAGGAGCCAAGTAGGAAAGTTTAATTGGAATGAACTTGGGCTCCTCAAAAAGTTGCACAAAAGCCAGGATGGCTGGTCCTGGCTGGTGCGGCTCAGTGAACTGAGTGTCAGCTTACAAACCAAAAGGTCACCAGTTCGTTTCCCAG
The DNA here is from genome assembly GCF_022682495.2 of Desmodus rotundus. Classification (NCBI taxonomy): domain Eukaryota; kingdom Metazoa; phylum Chordata; class Mammalia; order Chiroptera; family Phyllostomidae; genus Desmodus; species Desmodus rotundus. The sequence continues at coordinate 32,840,435 of NC_071393.1, forward strand.
TGAGGGCACATGCCTGGGTCGTGGGCCAGGTTCCCTAGTTGGGAGCATGTGAGAGACAACCAGTCGATGTTTCTCTCCATCCCCTCCCCTCTCTCTAAAAAGTAAATTAAAAAAAAATATATATATATATGTATATAAAACCAGGATGGCTGGAGCAAAGTGAGCTAGGTAGAGTGACAAAGAAGAAGTTTAAAAAGTGGGCAGGGATGGATCGCACAGAATTCTGGAAATTTGGATAGGCATTGAAGACTTTGTAGTTATACGATCTTAGTTTTATTTATTTTTTACAGATTTTATTTATTTATTTTTAGACAGAGGGGAAGGGAAGGAGAAAGAGAAGGCAAGAAGCATCAATGTGTGGTTGCCTGTTGCATGCCCCCTACTGGGGACCTGGCCTGCAACCCAGGCATGTGACCTGACTGGGAATTGACCCAATGACCCTTTGGTTCACAGGTGGGCACTCAATCCACTGAGTCACACAAGCCAGGGCTGATCTTTAAAAAGTCTTCTTTGGTGATTTTGTGCAAATTGGATGGGAAATGCGAATGGGTCAAGGGAAAAAAGAAAAGACAGGTTAGGAGACTGAGTGAAAGAGGATAGTGGCTTAGTCTGTAGAACTGGACAGCGATCCATGTCCTGGACGTTGACAAGAGAGGTAGTTGCTGATGCACTGAGTGCAGGGAATCAGGAGAAAAGAAGAATCATAGGTGAATCCAGGTTTCTTGATGGTGCTGCCATTCAGCCAGGGGATGACTAAGAGGAGAGACATTTTAATAGGAAAGGGCAATTTTCTTGCAGAGTAAGTTTGCATGTCTTTCAGTGGATGTCATTGGGAATTCTGGACATGGAACTGAGAAAAAAAACCAAGGTAGAGAACAAGAGGGAATATATGTTCCTATTGGGGTTGTTCATTCATTAAACAGATATATATTGGACACCAATCATGTGCCGGACTTCCTTTTAGGTTTGGGGATTGTCAAAGTTCTTGCTCTCATGGGATTTATATTCTACTAGGTGGGGGTGGGGATACATGCAAATAAGTACATAATATACAAATTAGTGGTAAGTGCTGTGAATAAATAAAGCAATGTAAGGGATAAAGAAATATGTGAGTGTATAGGGGCCGCAGTTTGCTATTTTATACGTGGTGGTCAGCAAAGCCTTTCTGATGGAGAAACATTACTTAGAACGCTGAGGGAGGAGAGAAATCAGCTACGTGGACACCTGGGGGCATTCCAGGCACCAGACAGCTGGTTGTGTTCCAGGGCCTCCAACAACGCCTGTGTGGCTGGAGCAGAATGACAGGGGATAGGGAGTGCAGTGGGAGATCAGGACTGCCCCATGCCCAGAGCTCACCAAGACTATACAAGTTAGCCAGTCCTAAACTGTTTGACCTATCCTACCTTGTCGTTCCTGCAGAAACGCCACTGAAGGCTGTGGCTTATACTTTCCCCAAGCACCTTCCTCTGCCACCTGACTAAGCCCAGTGACTCACCATGCGACCCCATGCAGCCTGATGTGCCCTTTCCCTTGGAAACTGTAGGTAAAAAAAGGTCTTTGACTGGCATTGACCTCCCCATGTCATCACACAGTCACTCTTCCAAATTAAGACCCAGACACAAATCATCCACCCAAAACAATGTTCTTTTCTTTTCTTCTCCCTCTTTCTCTTCTCCTTTCTCTGAGTCAAAAATCCCTTTCTTCCCCATGTTCCTTACCTAACTTTCACTTTACCATGTCTAAAATGTAATTTCTTTGCCCAAGCAGTCTGATCCATCCTCCTCAGGCTCTCTGAGATCTGGAAAATTGATATTGGTTGATTTTTGGTGGAACCATTTGCTTTTCTTGAGGTTCATTGTGCCTTGGCACCAATCCTTGTAGACAGCAGGCTTCCTCTTATGCTTTTGGGCACTGCTTCAATTCTCCTTACTCCTGACAGTCCTCAGCAGAAACCTAGAATATCTTCAGGCAACTGCTCAGTCTTAGAGATGCATTTCTACTCTATTTAGTGCCTCCAAAAGTGATTATGGTTAATGTCTGTGCTGTAATGCTACCTCCTGAACTAGGGTCATCCAGCAGAGTCACAATTCAGTGATAATTAGAAAACAGGTGACACAGGTGGGGATTTGATTTGATGACTTAGTTTGTCTGGAAGGTTTATTTGTTGTTGTTTTTTGTTTTTACTGCTAACATACCTGACAATCTTGGAGGAACTCTTGGCTAGCATAAATTTAGTTTATTGAAATAAGGTCAGCAAAATCTGATAATATTGTTTAAGCATCCTTGTACAATTTATGCTAAACAGTATCCTTTAGTGTCTTCTTGTTAGTGAAGGCAGCTAGATATTAATAAAGGAAAGGAGCAAAGGGAATCAGACATTAAGCATAAAAAACTGGGCAGCTGAATCATACACTGATCCTATTTCACTAGGAAGCTGCAGCATTCATAGGCTCCCCAGGGGACCTCTGCATCCACTGCCCTCAGGACATAATCCCCTGAAGAAGGCAGAAAGGATCTTACTGGTCATTAGCCAGGATTATGCGGGGGGACATAACACAGCAGGAGAAACCCCTCTGCTGGGCGCATATGCGGTAGAAGCCAAGATGGCACAAGGGGAGGTGCTTCTACCCTGAGGCACGTGCAATAGGAGCTAAGACTACGACCACAGAGGCCAGTCAGTCTAGCGTAGGAGAAGGATTGGATTGGGTAACGGATACTGGACCCGGAAGATCCTAGAAGAGGGTTGGTTCGGGGGAGGGGCCAACACCAGCCTGGGAAAGGTAGGGAAGCTGATTGGTTAGTTTGAAAGGACACTTGATAATATAATCAGCCGGACAAAGAGATGCTCTCTCTCCCTCTCCCTCCCTCTCTCTTTCCGCCCCTTGCCCCCCTCTCTCTCTCACACATGCACTCACCCCGTGTGCTCACGCGTTCTCTCTCCATAGCAGCTGTGCAGGCTGAGCAGCCGCCTGCGACTCAGCGGCCACGCGGTCGCCAAGCGCAGGCCTGGGCACAGCACCAGCCGAAGCGCAGTTGGGAACAGAGGAAGCTAGCCAGATGGGGACGAAGGCTGGACGCAACTAGGCTTTAACGTGGACAGAACTGATGGCACAGAATTTCTGGACACTGGCCCTATTCCTGCACCTGATGAAAACAAGGCTGGACTTTTTCCACAGTGGGATGGACAGAGATAGGACATTGGGAACCTGGGGGCCACCACTTGTTTCAACCACAATAAACCTCATGACTACGCCTCATCCTCTCACGTGGGTCCTGGGAAATGCTTTTCTCGTGACACTGCAGGGACCCCACTTCTACCAGCCACATCCTGACTATTGGTATTCCAAAGCCGACACAGACACAAAACAGTTTAACAATACCGTGAGGTATGCTTGCCTGTTATAAAGATTAATCCCCAACTGCTGGCTAGCTAAAGTTTAGGAACTAAGTGCTGAGCTTCCTCTCCCACCAGGCCTACTGAAATACACTGGAACTGCCCATTGCTCAGACACTGGTACCAATAACAGTGAGGACATTCAGTGACAGTTTCCCGGGTTTTAGGCCTGGCCTTCCAACTGCTTCTGCTCTAGATTTCCTTCCTTGGTGACTGGTAACTCGGTGTTTTGTTTCAATATTAGGTTTCAACTGGCTAGAATGTGTTGAGTCCCTTCATTCTCTACAATGTACATTTATTGAGTTTCCTCTTCTTATTCATCAGGTATCCCTTAAGAGGCCCCTCAGTGACGTGGAAAGACCACTTGGTTTTCAGCAGCTATCTGCATGTGTCTCTCCATCCTTCAGGAGAACCATAGCCACAGCCTGAGTCCCTCCATCTTTCCATAGTGCCAGTAGGAGCAGATCTAAACAACTTAATCCTAGTTTACTTAACCCTTATTAGCTGTCCATTACCCCAGGAGGTGATGTGCACTTATTCTCAAGGTACTGCTATTGTTCAACTCATTTTGGATTTTATAAGTCAACTAGCATTTATCTGAGTAAATGACAAGCCCACTTCCCTGCTGTGCTAAGCCTTTGAAAGTCATACAAAGCTAGACCTGTAAATTCTTAATCCAACTTCTACCCCCTGCCATGGGGCTTGGTGTCATAGTCATTTTGCATGTGTTTATCCTTCAGAGCATAATAGGAGAGTCATTCTGGATTTGGGGGGAGAAATTTTAAGACAAGAGACAGAAGTAGGGGGACAGAAATTTCATTGGTGCATCCACTAAAGAAAAACCTAAGAACTTCAGCTCTACAGGGATTGGGGCCTGAAGCCAAACAGAGATGAATTTCAACCCTATGTCAGCTGAAATCTAAAATGCAGTCATTCATTCGGACTATAGCTGGAGCTACTTGTTTGTATGTGTCTGTGACTTCGAAGATGCACTTTCAATTGTGGTGTTATTTCTCTTGGACTTGAGGCAAAAGGACTTGAGTGGAAGGTTGCCTGTTTCTATAGCAACATTTGAGGCAAGGAGGTTAGTTGAAAGGGAGAACATGTCCCCCATTTATTTTTCTCTCTCTCCTCATAACTCTCTTTCTTGTTCTTGTTTATAGGGATTTTGCAAATTAGCCACACACACACACACAAAGCCTCACATCATTGGAGTAATTGGTCTGAAAAGACAACATTCATTTTATATATAAACTTAGGTATATTGGTTGTAAAAAGTTAATCTCATGTAGTGTATAGCTTCATTATACCACTTCTGGGAATCTTCAACAGTTTAGCATAGCTTGCAGATAACAGTTGCTTGATAAATATTTGCTTATTGATTTTAAAAAGGCCTACAGTGGGAAGTAAGCATCAAAAGTTTTGATGTTTAACAGTGTTTTTCTATTTTGTGTAAATAACCAAAGTTCTCTGAGAGAACATCAGAAGCTCTCCAAAGAGCACCAAGTCACAGTTATCTATTGGGCAGCCATATCGATCTTCCTTCAGCCCAGGAGAGCCAATTGCTCTGCAGGCTTGAAGAAGCAGAAATGTTTTTGTTGGGCCAGTGGGAGCCTTTGGTCCGCCAGTGCATTTTGTCTCCATGAGAAGGCGAGCTTTCTCTTGGCAAGGGTATCTCCTGCCCCTTTCTGGCACATTTTCTTAGAAGGCTGACTGGCCTGGATCCAACACTGGCTAACTTCTTCTCACTCACTCCCTTGCATACTGACTGTTCCAGGAATGTATGGTCAGATTTGGCTGTTAACAGGCTTCAACCACAAAGAAACTGGAACCACTTTGTGGTCCTGCTTGGTGACATTTCAGCCGCCTTAGTGGCTCTGCACAGCTACAAATGCATATATGCTTGTGGTCTATGGGCTCTGGGATGGCTCTCAGCAAAAGCCCACTGTAGTTGGACAAATGAAGTACTTTACTCGGGGTTTTCCCTGTGCTCAAGGGCATAGTGTGCCCTCCGAGTGTCCACCCAAACAGCGTGATCTGTGTGTCTGTTCCGCGGGAGCACTGCCAAGGGCAGGACAGCGGAAGGGGCTTTCAGGCAGGTTCTTCCACTTCAACAGCTGGGTCCTAAGTTGTTTATATTTTAATTTTCAAAGCACCTTCATACATCTACTAACTCATGTTATAAGCACAGGTTTTAGAACTTAAAGTGTATTTAAGTAATTTCTTTTTTACCACAAAATATTTCATTTTATGTTAGTAGATATAAATTAAAAATTCAATACACTTAACATTTTATTGTTTTCTCATTATCTGCTTATCTCCCTTAAAAATAAGAAAACTGTATGTACTCATTCACTAGTTAAAGTGTTTTTCAGGAGTGCCGATGTCTTGCCAACTTCATTCTTACAATGTTATAACTGTCTCTGCTGTAGGCTCACTCCCTGGGACACACTCACATGGTCTGCCCAGCACCCTTCCCTGCTGGGAGCAGTGCTCCCCTCCCTCCTGGTAATGCTCTGCCTACTCCTTCGGCCATGAGATCCAAGTAGAGTTTACTGCTTTTTATCCAACACTGACTCTCTGACGCAGGGGAGGACCATGACCCAGTGTAATCAATCACAGTCCTTTCCTAAAACTTTCCAACTGGTTCTCAAGGGGAAGAGTGTTCTTTGCTCTCTGATGGAGAGAACCTCTTTTTGCTTAAGCAAGTCCCAGATGGGTATTTTCACTTGCTATGCTCTTCCTGTACCTTGGCCGCAGGCTTTCTGGTCCTGTAGCTTTATTACTGGCTTTAAGTTAGTAAATTAAAACAAAACATAATGTCATGATATTTTTGCTTTGTCCTATTCCCTTTCTGTAAACTAGGGACATTTTAATGGCTCTAAGGGTCACAAGAGAGAAGAACTGAAGATAGGAACCATTTAGAAACTGCACTGCTATGTAACAGGGCAGGCGACTGAGTGTTCAACTGGAAAAAAACTCAGGAAGGAAAACTATTGAAGTTATTTGAAACGTTATTGTGCAAAGACAGGAGTTGTTGCTCATTATTTAGTAGAGGCATTAACTGCATAGTCAAAATTAGTGTAGAATCTGATTACTGTTTTCTGTAAAGAAAATAGTTTCTACTAATGAGAGCATATGGAAGATGAAACAGGCCTGCACTCAAACAGTAAGATTCTCAGAGACTCAGACATTACTGTTTAAGGGCTTTTGGGTGAATGGTACTACCTCAAAGACGTTTTTAATTCTTCAGAGACTGTGGAGATGGAGGTGGACTATTGCTGGTGACAGAGGTTGGGAACGTGAAGCTCTGCCTGGGATGAGAAATAGGCCTGGTATGAGATAAGAACAAGTCCTTATTATCCTGCCATGTCGAAGTGTCTAGTCATTAACTTTCGCAACTTCATTCATTTAATTATTTAAGCAATAGCTGGAGGACCTTGCCTCTCCCGATCTTGGTTTACTTAAATGTGAAATGGGAAACTTGGACTAGATTAGAAGGCTCCAGACTTTCCTGTGAGTTATCACAGAGAGAGTACTGAGAGGGAATTCGAAAGATTAGAGAGGTTAAGAGATACAAGCTCCATTATTCCACAGTCAATGATGTTGAGCTCTCTCTAGCCACTGGAATTGCATCATGGCTATGGAAGTGCATGGAGGGAGGAAATGCTGGGGAATGAAGGGACAGGTGTGGGACTGGCTACATAGTTTGTGGGGCCCTGTGCAAAACGAAAATGCATGGCCTCTTGTTTAAAATTAGCAAGAATTTTACAACAGCAATGGTAGAGCAGTAAACCAAGTACGAGGTCTTCCTAAAGGTGAGGCCCTATGTGACTGTACGGGACATGTGCCCATGAAGCCAGCCCTAGATGTATGACAACACCTTATGTCAATTGCACAGATTTAAAACAGTAGATTTGAGGCTCTTTGTCTGGTTAACTTCAAAACTCCCTTTTGGCTACAACAGAGGATACTTCAATTAATAAATCAATTCAAAGCTTCACTGATCATCTATACACTAACGATTTTTGGAATTTTATACTAAACAATAAAAGAAACAAATAAATGCCTAACAATTACTAAACTTCTCTGAATTTTTCAAAATTGAAATAAATGTACATTTGGTTTATTATGACAAAGAGGCCTACTAATGAAGAGGATGTGACTGCATCACTGAAGCACAGCGTTAGCCGCGCTTGTCTTTATTTTGAATCTAATCCCTCCATTTGCCCTCTCTTCTGGGACTGGTGTCCGTGAACTACTTGTCCACACCACTTCCTACACTGTAAGGCCTCTAAGTGCCCCACCCTGTGCTAATATTACACAAAATGGAATTTAAACAAAAACTGCTATTAGATATGAAGAGGAATATTTCGTAATGGTAAAAGGGTCAATCCATGATGAAGACACAACAGTTATAACCACATGTGTACCTGATAGCAGAGCCTCAAAATACCTAATGCAAAACTGACAACATGAAAAGGAGAACTAGACAATTCAATAAAAATAGCTGGAAACATCAACATCCTACTTTCGATAACGGGTAAAACAACTGGACAGTGGGTCAACAGTAAATAGAAGACTTGAACAACACTTTCAACCAAACGGATGTGATGGGCAACTTTAAAACACCCTACTCAACAGCAGCAGAGTGCACATTCTTCTCAAAACACATGAAACCTAAGCCAGGAAAAGCTGTATGTGAAACCATAAAACACAGCCGAATGAAAAAGGACTGACAAAATACTTGTAGTGTATAATCTGCAACCACAATGAAATGGAGTTAGAAATTGATAAGAGAAAGAAATTTACACATTTATAAACATGTAAAAGCTAAACTATATGCTCCAAATAGTCAACAGATCAAATGAGAAATTAAAATAGAAATTAGAAAGTACTATGATATGAATGAAAATGCAACACCCCAAAACACGTATGATGCAACTGACAGTGTTCAGAAGGTAATTTATAGCTGTAAATGCTTATACTAAAAAAGAAAAAAATCTCAAATTCGTAACAACTTTCTACCCTAAGATACATGAAAAGAGCAAACTAAATCTAGGAAACAGGAGGAAGGAAATAATTAAGATTACAGCAAAAATTAATGAAATAAAGACTAGAAAAACAATAGGGAAAACCAATAAACAAAAAGTTGATTTGTTGAAAAGATTAATAAAATTGACCATTTAACTAGACTGCCACAGTTTAGATAGACGAGAGAGAGAGAGAGAGAGAGAAACAGACTCAAACTACTAAAAACAGGAACAAAAGAGATGATATTATTAGTATCTTACATAAATGAAAAAGAAAGAATATAAATATTATTGTAAACTAAAAGAATACTATGAACATACAGTTGTTTCCAACAAAGTAGATTACTTAGATGAAATGGACAAATTTCTAGAAAGATACAAACTACTAATAATGACTCCAAAAGAAAAAGAAAATCTACATAGACCTGTAAAATGAGATGCAGTCAGTAACAAAAACCTTCCCACATAGGGTAGCCCAAGTCCAGATAGATTTATCGATAAATTCTACTAAGTATTTGAAGACAAATTTTTACCAACCCTTCACAAAGGCTTCCCAAAAGTACAAGAGGAGAGAATACTTTCTGATTCATCCCTGGTTTACCCTGACCCCAATCCAAAGACATCGCAAGACAACTTACAGGAACACATCCATTCTGAATACAGATGCAAAAATCCTCTACTAAGTACTAGCGAACCAAAGCCACTATTATATAAAAGGATTATACACCAGAACTAAATTAGATTTACCCTAGGAATGCAAGGTTGTTTTAACAAATACAACTTCATTAATGTAATATACCATATCATAGAATAAAGGAAAAAACCATATGATGATCTCAATTTGACACCAAAAAAGCACTTAAAAAATCTCAGTACATTTGCATGATAATACACAAGGTGGCTGGAGGGCAGGAAGGCAGGAGTTCTGGACAAGATGGAGGCATAGGTAGAAACCCTTCACTTCCTTGCACAACCAAAAGGAGGATAACAACCAATCTAAAATCAATAAACAACCAGAAGTGCCAGAAAATCAAACTGCATGGAACTCCAACAACCACAGAATTAAAGAAACAGTCAACCAGACCAATCAGACCAGTGTGTCGAGACAAAGAAATATGGCCCAAATGAAAAAACAGAGCAAAGCTTCAGAAAGAGAGCTAAGCGATGAGTAGATAGCCAACCTATCTGATGGAGAACTTAAAGCCTTGGTAATCAAGATGCTCACAGAACAGATTGAGCTTGGTTGAAAAATGAAAGAACAAAAGAAAAATACCCAAAATGAAATAAAGCAAAATATTCAGGGAACCAGCAGTGAAAAGAAGGAAACCGGGACTCAAATCAATGATTTGGAACAAAAGGAAGAAGTAAACATCCAACAAAACAGAATGAAGAAACAAGCATTCAAAAAAATGAGGAGAGGCTTAGGAACCTCTGGGACAACTTGAAACGTTCCAATATCCAAATTATAGGGATGCCAGAAGGAGAAGAACAACAGCAAGAAATTGAAAACTTATTTGAATAAATAATGAAGGAAAACTTCCCCAGCCTGGCAAAGGAAATTGATTTCCAAGAAATCCAGGAAGCTCAGAGAGTCCCAAAGAAGTTGGACCCAAAGAGGAACACACCAAGACACATCATCATTAAGTTACTCAAGATTAAAGACAAAGAGAGAATCTTAAAAGCAGCAAGAGAAAAGGAGACAGTTACCTACAAAATAGTGCCCATAAGGCTATCAGCTGATTTCTCAAAAGAAACCTTACAGGCAAGAAGGGGTTGGAAAGAAATATTTGAAGTCATGAAAGGCAAGGACCTACATCCAAGATTGCTCTATCCAGCAAAGCTATCATTTAGAATGGAAGGGCAGATAAAGTGCTTCTCAGATAAGGTCAAGTTAAAGGAGTTCATCATTACCAAGCCATTATTATATGCAGTGTTAGAGGGACTTATCTAAGAAAAAGAAGATCAAAACTATGAACAGTAAAATGACAACAAACCCACAACTATCAACAAATGAACCTAAAAGAAAAGAAAAACAACAAAAACTAAGCAAACAACGAGAACAGGAACAGAAACAGAGAAATGGATATCACATGGAAGGGTTTCAGTGGGAAGGGAGGAATGGGGGGAAAAGGTACAGGGAAGAAGAAGCATAATTAGTAGGCATAAAATAGGGGAGAGATAAAAATGGTATAGGAAACAGAGGACTCAAAGAACTTATATGTACAACCCATGGACATGAATTAAGGTGGGGAAGATGCTGGAGGGTTGGGGAGGCAGGGCAGAGGGAGGATAAAGGGAGAAAAAATTGGGAAAACTGTAATACAATAATCAATAAAACATACTTTTAAAAGAAAGGAGATTTTAGTTTTGGGAAAAGCCAGAAGTCATAGGGCACCAAATCTAGGCTGTAGAGGGGCTAAGCCACCTGGGTGATTTGATGTTTCACAAAAAAACTCTGCATGTTATGTGATGCATGAGCAGGTGCATTATCATGATGAAGCTGCCAAGCACCAGCTGTCCATAGCTGTGGCCTTCCGAATCATCTGAATATTTTCTGTGGAGGAATATTCAAGCTTAATGCAAAATTTGATACAGATTTGTTACTCTAGTCACTCAGTCATTGTGAATGCAACAGCCACATAGTACACATGCTCACTCAACGGCTTCTACTGCCCCCACTGACTAGTAAAGTGAAGTCGTCATTGTTCACGCATGCACATTCCAGTCCACTGTCCTTGGCTACCAGGTTACATTGATGTCATGCAAACTGTTCTCATTATATTAACAATGTTAATATAATCGACAGACCTCATAATTTTGTCTGCCTAGCTTAAACAAGACAGAAGTTTATTTTTCTCTCATGCAAAAGTCTAAACTAGCAGGCTGCCTTCACACCCAGAAATTATTGATGTCAGAGACTTAGTCTCTTGTTGCTGAACCACACCTACACACTTCTCTTATCTGCGTGGTCCAAAAAGACTCAATCACGTTTTAGTAAATAACATGCATCTACATTTTGGAAAGTGTGTCCTCCACTTTTGCTCATATCCACTGTCAGGACTTGTTCACATGTCCTAACCTAGCTTCAAGTGAGGCTGGGAAATTTAGTTTTTAGTTTTGGTAGCTTGGGTAGTCTGAATAATGCCCCTTCCCTTGCAGGGTACCCATGTCCTAATCCCTGCAACCTGTGAATATGTTACCTCATGTAGCAAAAGGATGCTTCAGAGGTGGTTAAGTTAAGAATCTTGGGGTGAGGAGATTGTTCTTGTGATTTAGGTGAGTCCTACATAATCACAAAGGTCCTTTTAAGGGTGAAGCAGGAGAATCAGAGGCAGAGGATGGAAGCAGAGGTCATCGATAAAGAGGGAGAGGTCCATTTCCAGGTGCCATGCTGGTGGCTTTGACGATGAAGGAAAGGGCTGCAAGCCAAAAAGTAGGCAGTCTCTACAGAAGCCAGGAAGGCTCGGAAACAGGTGTTTAGTGTCCCCAGAGGAAACACAGCCCTGGTGATCTGTTTGACTCCTGGCCTCCAGAACAGTAAAATAATAAATTCATATTGATTTAGTCACTAAGTCTGTGGCCATTTAGTGTCCATCAGCTCTACTAAAATTTGTGTTACTATGGAAGAAAGGAAAGGAGAGATCTCGGAGGGTAATTAGTAGTTCCTTTTTTTTTTGTAATTGTTGTTCAAGTACAGTTTTCTGCCTTTTCTCCCCACCCCTCCCCACCACCCACGCCCTCCCCACCTCCCTTCCCTGTTTCCACTCCCTCCTTTTTATTGTCCATGTATCCTTTATAATTGTTCCTGTAAGCCCTTCACCCTTTACCCCCATTATCCCCTCCCCTCTCCCCTCTGGTCACTGTCAGCCTGTTCTCAATTTCAATGTCTTTGGCTATATTTTCCTTGCTTGTTTGTTTTGTTGATTAGGTTCCTGTTAAAGGTGAGATCATATGGTATTTGTCTTTTATCGCCTGGCTTATTTCACTTACATGACTTTTTAATAACGATCTTGGTTAAATATCACCTCTTTCTCTTCAAGTTGCCCACATTTTTTTTTTTTAAATCTCTGTTTTTCTTGCTTGAGCTCATTCTCAAACTCATAGGCCTGTAGTTTTAGGAATATTTTCTACTGCTGAAAATCATTCAGTTTCCGAGTCTTCTTATTGTCCTTGATGCATCAGAGATAACCAACTAGATTTCAACTAAGCTAATTGTTCTCCTGGTGTAAGTTGCAGAGCCTTAAGATTTGAAGTCATTTAAAGCTTTAGGGTGTTCCTGTAATTCCTTTATGCATCTTGGAGCATCTATTCCCATCTGTGAGTGGCTCTTCATTCTAAGAATAGGGAGCTCATTCTCCTTCAGTCAGAATTCAGAAACAACATAGATTCTGGGGAGATGTGCTTTGTTAATATCATCCATCAGTGGTTATCATCAGCGTTTGGTAACAGACTCTGAAGTTCTGGCTTAAAGTACCTTCGATGATATTAGATCACCTCCACTGGGTTTATGGGGGCCCAAGCCATTGCTGTTGTCTCTTGCCCATTCGGAAAAATATCAAGGTTCAGATTTCTTTATAGGCTTTAACAATTGCTTGATTGCTGTCCAAGAGAGATCAAATGCCCATGTTTCTGGGCCTCCACCCCCCTGGGGCCTCCATTTCCTGTACCAGCAATAGGTCCAGGGTGGCTAAAACTGGTGCATCTGCTTACCTCTGCTCACCCAAGATCTTCTGCTTCTCCTGAGAGCTATTTGCTGTCAGGAGAAGCAGACTGTGGAATGACAGCCAAAATAACAGGGAAATCAATAATTCTAAGGCTTAAAGATTGCAGGAGATGAGAGCATTCTCTATTTTGTTCCTTTCACCTGCTCTGTGTTCTCGCTGCCAACACCCCCCTTGCCCCAGATTCATCAGCAGTCAAGGCAGGAGCCAACTGCCTACTGAGGAGTCCTCGTTAAAATACACTGCTCTTGCTAATTAGGAGCCAAGGTTCCCCCATGGAGGGCCTGGCCTGAGTATTGCCATTATCTTCATAAATAGACTCTTTGCTTGGCAAACGGTGCTGTCATAGCCAGGCATTCCCAACCTGGCAAAGGCTCTGTGCATTCTGACTGGTGGAGGGAATGTGCTAGCATGAGAAGACAGAGGCATTCATGCTGAAGCAGGGGCTCTGTCCTCACTTCACCCCACAGTGTCTGGGCAGCAGGCAGCCAGCGAAACAGCCAAATCTGCTTGTCAGCTACAGTGTGAAGTAGCCATATGGCCCAGGTTTTCTGGGCAATCTTATTTCCCATCATTTTATTCTTTAGAGTAAAGGTAGCTTGTTAAATGCATAAAATGCATACGCATTTCTTTAAAAAGTGATCTAATTGTCTTAGCTTTTAAAAGATTATTTTTCTCAGTAAATGCACAAATCAGAAAAAGAAAATCAGATGAGTTCTTGTTGTCCCAAATATGACTGTGCAATCTCCTCTCTGAGAACTTGTTCAATTTCTTTCGCCTACAAAACTCTCTCTCTACTGCTGTTCCTGCCTGGCAGTGCTTGCCTGCCATTTCTAGCACTAGTTTTTTTGTAAGGTCTGTTTGGATGCACTCAATTAAATGTAACCTTTCCCTTTTCCGCAATGTCAGCATATCTGTTTATCTCTCATTTATGCCACTATGTATAGAAATCCAACTCTGTGCCAGGTTCTGTGCTGAGCACTTTGTACATGTCCTCACAGGGAACTTGCAACTTAGGTTTATCGTCCTTTCATAAACGAGAAAACTGAGAGGCTTAGTGACATCAGCAAACTTGCCCAGGGATATTCCTTGGCAAGGAGCCCCACTAGGCTTAGAGGCTCTGAGTCGCAGTTTGTAGTGAACTTGATCCTCTCACTGGACTGCAGACTCTTAAGGAGAAGATTCTGCTTCTGTCATCTCTGCATTTCCTTTCTGTTCAAGGATGGACCTTGATTACAATCTGATAAGGGAGATAAAACATGACAAGAAAAATAGCAATCTATATTAGATGGCAATCTAAAACCGTAGTTGGTGCAAACAATATAGTGGCGGCCGGTGAACTTAAATTTTGCAAAGCTTACAGCTAAGTGATACAGCAAGTTGTTATATCTCCCCCTAATGCTAGTGTTATAAAGAAACACTTCTCAAACTTTAATGTGCGTATAAACTACCATGAGATCTTGTTAAAATGAAAATTCTGATTCATGTCTGGAGTGGGACTGAAGAATCTGTTCCTCACAGGCCCTCAGATGACGTTGCAGCTGCTGGCTTGCTGGTGACACTTGGAGGGTCAAGGCTCTAAGAGATGGTGCTATCAGCTGTAACAGGGGGACCTGGAAGGAGAAGAAGCCAGGGGTGTGCTGCGGAGATTGGAAGCCATCAGGAAATCATTTCTAAATGGCAGAAAAGTGCAGAAAACATTTCATTGCTCACTAGTATCTCACGTAGAGGCTCCCGTGCCTTTCCCTATGTTGTACCCTTTGCTTGGAAATCCCTTGCACATTCTCTTACCAATAAACTTTTATTCATCCTTTAAGACAGTTCAGAGGTCATTGCCAGCAAACTTTGCTGAACCTCCAGGCTGGGCTCGTGTTCCTCTCCTATACACTGATGAAGACCAGTGCACATTTCAGTCCTGTCTACCTGCCTCCTCACCTGACTGTCCATTTCTTGAGGTCAAGGACAATGCATTAGCAACATGAACCATGATGGATGCTCTTTAATGAGCTGAGCTCACAGTGGAGACTGAGGGGTGGGTAGTCAGGAGACAACAGCAGAGTACTAAGATGGAAGGGAAACAAAGCTAGGACAGCAGAGGACTTCTGTGACTGTCATCTGCTGCTACAGTTAGACTACACAAGAAAGAACCACAAAACCCAGTGGCTTAAACAATAAGCGTTTATTTAAGTTATGAGTGTACAGGTCAGCTGAACAGCTCTGATCCCAGATAGACTTTCTCATGTGTCTGCACTCAGTTGGCCGGTAGACTCTGCTGATCTTGGCTGGGCTGTCTCCTACCTGAGACCTCAGTTAGGGTCCATGTGGCCTCTCATCTTAGCAGCTAGCCCAGGTGTGCGCTCGTGTCCAAGGCAGGGTTCCAAGAGAGGATGTGGAGAATGCAAGGCCTCTTACTGCCAAGGCTTGGGAATGGCACACCGTTGTTTCTGCTTCATTTTATTAGCCAAACAAAGTCAAAAAGCCAGTGCAGGGTCAAGAAATAGGGAAATATTGCCAACTTTTTGATAAGAAGAGCTACAAGTCAAAGAGTAAGAAGGGTGTGGCTCCACAGAGGGGAATACTGGGGGCCAGGGTTTGCAATTAGGTGTCGTAAGTTCAGATTGACTCAGACTCTTCAACGGTTAGTAAGAGTGTACAAATTCCAGGGCACACTAGTAGTAGGTCTTGACTTTGATGCTGTCCCTTTCTGGAGACAAGTGGCTGCAAATCATAACTACTTTTCATTATTTGCACATCAGTCACCCAAAGCAAATGTTCTTTCCATGACTCACTTTTTAGCTGCTTCCTCCTACTGTCTAGCTGGTGTGTGTTCATATCAGATGTGGTCTAAAATTAGGGTAAGCAAAACATAATGAGAGAAGCTAATGTGTGGCAAAAAAAAAGGTAAAACCAAACTAAAGCTAAATATAAGTACTTTTACAGTTAGTTTCATTCACATTACCTGTGTTCCCACAATGATACTTAAAGTTGTTAGTGCATATGTATTTTTAATTTAATGTTTGACTAGGTAACACATTAACTAAGGTATAAAAGAGTATATGAGAATCCTCTTTCACACATTCTTCTCTACATGCATATACCACACTTAGTTCTCCTTAAAGGAAAACAATATTATTTAGAAAAAAATATATCCTTCCAGAAAGGTACAAATAATCAGATAAAAATAAATACATACATATATTATCTCCATTCTACATTTTGCTTTTATTTTTCAATTAATATATCTATAAAGATTTTTCCAAATGAGGGCATAAAAACTTTCCAATTCTTTGTTAGGGCTGTATAATTTTCTATTGTGCAGATGTATCATCAATCATTTAATCAGTCTCCCGTTGACAGCCATTTAACATGTTTCCATTCTTTTGCTGTTGTATAATTAAAGCTTTTGAGAGTTTGTGGTGGCACAGTGATGAATTTTAAAATTTGGCCTTACAAATGGATAAGGACAATGTTGGCTCAATTATCGTCTTATTGAAGTTGTATTTTAGTTTATAACTTTGCAATATTAGAAGCAAAGAGAAGATCCCATGAAGATGTTGATTTGGCATGCGCCCAGCATTTTGAGGGCTTTATGCTCTCAGTGACCTCTAGAGGAAGCCAGCCAGGTCAGTGGGCAGATGGGGAGGAAGCAGAACGATTTGATTAAAAATGCAGTTGAGACCTGTTTGGGGGAAATGCCAGTTTGTTGTAGTGTCTCTTCATGCTGAGAGCTTTTTCACCTCAGTGACCTCTGCTTCTCTCCTGTCAGGCCTCTGTACTGGAGGGTGACTGGAAGGTGAGCAGAACTGGCGTCCTAAGACCCTGATGTGGCCATTCTAACTGGACTCTTAGGGACCCAGAACAAGTCAGAGTGGGGTAAGTGCCAAAATCGCCATCTAAGATTCAGGTAGGCCAAACCAGCTCATCTCTTAATTTACTCAGAGCTATGACGTATAACAATTGTTTCCAAATGCCAGCTCAAGCACTTGCTGCCTCAGAAGTACCCAGGTATGTCGTTAAAAGTTAGCTTCCTGGGTCCCACCTGATCATGGAACCAGCCTCTCTGGAATCTATTAATACTCCCCAGGTAGCTTGCAGACATTGTCGGGGCAGGAAACTCTACTGAGGCAACAGTGTAGATAAACACTGCTGCATTTAGAAATCAGGGAACTCGGGCCTCACAGACTCAATATGTGGCGTGTATTAAGTGTTCTGCACTCCAGCAGCCTGGTGCTCAGGCATGGAAAAGACAATTCTCTCCGGCTTCGAAGAGTTCAAATGTGAAGCTCTGTCTGCTCCTGGCTTCTTGCTGGTCAGGTTTCTGACAAGGACTCTGAATGCAGCTCTGATTTACAGAAAATCATGGTAGGGCAGTATTGACCAGAAGACCAGTTCAGTTCTCCCCCTGTCTCGTATTAATAGTCACCAGCCTTTCAGATTGAGCAATGGCTCCCCTGGTGGGAGGCAGAGGTTACATTAGGCTCTGGGATTGCCAGCTAGCAAGGGAGCTAGTGTGAAGAGGGGTCCTAGATACAATGCAGAGCCGTCATGCCCCAGCAGGCGGGGATAGCTGCCATGAGATGGCCCTGCCCACACAAGAGCCACTGCTTTCTCAAGGAAGATGTATCGACTCAGTCCACTGGGGTGCAGTGAAGAGGGTAGGGAGAGTCAGGCATGCCCCTACTGCAGGGAGAATGCTCTGGTTTTAAAGTCCAGAGTCTATTTTTGGATCTAGGCTTTCCCTACAAAAAGCTAGGCCACCTGACCCAGACAGATGGCCTTATTAGGGTGCTTGGATAGGCCTGTGTCCTGACCAGACAGGGAGCTGCTGACTCTAGAGGTAAATTGTCAGGGGTGGCCAACTCTCTCCTAGACCTAATTTGTACGTTCTACATGAAGGGAGACACACTTTCCTACTTCTGTGTAAATGCATGAGGGTTTAATTTCCAAGCTCCCACCAGAATGCTAAAGAGGTGGGCTTTGTTATTTCAGGACATAGTTGTGTGAATAAACCCTCTTTTAAAAGTCAAAAGCAGTTTCTCAGAGTCTTTATAATGCTTAGCACATTGTTGGTCCCCAGTCAGTGTGTGGCAAATTAATGGCAACGGATCAACTACCCCCCTGAAAGAAAAGTGATATCTAGATGTAAAGACGTCCTCTCCAGTGGTGTGAGAACAAGGTAATGTACCTGTGTTCTCCAGGGCCCTGAGTCTACACTAGTGTCTGTCCCAGTGACTCGTAATCATCCTCTGTGCTGTGAAAGCCTGACACTTCTGGGAAGGAATAAATGGATTAAGGATTCACATGCAAATGTCTTCATGGATTTTAGATAAGTAGTTCTGAGAGAACGACAGAACACTATTCAACACCCTCTTTCGCTAACTGTCAGTCCATAGTTAAATGCAAGGCAACTGGAAGCAGCTTTACTCTGAACCTCCGTAGAGTTTCTACTTAGGACTAGAGGAAGAGAAATAGAGAGGTCTGAATAATAACTGATGGTAAAAATTTCAACAAAAGACAAGTTTTTGTCTTACTGAGTTAATTATGAAAGAGATTTTGAAATGAAAGAGGGGCAAAGAAGAGAAAAGATAAAGGCAACCCCGAGGGAAGAGACCTTGCAGGTGGGGAAAGAGGTGAGAGAAATGTAATAACCACCACACAGAATGCAGCCTTGCAGGGTTCAGGTGGTGGGGAGGTGAAAAGAAGATAGAGATAGATAGACAGATATCAATTAACTGATCTTTTCAAAGAACCAACTTTTGATTTTCTCTATTGATTTTTTGTTTTCAGTTTAATTAATTTCTGCTCTTATCTTTATTATTTCCTATTGTTTCTCCTATATCTCTCTAGCTGCTTCCAGGGTTTTCTCTTTATTTTTTTTTGTTTTGTTTTTGTTTTATTTTTATTCAGTTACAATTGTCTGCATTTTCTCCCCATCCCTCCACCCCAACCCAGCCAGTCCCACCTCCCTCCCCCACCTATTTTGAGAGAGAGAGTGAGAGAAGGAGAGAGAGAGAGAGGGAGAGGAAGAGAGAGAGGTAAAGCATTGATTTGTTGTTCCACTTTTTGATGCATTCGTTGGTTGGTTTCTTTTTGCATTTTAAAGTATATTTTATTGATTATGCTATTACAGTTGTCCCCATTATTTGTTCCCTTTATAGCCCTCCACCCTGCACCACCTCACCCTCAAGCATATCCCCCCCTCTTCATTCATGGCCATGGGTGGTACATATAAGTTCTTTGGCTTCTCCATTTCCTATACTATTCTTAACCTCTCCTTGTCTATTTTGTGCCTTCCAATTATGCTTCTTATTCCCTGTACCTTTTCATCCATTCTTCTCCAACTCCTCCCACTGATAACCCTCCATGTGATCTCCATCTCTCTGGTTTTGTTCCCATTCTAGTTACTTGCTTAGTTTGTTCTTGTTTTTTAAGGTTCAGTTGTTGATAGTTGTGGGTTTGTTGTCATTTTAATGTTCATAGTTTTTTTATCTTCTTTTTCTTATATATGTCCCTTTAACATTTCATATAATAAGGGCTGGGTGATGATGAACTACTTTGACTTGACCTTATCTGGGAAGCACTTTATCTGTCCTTCCATTCTAAATGATAGCTTTACCGGATACAATAATCTTGGATGTAGGTCTTTTCCTTTCATGACTTCAAATACTTCTTTCCAACCCCTTCTTGCCTGTAAGGTTTCTTTTGAGAAATCAGCTGATAGCCTTATGGGCACTATTTTGTAGGTAACTGTCTCCTTTTCTCTTGCTGCTTTTAAGATTCTCTCTTTGTCTTTAATCTTGAGTAACTTAATGATGATGTGTCTTGGTGTGTTTCTCTTTGGGTCCAACTTCTTTGGGACTCTGAGCTTCCTGGACTTCCTGAAAGTCTATTTCCTTTGCCAGGTTGGGGAAGTTTTCCTTCATTATTTGTTCAAATAAGTTTTCAGTTTCTTGCTCTTCCTCTTCTCCTTCTGGATGGAGAAGAGGAACCTCCATGATTCGGATGTTGGAACCTTGTTCCAGAGGTTCCTAAGCTCCTCATTTTTTTGAATTCTTGTGTCTTCATTCTGTTCTGGTTGAATATTTATTTCTTCCTCTTGTTCCAAATCATTGATTTGAGTCCTGATTTCCTTCTCTTCACTGTTGGTTCCTTGTATATTTTCCTTTATTTCTATTTGTACAGCCTTCATTTCTTCCTTCATTATTTGACCGAACTCATCATTTCTGTGAGCCTCCTGATTACCAGCGTTTTGAACTCTGCATCTGATAGGTTGGCTATCTCTTCATCACTTAGTTGTATTTTTTCTGGAGCTTTGATCTGTTCTTTAACTTAGGCCGTATATCTTTGTCTTGGAGCACCTTATGTTATCTTGTAAAGGGTGGAGCCTTATGTATTTGTCAGGGCATGGCAACCCACTTTGCTGCATTGTGGCACTGTATGTGGAGGAGGGATCAGGGAGGGAACAATGCTGCTTGCTGGGCTTATGGCCCACTTTCTGTCACTTCCCTCACTTCCCACAAGTGGATTGTGTCCTTTCAAGTGCTGATTCCTAGGTGGGTGGGTTTGTGTACATCTAGGACCCTGTGGCTCTCTCCAACGGACTCTCCTATGAGACTGGGTGTTTCTCCCACTGCTACAACCCCCACAGGTTTTCATAGCTAGAGGTTTTCAGGCTTTATTTCCCTGCTCTGTAACCCTGGGCTGTGTGGTTTGTCTTGCTCCCCAGTTATTCCTCCCAGCTTATCTGCATGCAAAGGTGGAAAATCTTGTCCTCCAGCCACCTCTTTCCCAGCCCCAGTCCACCTCCACCTCGCTGTGGGTCATTTCTGCCCTGGCTGCCTATCTCCATCCCTCTTACCAGTCTGGATTGAATGTTTCTTTAACTTACTGGTTGTCAGATTTTCATGCAGTTTTATCTTCTGGAAGTTCTCATTGTTTTTTGTTTTTAAATTGGTTGTTATCCTTTTTTTGGTTGTAGAAGGAAGGGAGGTGTTTCTACCTATACCTCCATCTTGCCCAGAACTCTCATTGGTTGATTCTTATATGTTCCCTGACTGGGGATGTGACAGCCAACCTTGGTATATCAGGATGACACTGTAACCAGCTGACCTACCTGGCCAGGGTTTTTTTTAGTTTCTAAGAACTTGATTACAATGTGTCTGGTATGAGTTTCTTTGGATTTATGCTTTTTAGGATTTGTTGAACTGCTTGAATCTATACATTAATATTTCCCACAAAAGTTGGAAAGTTTCAACCATTATTTTTTCTAGTAATTTTTCTGTACTTCATCCTTTCTGTTCTCTTTCTAGGATAAGAGTGACATAAATGTTACAACTTTGGCAATATCGCTTATGTACTCCAGGTTGTGCTCAATTGTTAAAAAATCTTTCTTTTCTTAGATGGGATACTTTTGATCTATTTTTTCAGTCCATTGTTTCTTTTTTCTGACCTATCTATTCTGCTGTTGACCCCATCCAGTGCATTTTTTAAAAATTTAGTTGTCATAATATCTAAATCCAACCTTTCCATTTGGTTCTTTTTTATAACTTCTATTTCTTTCCTGAGAATTTTGTTCTTTCTATTTGGTTCTAGAATGTTCAACTTTATTTCTTGGGGGATTTTTAATGGTAGTTGCTTTGTCTTTATCTCATAATTTCAACATCTGTATCATATCATTGGCATCTGTTTATTATCTTTTCCTGTGAAAGTTGAGGTTTTTCTGGTTTATTGTGTGCCAAGTAATTTCAGAGTATATTTTGGACATTTTCCATATTATGGTATAACACTACGAGTCTTCCTTAAACCCTCTGGGGAGTGTTGACATTTTTGTTTTAGTAGGCAAGCACCCTGGCTGGGTTCAGGACACATGTTCTGACTATACATCTCTGTGTGTGGTTCCAGTGTCAGTTTAGTGTGCAAAGCCTTTACGATGCTACTCAGATGTTCTCTTACATGTACCTGACTCAGTGGCCTGTCTAGGATGGCGGCAGTGGTCTCCCCCACATTTCAGTTTTCAAAGTCTCTGGTATGTTGTTTAGGGTCAGATTCATGCATGTGAATCTTGTGGGTAAGCTCAGGAATTCATAAAGTACAATTTCCTCCCTCTCCACAATCTTCCCAGTACTTTTTGGCTCCCTAAGGTTCCAACTTTTATTTTTATTTTGTCATTATTATTTTTTTAGCTGAAGTCCTTTATTCAAATTTCTTTAGTGTTTACCTAATGCCTTTTTCATTTCATTTTATTTTATTGTGTTTTTTCCCTTACCATTTATGCCCCTTATGCCCTCTTCCCCCTCCACCCAACCCACTCCCACAGTCCTCGCACTGTTGTCTCTGTCCAGGAGTTCTTTTTATTTTTTTCTCAATCCCTCCACCCCCAAAACTCCCCCATCTCAGAGCTGTCAGCCTGCTCTCTAAGAGTCTGTCTCTATTTTGCTTGTTAGTTCAGTTTTTCCTTAGATTCCACATGAGTGAAACTGTGTGGTATTTATCTTTCTCTGACTGGCTTATTTCACTTAGCATAATGTTGTCCAGGTCCATCCATGCTGTTGCTAGGGTAAAATTTTCTTCATTTTCTACAGCTAAGTAGTATTCCATTGTGTATCATAAATGTTGCATAGTTGCTTTATCCACTTATCTACTGATGGACACTTGGGCTGCTTCCAAATCTGGCAATTGTAAATAATGCTGCAATGAACATAGGGGTGCTTGTGTTCTTTCGAATTAGTGTTTCTTTGGATAAATTCCCAGAAGTGGAATCCCTGGGTCATAAGGCAGTAACATTTTAAATTTTTTGAGGTAACTCACTACTGCTTTCCACAGTGGCTGCACCAATCTGTATTCCCACCAGCAGTGTACAAGCGTCCCCCTTTCTCCACATCCTCACCAGCACTTGTTGTTTGTTGATTTATTAATGATAGCCATTCTGACAGGTATGAGATGATATCTCAAATGGTTTTAATTTGCATTTCACTG
The DNA here is from genome assembly GCF_022682495.2 of Desmodus rotundus. Lineage (NCBI taxonomy): Eukaryota > Metazoa > Chordata > Mammalia > Chiroptera > Phyllostomidae > Desmodus > Desmodus rotundus. Next base: position 32,863,558 of record NC_071393.1, read on the forward strand.
ATAATTCATGATGTTAGGCATCTTTTTATATGTCTATTAGCTGTCTCTATGTCCTCTTTGGAGAAGTGTTTACTCAGGTCTTTTGCCCATTTTTTAATGGGATTCTTGGTGTTGACTTTTATAGTTCTGTATAAATTTTGGATGTATGAGATGTATCAGTGAATATGTTTTCCCATTCATTAGGTGGTCTTTATTTTGTTGACGGTTTCCTTTGCTGGGCAAAAACTTCTCAGTTTGATGTAGACCTAGTTGTTTATGTTTTGTTTCTCTTGCTTGAGGAGATATATCAGAAAAAATATTGCTGTGGGCAATATCCAAGATTTTACTGCATGTGTTTTCTTCTAGGATTTTTATGGTTTTGAGTCTAACTTGTAAGTATTTAATTCATTTTGAATTTATTCTTAGTGTGCGGCTAAGAAGGTGATCTAGTTTCATTTCTCTGTAGTTATTTGTCCAATTTTCCCAAAACCATTTATTGAATAAACAATCTTTAGATTATTGTATGTCTTTGCCTCCTCTGTCAAATATCAATTGACTATAGAGGCATGGGTTTATTTCTGGACTTTCTATTCTGGTCCATTGATATATGTGTCTGTTTTTATGCCACTTACATGCTATTTTGATTACTATAGCCTTATAATATAGTTTGATATTAGGTAGCATGATTCCTCCAATTTTGTTCTGCTTTCTCAAGATCGCTGTTGCTATTTGGGGTCCTTTGTGCTTCCATATACATTTTTGAACTATTTGTGCTAGTTCTCTGAAATACATCATTGGTATCTTCATAAGAATTGCATTGAATCTATAAATTGCTTTGGGTAGTATAGACATTTAATGATGTCAATTCTTCCTATCCACAAACATGGTTTGTGCTTCCACTTACTTGTATCTTCTTCAATTTCTTTCTTCAGTGTCTTATAATTTCTGAATACAGGTCCTTTACAACCTTGGATAAATTTATTACTAGGTATTTTATTGTTTTTGAAGTAATTGTGACTGGGATTGCTCTTTCTTTTTCTTTTTTTCTTATTGTAATGGTACTTCTTCTTCTTTTTTTAAAAAAATTTTTATTGTTATTCACTTACAGTTGTCTGCATTTTTGCCACATCCCTCCACCCCACCCCAGCCAAACCCACCTCCCTCCCCCCTCCTCCACCCTCCCCCTTGATTTTGTCCATGTGTCCTTTATAGTAGTTCCTATAAACCCCTCTCCCCATTGTCCCCTCCCCACTCCCCTCTGGCTATTGTTAGATTGTTCTTAACTTCAATGTCCTGGTTATATGTTGTTTGCTTTTTTTCTCTTGTTTATTATGTTCAAGTTAAAGGTGAGATCATATGGTATTTGCCCCTCATCGCCTGGCTTATTTCACTTAGGATAATGCTCTCCAGTTCCATCCATGACGTCCCAAGGGTAAAAGCTCCTTTTTTCTCTCTGCTGTGTAGAATTCCATTGTGTAAATGTACCATAGTTTTTGGATCCACTCATTTGCTGATGGGCACTTAGGTTGCTTCCAGTACTTGGCTATTGTAAATAGTGCTGATATGAACATTGGGGTGCATAGGTTCTCTTGGATTGGTGTCAAACAGGTTTTCTATCCATTGCTCTTCCTCTTCTCCTTCTGGTATCCCTATTATACGGATATTATTATGTTTCATGTTGTCCTGCATTTCCCTTAACCCCTCTTCATTTTATCTGAGCCCCTTTTCCTTTTCTTACTCATTCTGGGTGTTTTTTTCTACCTTGTCCTCCAGTTCGCTGATCCGATCCTCTGCTTCATTGAGCCTGCTTTTGATTGCTTCTACTGTGTTCTCCAGTTCAGAAATTGTATTCTTCATTTCCTCTTGGCCCTTGTTGATAGTTTCTATTTTCTTTTTCATGTTGATATAGTTTGAAATGAATTCATTGTAGTTTCCCTCTAGTTTTTGGTAATTCTGTGTGAGATTATTAAATTTCCTTATAACCAATTCTTTGAACTCAATATCTGATAGTTGACTTGCCTCTTTTTCATTTAGCATTATTTCTGAGACTTCCTCTTTTCCTCTCATTTGGGGATTGTTTCTTTGTCTTCCCATTGTTTGTGATACTTTTCTTGTTAGCCTGTGCTTCTTAAGTTGCTCTGTTTTGATCCCCTGGGCTTATGGGGTAAACTTCTGTGGTAGAATACCTGTTAGATTCAATGGTACAGTCTCTTTGATCTCCCAATCTTACTGATCTTGGGCTGTGGTTTATGTTGGCTCTGTGTATGTCTTTGATTTTTGGTTCTTTTTGGGTCTTTCTTTGGTGGGTCTTTCCCACCAGCTGGTTATCTGAGGGTCAGTCTGTCCCCCACCTCTTGTCTTCTGTTGTGCAGGTGTGGGCAGGTTGTGTTGGAACTTGTTCTTCTGTGTGTACAAGGTTTTGAGGCTTTTCTCTTGCTCTTGTTCAGTTGTTTGTTCTTAGTAATTTATTTACTATTTAGTTGTATTTCCATATAGGTCCTGGGTTGAGTTAGTGTGACTCCCACTCCCTCCTTCACCTTCTTCTGTTCTTAGCTGTTGGTGTTTCCTTTGTTTGTGGGTTTCCTCTTCCAGGAGGTATCCTGGTGTTCACAGCTTCTACCTTCCTCCTCTGGGCTATGGGTGTGTGTGCAGGGCCTTCCTTGATTCGTACTCTCCCCGGTGCCTGTGGTCTCAGGTCTCTCCGAGTTGCACTCTCCCCAGTCCTGCAAAAATATTTTTATAAGCTGTATTTTCAGATACAGTTTACTATAGAATATCACACACCCTTATGAAACACATGTTATAACCAAACTGATGGCTTAAGTGTTATGACATAACATTCGTCATGTACAAATGTTCGGCCAGTCATGACCTTGAACCTATGCACTGTTATATGTAACAACATTTAAGAAAAGAGTTTGTATCTTGCAGAGCATTCATGACCTCTGCAGGTCATGAGGAGGAGGTTTCTTCCTTCTTGTCTTTAAGGTTTGCCATCTTAATTATTCTTAATTATGATGTGTCTAGGTGTGGGCCTCTTTGTGTCCATCTTGTTTGGGACTCTCTGCACTTTCTGTACTTGCGCATCCTTTCCCATCACCAGATTAAGGAAGTTTTTGGTCTATATTTCTTCAAATAGGTTCTCAATCCCTTGCTCACTCTCCTCTACTTTTGTTATCCTCATAATGTGGATGTTGATACACTTCATGTTGTCCTAGAAGTCCCTTAAATTGTCTTCATTTAAAAAAATTCTTTTTTCTTTTTGCTGCTTTGCTTGAGTGTCTTTGTCTACCTTGTCTTCCAAATCGCTGATTAAGTCCTCTGCTTCATCTAACCTACTATTTATTCCTTCAGTGTATTATTTATTTCTGATATTGCTTTCTATATTCTGACTGGTCTTTTTTTATGGTTTCTATATCTTTTTTTTTTCATGCTGTTGAGCATCTTTAAAATCATTACTTTAAACTCTTTAACTGATAAATAGCTTACTTCTATTTCATTTGGTTCTTCTTCTGGAGAATTCTCTTATTTTTTCATTTGGGACCTGTTTCTTTGTCTTCCCATTATGGCTACCTCTTTGTATTTGTTTCTATATATTAGGTAGATTGGCAAAGACTCCAGTGGAGACCTGTGTCAGATGCTGACTGTGAGGGGCCCTGGGCCCCCTATTTGGAGCTATAATCTACAGCTTGTGGCTCCCTCTGTTGGGCCTGGGTGTGTGTGCAGAATGAACCAAGCTGAGCATCAGGTCTAGCTTTTACTAGCACTCTGCTTAGGGGAGGGTCAGCTAAAATCTCAAAGTTCCCAGAGATCTGCTGCTGTCTGCAGCATTTCTGTTAGGCTTAATCACTGAAAGTGCTTCCAGCTGTACTCCTCAACAGCCTGGCGTAAGCTCCACAGGGTGAGGCAAATGGGATTCCTGTGGTTGGGCTATTGCTTCCCCCCAGGCTGAAGCCACATGGAGGAGATTGCTCTGCATGAGAAATATGGCTTCTGCAGTATGGGGAATGACTGAGCATAGGAATTCTGGCTGCCTATCCTTAAGCTCTATCCCCAGAGCCACCTACCCCAGAGTTCCCTCACTTGGCTGTAGTCTGTTCTGCCTTCCCTCTGCCTGAGTTCAGGGTAAGTGACCGCAAATTAAATTTTGTGCATTGGCCCTTTAAGAGGCTCTCTGTGTCTCTAGCTGTCTCTCCCTGGAGGATAGAAACCTGCTGCTTTTCACAGCTGGATGTATTTCAGTTCCTTTCCTGGTTCTGGCACTCTAAGCTGGGGAGGCCAGCTTGGGGTTTAGATCCCACACTTCTCAGAGAGAATTCCCTGGCTGCTGAAATATCCCTTTGGAAATTCAGCTGCTGCTCATGGGAGCCCAGCCAGCCCTCTCACGCCTCCACAATTCCTATCAGTCTTGTTGTGGTGAAGTGGTTTCTTCCACAAGTCCTTGGTTATGAGGCTTCTCTCCATCTAGTGTTCAGTTGGTTATTCAGGATAAATTTTCTATAATTTAGTTGTAATTTCAGTTTGGTCCTGGGAGGAGGTTAGTGTAGCTTCCCCCTACTCTGACAACATCTGTGATCTCAGGCTCCAATTGTTATTCTTCAAGTCAGAAAACTGGCGGCTTTAGTCCTGCTGCTCTGCTGCATGCTTTCTTGAGTGCACCTACATCTGGGTCCAAGTGGCAGGAGGACAGCAAGAGAGAAAATGCAACAGGGAACACAGAACCACTTGAGAGCACAGCGCCTCCACTCAAGAGCAGGAGTCACCCTTAGAGTTTCAGGTCCCATGAGTCTTAGGGCCCATGGGCCCTACTGCTACCATACCATCACAACTTTGGGGTTGTCTAGGAACGAGAGCACAACAGAACAGAGAAAGAGAAAGAGAAAAAGAGAAAGAGACCATTTCTCCACTCCCCCTAAATACTAGGAGTCTCCTTTCTGCTTGTTGAGTCATAAGTAAATGGCTTCTTCTAGAACTCTCTCTATCCATTTTTGGTCCTTACTTCCAGTTTTCAAGATGCCATGGGTCCAGGCCAGGGAACACTAAGGGAAAAAGTGGGAAGCAGGGGATCAATCGCTGATTCTGTGGCACTTCAAAATCTGGTCTTCTTTCCCAGTCCACTTGCTATCATTTATTTTTCAGTCTTTAGATAGCTGTTCCATTCATTCTTTCCAGTTTTCACAGCTGCATTTGGTAAAAGAGACTTGGTGGAGTATGTTCGTTATATCTTCTGTGCCTCTACCTTGCTTTGCAAGGATCCCATCCAGCTCTGCTTAACAGGTTGTAAACAGATGAACTAGGTTTTTAACTTTCACTTTATTTCATTCTGACAAAACTGCACAGAAGCAAAAATTAGTAAGGGAGAAGTTTATCTATCAAGGAAAGTAACATGTGTTTGTTTTCTTTACTTTTTAGATGATTTTGCTTCCTGCATAAGATCACTGGCAGGACAAATCAAAGACGGAGTCTGGTTACTACTCACTATACATACCCCCTGAGAAACAATGTCTGTGATGCCTTAAGATGCTTAGAACACAAAGTAAGGAGGGGATCTTAAACTTAAAGTTTGACTTAGGAAAAATAGTTTGCTGTCCATACATATGAAAGGCCTTTCCTATATGCTTCAGGATTTAATCCTATATCCTTAGGATTTGACTTAAAGGAAAACCATATTCAAAGGAAAACCATAACAACCTTGCTTTCTCATAGCTTTTGAAAATATGCATTAAATTGCCAAGACCAGGATGTTCTTTATCAAAGACTTCGGAGGAGATAAGCTTTAATTTGCTCTTCTGTTGGTCTGTTAGGGCAGTGAATTCCAGGGAGTGATGTATGTTTTATATAAACTGCAAGCCATTGTTGAATAGAATTTCTGCAGATATTGTCAATGGAAACATAGTTTGGGCCAATGAGTCATGAATTCTATTTTGGCAATTTGCGGAAGACATTAGGAACATAGCTATCCCTACAGGGGAAATCTGAAAGAGACACTCATAACTAAGCAGCATGGAGGGAGGGCAGGGGAGAAGAGAAGTGAGACATTCTGCCCAGCATTTTGCATACCTTTCTTCAACCAATTAGTCACCAAGCAGGTGATTTTTTTCATCCAAGTGCTGGAAGTGATATGAAGCAGTGAACACAGACTGCACAGCCACAGACAAGAACATGACACTTGAAGTAAGTCCCCTAAGATGCTCAGATGACTAACTCTGTTCAGTATATCAACCCATAAACTCGTCCTTTGGAATGAAGCCATAGACATTGAATGCAACAGCCTCGTGAGGCTCTTGTCCTAGTTTCTGCACATTGCAGAAAACAGCCAGTTCATATGTTGTCTTTACCTTTCTTTTGCTTCACAAAATTTAGGTGGAGCTATTGAGGGTCATGGAGATGGAGTGGGGTAAGGAGCAGTAGAAATAAATGCAAATAAGGATGATTTGTTTATTAGATGTGGCCTTTCCTCAACACAATCTTATATGCTCTGAAAGTGAAAAACATGGGATCAGCAACAATAACTAAGAACCCCAGGTCACCACTATTCATTGTAGGAATTAAGTCCAGGACCCTCAACTCAAATGCCCGCTGTGTCACTCATCTGAGCACTGGAGGAGGAGAAGCATTTTACCTGAGGGTTTCTGCAACCAGGGTCAGACAGTTCTGCATCTGCTCTCTTCTACCAGCCTCTCCGCCAGCCCTTGAGAGTTTTGCACAAGCAAGAACAGCTTTTCCTTTGTTTTAGACACAAACAAGAAACGTGTAGTTCAATCTCAGTAGAAGGGAGTTAGATTAGATGTGAGAAAGAATTGCTGGACTCAAACACCTGTGAGACAAAGGAATGCATTATGGGGAGGAGGGGCAGAGTCGTCTTTCTAAAGATTTTAGAGACAGCTTTTTTCCTGGAGTGGTCACACACAGTCCTTCCAGAAAACCAATTACCAGAATCCAGCACCTAGAATCTACCATTTTTATACTCATTCTTCTGGCTAATAAAAGGGTTTCCAATCCAGCCCTCAATGCAGGTCTCTCTGCTGTGACCGCTGAGACTGATAGCTTTTGTCTCCAGCTGAAGTCTACGTGCTCTCATGAGACCACAGCCCACATGGAGCTTCCCTTTCACATAGGGAAGGGAAAGAGAAACAATGTTCCTTCAAATTGAGCAATTGCTTCACCTTCAGTGGGGAAAAGCCACTTAAGTTTCTCAAGGCAGACAGAAAACCACCTTGCAAAGTTTAAAAGACATTCTTAGCACCTGACCAGCAGCAGCATCCTAAGCTGGAGTTCTCAAACTTCATTGCCCATTAGAATTGCTGGGGACTTTGAGCCCCATCCTGTCTAGTTAAATCAGAAAGTTGGGTGGAAGGGCTGAGGCACTGGTGTTTTTAGAAAGTTTTCTAGGTCATTGGAAAGTGCACCCAGAGCAGAGAAGCACCGTGTGGAAAAGCAGGGGCTGACAAGACGAAACAAGCAAGGATCGTGTTAAGGGAGGTGCCTGCATGGGAGAAAATGGGGAGACAGCTAAGCAGGACCAGAGAGCCATCTAATCCTATGCAAGTCTGATCAGAGGAGGACGCTGGAGGGACACAGGCCGATGTCCACACAGTGTGTGGAAGGGTGGCAAGGCTGTCAGTGTCTCTTAGGAAAGGTCTGCCTTGTCATCCTCACCCCGCTTGGTCATGAGCTGAGAGCAGCCCCTGGAAGGCACGTCCTCTCAGCCCACTGGATTGCAGAGTGCAGTAGCTGGTCCTGGTCAGTTATGCCCAATGTCTCTCCTAAATCTGAGTGAGGAGGTGCTGGAAAGAAAAAGAATGTATTTCCTTCTCTTTTTCAAGGTGAACGTTATTTCACTACTTTTTTAGTAGCTGGGGAATTTGTTTTAAATTATATTGTGGATTATTTGGTTTTTATCTTTGAGTGGTCCCATTGTTAACATTGTAACACCATATATTCTAGAATCTCAGAGCTGGCATCAGATATTAGGACTGTCTTTGCAATACCTTTGCGGAAAGGAGTCCATAGTAAGCGCCAGGTGTCAGTTGTTTAGTTTCACTCTTTCTGGGAATGAAGAGAGGAATCACGAAAGCTCTAGACCAGGGGCCTTGGCTCCACCCTTGCCTGTCGGCCTCTGTTTCCTTCTTGATCGTGATCTACCAGCATGATCCAACCTCGTGGGCACTGTAATTACCCAAGTAGCTTTTCAACAGCACACACCCACAGACCTATTCAATTAGCATCTCTGGGAGTAGAACACAGGAAGCTGCATTTCTAGGTGATTCTGAGGATCAGCCAGGTACGGAAACCATGATATGGTCCAGAAAAACCTCCTTGGAGGGAGACTGTGCTTCTGGGACAGAGAAATTCACCAGAGAAATTCACCAGTTTCTCACCAGAGAAACCCTACCTTCCTCATTGCTGGGGTGGGCACGTGTCTTCATGGCTCCGACTCCTGGGTGTATGCCATTGCAGGCACGTGCTGACAGAAATCCCAGTACAGACTGACCTGGGCCTGCACAGGAACGCAATCTGGATGGCTCTCTTCCCAGTTGTCAGAGGAATGTCCACTGAAGATCAGTGTCTTCAGAGACTTGCTGGCTTCTCTCAGTGGAGGACAACCATGTGAGCCATGATGCCAGAGGAATGAGAAACCCAACAGACACAGAAATGCATGTTGAAGACACACAGTCAGCTCTCCTTCCAGCATGTCCTCCTGTGGTTATACTTCTGGGCTACGCATGCAATGCCAGACAGAGTGCAATACCTGAGAGCTGGTGTGGTACCACTGCTCACACAGAGCTGCTCTGGGTCGGAAGCCCAACCACACCCTCAAAGGGTATCCCCATCAGAAGGGGCACTTGGGTGTGACCTGTTCTGTCCGTATGTTCAAGTTCCTGGCAATAGTGCCTGGAAGGTGCTCAAAAGTGCAAACTGACAGAAACCAGAGGGGACAGGGGAGGGGACAATGGGGGAAAGAAGGGGAAGGGTTGTCAAGGAACATGTATGAAGGGCCCATGGACAAAGCCAAAGGGGGAAAGGATTGAAGGTGGGAGGTGGGGGTGGGTGGGATGGGGGAAAGTACTGGAAGGAAAATAGAGACAACTGTACTCAAACAATAAAAAGATAAAATAAAATTTCTATCGAACAAAGAATAGTTTTTCCTTGTTTTTGGCTATTATAGCCTCTGCTGATGTTGTAAGCCTGCTTAACACCAATACTAACTTGGTATTGCAAATAAAGAAAATATAATACTGATGCCCTGGCTGGTGTGGCTGAGTGGATTGAGCACTGGCCTGAGAACCAAAGGGTTGCTGGTTCGATTCCCAGTCAGGGCATATGCCTTGGTTGCAGGCCAGGTCCCCAGTAGGGGGCCTGTGAGAGGCAACCACACATTGACATTTCTCTCCCTCTCTTTCACCCCACTTCCCCTCTCTAATAATAAATAAATAAAATCTTTAAAAGAAAAGAAAATGTAATATTGAAAAATTCTCTATTTGCAGTTATGGTGCTCAGTTTTTTTTCCATGAATCATCTCACTCTATTCCTCCAAATTCCTTTATGAGGAAGGCACTATTATTGCTGTTTAATTGATAAGGAAGCCCAAGTTTCGAGAAGTAATGGACTTAATGTGAAAACGAATGAGTGGGCAGCTGGGAGGAAGATGATGGGGAGATAGGTGGGAGCAGAGTCCACTTCCCCTTGGCACCAGTGAAACACCTAGCTGATCTGAGGAACAGAGAGAAAGGCCAACAGTATTCCAGCATGTATGAAGATCGGAGACCAAACATTGTAGAGGACATTGAAAGATCAGACGGTAAGAAGAGTGCTTAAGGACAAGGTCCCTGGGACCAGTGCGGGGACTAGGGCAGCTAAAGCCCCCGGCCAGGGCACAGGGTCTGCTGCAGGATTCCTGGGAGAGAGCCAGGCTGGGCTGTATGAGAGGCCAGGTGCTTGTTTGGCGGGGGGGGGGGGGGGGGGGGGTGGGGTGGGGGGGGGTTAATAGGAGGAATTTCTCCAAAAGAAAAAGAGAAAATAGACGCACTCAGTGGCTGTTTAGAGAATTCTCCACAGTAGCCGTGGCCTCTTGTGCCCCCACCCCCTTGGCCCCTGGACTGTGAACACGGGATAAGCAGCTCCAGCACACACCTGAAGCCAGGGTGGGTGCATACTCTGATCAGCGGCCTGGCTGTCCCGGCGCACAGGCTCAAAGCCTGGGAACTGTGCGCAACCCGATCTAGGGCCTGGCTGCCCGCAAACGACCCCGCCTGAAGCACTGGGGACTGAACACCTCCCACCTAGCCCCTGCACACAGAGGCACAGAGCGCTGCAGGACCTATTCGCTCTCTAGGAGGAAGGCAGAACGCCCAGCAGAAGGGAGCTGCAGGGGGAGACTGCAGTCCCTGGAAAGACTTGACTCAGTAGGGGGCTGAACTACCCTGAAGGAGCACCAAGAGCCCCTAGCATCTAGGACAGCAAAGAGCAAGAAGGTGGAGTGTGAGTTGCCCCTAATTGGTGCACCTCAAGGACAGCACAACTGGTGGACTAAAGGCCTAGGGGGGAGCAGAAGGACCCTGAGGAACTGGACTCGAGGCTGGACAACAGCAAAGAGTGTGGCTCACGAAGGAAGAAAAGTTAAACCAATCCCTCCACCCATGCCCTCCCGTTTCACAGACAGGACGACCAGCAGAACTGACCTGATTGTTTTAAAGCCAGCAGAACACTTTCTTTTTTTTTCCTTCTTTTTTCTCCTTCTTCCTTTCTGTCATTCTTTTTTAATTCCTTGTACCTTCCTTCTTTACTTTTTTTATTCCTTCTTCCTGCTTTCTTTTCTTTATTTTTTATTTTAATTTTTGTTAAAATTGCTTCTTTTCTTTCCTCCAATCTTTTTTATTCCTTCTTCCTTCCTTCCTTTCCTTTTCTATTCCTTTCCTTTTTCATTTTTCTTTTTCCTCCCTCCTTTTCCCACAGGTGAGACAATGAAACCTGAAGCTCTGAGAAGACCAGAGTTAGACCCTATTAGACCCAAAAACGACAGCCCAAGACCAGCGAGCTCAGGAGATTAAGGAGATGGCACCACTGAATCCCATTGGCATTCTACCATAGAAGTTCATACAACAAACCCAGGGAGTCAGAAAAGATCAATTTAAGAAGCAGAGGCTAACAAGAAGAGTCTCACAAACAATGGGAAGACAAAGAAACAATCCCCAAATGAAAGGAAAGGAGGAAGCCTCAGAGAGAATGCTAACTGAAAAAGAGGCAAGTCAACTATCAGATACTGAGTTCAAAGCAATGGTTATCAGGAAGCTCACTGAGCTCTCTGAGCTCACAGAGAACTACCAGAAACTACAGGGAAACTAAAATGAACATGAAAAACTATATCAACATGAAAAAGGAAATAGAAACTATCAACAAGGGCCAAGAGGAAATGAAGAATACAATTTCTGAACTGAAGAACACAGTAGAAGGAATCAAAAGCAGACTTCATGAAGAAGAGGATCAGATCAGTGAGCTGGAGGACAAAGTAGAAAAAAAAAAAAACACCCAGAATGAGCAAGAAAAGGAAAAGAGGCTCAGAAAGAATGAAGAGGGTTAAGGGAAATTCAGGACAACATGAAACGTAATAATATCTGTATAATAGGGATACCAGAGGAGAAGAGGAAGAGCAAGGGATAGAAAACCTATTTGAAAAAGTAATGATGGAAAATTTCCCTAATTTGATGAGAGAAAAGTCACACAAATCCAGGAAACACAGAGTTCCAAGAAAGAGGAACCTAAAGAGGCCCACTTCAAGACACATCATAATTAAAATGGAAAAATTCCAAGGCAAAGAAAGAATCTTAAAGGCAACAAGGGAGAAACGGGAAGTAACATACAAGGGATATTGTGTCACTTAACAATACCCTAGATGAAATGGAGTTAACTGATATATAGAGAGAGCTTTTCATCCCAAAAAAGCAAAATACACATTCTTTTCAAGTGTCCATGGAACTTTTTCAAAGATAGACCACATGATAGGACACAAAGCAAGCCTCAACAAATTCAAGAAAACTGAAATCATATCAAGCATTTTCTCTGAAACAAGGGACTGAAACTAGAAACCAACCCCAAAGGAAAAAACCCAAAACACTCAAAATCATGGAGACTGAATAGCATGCTATTAAACAATGAATGGGTCAAGAACGAGATTAGGGAAGAAATCAAAAACTTTCTGGAAACAAATGAAAATGAACTCACAACAACCCAAAACTTATGGTACACAGTGAAGGCAGTCCTGAGAGGGAAGTTCATAACAATACAGGCCTACCTAAAAAGATGGAAACATTTCAAACAAACAACCTAACCCTTCACCTATCAGAACTCGAGGAACAACAACAAAGACAGCCCAGAGCAAGCAGAAGGAAGGAAATAACCAAGATCAGAGCAGAGTTAAATGACATAGAGACTAAAAGCACAATTGTAAGGATCAATGAATCCAGGAGCTGGTTCTTTGAAAAGATAAACAAAATTGACAAGCCTTTAAGCAGGCTCATCAAGAAAAAAAGAGAGAGGATCCAAATAAACACAATTAGAAATGAAAGAGGAGAGATTACAACTGATACCACCGAACTACAAAGGATTATAAGAAATTACTATGAAGAACTGTATGCCAAGAAATTTGAAAACCTAGGTGAAATGGACACATTTCTAGAAAAATATAATCTTCCAAAACTGAATGGAGAAGAAGAAGAAAACCTGAACACACCAATAACAGCAGACAAAATTGAAGCAGTCATCAAAAAACTCCCAACACACAAAAGCCCTGGACCAGATGGTTTCACAGGAGAATTCTACAAAGCATTTAAGGATAGCTAACCCTTATCCTTCACAGACTATTTGAAAAAATCCAAAATGGTGGAAGACTCCCAGACTCCTTTTATGAAGCCAGCATCATCCTAATCCCAAAACCAGATAAAGACATAACAAAGAAAGAAAACTTCAGGCCAATATCACTGATGAACATAGATGCTAAAATCCTCAACAAAATATTGGCAAACCGCATCCAGGAATACATTAAAAAGATCATACACCATGATCAAGTGGGATTCATCTCAGGGATGCAAGGATGGTACAATATTTGCAAATCAATAAACATAATACATCACATAAACAACAGCAAAGACAAAAATCACATGATCATATCAATAGATAGATGTGGAAAAAGCATTTGATAAGATACAGCACCCATTTCTGATAAAAACACTCAGCAAAGTGGGAATAGAGGGAGCATTCCTCAACATGATAAAGGCCATATATGAGAGACCTACAGCCAACATCATACCCAATGGACAAAAACTTAGAGCTTTCCCACTAAGATCAGGAACAAGACAAGGACGCCCTCTCTCACCACTCTTATTCAACATAGTATTGGAAGTCCTAGCCACAGCAATCAGACAAGAAAAAGAAATAAAAGGCATCCAAATTGGAAAGGAGGAAATGAAACTGTCACTGTTTGCAGATGACATGATAGTGTACATGGAAAATCCTATAGACTCCACCAAAAAACTACTCGACCTAATAAATGAATTTGGCAAAACAGCTGGATACAAAGTCAATACTCAGAAATGAAAGGCATTCCTGTATACCAACAATGAAACTGCAGAAACAGAAATCAGGAAAAAAAATCCCATTTGATATAGCAACAAGAAAAATAAAGTACCTAGGAATAAACCTAACCAAGGAAGTAAAAGACCTGTTCTCAGAAAACTACACAACACTGAAGAAAGAAATTAAGGAAGAAACACACAGAATGGAAGCATGTACCATGTTCATGGATTGGAAGAATTAACATCATCAAAATGGCCTTACAACCCAAAGCGATTTATAGATTCAATGCAATCCCTATTAAAGTACCCATGACATTGTGTAAATGTACCAAGTAACTGAATAAAAATAAATAACTTAATTAAAATTAAATAAATTAAGTACCCATGACATATTTCACACATATAGAACAAACATTTCAGAAATTCATATGGAACCATAAATGACCCCGAATAGCTGCAACAATTTTGAGAAAGAAGAATAAAGTAGGAGGAATCACAATACCTGATATCAAACTGTATTCCAAGGCCACTGTAATCAAAACAGCCTAGTACTGGCATAAAAACAGGCACACAGACCAATGGAACAGAACAGAGAGCCCAGAAATAAACTCAAGTATTTATGGTCAATTAATATTTAACAAAGGAGGAAGGAGCATAAAATGGAATAAAAATTGCCTGTTCAACAAATGGTGTTGGGAGATCTGGACAGCTACGCACAAGAAAAATGAAACTCGATCACCAACTTACACCATACACAAAAATAAATTCAAGATGGGTAAAAGACTTAAATATAAGTCATGACACCATAAAAGTCCTACAGGAAAACATTGGCAGGAAGATCTCAGACATTCCATGCAGCAACATCCTCACAGACATGTCCCCTAAAGCAAGGGACATAAAGGAAAGAATAAACAAATGGGACCTCATCAAAATAAAAAGCTTCTACATGGCTAAAGAAAACAGCATTAAAATGAAAAGAAAACCAACAGTATGGGAAAACATATTTGCCAATGATACCTCAGACAAGGGCCTGATCTCCAAAATACAAAAAGAACTCACATGACTGCACTCCAGGAAGACAAACAACCGAATTAAAAAATGGGCAAAGGACTTGAACAGACACTTGTCCAAGGAAGACATACAGAGGGCCCAGAGACATATGAAAAGATGCTCAGCATCACTAGCCATCAGAGAGATGCAAATTAAAACCGCAGTGAGGTACCATCTAACATCAGTCAGAGTGGCCAACATAAACAAATCCACAAACAAATGTTGGAGAGGATGCGGAGAAAAGGGAACCCTAGTGCACTGTTGGTGGGAATGCAGACTGGTGCGGCCACTATGGAAAACAGTATGGAATTTCCTCAGAAAACTAAAAATGGAACTGCCCTTTGACCCAGCAATTCCACTGCTGGGATTATACCCTGAGAACCCTGAAACACCAATCCAAAAGACCCTATGCACCCCAATGTTCATAGCAGCACTATTTACAATAGCCAAGTACTGGAAGCAACCTAAGTGCCCACCAGCAAATGAGTGGATCAAAAAACTATGGTACATTTACACAATGGAATTCTACGCAGCAGAGAGAAAGAAGGAGCCATCAATGCCAGAGATTTGCAAAGACTTTTCCTTAACTCTCTTCCTTCACACAAAAGGCTATTTAACCTGGATAGCCTCTCTCACTGTGAGTTTCTCCAGGACATTCTATTGGGGGCCTTAACTTTCCAAGCCCCTTTGAAATCCTTGTAGGTCTGGCTTGCTGCCCTGACCAGTGTAAATCTCCCTTGGACTCTTGGCCTTGTGTCCCCATCCACCTGCCTTCCTCCACCTTCTAGTTCCTCCTTCCCAGCCCCATGGTGGTCTTGAGAAGGTGGTGTTAGAGCCAGTGTGGTGGTAACTGAAGCATGACCCCCCTTCAGTTACTGGTGGCTTTCACCTTCCTGCACCCTATGGGCCTCATTTCTCCTCCATGCCAGCAGCACCACCAGTTGGTGACAGGGAAAGGGGCCATATTCTCACGCAGTTTAACTTTTTTAATAACCAATTTAGTGACTTTAAAAAAATCCTCACTTGAAGATATATTTATTCATTTTAGAGGGAGAGGAGGGGAGAGAGAAACATCTATGTGAGAGAAACATGGATCTGTTGCCTCCTGATTGTGTCCTAACCAGGAATCAAGTCCACAACCCTTTGGGGCATGGGAGGACACTCCAACCACCTGGGCAACCTGGCCAGGGTGATTTAGTGACTTTTGCAAGTTAGTTTCTTATAATGCCTCCATGTCCCAAGTATTTTGTTTACTTGATTTTGCTGTAATATAAAACACTTTCTTTCACATCCCTACCTCCACCAACTCAGCCCAGGCTCCCTCAGAATCTTCAGGATCAATGACTAATATAAATATGTGTGCAATACATCTGACTGGACCTAGTTAGAGTGCCTGGCTGGGCAGGTGAACCCCGAGGCTCTCTTTTCTGGGTGAGTCGCTTTTGCCTGCCTGGAAACAGTCTGTCCCAGTTCCATTTCTGAGAGTGTCTGCCTGACCTGAAGGCTGGCTGCCTCCCTAGATTAATGCATGTGTGTTGTCATCCAAAAAGGAAGGAGAGCTATCATGAGTGGAAATGCAGGCTGACCCATGGGATTGGGACAGGCCTGACAAGACTGAAGTCAGAGACTGAGGGCTCAGCTCTAACTGGGCTTGAGAAATGGCAATGCTGTGCCAGAGGGGTCAGGACTTGTCAACAAGCTTGAGAACAGAATCACACGTCTGGCCAGGGGAAGAGGAGCTACTGACTGCAGTCAAGGTGCTGACATTCTCTCACTGTTCTGCCTTTGACATGTGATCTGTCAGTCACTCAGTCATGAAATAAATACTTAGCAGGTGTCTCCTCTGAGTTCCTAGGGACATCACTGTGAAGGAGACAGGCAGGACTCTAGGCGTTGGGGAGCTGGGAGTCAGTG
This sequence comes from Desmodus rotundus, assembly GCF_022682495.2. Classification (NCBI taxonomy): domain Eukaryota; kingdom Metazoa; phylum Chordata; class Mammalia; order Chiroptera; family Phyllostomidae; genus Desmodus; species Desmodus rotundus. Next base: position 32,880,072 of record NC_071393.1, read on the forward strand.
GACACTGTCTCTGTGCCCCTCTTTGCTACTGAGAATGACAAAAGCCAAATGAGTGACAAAAGCCAAATGAGTGGCTTTTTCTGAAATGTTTTGATTACCTGGAAGATAAACTGTAATTTTGTTTCATCACTTATCTATTCTAATGCCCTCCAGGTTAGAACAGCACAATGGGTAGAAACAGAGGTGGGAAAGGAGAAAATAAGCAGGTAAATAACAGGGCAGACTTGTCCCAGATGTGTTTGTGATTGTTGTGATTGACGTAAATGCGATTGTCGACATAACCTCCCTAAGCCATGCCTAGGGTGCATTCATTATTCATTCATTTGTTCAACCATTTAGCACACATGTACAATATACCTACTGTATACCAGGCACAGAGGTAAACACTGGAAATGCAAAGTCAAATTAGACATAAGCATTAACCTCAATAAACATTAGTCCAGTAACTGAGAATGTCATGTTAAATCAACAATTGCATGTACAGAGGGACATGTGATAAAGGTATGCACAGGATTTAGTAAGGCATGAAGAAGAGATTGGCTAGTTCTGCCTAAAGAATTCAACATCTCTTGAGCTGAGTTTTGAAGGGAAGGTACAAGGCCACCAGGCAACCAAAAAACAATGGCGGGGAAAACATGTACAAACAACAAGGCATGGTAAGGAAATGACAAGTATGTTTGTAAAGCTGGAGTGTGGAGTATAAAATGATGACACTGTTTAGGGGCATGAAGAGGGCAAGAGAGTTAATGATTCAAAGTGAGAATAAGTTCCAGTCAAGATGGAGGTGTAGGTAGAAATGCTTCGCTTCCTTGTAACCAAAAGAAGGATAACAACCAATTTAAAAACAATAAACAACCAGAAGTGCCACGAAATCAACATGGAACTGCATGGAACTATGACAACCAAGGAGTTACAGAAACATTCACCCAGACTGGCAGGAGGGGCGGAGCCACGTGAAGAGGTTGCATGTCAAGGCAGTGGACCATGCAGGCAAGGTGGGGCTGGCGGAGAGGATTCACAGAAAAGCAGTGAACTATGCAGGTGAGGCAGGGCTGGCTGAACAGGAAACTAGACTCAAAGCTAGCTGTGAACTACTGCAGGGCTTGCTACAGTGGGGGAAACTCCCAGTTTCACGTGACAGTTCGTTGGAAAGTGGGGCTAGAGTGGAGCAAGCAAGCCACATTGTTCCCTCTCTGACCCCTCCCCCACAGACAGCACCACAATGCAGCAAAGAGGTTTGCCCTGCCCTGGTGAATACCTAAGGCCCTGCCGCCTTACAACATAACAGGTGTACCAAGACAAAGAAATATGGCCCAAATGAAAGAATAGATCAAAGCTCCAGAAAAAATACAACTAAGCAATGAACAGATAGCCAACTCTGCCAGATGCAGAGTTCAAAACACTGGTAATCAGGATACTCACAGAAATGGTTGAGTATGGTTGCAAAATAGAGGAAAAGTGAAGGCTATAAAAAGTGAAATAAAGGAAAATGTACCAACAGTACATTCCTAGGAAAGGGAACCAATAGTTAAGAGAAGGAAATCAGGACTCAAATCAATGATTTGGAAAAAAAGGAAGAAATAAACATTCAACCAGAACAGAATGAAGAAACAAGAATTCAAAAAACTGAGGAAAGGCTCAGGAACCTCTGGGACAACTTTAAACATTACAACATCAGAATCATAGGGGTGCCAGAAGGAGAAGAGGAAGACTAAGAAATTGAAAACTTATTTGAACAAATAATGAAGGAGAACTTCCCCAATCTGGTGAAGGAAATAGACTTCTGAAAAGTCTAGGAATCCAAGAGAGTCCCAAAGAAATTGGACCCAAAAAGGAACACACCAAGGCACATCATAATTACATTACCCGAGATTAAAGATAAAGAGAGAATAAAAGCATCAAGAGGAAAGGAGAGAGTTACCTACAAAGGAGTTCCCATAAGACTGTCAGCTGATTTCTTAAAAGAAACTTTACAGGCAAGAAGGGGTTGGAAAGGGGTATTCAAAGTCATGAAAGGCAAGGACGTACTCCAAGATGACTCTATCCAGCAAAGCTATCATTTAGAATGGAAGGGTGGATCAAGTATTTCCCAGATAGGTCAAGTTAAAGGTGTTCATCATTACCAAGCCCTTATTATATGAAATGTCAAAGGTATTTATCTAAGAAATAGAAGAAGATCAAAAACTATGAACATTAAAATGACAACAAACTCACAACTATTAACAACTGAACCTAAAAATAAATAAAACAAAAAGTATGCAAAAAACTAGAATAGGAACAGAATCAGAGAAATCGAGATCATTTGGAGGGTTTTCAGGAGGTGGGAGAGGGGAAGAATGAGGGGGATGGGACAGGTAATAAGAAACATAATTAGTAGGCATAAAATAGATGGGGAGAGGTTAAGAATGGTATAGGAAATAGAGAAGTCAAAGAACTTATATGTACAACCCATAGACATGAACTAAGGAGGGGGGAGAATGCTGGACGATTGGGGGGTGCAGGGCAGAGGGGGGATAAAGGGGGAAAATTGGGAAAACTGTAATAGCATAATCAATAAAATATACTTAAAAATAAAACGAAACTACCAATCATGTGCAAAAAAAATGAAGTGAGAATAGAAAAAAAGTCAGCAATCAGACCACAAGAGACTAGCATAAAGAGTTTGGCATTAATCCTATATATCAGGTCAAATCATTGACATTTCTTAGATGAGGAAATAAGGTAATTGCACTTTTATTTTATGAATCATAATGTATTTTATAAAGTTCCCTTTGGTAGTGTCAAGAAGAACAGACTGAAGGAAGTTAGGGATGAAACCAGAAGCAGGGCACCACCTAGAGAAGTATTTTTTGGTTCTCTGGTTAAAACTCACAAAAACCCTATTCGAATTAGCTTTAGGCATAGCTGGATCCAGGAGGGCAAACAAGGTAATTGGATCTCTCTCCATTGCTTGACTCCTAGTTTTCTCTTTTCATTATGTGTTGTATTTTCTCATAGTACCGATAAATTTTGTTCACATGGCAAGACTGGTGGTTGCTGGAAACCTCAAGATGATGTTCCCCATAGTTCTGATTCAGAAGTGAAAGAGACCCTCTCCCTCCCAGGAGTCTTACATCAAATTTCATGAATGCACCCTGACTGGCTCTGGATGGAACTCATGTCCTTCCTGTGGACGGTGTGCTGGGCACTGTAATTGTCCAGGCCATAGAGATGTGCTGACCCTTATGGACTGGGAGAAGGACACTTTCTTTAAAGAAGAAGGAACAGAGAGTGGATAGGATAGATAAAAATACATCTGCCATAATATACCTAACTTAGGTAAAGGCTAATAAAGAATTAAGCTTGAAGAGGAGGGGATAGACTAAATAACTTTTCAAAAAACAACTTTTAAAGAGTTAGAATGAAGTGGATTTGGTGACAGATAAGAAATGGGAAAGACAGGTGGGAAAAGTAGGGCTTTTGCAAAATCCTAGAGCTCTCACTTGGATAAGTTTGGGGTGATATGTTTAACTGGAATAAAAAAGACTCAAGAAGGATAAGTAAGTCTTGGCCAGTGGAGCAGGGTAGAGGCAGATGGTGAGTTCAGCTTTGGAGTGCTTACATGGCCTTCAGTGGAGTGTTCAGTAAGAGAATATAATTTGCACTGAGGTTGGTCAGTGGTTGGATGAAAGGGTTGGGAGGAGGATGATAGTGGCTAAATGCTAAATGAGAGTGGGACCTAGGGAGAAAGTGATGAGGTACCCCTTCCTTAGGGGTGATGGTCGTCCCAGTCAACACCCCAGCCTGCTAAATAGAGTGGGCTTTGTTCACATAAGGGTAGGGGCATGAAAAGGAAATTCTGGCCGCAGCTCTTGAGTCAGAGGTGGATTAGAGTCTAGGCAAGGGATTCTGAAATCAAGATGGGAAACTAGGTGAAGGGATCAGGATGGGAGTCAACTAGGCTAGTATTAGATGGTATGGAGTGAACTAGGATGAGGGTTTAAGTAGAAAGCCATTGGAAGTTTGGCCACACACTCTGAGGAGTGAATAGGGAGTTTCCATACATAGGTAGATTCCAAGGGAAAAATTCAAAATAATCACAAAGACTTTCCAACTCCAATAAAACTTATAATGAGCTTCTAGTGGGGCCAAGCTTCTACTGGCTCAAGGTTGCAGTTGGGTCTACATGGGGATTTTGTGGTGGGTGGTGAAGGAGCTGTGAGGAGTGGCTGAGCTGGTTCAGTGACCTTGGTTACAATGGCCCCAGTAACCAGCTTTGATAGACATGGTGTGGCATCTGGGCTTGGTTCCTTTTCCTGGGGGCAGACTGATAAGTTCCTAAACAGTAGGTCATCTGTAAATGCCTGATGGGTGAATGAATGCATGACTGAATGATAGTCAGCTTTCTCATGTTTGTATCATCTGCTCTGTGTGTGGCTCATGTACATTAGTTTCTGTGCATAGGCATAGAGTCCTCTGAGTCCTTCTAGGTTCATGGTTGCCTCAGTCTATTCGGGACTCTGAACACTGGACTCTGGAGCTCTAAGGAACTGGCTGGTGCACTAAGGACTCTGAGGGCCCCTTACATTTCAGGTCATCTGGAAGGTGAGGGGTTGTTTTCTAGTAGGTTGTTCAGTAGGTAGGCACTGACTTCTGGAGTGCAGCTTCCTTGCAAGGTGTGTTGGCAGAGAATGTGAGGATGGTGGCACTCTTTGGGTTTGGAAGAAGGCCAATTGGCAGAGCTACAGGAGGTTCTCAAATGCCAAAACTCTCTCAAGTGGCTTCATGGACTGAGAGAGAGAAACAGGGGGGACTGCCAAGGACATGTTAATTAAAAGGGAGTAGAGGCAGCAGCCACTGCTCCACTGACTTACGTTTCATTTCTAACATCAGGGTCTATTGGAGGCTAGGTGAGAGCAAGGCCCTCCACCTTGGAATCGCCCCCATGTTTACAACCTCAGCCTCTTCTCAGGCTACCTGAGGCTCCCTTGGCCAGCAGCCTCCCCTTTCTGGCATACCCTTATATTTAGAATGGAACAAAGCTGAGAATGTGCATGTCCATGGGAGCCAGGGGGAAAAAACATCCTCCTGCTCTTATTAGTTAGTTAAATTGACCCCTGACACTGAACTTCTTGAAATCTGTGAGCCTCTTTTGGGGAGGAAGCTCCTCTTTGGAAGCAAACTCAGTGCTGTGTGCGCATCACATGGAGCACAGAAAGGTTTAGATGACTTTGGACAAAGGCCCACAAGTTAGGTGTCCACATTGTTAAATGAATAAAAGGTTTCAAAATAGTAAAATAGTATAAACCTAGTATCATAAAATATACAAGAGTGGGTAAAAGTAGGTTTAAAGTTGTTCACATAAAAAAAGACATGTAGGTTATGATTACTGCTGATAAATAAACAATAATACAAAAATAAACTCACAGCTCTAAACCTACTTTTGCCAACCCCTGTGGTGTGAATACATATATCTGTGTGTGTGGTTGCAGGCTGAGGAAGTCTGCAGGAATACACACTCAGTTGTTAGTAGTGTTTTCCTGTGTTAGTAGTGTTTTCCTGTTGTTGGAATGTATGTTTTGAATTTTGGCTTCTTTGATTTATTCTTATTTTAAACTTCTCTTTAATGAATATATTACTTATATAATAATGACAACACTACTACTAATAAAAAACATAAGGCAATGAAAGTCTTCAATGGCCTACTATCTTAATACCTTTTTCAGCACAAGTCCTAAGAAACAGAATGAACCTAAAAGCAAGTCTGTTTGGACTGAATGTTTGTGCTCCTTCAGAATACATGTGCGATGAGCCCTGGTTGGTGTGGCTTAGTGGTTGAGTTCCGGTGTGTGAGCCAAAGGGTCATTTGTTTGATTCCTAGTCAGGACCTGGGTTGCAGGCCAGGTCCCCAGTGGGGGGCATGTGAGAAACAACCACACATTGATGTTTCTGTCCTTCTCTTTCTCCTTCCCTTCCCCTCTCTCTAAAAGTAAATAAATAAAATCTTTAACAAAATAAATAAATAAATATGCAATGAAATTCCAAGCTCCAATATGAGGGCATTAGGAGGTATGACCTTCCATAGGTGGACCTGAGTGGGAGTTATAAATGGGGTTAGCTCCCTTGACCCGTATGTCATATGAGGACACTGAGAGAAGACAGCAGCTGTCTATGGGCCAGGAAGTGGTCTCTCATTAGACACCGAATCTTTCTTGATCTTAGACTTCTAGCCCCCAGAAGTAAGAGAGTCACGTTTCTGTTGTCTACAAGCCATGTGCTGTGTGGTGTTTTGTTATATAGCCCGAATAGACTGAGGCACCATCAATCCAGAAGGACTCAGAGGACTCTCTCAGTCCTCCTTGGGCATGTGTGTGCATCTGTGTCCAATGGGCAAGGGACTCCAAGCGTGTCAACCCATCTGCACGACTGGAGTTCCCTGAGTCTGCCCACGCAGGGTGACTGAACTGATTCAGGATTTGAGGGGAGGGTGAAGGCAGTAAATATAAATATCAAAAGACCTTTTATTGACTGTGTGGACTAATGAAATTTTTGCTTTGGAATTACCTGTGAATGATATTCCTATGACTGGGCTATAGTACTGAAGTAAAGCAATGGAACTCATTCCATTAATCCATTAACATTATTTTTAAATTTTGAAAAACTTTTTATATTACCCATCCACCACTCAAGCTCCTATTCTAGGATCATAAACCCCACAGCAAAATTTGAGTTGCCAAGTTTTTTAGAGTCTGAAACACTTGGAAGTGTGAAATGAAGCCATCTGGCAGGCTAGAAAGCAAGTGGCTTTGAAATATTTATTTCCACAAAACATTAGCAATGATTTTTAACCATGTATTGGAAGTTCTGAGCAAAAACAAAGCTTGGGGCTCCAGTCAGCCAGCAAGGAACTTTTGGCTGAGCTATTTTTTCCCCTAAGAGAAAGCAGGCGATAGACCTAAAGGGGAAAAAATGGCTCTCCTTCTGCTTTGTAGGCCTTTTTGTATTTTTTGGTAGGAATTATAGTTGAGAGAAGAGTGTGCTTACACTGAGATTAATAACCCAGGATACTTTCACAGGCCCATTCAGCTTTAAAAACATTTGATAGAACTGGTTGATTCAGAGGAGGGAGAAAATCCATCTTAACTGGTGGTGTGAGCTTAAATTTTGAGCTCCCTGGTAAAGTATCTGCACAGACCATTACCTTTCATTAATTACAGTAAACAAGCTTCAGTGACAGGGGCCCTGGCTATGGGAGGCAGCAGAGGGGAAGCACTGCAGGTACCCATGGGTGACAGCCACATCCTGGACCCAGGGAGACAAGTCCTTCCTTCTATACCTGTGTGCAAAGAGGCTCGGCTCTGAGTGGACCAGCCCTCTCTCCAGGGTGAAAGATGGGCCTCCTTGTCCATGTTCAGTGCAGTCATTATATGCTGCTATTCCCCTCTCTAGTGTTGTCCGAAAATATGGAAATGGAGGTAGGAAAGACCGAAAGTTGAAGTTTTTCGTTTTGTTTTGTTTTACATTTCCAGCAGTAACTGCTGGGTCACTCACGTGGGAGGTGTTCTGGGTACAGGCACTTTCTGAAAATGAGAATTCTACTTTTCAGTTTATTTTTGAAACTCATCTGTGATTGATGTACTAGAGTGCTAATAATATTTTGCTTGTCTCTGTTTCCTCTCCAAAGCATCCTAAATTTCTTCCTAATCCTGTGTATCCAGCTCAGCTGTAGAAAGGCCAGGGTCACAGGCTATAAGGCTCCAGGGTATTTGTAGTTGTAGGGCGTGGGTAACTTACAGGTTGGTGGCTAGTGCTGGGTGGTGGGGATCTTCTGTTTCAAACCTGAGATCTGAGAATTTGTATTAGGGCTGTCCTCTACAATAGAAAATAAAATCATATGAGAAAAAAGTGCTGGGCTAAAGCTGCTGAGAAGCCAATACAAATATAGTTATAAGACTAAGTATAGTTATAAGGATAATAGCTGCAAATGAGCATTAAATCAGGCATCATGACAAGCACTTCTTATGGACAATCTCATTTAATCCTTGATAGCTCCATGGGGAAGACACTGTTATGACTATGTCACAGGTGGTTTGGAAAGGTTAAATAACTTGCCCAAATCTTTATTTTAATTTTTAAAATTGAGGTATGCTTGACAAATAAAACTGTATATATTTAAGGGGTGCAACATGGTGATTTGATATACATATACATTACAAAATACTTATTTCAATCCAGTTAATTAATACATCTATCATCTCATATAAACACCTTTTTTTTAGGTTGGGTGGGAAGAATGTTTAAGATATAATCTCTTAGCAAATTTCAAGTATACAATACAGTTTATTAATTATAATTACTATACTGTATATTAGATCCTCAGAACTTATTCACCGTATAACTAAAAGTTTGCACTCTTTGACCAAAACGTCCCCATTTTCCTCACACCCTCCCCACGACCCCACCCCTCAGCTCCTGGAAACTGCCAGTCCACTCTCTGTTTCCATGAATTCTATTTTTAAAGACTCCACATGTAAACAACACCACATAGTATTGGTCTTTCTCTGTCTTTGCCCACGTCTTAAGGGTAACGTGGGAGCAGGATTTGAACCCAGAACACTCTACACACTAACTTGTGTTCCCATACCACTGTATTCTCAAGAAGGAAATAGGGGGCAAGCATTTGACAATTAACTCATCCTCTTAGGAAATTATCCTCTGAGCTCTCCTTATCTTTAACCGAACTCCTTCCTCAACTCCAGATATAGAGCCCACTCTCAGTGGTCTAGATTATCTTTTAGTCTCTTTGCACTGATTAGTCTCCTGCCAGAGAATTTATCTGAGAGGAAGAGCAGCCAGCACAGGGAGAACTCTAGGTATAGCATGGTGTTGGTCACTAGGACTTGTCCCCTAATCTCATCTCTGGGTCCAGTTGAAAACAAGGATGGAGCTGATTATCTGGTCTGGTTGGAGCATTTCAAGTTGTCCCAGAGGTTCAAAAGTCTCTTCATTTTTTTGAATTTTTGTTTTTAACTTTCTTTTGGTTGAATGTTTATTTGAGTCGTGATTTCCTTCCCTTCACTGTTGGTTCCCTGTGCTTTTTCCTTTATTTCACTTTTTGTAGCCTTCACTTTTTCCTCTATTTTGCAACCATACTCAACCATTTCCGTGAGCCTCCTGATTACCAGTGTTTTGAACTCTGCATCTGATAGGTTGGCTATCTCTTCATCGCTTAGTTGTATTTTTTCTGGAATTTTGATCTGTTCTTTCATTTGGGCCATTTTTTTGGTCTCAATGCACCTGTTATGTAGTAAGGGGTGGAGTCTTAGGTATTCACCAGAGTGGGGCAACCCACATCTTTGTGTTGTGGTGCTGTATGTGGGAGGGTAGTCCAAAAGGGAACAGTGCCACTTGCTTGGCTCTTATCCCATTTTCAGTCACTTCCCCTGCTACCCAGAAGCAAATTGGTCCCTTTTGGTGCTGATTCCTGGGTGGGTGGGTTTGTGTACATTCTAGGACCCTGTGGATCTCTCCTATGAACTTTCCTATGAGGCTGAGAGTTTTCCTGATGCCTCAACCCCCATAGTTTTTAAAGTAAGAGGTTTTGAGGCTTTATTTCCTCCCACTGGAACCCTGGGTTGTGTGGTCTGGCTTGTTCCCCAGTTGTTCCTCCTGGTTTATCCACATGCAAATGTGGGACTGCCCCATCCTCCAGCCAGCACCTTGTCATAGGTCCTCTCTGTCCTGGCTGCCCATCTCTTCCCCTCCTACTGGTCTGAATGAATTTTTCTTCTTTAACTCCTTGCTTGTTGGACTTCCATACAGTTTGACTTTCTAGAAGTTCTGGTTATTTTTTGCTTTTAAATTTATTGTTGTCCTTATTTTGGTTGTGTGAGGAGGCAAAGTGTATCTACCTATGCCTCCATCTTGGTCAGAAGTTCTTGGATTATGCAACAACCTATTTTTAAATAAGGTCACCTTCTGAGGCACTGGGTATTAGGACTTCAACAAATATTTCTGGGATGGAGGAGACAATTCCAACCACAAGAGCATATATGGGGTTTTGGCAAATTCGAACTTACGTTGAGGCAATGTAATGTCCCAAGGGGCCTGGTTCAGTTGGCCTGTTAAGGGAGCTGATAAGCCTCAGCAATTGGTCTGTTAAGATAGGCAATGAGCCTCAGGTGATGGGGCAGCTTGTCAGAAGACAGTTTTCATGGAGAGCCAAGGATAAGAACTTATCCTGAGAGGAAATCAGCAGGCGTGTGACTGCAAAAAGTCTCATTCAAAGAGAAATAAGGGGAATTTTGAGGACAGCATCCATTCAGTTTCTTAGATGGCTTCCAGGTCCAGCAATTAGAGTATAGTGAATGCAAAAGTGAAATTTAAAAGGTTAAAAACTTCATAGCATAGCTGGAGCCTATACCTGTAACTCATTAATACCAAAAATGAGTTATGATGGTCACTATGACTCCATTATACCATTAGATTGGTGAGACCTAGGAACCCTGCTCATGTCAGAATTAGACAGGAGCAGCACAGGCTGGAGTGGGGGGCAGATGGCAAGGAGAAGGTAGTCAGAGGCCATTGCAGCTGGATCCTGGTATATGGTTTGGACCCCAGAAAATGAAGTGAACCTGTTTGTAGGATTTCCATCACGTGAGATGGTACTCTGAAACAGGTCCACAGACCCAGCGTTGGAACTGGATTGTGATTGAGAAATGGAGGCAGAAATTTGCTTAATGGCCTGAGTATGTGCGGCTGGGATTAAGAAGTCTGATACAAAGGAGTGTTCATAATCAGACACTGCATTTATGACAGCTTGATTGCTAGAATCTTCTATTTGCCTCTCCACCTGAAGGAGCAAGGATTGTGTCATTCACATTTTTATTCTCATCACATGATACAGAACACAGGTGGCAAACACAGGGACCATGGGCCAAATCCAGCCCTCCACCTTGTTTTATCTGGCCTGGCACCTTGTTTTTACCTGGAGGCAGCGCTGAGCTCCTTGCCTCTATTTAAGGAGTAGTTACATTTATACAGTCCTAAAATTACATTCAGTCCTTTGAAGGCAACTGTGAGGCTGATGTGGCCCCTGGTGAAAATGAATTTGACACCCCTGATTTAGAACATATTTCAAATCACAGGTTCAGTGAATATTTGTCAAATGAAGAAATCCATGCATGCACAACTTGGTCAGGAGTGGCTCAGCAATAGGGCAGCACTAAACCTACATGCCTACATCTTACAGTTGACAAAGGCAGGGTACAGGGACTGACATGTTCAGTCTTAGAGTTTATACAACCTATCTCTGGCATGAGGTGAGGAAGAAGAAAATGAGGTGCAGAGAAGGGGAGAGAGGAAGCAGGAAAGCATTGCAACTTGTGCTGAGTTGGTGCTCGGTAATTAAGTTTCATTACCTGGTTTGTAATATATCAATAGGTGCTCCATATTCAAATATAAAAATTTATTATCTACTAACTGAAAGACGAATTTAAGTTGTTTTGTCATTGCTTATTTCCATTCTTTAATTGGTTATATTGATTTCTTCTGTCTGGGAAATATAGTACAACCTACTCATAATTACCCCGAAGAAGTCTCATTCTTGTTAAAGGACTGGTGATGTCACTGGCAGAGTTAGCACTGCTGAATGCCCAGACCCCTATTGTCACAGCTCAGGAATCCACCCGTCCACTGGCACGAGGGGCAGAGGGCTTGGGGGAGAAATCCTGCTATCTCTTCTAGTCATGAAGTCAAAGCCTTATGCCACTGGAGATAACATTAGAGAGTTTTTCTAATTCAAAGTAACTCCCAACAAAGAAATTTCCATTGACTTTACTGAAATATTGCTGTGGTCCAGCCGCAGCAGGGTCCAGGGGTTCCTGAAAGGTGGGTAAGGTATCGGCAATGGGAGACAGATGACATCATGCCTCAGAGGACGGTGAAGCTCTGTTCCATTTATTGCAAGTACAAACAGGTTTTTATATTTTCATTTTAGGCAGTGATTAACATTTGCGGTTAGGCGAAGCAGAAAAATTTACTCAGATATCAGACAATTAAAAATAGCTGTATGTACAGAGTTTGAATGTCTTACTGTTTATTAAAGTTCTCAGAATTTGTCATGGGGTATAAGGATATGCTAGATTGAGTAGAGGTTATAGGAAATTTATCATAAGGCCTTTGTGATGTCTAACTTAGCTATCTATCTTTTCTGTCTAAAATGTTTTTCTATGTACTATGGATTCTGACTCCCTGGTAATTGTTTCTCCGTGCTTAGTTTGTAATAGCTAACCAGCTTCTCTTAGTTCTTTGCCTGTCTAATTCTAATTGATATCTATTTTTTTGATATCTATTTTTCTATTCAAGGTAAAGGAGGGGCTGTTCTCCACCAACTTTTTAGACTTTCAGGGGCTATTTCATTAGAGGGGATTATTTCTTACTCAGGTTTATAAACACATTGTTTAAACAATTTGGGCATGATTCAGTAGTCTGGGGAGAACTAGTTGTCCCTTCAGAAGTTCCCTTAAGGTTCGAGCCCCTTTATCCTTATGGCCTGTTCTCATGGGAATCAAGGTTCAAAGTAAGACCACGAATAATATCAACAAGGAAGTTACCAAGAGCAATCCCAGGAAAATTTCCGCCCCCCTTTGTATGCCACGTTTTCCTCCAGAAAGATGGATTCCTTGAATTCCCTCTTTCCATGTCCAGACCTTGTCAGACAACATGGTTGGAAGAGGACGTGGCAAAATATGATCATTTGGTCTCTACTTGGAAACTTCCAGTGATGGACAGCTCACCTGTTGGCCAGGTAATTGGCTTTACCACTGGACAACAGCCTGAGATTCTGACTTAGTGAGTCTGAGATGAGACCCAGGAATCTATATTATAACATCGATGATGTTGTGATATCAAAGTATATCCATGTTTGACCATGTTTTGGAACCACTGTTTCAGATCGGTGAATTTCAAAATTATTTTAGCCAGACTGTGCATGAATAGAAGACAAAATCTTCCAAAAGCAGGACCTGCAGGGGAGGGGAGCGCCAGAGGGCTGTGAGGCTGAGCTCCCAAGGCAAAGGATGCCCATTTATAGGCTACTCCCAGTGACAAGGGCAGTCCAATAATAAATATTAGTTTTAACCACATATAGCCTGTCAACCTATAGTGAATAACCCTAAAAACTGGAAAAGAGACCTATGAGTAAGGGATCTTAACATTTGGAAATGATCCAGCTATTTCAGGGTTATTAGAAGACCTGAAGGGCAGTAGATCAGAGAAAAACAATGAAAAGGGGCTGGGGTGGCACTCCAAGGCAGCCGTCTACTCAGGTGCTCCCATTCTACCCCACGGTGAGCACAGGGGCAAAGAACCCAGAAGGGCTCACGGTTTGCAAACCATTGTTTGAGAATTATTGGTCTGGATGTCTCCTTATTTGTCAATATCTCTTTTTATCTGTGGCAGTCAAATTAATTTATATGCCCAGAAATCTATAGAAAGGTGCCGGTACAATCCATTAGAGAAAAGAGAAAAAATGCTACCAATTTGTTGCAACCATATACAACTCAAAGGACATTCTAAAGCATGCTTTCTCCTGAAGATGTTTCCAGCCTTTACAGTCAGCCCTGAGAGCCTCATGCAGTCCCTCCTTTCTCTGTGCCCTCCCTCCAACTCTGTGCCCAGCAGGCCCTGAATCTATCTTTAGAAGGATGACTGAAATTCCTTACTTTCTGCTGTAGACTGCTGTAGACATTTAAGTGTTCCACGTTCTTCAGAATGGAACAATCCCAATACCACCTTTGGACCATCTCTCATAGCATATTTTCAAAGAGTTACTATGATAAAAAAATTTTTTTGTTTTGTTCTTTTTTTACCATGTCTTATAAAAGTCCTTTCCTACTACCATTGTGAAATGAAGGAAGGAATGAAGAGTACGCAAGGAATAAAAATCTCAGCCTCTGCATATATGGTCCCAGAGGGGGTCTGGCTGGACAGACAGGGAGGGTTTTCCCTCTTTTGGACATTTATACTGCATTTCATTGATTCTAAGACATCCCCTGCATTTTTTCATTTCTGAAATTGGATGACAGCTTAGAATCAATGGTATGTCTTTGTTTGGTAGTGCTTTTATCTTAGTTGTATAAAATATAATGAAGCATGTAGATGGTTATTTGGAGTCTGTAAAATCCAATAATTTGAACTTGCTTTCCCTTTCTTTATGAGAGTATTTTATTCCAGTGACTTCAAGTCTATATCCTTGAGGCATAACTCTTCAACTGACTTTGAATTTGCTATAAACAAATAACAGTTTTTGTCAAATACCTTGATAAAAAAATATATAGCATTTTTAAGATCTACCAATCTGGTGCACTGCCCCCTCCTTTGTTTAAAAAGAAAAAGCAGTTCATTAACTAAACCAGCAACTTTTAAAAAAAAATCCTCACCTGAGAGTATGTTTATTGATTTTAGGGAGAGAGGAATGGGGAAAGAGAGAGGAATGGGGAGAGAGAGAGGAATGGGGAGAAAGAGAGAGAGAGAGGGAGAGAGACAGAGAGAGAGAAAGAGAGAGAGAGAGGGAGAGATCTATTGATCTATTGGTTGCCTGCTGTCCCAGCTGGGACCAGACCAGCAACCTAGGTATGTGCCCTGACTGGGGATCAAACCCACAACCTTTTGGTCTACTGGATGATGCTCCAACCAACTGAGCCACCCAGCCAGGGCTTAAATCAGCAACTTTTTATTAAGCACCTACTATGTGCCAGCTATGGTTCTATATAAGGATATATATTTATAGTACACAATACCAGTAAAGTCTTTGTGAAACTGTTTTTCTAGAGCACTGTTTTCCAACAGGAATATAATGGGAGCCACATTCGTAATTTTACTTTCCAAGTAGCCACATTAAAGAAAAGTAGAAGAAAACCATGATATTAATTTGATTATCTGTTGTATTTAACTCAATGTACACAGAATATTTTATTAATGAGACATTTGACATCCTTTTTTCATACCAACTCTTCAAAGCCCAGGTGCATTTTAACACACAGCACATCACAGTTAGCACCGCCACATTTCAAGTGCTCAGTAGCCACGTGTGGCTAGTGGTCTCTGTGTTGGACAGCACAGACCTAGGGAGTGAACAAACAAATCTGATCATGTTGGATAGAGCTATGGCGTATCACGAGAACAAAATAAGATAATTGGATTGAGAATAATTACATGGAGGTTATTTTAATAAAGTCTCTTTTAGAAGATAAGCAGGAGGCTGCCTTGCTAAAATAAAATGGAAGAGGTCTCCAAGTTGCAGAACAATGACAGCCAAGTCCCTGTGGTAGGAATGAGTTTGGAGCATTCCAGTCACAGAATGAAGGTCAGTGTGGCTGGAGCAGAGTGAGTCTGCATCTGTCTGTGTGTGCAGCAAGTGGAGGTGGCAGTGGGAGGAGCCGGATGGTGGGGGACCAGGAAGGAGAGGACAGCAGGCACGGGATTAGGAAGGGTATTGTGGGCATTGTAAAGACTTTGGAAATGATGTTAGTTTTGGATGCTTTGTTTTTATGTGAGATCGCACTTGTTTCTGGTGAATACTACATTTATTTTGTAAGTATTCACATACATTTGTTAAATAATCCACTCTGGGACTTTGCTGAGAATTGGTGCCTACATTTTCCACGTGCAGCTTTCAGATGCCATCCCTTTTCCCTTGTTGGAAGTTGGGATGTTGTCCTTTGGTGTGCCTCCTACTCACCACAATTTTCAAAGATTACCTGGAGTAATGCTGAGTCCACACCTGCAAGTTCCTCTAATACTTAAGAATGTAATCTAAATAGGCCTGGTGACAGAAGCATATTTTCATTGAGTAAGTTCTTTTTTTACTTGACTGTCATACATCTTCACGTCCTTTTCTCTTTTTATAGTGTTTGTACCATTCTCTTTAGTTTGAAGATGCCACTTGCTGGAGAAGGCAGAGAAGTATTATATTAACTGAACTAATTCTGATTTCTACTTTTTGTTGAAATTGAATCATTTTCCCTGCCTTTTTTTTTTTTTTGTATTCAACATACCAGTCTTGGTTGGAGTGTTTTTTTACAGTTTCAGCTCATGTAATGTACTGATCTGTAAACATTGCTGTCTACATGACCTCCTTCTCTTTGTGTTTACAACAAGCACCTTCCTCTCAGATCTCCAAAAATCAGGGCATTATTGACTCTTTGGTTTTCCTCATGCGCATCATTTGGCCGGTTCTTATGTTAGTCAGGGCTCTCCACTGAAAGTTACAGAAATTCAGCTCCATCGATTTAATAAGCCCGAAGAAAAGAGACTGGTTCACATGATTGCAAAGTTCAGTGATTTCGAGCACAGTAAGATCTGAAGTCTCAAAAACGTTAACAGGACTCTATCTTTGTATTTTTGCTTTGTTTTTCTCATTCGTTTTCAGAAGGCTCCATAGCTTGGCCACCCCCTCTCCACAAAGTCTCTTTTCTGATGGCTTCAGCAAAACATCAGTCCTCAGTGGGATATCTGGTGTTCCCATTGGCCAAATTTGGGGTACATGCCCTACTCAAGTTGTTGGGCCTGTACTTCCTCAAGGGAAGATTAATAAGACTTCTGTCATGAGAAGAGAGTATGGATAATAGCCCATGAGTGCAAAATAGCCCATGATTCCCATAGTCTCACATCCTACTGCTCCTCCCTTTGCAATCCGATTGTATTTGTTCTCTCCTCTCATTTCCTCTGCCTCTATTTCAGCTGAGTAACATTAAATTTTTGCCTGGATTGTTGAACAAGGCACTTAACTAGTCTACCAGCTTCTGTTTTCTTCTGTACATCCATATATGAAGTTCCGTGGGGGCACAATTTGCTTATGAAAGTCTATGTGAACCCTCTGTGGCATCGTGGGCCCCTCTCTCCCATGTGATACCCCAAGAGTGACCTTGTAAAGTGTAGTTCTGAATGTGCCAGAACCTGCAGGAGATGCCAGACTAGAGGAAAGTCAGACAGATCATCATTTAGAATGGAAGGAAGGTAGCATATTTAAAAGGTGGGGACTATAATTTGACAGAACAATGAGAAAGAATAACCACCTTGGCCCTGACTGGTGTGGCTCAGTTGGTTGGGCATCATCCCACAGGGCAAAAGGTCACCAGTTTGATTCCTGGTCAGGGCACATACCTGGGTTGCGTGTTTGGTTCCCAAGGCGTGTACAAAAGGCAAGTGAGAGTATGAAAGACAGCCAATTGATGTTTCTCTCTCACATTGATGTTTTTTTCTCTCTCTCTCTCTCCTTTCCTTCCGCTCTCTGTAAAATTAAATAAATAAAATCTTCAAAAAAAAAAGAGTACTCTATTTTGCTGTGTATAATGTGCTCTCGTGTATGATACACACCCATGTTTTTGGCCCAAACATCCAAGAACAAATATTTTGCTTTAATTTTGTAATTCAATTATTTATTTATTTATATTTAGAAACAAAACCAATTATTGTATTCCAGAGTATTATTCTGCATACAGATGTTGTTATTGCTTTCTAGAGTCACACTTTTAACACATAAGCATAAATAAAAGAATTAAAAACATTTATGTAGATATGGAATTGGTACTCCCCATGTATAATGCACATCCTTATTTTTCCCTCAAAAATTTGGGCAAAAAAGTGTGCTCTATACATGGCAAAATACGGTAACTACCTTGCATTGGACTAAGGGTGTAAGGAGCACAATGCAATACAAGAATGTTCACTAACCACAAAAAATCTTTCAATATGGTAAAGGGAGAGAACCCCATAAATATCTACACTGCATATTATTATGTAGGAGGGACCAAATAAGGGGCCCTGTCCATATTTCACAGGTAACTGTGGCTGTAATGAGGAAGCACAACATCATGATAGAAGTGGCATTTTATCCGGACCTTGAATGACAGGTACGGTTTAATTGGCTTAGAGGAAATGGGGGTGGAGCATGCCTGGCAAAGTGAATGGCTCAGGCAGACAGGCAAACTGAACAGGAGGCGGAGGAATGCTGAGTTAAACAGATTGACTTTGTCTGGAGTAGCTGGGGACAGACTTTGAGACTAAGTTTAGGCTTGGTTGTTGTGGGTGTTGAATAGCACTGGATTTGGGGTACAAGATGTGTCAGGTGCTAAAAAAAGGAAGTGCAACCCCAAGGCCGAGCAGACATTTGCTTGGGGGTCTGTAGGGCCACTTGCCCTTTAAGGGCTTTTAAGAGAGGGAGAGGAGAGTGGGGAGCCCACTTCCTGACTGTGGTGTACCTCAGCTGGTGTTCTCCTGCCTCTGCACCAGTGACTAGGATCCGTGCCCCCAGAGCAGACTGCAGCAAATGGGCCCCAGGGCCAGCCGAGCCCTGTCCTGCTGACACGCTGGCCCTCAGCCAGGCCCTGATGGGCTTTGCTGGCTTCACAGAGGGAGCCCCAGGGGCTCTTCAGGGTCTTCCAGTGGGCAGGGGAGAAAGTGGCAGGAAGACAGAGGGTGGTCCCCATTTGCACGCTCAGTGTGCAGTGTAATTTCCCAGCTGGCCTGAAAGGTCAGCCAGGGAATCTCGTTTGTGAAAACAGAATGGAGTGTAAGTTCCTGGCTATTTCTTCCTAAGTTCTTTCTCTCCCTCTCCCACTCTGGGACTGCAGCTGAGTCATGCCTCCTCGTCCACTGGCTGCCTCTCTCTCATGAGGGGTGGGTTTCTTAGCTGTATTTCTCATAACTTCCGCAAGGCCCTCCATGCTGCTGCCAGAGACTGGCCTCAGTGGAACATGAGTATCAGGACCCTGCCCCAAGGTGTCCCAAGATACATGCACCCCCTTGATCTTGGCCAAAAGGCTGAAAAGTGACAGGACCGCACTTCAGCAAGGCAGTGCCTGCTGTCCCCTCAGCGCTTTCCTGAGTGGGGAATCAAGCCATGGCTGGGTCGGAGCACACCTGTGAGACCTGGGCTGTGCGGCCAATTTTCTGGTTCCCCATGGTGCCAGGCTGTTAGGATGATACCACAGATGCCTCTTCTGTTCTGATCCAGACTAGGTCAGAAAGTGCTGGGCAGTAAACAGATGCTCATACATCCTATGGGGAAGATTTGTTTCTCTAAGACTTTTTCTCACTCTTAGGCTGCATTTCAACAAGAACTTGCTCCCGCCTTTTCTCCTATGTTCTTCTATTGATGGTAGTAGGACTGGGAGGAGACCTCACTGAACGGAAATTCAGTCTCTGCCCCGACCCACGAGAAGAACAGATACAGATCTGTTGGTTGGAAATATTTCTGGACTTTGGTTGCTATACACCAGAGAAACTGCCCCCCACCCTGAGCTGCAGAAAGAAAGAGCCCACCCCTGACCCTCCATAAGAAGGAAGTACTACTGTACACACTAAGGGTTAAGAGAGCATCTGATTAGAGTCAGACGGACCCAGACGAAAATCCCAGCTCACGCGCTTGCCCACAGACCAGGCAAATCATACTTAGAGCATCTGTTTCCACATCTGTTAGGACCCTAGCAGTGCTCACCTCGAAGGACGGGAGAAGGTCTAAACGAGATAAGGCATGCAAAGCTTTTAGCATGGTGCTCAGTGCACACTCAGTAAGTGGTAGCTACAGTTATTAAAGCAGTGGTTGTGCCTTTATTGTCTGGCACTGATTAACCCAAAAGAGAGGCAGGCTCCATGTGTGCTCAACTGCTGTTGCTCCCCAAAACAGTCCAGGCAACTGTTACAAAATAGCATTTGCAGGGTACTTACTTTACCATGATGTTAATTTTAAGATGCAGCTGGGCCAACCCCAGGCTCCAGTGGCTTCCCGCTCACATCTGGCATACAGCCCTGGAGAGAGAGGCATCTCTGTGTCTTCCAGATTAACCTCAGGAGGGTGTTTGTAGCTCAGTGATCCAACAGTTGTTAGTTTTACATGCATACCACATAAACACACTTGTAAGTGGTCTCATTAGTTTTTCTGCTGATATTCAACTATGAAATTACTGCTTTAACTGGAGAGGCCCTGCGGACATGAGTTCTCATTATCTTTAGGAATAACACCACCACACAGCCATAAATCTAGGACAGCTGCCATATGGGCTCTCTCTGTGGTTCAGCTGTGGTTCATCTATTAGATTGGAGAAGTCCTAAGTCAGAAACCATGACTTTGCTGTTCAGACAGGATAAATGCTCCTGGGACAACTCCACTGCATGAATGCAGGAATAGAACTGGGCTTATAGGTTGGGAAGAGCCGGGTGCTATGGTGAACCACAAGCTTGAGAGCAGCCAGCGGTGCAGCGAAGTTCCAGAGACCGACACTGACGACAGGAGGCGTGCAGGTGTCTGTCCCTTAGGTTCAGCCTGGTCAAGCCCTCCAAGGAGAAACATTGTAAGGAATACATATTACAAAATAGGGGATCAGTACATCTTACAAAACTTAAAAGAAGATTTTATTTAAGGCCGGCCCTGGGTTTATCTTTACAACAACCTTTCTAGCAATGAGTGCCAGAATGTTACATTAAAAAATAATTACGTATACTTGGCATACCATATTATATTAGTTTCAGGGGTAAAGTGTAGTGATTCAACGTTTATATACTTCACAATGTGATCACGACACTAAGTCTAGTAACCATCTGTCGCCATTCAAAGTTATGACAGTATTGTTGACTATCTTCCCCTTCACCCTTCTTTCACCCGGCCTCCCATCCCCTCCAGGCTGGCAATCATCAGTTTGATCTGTTTTTATGAGACTGTTTTTGTTTTCTTTTGTTTGTTCATTTGCTGGGGTTTTTTTTTTGATTCCACGTATAAGTGAAATTCTATGATATTTGTATTTCCCTGATTTATTTCACTTAGCATAATACCCTGTAGACCCATCCATTTTGTCACCAATGGCAAGACTGCAGTCTTGAATTGCTGAGTAATATTCCATTGTGTGTGTACATCACATCTTCTTTGTCTACTCGTCTATTAATGGACACCGAGGCCGCTTCCACATCTGGTTATTGCAAATAATGCTTCAGTGAACAGAGGGATGCATATATCTGTTCGAATTTGCGTTTTTGTTTTCTTTGTATAGATACTGAGAAGTGGAATTGCTGGGTTTTATACTGGCTCTGTTTTTATTTTCTGAGGAATCTCCATGCTGTGTCCCACAGTGGCTGCACCACAGTGCACAAGACTTACCCTTTCTCCACATTCTTTTCTCCACAAGCCAGCGCTGCTTCTTTGTTGATTTTTTTATTCCAGCCATTCTGACACATGGGAGGTGATGTCTCATTGTGGTTCTGATTTGCATTTCCCTGATGGTTAGAATCTTGAACACTTTCCTATGCCTGTTGACCACCTGGATATTTTCTTTGGAAAAATGTATATTCATGTCCTCTGCCTATATTTTGATTGGATTACTTGTTTATTTGTTTTGTTCACTTTTGAGTTCTATGAGTTCCTTGTATATTTTGGATATTAACTCCTAATTAAATATATCATTTGCAAATATATTCTTCTTTTTGTCTTTTTGTTTTGTTGATGGTTTCCTTCACTATGAGAAGCTTTTTGGCTTGATGTAGTCCCATTTGTTTATTTTTGCTTTTGTTTTCCTTGCTCAAGGGGACATATCCAAAAAGATATTTCTCAGACAGATGTCAAATAGTTTACTACCTGTATTTTCTTGTAGGAGTTTTATGGTTTCAGGTCTTAGATTTGTCTTTAATTCATTTTGGGTTTAGTTTTGTATGTGGTGTAAGAGAGTGGTCCAGCTTTATAGTTTTGTTATGTATCTGTACAGTTTTCCCAAACTCACTCATTGAAGAGACTGGCATTTCTCCACTACATATTCTTGCCTCTTTTGTCATAAGACTCATTGACCATATCAGCTAAAGTTTATTTCTGGGATCTCTAATCTGTTTCATTGATATGTGTGTCTGTTTTGTGCCAGTAACACAATCTTTTTGATTATTATAGCTTTGTAATAAAGTTTAAAATCAAGGAGTGTGATACCTCAATATGTGGCTCTTCTTTCTGAAGATTGTTCTGGCTATTAGTGGTCCTTTGTGATACAATATAAATTTCAGGTTTGCTTTTTGAGGTTCATAGAAAAATGTCTTTGGTATTTTGATAGGGATTGCACTGAATGTGTAGATTACTTTGGGCAGTATGGATTTTGACGGTATTAATCCTTCCAATTTGTGAACATGGTATATCCTTCCATCTATTTGTTCCCTGTTCAATTTTTTTCTTTAGTGTCTTATAGTTTTCCAAGTACAGGTCTTTCAAAACCTACTTCGTTAAAATTATCCATAGGGTTTTATCCTTTTTTGATGTGATGTAATTAAAATTGTTTTCTTAATTTTTCCTCTGATTATGCATTGTTACTGTATAGAAGCAGAGCAAGTTGCTCTTAATTTTGTAGCCTGCTACTGTACTGAAGTTATTTATTAATCATAATAATGTTTTGTTGGAGCCTTTGAGGTTCTCTCTATATAGTATCATGTCATCTACAAATAGTGACAGTTTTACTTCTTATTTTTCAATTTGGATGCATTTTATTTATTTTCTTATTTGGCTGCTGCTGTGGCTAGGATTTCCAATACTATGTTGAATTATTTTGGAGAGAGTGGGCATCCTTTTTTGTTGCTGATCTTAGAGGAAGACTATCAGCTTTTCACCACTGAGTATGATGCTGACTGTGGGTTTGTCGTGTGTAGCCTTTATTATCTTGAGGTAAGTTTCCCCTATACCCATTTTGTTGAGAGTCTTTTCTTTTAAGATTTTATTTATTTATTTTTAGAAAGGGGAAGGGTGGGAGAAAGATAGGGAGAGAAACATCAATGTGTGGTTGCCTCTCACACACCCCCTACTGGGGACCTGGCCTGCAACCCAGGTATGTGCCCTAGACTGGGAATTGAACCAGCAACCCTTTGGTTCACAGGCCAGCACTCAGTCCACAGAGCTACACTAGCCAGGGCTGTTAAGAGTCTTTATTATAAATGAATGTTGAATTTTGCCAAGTGTTTTTCTTCGTCTATTGAGATGATCATGTGATATTTAGTCTTAGTCTTGTTGATGCTAATTTGTATCATGCTACTTGATTTGCTGATATTGAACAATCCTTGCATTCCTGGAATAAGTCCTACTTGATCATAGTATGTGTAGTTTTTTTTAACATACTGTTGAATTTGGTTTTCTAGTATTTTATTGAAAAATTTTGCATCTATGTTCATCAGGTATATTGGCTGATAATTTTTTGCAGTGTCTTTGTCTGGTTTTGACATCTGGATAATGCTGGCCTTGTAGACTGGGTTTGGAAGCCTTCCTTCCTCTTCAAATTATTGGAATAGTTTGAGAAGAATAGGCAGTAATTTTTCTTTAAATATTTAGTTAAATTCACCTATGAAACCATCTGGTCATGTACTTTTGTTTATTGGCAGTTTTTCTTTTGAAGTAATGAAAAGGGTGGGATTTAATCTTTATTTATAGGACATTGGAAGATATGAAATTTCACATAGAAATAAGAAACACACTGACAAGAGTAGCTTCATACAGTATGTACAGTTTGGAACTGTTC
Organism: Desmodus rotundus; assembly: GCF_022682495.2. NCBI lineage: Eukaryota > Metazoa > Chordata > Mammalia > Chiroptera > Phyllostomidae > Desmodus > Desmodus rotundus. Next base: position 32,903,585 of record NC_071393.1, read on the forward strand.
AAGTGTAGTTTTATCGTAAAAAGTGCTACAATAACAAACCACATTTAAAAAGAGTTCTTAGTAGAGATCTAGTTCCCAAGGAAGAGTGCAGAGCTGCACTGTCGTTTACATGCTGACACTAGGTACTGAAAGGAAGTGTCAGAGGGAGGTGGGTGATGGGGAAGGGAGGGGAGGGCAGGAAGGGTCATCCAAAAGAGGGAGAAACCACAACTTCTGTCCCCCGGGGGCTTGTAATCCGTTGGATACTTCTTCTACTGCTTAAAAATACCCCTCCCAATGCACTATGGACCAAATACATAGTCCCTGAAAAAACATGATCCTGGAATTTTCTGAAATCACATAGAAGAAAATATAATTCTTTTCATCATACACATGTTAGAGCATGTATTTATCATTTTGCCTTAAATTCGGGCACTTGTGAATTAAACTCTTTGCTTAAATGTAGTAACTACCAAATCACTGGTGTGTAATGCTGTTTATATGTGGCCCATTTTTACGTGGTTTTGTATTGCGATTTACCTGATACATTACTGTAATCCACCTTAGATGCCCTTTTGTGCTAAAGTGCAGTACAGAAGGTCTGTCCAGAAGGTATCCAGACATATAATATGAAAAAATAGGTATTTATTGAAGGAGATACAAGATACAAGAAACATTGTACATAGGACAATGACACCTCAGTCCCCTTCAAAGTGGGCACCTTGGAACCTCACACAGGTCTCCCAATCGTCATCAGCTGTCCTGTTGAATTTTCCCAAATCTCATCAATGGTCTGAAATCTCTTCCCTTTCAAAGGTGATTTTAGTTTTAGGAAAAGCCGGAAGTCATAGGGCTGTAGAGGGGCTGAGTCCCCTGGGTGATTTGATGTTTCACCAAAAAACTGTGCATGAGGCGTGATGCATGAGCAGGCATGTTATCAGGATGAAGCTGCCAATTATCAGTTACCCATAGCTGTAGCCTTCTGAATCATCTGAGATGTTTCCACGGAGGGATGTTTGAGTTTAACACAAAATTTGATGCAGATTTGTTTCTCTACTCAATCACATTGAATGTGACGGTCACACAGTATACATGCTCACTCAAAGGTGTCTACTGACCCCACTGACTAGTACAGTGAAGTCGTCATTGTTCACGCATAGCATTCCAGTCCACTTTCCTTGGCTGCCAGGTTACATTGATGTCACAGAAACTGTTCTCATTATATTAATAACGGCTGGATTTTTTTCAGACAGACCTCATATATTCATCCACTCATTTCTTTATTCTATGGGTTGGTTAAAAGGTTAAGCTGCAGTAACAAAGATCCCCTTTCTTTCTTATATACACTCCCAACATGAGGGGCCTGGCTGGCAGAGGACCAGGGGTTCTACCCCTGGAGCTTCTTTGGGGAGCCAGGCTCCCGAGTCCTGTCAGCCTGCCATCTAACAGGGTGATGTCAGCACATGGTCAAAGGAAGGCTGGGAGCTCATCTGTGTTTCAGCTTGTGGGAAAGTGGGAGAAAGGAATTCCAAGTCAAACTTTTTTCCTTCATATAAAAATTAATAACTTTATTTTAGGGCAATTTTATGTTCTCAGCAAAATTGAGCAGAGAGTACAGATTGTTTCATGTCCCCTGTCTGCTCTTATGCACAGAGTTCTCCACGGTCTACATCCTGCACCGGAGTCGTGCATGAGTTAGAGTTAGTCTGGGAACCTACACTGGCACATCATTGTCATCAAAGCCCACAGCTCACATCCCAGTTTACTGTTGCTGTTGCACATTCTATAGGTTTGGACAAATGTGTAATGGCATGTCTTCATTATTGTAGTTTTGTACATAACAACTGCATCAATCTAACAATCCTATTGGCTCTGCTTATTTATCCTTGACTGTGGGGAACTGTTCCAAGCATGGGAAATGTGGCTCAGCCCCGACTCGGAAAACCAGTGGGGGGCGAGGTTGGCGGGCAGGACCCACGTCCATGGATAGGTTCTCCAGTGGGAAATCAGGCCTGCATTGTACCTAGACTACTATGAGACTTGCTCTTGCTAAAACTCTCTCACCCTGAGGCAAGCAAATGTTTACTGAGTATCTTTATCTTCCTAAAATCTGGGCTAGACCTTCCAGGTATGGAGCATAGCCAATTTGACCACTTCTCCTTTTACATTGCAAATATCCTCCTTTGATGTATTCAGTGACAGCCTCTCCTTTGTCTGCAAAGGATAACCACCCAAAACAAACCTTTGCATAGTAAAGGAGGACAATCTTTGATGTAAGGGGCGTAGAAAAACAATAAAAGCCTGTCAAGGCAAGGGTCGGGTGCTCTCCTCTTGAGAGAGTGGCCTCAGCGTCCCTTTTCCTCCACAGGATTTCTGTAGTCTGTGTGTATGTGTATATTGCAACCACAACGGATCCTGCTGGCCGGGATCCGCGTTACTTGACCCCAACTCCTGGCAACCACCAATCTTACTGTCTCCACAGTTCTGCCTCTTCCATAATGTCAAATAGCTGGATTCTACAGTAGGTAGCCTTTTTAGATAGGCTTTTTTTCACGTATTAGTATGCATTTAGGTTCCCTCAATGGCTTTTCAGGGCTTGATAGCTCATTTCTTTTTACACTGAGTAATATCCCATTGTTTGAATGTATCACATTTTATTTATCCAGCCAATGAAGGACATCTGGGTTCCTTTCAAGTTTTGGCAATTATGAATAAAACTGCTATAAACATTTTTGTGCAGGTTATGTATGGACATAGTTTTTTCTACTTTGATTATCTCTTCAAGAAAACAGATCTTAATTTCATTGATCACTTGTATTTTATTTGTAGATACCGTTTTATTTAATACCATTATGGATGGTGAGGGACAAATACCATATGATCTCACCTTTAATTGGAACATAATCAACAGAAGAAAAAAGCAAACAAAATATAACCAGAGACATTGAAGTTAAGAACAATCTAACAATAGCCAGGAGGGAGGGGGGAGGGGACAGTGGGGAGAGGGGTTTACAGGAGCTACTATAAAGGACACATGGACAAAATCAAGGGGGAGGGTGGAGGAGGGGGAGGGAGGTGGGTTCGGCTGGGGTGGGGTGGAGGGATGGGGAGAAAAGGCATACAACTGTAATTGAAAAACAATAAAAATTTAAAAAATAAAATAAAATCACTTAAGTGGCAAAAAAAAATAATACCATTATGATCTTTGTTATTTGATTCCTTCAATTAAATTTGGGTTATTTTCTTTTTCTTTTGTTAGATCCCTGAGTTATAAATTTAGTTTATTTTAGATTTTTCTTTTTTATAAAAGTTCAAGCAATAATTTATTTATTTTTAATTGAATTTATTGGGGCAATATTAGTTCAAAAAAACCATACAGCTTTCAAGTGAACAGCTGAATAAAACACCATCATCACACTGCATCGTGCGTCCATCGCCCCAAGCAAGGTTTTTTCTGTTCCAATTTTCCCTCTTTTGCCCACCTCCTCCTACCACCCCCTTTCCTGTGGCTCTCACCACTCTGTTTTCTGTGCGTTTGTGTATAAACACACACACACACATATACTTAATTCCTTCACCTTCTTTTATCCAGTCCACTCAACACCACGACCAAGTTGTCAGTCTGTTCCCTGTGTCCATGCCTCTGTTTCTATTTTGTTCATCAGTTTATTTTGTTCATTAGATTGCACATATGAGTGAAATCACATGGTATTTATCTTTCTCTGACTGGCTTATTTCACTTAGCATGATGTTCTCCAGGTCCACTTATACTGTTACAAAGGATAAGATTTTCTTCTTTTTTATGGCCATGTAGTATTCTACTGTGGTAAATGTAGCACAGCTTTTTATCCACTCATCTAATAATGGGCACTTGGGCTGTTTCCAGATTTTGGCTATCGTAAATAATGCTAATATGAACATAAGGGTGCATATATTCTTTCAAATTGGTGTTTTGGGATTCAAGTGTTACAAGTGTTCTCCTGATATTTTCAGTACCTTCCTGGTCCATCCATAGTTATTACAATATTATTGACTATATATTCCCTATGCTGTATTTTACATCCCTGTGAAGATTTTGCAAATGCCTATTTGTACTTCTTAATTCCTTCATCATTTTCCCTCAAACTCCACTTGTCTTTGGCAAACAACAGTATTCATATCTGTGTCTGATTTGTTTGTTTGTTTATACTGTTCTTTAAATTTCACACATCAGTAAAATCATATGGTATTTGTGTATCTCTGGCTTATGCCACCTGGCATGATGCACTGTAGGTCCACGCATACCGCCACAAATCGTAAAATTTCATTCTCTTTTATGACCAATATATTCCACTGTATGTAGCACATTTTTTTAATCCATTCATGTATTGAGGAGCAATTGGGTTGTTTTCATAGCTTAGCTATTGCAAATAATGCTGCAATAAACATAAAGGTGCACGTATTTTTTTGAATTAGGGTTTGGTTTCTTCAGGTACATACCCAGAACTGGGATCACTAGGTCATAAGCAGTTCAATTATTAGCTGTTTTACATAGTGGCTGCACCAGTCTGCATTCCCACCAAAAGTTAACAAGGGCTCCCTTTTCTTCACAGCCATGCCAACACTTGTTGTTTGTGGGTGATAACTATTCTCACAGGTGAAAAGGATATCTCATTCTGGTTTTAATTTGCATGACTCTGATGATTAGTGACTTTGAACATCTTTTCATGTGTCTATGGTCCATCTGTATGTTCTCTTGAAAAAGTGTATATTCAAATCCTCTACCCATTTCTAATTGGATTTTTTTTTGGTCTTTTTTTGCCTAGGTTCTTTTTAAATTTTGGCTATTAATCTCTTATTAGATGTATCATTAGAAAATATCTAACCTCATTCTGTTTTTCTTTCATATTGTCAATGGTTTTCTTTGCTGTGCAATTTTTTTTTCTTTAGTTTGATGTAGTACCATTTGTTTATTTTTTCTTTGGTTTCCAACTCCCAAGGAGATATATCAGAAAATAATATTGCTAACAGTTCTGAGAGATTATACTGCCTATGTTTTATTTTAGGAGTTTTATGGTTTTGAGTCTTACATTTTTAAGTCTTTAATTCATTTTGAGTTTATTCTTGCATATAGTGTAATTAAGTGGTCTAGTTTCATTTTTTTTTTTGCATGTATCTGTCCAGTTTCTGCAAATACCCCTTATTGAATAGACTGGCTCTACCCCATCATATGTTCTTGCCTCCTTTGTCAAAGATTCATTGACCATATAACTATGGGTTTATTTCTGAGCACTCGATTTTGTTACATTGGTCTATACTGTATTTTGCCATGTATAATGTGCACTTTTTGCCCAAATTTTTGAGGGAAAAATAAAAATGACAATTATACATGGGAAATAGTACTAAAACCTGGGTGTGCATTATACACAGCAAAATATGGCATGTCTCTTTTTATGCCAATACCATGCTGTTTTAATTACTATAGCCTTTTAATATAGTTTGATATGAGGTAGCATGACACCTCCAGTTTGGTTCTTCCTTCTCAACATTGCTGTGTGTATTCTGGGTCTTCTATGGTTCCATGTAAGTTTTTGAATTTGTTTTAGTTCTGTGAAATACACCATTGACATATTTACAGGAATTGCATTGAATCTGTATATTGCTTTAGGTATTATGGACATTTTTAAAGATTATCGTTCAAGTACAGTTGTCTCCATTTTCCCACCACCATTTACCCCCATCACACCCCTCTACCGCCCTTAACAATGTTAATTCTTCCTGTCCATGAGCATGGTATGCTTTCTTTTTTTAAGTATATTTTATTGACTATGCTATTACAGTTATTCCATTTTATTCTACCCTTTACTCCGCTCCGCCCTGCAACCTCCCACCCCCATTCTCCCCGCTTAGATCATGTCCATGGGTCATATACATAAGTTCTTTGGTTTCTCCATTTCCAGTATTATTCTTAACCTCCCCCTATATATTTTGTACCTACAATCTATGGTTCTTATTCCCTGTACCTTTCCCCCCCCTTCTCCCCCCTCCCTCTTCCCGCTGATAACCCTCCATGTGATCTCCATTTCTGTGATTCTGTTCCTGTTCTAGTTGTTTGCTTAGTTTGTTTTTGTTTTTTATTTATTTTTAAAAATTATTTATTGATTTTAGAGACAGAGGAAAGCTGAGATAGAGACAGAGACAGAGACAGAGAGACAGAGAGAGAGAGAGAGAGAAACATCTGATGTTTCTGATGGGTGAGAGAAACATTGATCTCTTGTCTCCCGTATGTGCCCTGGTGGGATTGAACCTTCAACATAGGTATGTGCCCTGACCAGGAATCAACCCCTCAACCTTTTGGTGTCTGGTGGCATGCTCCACCCAACTGAGCCATTGGCCAGAGCTAGACCTCTTTCCAATGTATGCATTTCTGGGCCATAGAGAGATTTTAATTTTTTTCATGATATTTTCATGACCCTTGCTGTTCCTTTGTCTCAGTGATTATTTTCTTTTTATAAGTATATTGTATTGATTATGCTATTACAGTTTTCCCAATTTTCCCCCCTTTATCCCCCTTCCTACCTGTATCCCCCAACCCTCCAGCATCCTCCCTCTTAATTCATGTCCATGGGTTGTACTTATAAGTTCTTTGAGTCCTCTATTTCCCATACCATTTTTTATCTGTCCCCATCTATTTAATGCTTACCAGTTATGCTTCTTCTACCTTATATTTTCCTCCCTATTCCTTCCCTCCCCCTCCCCACTGAAAACCCTCCATGTGATGTCCATTTCTCTGATTCCATTCCTGTTCTCATTGCTTGCTTCGTTTTTGTTTTCATTGTTTTTCTTTCTTTTATTTTTTTAGGTTCATTTGTTGATAGTTGTGAGTTTGTTGTCATTTTACTGTTGATATTTTTGATCATATTCTTTTTCCTAGATAAGTCCCTTTAACATTTTACCTAATAAGCACTTGGTAATGATGAACTCCTTTAACTTGACCTTATCTGAGAAGCACTTTGTCTGCCCTTCCATTCTAAATGAAAGCTTTGCTGGATAGAGTCATCTTGGATGTAGGTCTTTTCCTTTCATGATTTTGAACACTTCTTTCCAGCCCCTTCTTGCCTGCAAGGTTTTTTTGAGAAATCTACTGACAGTCTTATGGGCACTCCTTTGTAGGTAACTGTCTCTTTTTCTCTTGCTGCTTTTAAGATTCTCTCCTTATCTTTAATCTTGGGTAATGTAATGATGATGGGCCTTGGTGTGTGATTCCTTGGGTCCAACTTCTTTGGGACTCTCTGAGCTTCCTGGACTTCCTGGAAGTCTATGTCCTTTGCCAGATTGGGGAAGTTCTCCTTCATTATTTGTTCAAGTAAGTTTTCCATTTCTTGCTCTTTCTCTTCTTCTGGCACCCCCATGATTCAGATGTTGGAACGTTTAAAGTTGTCCCAGAGCTTCCTCAGCCACTCCACATTTTTTTTTTTTTTGAATTCTTGTTTCTTCATTCTGTTCTGGTTGAATGTTTATTTCTTCCTTTGCTCCAAATTGTTGATTTGAGTCCTGATTTCCTTCCCTTCACTGTTGGTTCCTTGTCTATTTTTCTTTATTTCACTTTGCATAGCCTTCACTTTTTCCTCTATTTTGTGACAATACTCAATCATTTCTGTGAGCATCCTGATTACCAGTGTTTTCAACTGTGCATCTGGTAGGTTGGCTATCTCTTCATCACTTCTATTTTTGGAACTTTGATCTGTTCTTTCATTTGGTCCATATTTCTTTGTCTCAGTGAAGCTTTTATGTTGTAAGGGGCAGAGCCTTAGGTATTTACCAGGGTGGGGCAACCCACATTGTTACACTGTGGAGCTGTATGTGGGGGAGGAGTCAGAGAAGGAAAAGTGCTGATTGCTCAGTTCTCCGCCTGCTTTCAGTCACTTCTTCTGATATCTACAAGCAAATTGGACCCGTCTGGTACTGATTCTGGGTGGGTGGGTTTCTGCATGTTCTAGGACCCTGTGTTTTTCTCCCATGAACACTCCTGTGAGGATAGGAATTTCTCCCACCACTGCAACACCCACAGGTTTTCACAGTCAGAAGTTTTGAGTCTTTACTTCTCTGCTCTGGAACCCTGAGTTGCATGGTTTGTCTGGCTTCCCAGTTTTTCCTCCCAGTTTATCCACATGCAAATGTGGGATCACCTTGTCCCCTAGCCACCACCTCTCCTTCCCAATCCTCCAGCCAATGTCTTGCTGAGCATCCTCTCCACCCTGTCTCTGCCCCAGTCTGAATGAATGTTTCTTCTTTAACTCCTTGGTTGTTGGACAGTTTGATTTTCTGCCAGTTCTGGTTATTTTTTGTTTTTAAATTTGTTGTTGTCCTTCTATTGGTTGTATGAGGAGGCAAAGTGCATCTACCTATGCCTCCATCTCAGCTATAAGTTCCATGTATGCTTTAATTTACTTATATCTTCTTCAAATTCTTTCTTTACTATCTTATAATTTTCCAACTACAGGTATTTTTCTTATGGCTTAAATTTATTTATAATTTTTAAAAATTTTATTTATTTATTTTTAGAGAGAGGGGAAGGGAGGAAGAGAAGGAGAGAAACAATAGCCTGCAAACCAGGCATGCAACCTGACCAGAAACCGAACCCACGACCTTTCGGTTCACAGGCCAGTGCTCAATCCACTGAGCCAAACCAGCCAGGGCTGTTTATAATTATTTTTGATGCAATTGTAAATAGGATTGTTTCTCTCATTTCCCTTTCTTACAGTTCACAATTAGTGTATAAAAATTCAACTGATTTCTGAATATTAACTTTATATTCTGCTACTTAACTGAATTCATTTATCACTTCTAGTAGTTTTCTGGTGGAATCTTTAGGGTTCTCTGTATACAGTATCATCTCATCTGCAAATAATGACAGTTTTATCTTCTTCCTTTCCAATTTGGATGCCTTTCACCCCTTCTTTTGGTCTGATTGCTATGGCTAAAACTTCTTGTACTATGTTGAACAAGAGTAGTGAAAAAGGACATACATCTCTCGTGCCAGATCTTAAGACAAATGCTTTTTGTTTTTCCCTGTTGAGTATGATGTTGACCATGGATTTCTCATATGTGACCTTTATTTTGTTGAGGCATGTTACCTCTATTCCCACTTTGCAGAAAGTTTTAAAAAATCATTAAAAATCCAGGCACTGGATTTTATTAAATGCTTTTTATGCATCATTTTGTTTATGTGGTATATCACATTAATTGATTTGCAGATATTGTATCAACCTTGCATCCCCAGAATAAATCCCACTTGATAATGGTTATGATCTTTTTTAATGTATAGCTGGATCTGGTTTGCTAATATTTTGTTGAGGATTTTAGCATCTATGTGCATGAGGAATATTTGACTATAATTTTCTTTCTTTGTAGTGTCTTATCTGCTTTTAAAATTAGGGTAATATTGGCCTTGTGAAATGAGCCAGAAGGTTTTCCTTATAATCTGGTCCAGGACTTTTTTTTAAAGAATTTTTTTGACAATTGCTTTGATTTTTTTTTTAGTTGTAATTGATCTGCTTAAATTTTCTGATTCTTCTTATATGTTTTAGGAGATTATTTATTTCTTCCAGATTGTCCAATTTTTTGGCATTTATTTGTTTGTAATATTTTCTTAAAACCTTTTGGATTTCTTTGGTGTCAGTTGTTATTTCTTCTCTTTCATATTTGATTTTATTTATTTGGGTCCTTTCTTTATCGTGATGTGTCAGTTAAAAGTTTGTTAATCTCATTTATCTTTTCAAAGAAACAACTCTTGGTCTGATTGATCTTTTGTATTGTTTTTCAATACTATTTTGTTTATTTCCACTCATTTTCAATGTTTCCTTTTTCTACTCACTTGGTCTTTGTTTTTCTTTTTTCCTAGTTTTTTTAGGTGTAAGGGTATATGTTTTATTAGAGATTTTTCTGGGTTCTAAATGTAGACCTTTAATGCTATGAATTTCCCTCTTAGGACTGTTTTTGGTGTGTCCCATAGATTTTGGGTTGTTGTATTTTTCCTTTCATTTGTTTCAATGTATCTTTTGATTTGTTCTCTGATATCATGGTTAACCCATTAATTATTTAGTAAAATTTTATTTAGACTCCATGTGATTGTATATTTTCAGTTTTTGTTCTAAGTGATTTTCACTTTCATACCAATGTGGTCAGAGAAAATGCTTAAATTTATTGAAACTTGTTTGTGGCCTAACATGTGGTCTATCCTAGAAAATGTTTTATTGGCATTTGAAAAGAATGTAGCCTTGGAGGATGTGGCTCAGTGATTGAGCGCTGGCCTGCAAACCAAAGGGTAACCAGTTCAATTCCCAGTCAGGGCACATGCCTGGATTCCGGGTCAGGTCTCCAGTAGTGGGGAATGTGAGAGGCAACCACACACTGATGTTTCTCTCCCTCTCTCCCTGCCGTCTCCTCTCCTTAAAAAATAAATAAATGAAATCCTTTTTCAAAACAAGAATGTATATATTTTTGCTGTTAGAATAAAATTTTCTGAAGATATCAATGAAATCCTTCTGGTGTAGTGAGTCACATCAGGCTACGCTCTTCTTGTTGGTTTTCAGTCTGGAAGATCTAGCCAATGATATCAATGAGGTGTTAACATCTTTTACTATAACTTTATTACTGTCAATCTTTCCCTTAATGACCATTACATTTTGCTTCATATATTTAGGTGCTCCTATAATGTGCATCAATGTTTACAAGAATTGTATCCTCTTTTTGAAAGAACTTTTAAAATATTGTCAACTAAATGAAAATGCAAATACAACTTACAAAAATGTGTTGGATGCAGGGAAAGCAGTGCTTAAAAGAAACTTTTTGAGTTGATCCCTTTGTTATTAGGTAATATCCTTCTTTTTCTTTTATTATACTTTCTGTTTTAAAGTCTGTTTTGTCTGATATAGGTATTGCTATCCTATTCTTTTGTTTCCAATTGCCTGAAATCAAATTTGCCATTCTTTTACTTTCAGTCTTTGTGTATCTTTTGTTCTGAGGTGGGTCTCTTGTATTAATAAACATCATATATATGGGTCTTCTTTTCTTATCCATTCAGCTACCCTGTGTCTTTTGATTACAGCATTTATTTTGTTTACATTTAATATAATTTTTATAGGTACATATTTTTTAAATTTTTATTATTATTCCATTACAGTTGTATGCCTTTTCCCCCCATCCCTCCACCCCACCCCAGCCGAACCCCCCTCCCTTCCCCACCTCAACTCTCCCCCTTGATTTCGTCCATGTGTCCTTTATAGTAGTTCCTGAAAACCCCTCTCCCCACTATCTCCTCCCCACTCCCCTCTGGCTATTGTTACATTGTTAATAAAAAATATTTCTAATTTCTTTTCCTTATCTTCATATCATTGCTGCTACTCAGTATACATATATATATACTGTGTATAAGTACACATATATATACACATACATATATATACATATATACTGTGTATAAGTGAAATGAATGTATACATATACTGTATATATTCACTTATATACTGTGTATGTATATATATTCATTTATATGGAATATATACATATTAATACATTAATATATTAATGTATTTTATTATGTTAATAAAATATATTAATACATTAATGTTATATATTAATACATAATATATATCAATATGATGTTGTTATTATTTTAAACAAATTGGTAGATGAATCAAGAATAAGATAAACTAAAGTTTTAATTTTTTTCTTTATTTATTCTCCACTGCTCTTCTTTTTTAATGCAGATTTGAGTTTCTGACCTCTATCATGTTCTTGCTTTCTAAAGAACTGCTTTTATCATCTTCCGAGGTGGGTGTACTGGCAACAAATCTCTAAATTTTGTTTTGTTAGACAAAGTATTTTTCTTTACTTTCAAAGAGAAATTCTCCAGTGTATGGAATTGTAGGTTTGTGGGGTTGTTTTACTTTCAACACTTTATTTCACTTCTGTCTTTCCTGTATGTATTGCTTCTGAGAAGTCAAATGTAATTCTCATGTTCCATACTAAAGTGTTTTTCCTCTGGCTTCTTTCAAAATATTTTTATTATTTTTCATTTCTGAAATTTAACATGAACAGTTTATTAATCATTTTGGAATATTATTTATTCTGCTTGGTATTCTCCGAGCTTCCTGGATTTGTGGTTTTGTGTCTGATGTTAATTAGTGGATGGCTAGGGGGTTACTCACTAAAAAGGTGACATTTCAGCACAGGCCTGATTAAAGTGAGGACATGGAAATGAAAAATGTTCCAGGCATAAGGAGCAGCTGAGTCCAGGGGCCCTGAGGTTGGGGGCCTGCTGGCAAGTAAGGAGAAGCAAGAAGGTAGTGTAGAACAGAGTTGATGGTGGGATGACAGTGAGATCTAATAGAAAATGAGGTGACTATATGGGCTACAATATTTAGATGATGATTAAAATTTTATCGATTGGTTTATAAGTAGTTATCGAGGACCATGATCATTCATTTAAAAAGTCATTGTGATTTTATTATCTCCCTTATTCTATACATAGGCAATAAATAATGGGTAAGATAAAGACTATAAGTCAATGACTAGAGACATGGCCTCATTCATACAGATGCTAGAACCTCTCAGGTGACACAGATTATTATTTAAAAGTATAAAGTTTTATCTAGTGTGATGGTTGGTTTTATGTGTGAACTTGCTTAGGCCATGGATGCCCAGATATCTGGTTAAACATTATTTATAGGTGTGTCTGTGGGACTGTTTCTGGAAGGAATTAGCATTTGAATCTGACTGTGTAAAGATTGCCGCACCTGACATGGGTGGGCATCATCCAGTCCCTTGAGGGCCTAGATAGCACAAAGTGTGGAGGAAGGGAGAATTCTCTCTGCCTGACTGCATACACTGAAACATCTGTCTTCTGCTTTTTGACTGGGATTTACATTGTTGGTGCTCTTTGTTCTCAGACCTGTGGACTTGGACTGGAACTACACCACCAGCTTTCCTGGTCTTCAGCTTGCAAATGGGAGATAATGAGACTTCTCAGCCTCCATAATTGCATGAGCCAATTCCTCATTGGTTAAATATATAAATTCTAAAAAATCTTCTGTATAATCCTAGAAATACAAAATTTGCATTTTAAGCTTCTTCTCTATATTCTATTTTTTTTTGCTTAATCCTTTCACCTACCCCAGCTCTCCCCCACCCCTGAGCTGTCAGCCTGCTCTCTATAAGTCTCTTTCTATTTTGTTTGTTACTTTAGTTCATTAGGGTCCACATATGAATGAAATTGAGTAGTACTTGTCTTTCTCTGATTTGCTCATTTCATATAGCACAATGCCCTCCACGTATATCCATGTTGTTGCAAAAGGTAAGATTTCCTCCTTTTTATGGCTCAGTAGTATTCCAATGTGTAAAGGTACCACTTCTTTATCCACTCATCTACTGATGGACAGTTGGGCTGCTTCCACATCTTGGCTGTGGTAAATAACACAGCAGTGAACATATGGGTTCATATATTCTTTCAAATTAGTGTTTGGGTTTTGTTTGGATAGATTCCTGTAAGTGGAATTGCTGAATCATAAGGCAGTTTTATTTTTAATTTTTTGAGGAAAGCCATATTGCTTTCTACAGTGGCTATACCAGTCTGTATTCCCACCAATAGTGCCTGAGGATTCCCTCCCCTCCACGTCCTCTCCAGCACTTGTGTGTTGAATTATTGATGATAGCCATTCTGACAGGTGGTTTTAATTTGCACTGAGCATTTTTTGTATGCCTGCTGGCCATTTGTATGTCCCTTTTGTAGAAGTTCAAAAGGTTTTTTCATTCAGGTTCTTTTCTCATTTTTTAATCAGATTGTTCAGATTTTATGGTGTTGAGTTTTATAAATTCTTTATAAATTTTTGATACTAACCCCTTATCAGATGTATTAGCAAATATGTTCTCCCATTCAATGGGTTGTCTTTTCATTTTGTTGATGGTATTTATTTGCTGTGCAAAAACTTTTTAGTTTGACGTAGTTTCACTTTTCTTTTGTTTCCCTTGCTCAAAGAGGTAGATCAGAAAGAATATTGCTACAAGAAATGTCTGAGATTTTACTTCCTATGCTTTCTTCTATATTCTGATGGTTTCAGGTTTAAGACTTAAGTCTTTAATCCTTGTGAGTTAACCTTTATATGATGTAAGAAGGTGGTGTAACTTTATTTATTTGAACACATCTATCCGGTTTTCTCAGAACCATTTATTGAATACACTATTGCTACCCCATTGTTCTGATTAAGGGAAACGTTTTTAATTCCTGCCTATTGAGTATAATGTAGGTGGTGGGTTTGTTGCATATGGACTATATCGTTTTATGTTCCCTCTTTTCTACTTTGTTGATAGTTTTTAAAGATAATTTGGTGCTGAATTTTATCAAATTCTTTTTCTGCATTTGTTGATAGAATAATGCAATTTTTATTTTTAATTTTGTTTTTGTGGTGTATAATATTTATTGATTTGCAGATATTGTACCAACCTTGCACCCCCAGAAGAAATCACACTTGATCATGGTGCATGTTCTATTTAATGTGTTGCTGGATCTGGTTTGCTAACATTTTGTTGAAAATTTTAGCATCTTGTTCGTCAGGAATGTTGGCCAATAATTTTATTTCTTTGTAGTCCTTATACGGTTTTAAAATTAGAATAATGCTGGCCTATTAAAATGATCTTGGGAGTCTTCCCTCATCTTGAACTCTTTGGAATAGTTTTAGAAGAATAGATGTAAGTTCCTTTTTAAATGTTTGGTAATATTCACCTGTAAAGACATCTGGTTCAAGAATTTTGTTTCTTCAGAGTTTTTTTGATTACTACTTCAACTTATTAATTGTAATCTGTCTATTCACATTCTCTGATTCTTCCTGGTTCAGTTTTGTAAGATACTATATATCTAGGAATTTATCCATTTCTTCCAGATTGTCCAATTTGTTGTTATATAGTAGTTCATAATATTTTCTTACAATCCACTGTATTTATGTGGAGTCAGTTGTTACTCCATTTATAATTTCTAATTTTATTTATTTGGGTTCCCTCTCTCTTTTTTCTTCTTGATGAGTCTGGTTAAAAGTTTTATCAATCTTGTCTTTTTCAAAGAACCAGATCTTGGTTTCATTGATTTTTAATTTTTAAAAATATTTTAAAATATTTCATTTATTTGTTTTCAGAGAGGGGGAAGAGAGGAAGAGAAATCTCAATGTTTGAGAGATATCTGTTGCCTCTGGCATGCCCCTAACTGGGGACCTGGCTTGCAACCCAGGCATGTGCCCTGACTGGGAATCGAACCATTGACCTTTTGGTTCAGAGGCCTTCACTTATTCCACTGAGCCACACCAGCCAGGGCTATTGATCTTTTATATTGTTATTTTAGACTCTCTCATTTATTTCTTCCTGACCTTTATTATTTCTTTATTCTATTCAGTTTGGGCTTTGTTTCTTGTTCTTTTCAAAGTTCCTTTAAGTTTAAAGTCAATTTTTTAAAATTATTATTATTTTTTCAGTTACAATTGTCTGCATTTTCCCCCCATCCTTTTGTCATTATTATTATTTGCAGTTATTTTTTGGTTGTTGAGTTTGCCCTATAATGGTATGAATTTACCTCTTAGGACTGCTTTTGCTGTGTCCCATAGATTTTTTATTGTATTTTCATTTTCTTTTTTTAACTACATTTTATTAATTATGCTATTACAGTTGTTCCATTTTTTTCCTCCTTTTTATCCCCCTCCACCCTGCACCCACTCTCCCTCCACCATTCCTAAGCTTCTTAGTTCGTGTCCATGGGTCATACATATAAGTTCCTTGGCTTCTCCATTTTATATACTATTCTTAACCTCCCCCTGTCTATTTTGTACCTACTCATTACACTTCTTATTCCCTATACCTTTTCCCCCATTCCCTCCTCCACATTGATAATCCTCCATGTGATCTCCATTTCTGTGGTTCTGTTCCTGTTCTAGTTGTTTGCTTACTTTGTTTTTGTTTTGGGGGTTCAGTTGTTGATAGTTGTGAGTTTGTTGTCATTTTAATGTTCATAGTTTTTGATCTTCTTCTTTTTCTTAGATAAGCCCCTTTAACATTTCATATAATAAGAGCTTGGTGATGATGAATTCCTTTAACTTGACCTTATCTGGGAAGCACTTGATCTGCCCTCCCATTATAAATTATAGCTTTGCTGGATAGAGTAATCTTGGATGTAGGTCCTTGCCTTTCATTACTTGGAATACTTCTTTCCAGCCCCTTCCTGCCTGTAAGCTTTCTTCTGAGAAATCAGCTGATAGCCTTATGGGACCTCATTTATAGGTAACTCTCTCCTTTCCTCTTGTTGCTTTTAAGATTCTCTCCTAGTTTTTAACCTTGGGTAATGTGATTATGATGTGCCTTGGTGTGTGCTTCCTTGGGTCCAACTTCTTTGGGACTCTCTGAGCTACCTTGACTTCCTGGAAGTCTATTTCCTTTGCCAGGTTGGGGAAGTTCTCCTTGTTATTTGTTCAAATAAGTTTTCTACTTCTTGCTCTTCCTTTTCTCCTTCTGTCACCCCTGTGATTCAGATGTTGGAATGTTTAAAGTTGTCCCAGATTTTCCTAATCCTCTCCTTGTTTTTTTTGAATTCTTGTTTCTTCATTCTGTTTTGGTTGAATGTTTATTTCTTCCTTCTGGTCCAAGCTGTTGATTTGAGTCCTGGTTTCCTCCCTTCACTGTGGTTCCCTGTGCATTTTCTTTTATTTCATTTTTCATAGCCTTCACTTTTCCTCTATTTTGCAACCATACTCAATCATTTCTGTGAGCCTCCTGATTACCAGTGTTTTGAACTCTGCATCTGATAGGTTGGCTATCTTTTCATCACTTAGTTGTATTTTTTCTGGAGTTTTGATCTGTTCTTTTATTTGGGCCTTTTTTTTTTTTTGTCTCAGTGCACCTGTTATGTAGTAAGGGGCAGAGCCTTGGGTATTCACCAGAGCGGGGCAACCCACATCGCCACATTGTGGTGCTGTATGTGGGAGAGTAGTTCAAAAAAGAACAATGCCACTTGCTGGGCTCTCATCCCATTTTCAGTCACTTCCCCTGCTGCCCAGAAGCAAATTGGTCCCTTCTGGTGCCAATTCCTGGGTGGGTGGGTTTGTGTACATTCTAGGACCCTGTGGGCCTGTCTCTCCAACAAACTTTCCTGTGAGGCTGGGAATGATTCCCGCTGCTGCAACTCCACAGGTTTTCTCAGTCAGAGGTCTTGAGGCTTTATTTCCCTGCACTGGAACCCTGGATTGTGTGGTCTGTCTCACTCCCCAGTTTTTCCTCCCACTTTTTGCACAAGCAAATGTGAGACCACCTAGTCTACCAGCTGCCACCTCACCTGTCCTGGTCCTTTAGCTGCTGACTTGATGCAAGTCCTCTCTGCCCCTCCTACTGGTCTGGACGAGTGTTTTCTTTAACTCCTTGGTTGTTGGACTTCCATGCAGGTTGATTTTTCTGGCAGTTCTGGTTGTTTTTTGTTTTTAAATTTGTTGTCCTTCCAGTTGTGCCAGGAGGCACAGTGTATCTACCTATGCCTCCATCCTGGCTGGAAATCTGGATACCTAAATTTTAAAAGGTTATGTCTGCTTGGATTGCACCCTTTATCATTATGTGGTGTCCTTCTTTGTCTTTTACTCTAACCTTTGTTTGAAAGTCTATTTTGTCAGATGTAAGTATTACTACCCCACCTATTTTTACTTTCCGTTCGCATGAGATATCTTTTTCAATCTTTTTACTTTTAGTCTGTGTGTATCTTTCTGAAGTGTGTCTCTTGGTAGACAGCATATATGTGGGTCTTATTTTCTTATCAATTGGGTTAGCCTATATCTTTTGATTGGTGCACTGAAACCATTTACATTTAAAGTATTTATTAATGGATGTGTATTTATTGCCATTTTAGTAATTTAACTATTTTCCTCTGATTTTTTCTTTTTCTTCTTTTTAAAGCAAGCCCTTTAACATTTCTTGTAATACTGTTTTTGGTTATAACAAAATCAGTTAGTCTGTTTTTTTCTCTGGAAAGCTCTTTATTTCCCCTTCAGTTTTAAATGGGTAAAGTAGTCTTGGTGGTTGGCCTTTGCTTTTTATCACCATGAATATGTCATGTCAGTCTCTTCTGGCTTATAATATTTGTTGAGAAATCAGGTGACAGTCTTATGAGAGCTCATTTGTAGGCAAGTAACTTTTTCTCTTGCTGCTTTTAAGATTCTCTCTTTGTCTTTAACCTTTGTCATTTTAATTATGATGTGTCTTGGTGTTCACCTTTTTGTTCATCTTGTTTGGGACTTTGTGTGCTTTCTGGACTTATGTATCTCTTTTCTTCACCAGATTAAAGACATTTTCAATCATTATTTCTTCATATAGGTTCTCAATCCCTTGGTCTCTCTCTTCTTCTGATACTTCTATGATGCAAATATTGTTACTTTTGATGTTGTCACAAAGGTCCCTTAAACCATCCTCCTTTCTTTTTAATTCTTTTGTTTTTTAATACTTTGACTGTGTGTGCGTGGTTTTTTTTTACCTTGTCTTCCAAATCAGTGAGTCAATTCTCTGGTTTATCCAATCTACTATTTATTTCTTCTAGTGATTTCTTAATTTTAGATATTATATTGTTCATTTCTGACTCTTCCCTTTTTATTGTTTCTATGTCATTTTTCATGTGTTGTAGTTCTCACTAAGTTTTTTTGGCAACCTCATAACCATTGTTTTAAATCTCTGTATCTGGTAAATTTCTTGCTTTCATTTCATTTAGCTCTTTTTCTGGAGATTTCACCTGTTGTTTCATTTGGTACATTTTTCTTTGTTTCCCGATTTTGGCTGCCTCTTTTTGTTTGTTTCTATGTATTAGGTAGATCTGCTCTGGCTCCAAGTCTTAGTGGAGTAGTCTTATGTAGTAGGTGGTGCAGTCTCCTTGATCACCTAATCTGGATGTTCCAGGAATTTCCCTTGTGTGGGTTTTGTGGGCCCTCCTGTTATAATAGCATCTGAATTGCTATTGGCTCATTTTTATATGGAATCGCCCCTCAGGGTGGCTGACTGTGAGACTCAACCCTGATCACTGTGTGTGAGCTCTTATGTAGTTCCTGATCACATGAAGCTGTATTCCCCTCAGCAGGGTTTGGTGTCTTCCAAGATCCCTCTTTGAATATGCTGCTTGTGAAGCTTATTGGATCCTACTCTGATCTTGTCTGAAGCTCTCCACTGGGTGTTTTGGTTTCTTGGTCCTTTAGGAAGGAGTCTGGTGATGGCCAAATGAGACCCTGCCTATGACTGGCCCTCAGCTCCTGTTTGGAGCCACAAATAATCCACAGTTTGTGTCTGCCTGTGCTGGGCTTTGGTGTACATGGTAAAAACCGAGCTGTGCCTCAAGGCTGGCTTTACCAGCACTAGGCCTGGAGTCAGGTCAGCAAAGTTCCAGTGCGCCACAAGATCCCCTTCACCTGGTTCCACCTACCAGCTGCCTGTGTGGGCTCAGTTGCTGAAAGAGCCTCTGGCTGTACTCCTCAGCAAGGCGTAAGCTCCACAGGGTAGACACTTTGAACTAGATAGTTGGTCTCCAGGCATCACACATATATGATCTGATATTAAAAGACATTGATGATCCGAGTCAGAAATAAAAATGTACATTTGGGGCTAATTTTTCCAGGAGTAAAGATGGATATTTTCATTTCTGCCTTGTGACCATAACCACAGTGCAGCCGAATGGCTCCTGGCATAGTATTTGTATCAAGGTATGTCTTGGCTGCATCTGGCTACTCAGCCCACACAGCTCACACAGGTCCATGTGAGCTCACCCTGTGCTAGTTTATCCCTTCTTGCTTCTGTACCCACTGCCCTTCTGCCTAGATTTTTCTCTGTGGTTGTCTCCTGGCCAACCCCTCAAACTTTCAAAACTCAACCACCTTTCTTCCTGTAGGCTGAGCAAAATGCCCTATTTTGTGCTCCCACATGTACCCTGGACCCTTTCCTCATTTCCTCACATTGATAGTATTGCTAGTAACACCTGTCTCCCTTACTAGAAAGCTCTCTGGGGCAGGAACTTTTTACCTTCATTCAAAATGCCCAACACAGCTGTTGGTGCAAATATGGGTCAGTCACCTGTAAATAAAGGAAATAGACCTGATCCTTTAACACCAGTCTCGGTGGAAACCAACTAAGAGCTTGAGTCAGTCTATTACACTGTCAATTTTAACACAATCTTGCTATTCTTTTGCAGAAATGACAAGATGTGGCAGAAGTGTGCAGGGGCAGAAAATTGGCAAAGGCTTTCCTTCCTTGCCCTAAGACTTGTCTTCCTTTTCACCTTTAAAGGTCTAGAATTTTAAAATATGCAGAAACTGACTACTTTTCCCCACCTCTACTCTCACCATTGGTCCAGGCTAACATTATCTGTTGCCTGGATTATTGCAACAGCCTCTCAACTGGTCTCCCTTCTCCAGCCTTCCCTCAGTACAGGCTATTCCTGACCCAGCACTGGAACCATCTGTTAGAGCATAGGTCAGATGAAGTCCCTCCTCTGCTCGTTAGCCCCCATAGTTCCCATCTCACTGAATGTGAAAGCCAAAATCCTTTCAAATCCTTTCAGTGTTTTACATGATCTGGCCACTGTGATCTCCGGCTTCACGGTCTGCTCAGCTACAGCAGCACCCTCAGTGTTTCTTAAGGCACCAGGCACCAGGCCCACTCCCATTCAGGACCTTGCATTGATGTTCCCTGCCTGGAATTCTCCTCAGTCAGATTTCATTCTCCTTTTCTCAAGTATGTCCTTCTCGTGAGGTCCCCCACCCCGAGCCACCCTTTCAAACATCATAACTGCTTCCTCCCACCCCTGATATTTCCCACCCACCTCTCTGCTTTATTTTTTTACCTAGCACTCAATGCTGACTAGAATATTACTTTTTTACTTACTTATCTTGTCTGCCTCCCCAAGTAGGCCAGCTATTTAGAACTATTTAGTTCACTTCTGTATTATTCCCTTGTACCCAGAATGATGTCAGCAGAGTAGGCCCTCAGTGAATATTTTTTGAACAAATGTGTTCTGGTTAGAAATAGATGGTTCTCAAGCTATTTAAAATGTATTAATTTAGTTTGTTTAATTAGAGTATATTTTTCAAAAGTAGAGACCTGGTTAACACTTTATGGTTAATGCAAAGTGATGGTCCATATAGCTCAGTTGTATCTGTCCGTGGTCCCATGTACCACTTTATGCCTGGGCCAGCTTGTCCCTCCCAGTCCACTCTGCTTCCCTTACGCCCTCTATGCCTGCTGTGGCATTGTCTCAGGAAAACCTCATCACTCCTGGAGAGAATTTTCCTTTCCACTCTTTCTGCTGATTTGATCTTTACTTTTTAATCAGATATAAGAAGATGAGGTAGGAATGGAATGTACCGAGAACATCATACATCATTTTATGGAAGCAAAAGTCTGACGTTTTCCTCAGCAAATGAATCCTGCAATTCTGGGACTGGAAAGGACCTAAGAAGTCATCTCATCCATCCTCATATGTCTGGGTAGTTCCTCATTGAAAACCCATCCCCCAGATACAACTGCCTGGCTTTTCTACTGACTGTGCCCTGAGGAAGCTACTTTCCTGACCTCCTTTGATAGGACATTTTAGTGTCTTATAGGAAAACATGGAATTATTATTATTGTAGTGATGTAGAATTATGGAATTGGAGCACAAATGTATAACCCTGGAGTTCTGGGTTGTACCCTAGGTAGGAGACTGGGCTCCGAGGCTAGGCCAACCTGGGTTTGAATTTTGGAGTGACCACTAATTACCAGGTTGGCCTTGTACAAATTAACCTCTAAAAAAAAGATAGTACTTACAAATTTTGTTTGTGTATAAACAAATGTATATACTCAATAAATATCAATGTACAAATATATAATTCATAAGTGTTTTTCTTTTTTCCATTCCACCTCACTCAGATACATTCCATTATAATAAACCATCTAATTATAAGTCTTCATTATACAACTTTGAAGTGCAAGAGAATCTCCTAGTTTGATGATCTCGCAAACTTTCACAAGGACACTTGCTAAATCATTCCCACCTGAACATAAATACAGTTGACTTAGAGGATAAACACTCAGGTTATGAAGACTGGATTTGAATGCTAAATTCAAAATATGTCAGGTGTGTGAATTTGGACACTTCACTTCTTACAGTCTTCATTTTCTTACCTGTAAAATGGGTGTAAAATATCTGCCACCTCATGGGCTTCTTGCAATGATTAAATGAGACTACAATGGAAAAGATCAGCATAGTGTCCTGGAATTTAGTACATGTTGAATACATGATACTGATGATGATGATCGCTAGCATTTAATATGTATTGCTCCTTTACTGTATTTCAGGCATTCAGATGTACTTCACATTTATTAATTCATATAGTAGTAAGGGGCAGTGGAGGAGGTTATTGCTTTCATCATTACTATGATCATGTTTTCAAAACCCATGAAGGAAGCTGGAGTGTTTCCCTCTCCAAGGCTCTATTATTTGCTGTTAGAGTCAGTGAGGTGAGGGGCGGAAGGAGGCAGCAATGGAGCCAGCCCATTGCCACGAATGTGGAGGCCGTTTCCTTCTGCACAGAGGCAGGCTTGGGCCTCTGTTTCCCAAGCCTGACACAGACAAGGCTGCCCCTGCTCAGGGCCGCTGGGCGGGGCTGGGAGAGGGGAGGCACAGGACTTTTGAGGCATTGTCACTCAGTTTCTTTTTTTCTTTTTTTTTTTTGCTTTTGCCCCATTTGAAAATGTACTAGTGTGATTTATTTAGATAAATGTCTCAGTTGGTCTTCTTTGTGTTCCCAGTCACAGCGTCCTGTTCACAACCATCAAAAGAAGTTTCTCAACTTTTATTTTTATTTTCAGTCATTTGTTTTCCTCTTTATCATAGGTATTCTCTAATTAGACTTTAAGTTTGTTGAGGGCAGGCACCAAGTACAGGTGCTCACCATAGCATCTTCAGTGCTTAGCTCGGTGCCAACCATGGCTGGCCTTTGATAAACCATTTTAATTAATGAATGAGTGAACTGAGTGAGAACTATGCAATCCTCCCTGCCACACACACACACTACGTACTGTTAACAGTTTTGTTAGAGAGCCGAGTATGGATTCATCTGTGCATTCATTCTTGGCTTTGAATTGTTTTTCTGCCAATTAAAAATTTTCAAAAAAGGTGCCTGCAAGTAAGTAAAATAATAATGAAACTTACTAGATTACTGCATGAGGTATCTGAATCATGCTCACTTTATTTCAACCATTCAGCTGCGTACAAACACAGTAACTTAGCCTTTAAAACATTTAGAAAAAAAGGTATAAATTGTGACCATAAGGGGGATACCTTTAAAAGGATAAAAATATATAACAGGCTAGAAACTAGGAAAACTTGAGTTTTACTTTGGCTGGTTGGAAACTATTATTAACTCCTTAAGGTCTATTTATCAAATTAGAGTTTGAGACTATATGTACCTGAGGTTCATTTATTGTCACTCATTTTCTGTGGTTTGTGGGAACAAGTCTTTCCGGAAGGGCTGGAGGGAGGGCAGAGAGGGAGAGGGGTGTGCGATAGTTGGAAAAAAACAAAAACAAAGCAAAACAAACAGTCATAGGTCAAATGACCCAACCAAATAAGAAGCTGGATTTGAGTTTACCAATGGCATTCCCAGTGTTGTCAATGGTGCTCCAAAACATTTCATTGAAAGCCTACAGACAGTTCTTTTAAATTGTAAATATATATACACACAGGTATCATATATTTTTAAAACATTAAAGAAAATTGAGCAAGAGAGAATTTTAGAGACTATGATTGTGTTGCAAGTCATCATAAAAGAGAAAGCCTGACACATATTAAAGGTGCCTCTAGCTGCTGACTCTCCAGATGATTCCTGACACAGAGAGATTTATGGTGTAATCATTTCTATGTAAAAGGTGCAGATGGACCATTTAAAAGTAATAATGCAGCCCTGGCTGGTGTGGCTCAGTGGATTGAGCGCTGGCCTGCGGACCAAAGTGTTGCCAGTTCCACCCCAGTCAGGGCACATGCCTGGGTTTCGGGCCAGGTCCCCAGTGTGGGGGCGTGTGAGAAGCAACCACACAACGATGTTTCTCTCCCTCTTTCTCCCTCCCTTCCCCTCTCTAAAAATAAATAAAATCTTTAAAAATAAATAAATAAAAGTAATAACGCAATTCCAGTCTCCAATTCAGTTTACCAAGCCTAAAATGCCTTTTTATAAATTGTTATGCTCTCCCCAAACTCCCAGTTTGCTTTAATAACATAACGGTTTTCAAATTGTGAACTCTGTAGGTTGGTGTTTTCCGAGAGTATTTTTGAATAGGCTCCTGAAATACTCAGGGAGGCACAGGTGAAATACGATCACACTTCTTAGAAAGTGCCCCTCCACATTCCCCAAGCTCCTGACACAGTGGCCTTCTTTTATTCATTCAGCTCCTGACTAGACCCAATAGGACTGTTTAACCTAGAAACTCCCACCTCTGCTTGTGACAATTTCCCTTCCCCCTTTTCCGGCTTGTTGTCTTCTCATCCTTTAGGTTCAGAGTTAAACATGACCTCTTAAGAGGCCTGACTGACCATGCCACTGAACGCATGCCCCACCCTGCCCCCCACCACTTGCATCATGCTCACTGTATGTAATTTGTCTATCTGTCAATGGGATCTCCTACTAGCTGTTCTATGTAGGAAATTCACATAGCTGATTTACCTGAAGATATTTCACTCAGCTGATTCACCTGAAGATAAGTGGCATTTGAAGCTGGGTTATTCAAGACCCACCCAGTATGAGTGTCAAAATGTATTATTCTAATAGATACAGTGTGATATAAGGCTCATCTTCATTTGAATGGAGACAGGGTTCTTCTTACTACTTATCAAAGAAATGCGAATGCCTGCCCATTGAGCCCTTATTATCTACAAAGGCAATTATCTTACACAGCATGTGGACAAAAAATCATGATCCCCTCCCTTACAAAACTGCACAAGGCAAAGATAAAATCTCAAACTCTTAATAAAAGCAGAATTGAAAAACCACTATCTGCGAGGTACTGTGACAATGCTATATCAATACTTGATATCATCTAATTTTGCTAATGATAAAAATGAGGCCCATAGACATTCAACAACTTTATCCAACCTCCAAACTTATCAAGTGCCAAGAGGCAGAATCCAAAGCCAGGTCTGTCCAATGCCAAAACCCATATATGTCACCCTGATTACTAATGAACAGTTGGTTTGCAAGTAGCATGGTCTTACCCTGGCCTATGCAGAACCAGGGACAGGCATCCCAGAGAACAAGTAAAGGAGAAGGGAGCTGCCCAGGTGGTCATCTTATGTTGGAAGACGCAGTCACTGTACACACAACCCCACCTAAAGTGCTTTGAGCAAGGGCAAGACTGACATTTCCGAGGAACCGAATACATAAAGGACAGGTGCAGGAGATAACAGGAACAGGCAGGGCTTGAAAGCCTTTCAAGAAGATAAATGCAGTTCACTGGATCTCAGAGCGAGGGAGGAAGCACGTGAGAGTGGCTTTCTCGGTGGTCACTCCTGGGCCCTTCAACACCATGAGCTGTAATGGCCTTTGGGCCCTGGCCTGAAATAGAACCAG
The DNA here is from genome assembly GCF_022682495.2 of Desmodus rotundus. Taxonomy (NCBI): domain Eukaryota; kingdom Metazoa; phylum Chordata; class Mammalia; order Chiroptera; family Phyllostomidae; genus Desmodus; species Desmodus rotundus. The sequence goes on from NC_071393.1 coordinate 32,929,198, forward strand.
GAAGGATGAGAAAAATGGTCAAGATGTCGCATGCCCCAGTATAGTGGATGCTGGCCTTTAGGATTCAGGGTACCTCCAAGTTGTTGGGAGATTCTAGAGAAACCAGGGCAGTGACTTTCAGGAAAAGAGCAAAGCTTTGTGTCCTTTCTGCTATTGTAAATAACTTACTCTGATGTGGCAAAGGGACATGAAGCTGATGTCAGCAGTTCCTGGCACATTTGCTGGAGTAGGACCCATGGGAATATGGTTTCCAAAACTGCCGCACCAAATCTGAAATCGTAATTTATGTAGAATGGGGCAGGGGAGTTTCTGTGTCCTTGCACAACTGTGGGTTTCAAGTTAATCTTCCAACCTTACTGTAGAGGACAATTAATAGATGGGACTTATCACAGAAATGATGCCCAAGGAGCTAAGGTCTAGAGTATTATAATGATTACTTGGGGAATTTCTCAATGTACTTGAGTAGAAATAGAGAAAAATGTAGGTTGAGTCATAACAATGGGAATATTGGTGCCTGCTGTTGGGAAGCGCTCCCAGTGCTTTCTAGGTTCCATCTAAGGACAGGTGCGTCCTCTTCTCAAAATATCACCACTGATTCCGCTTCAAGGATGAACTCTTTATGGTTCAGAACACTGGACTCTGTCAGTGATGCTACAACAAGGGAGCAAAAACTTTGTGCTGCTTCCCTGTGCCCTGTTCCTCCCCCCCCCCCAGGGTGGGATCCATATGAATAAAAGTGTAACTCATTTATTCTGACTTCTTCAATCTTCATTAAGTCTGTGTATATTTTTATTGGGCCATGCTGTGATATTTAGTATGCTCTTAAAGCAGATGTTAAAGAAGGCACTTGCTCATTGCCAGCATTTTATACAAATATCTAAGTTCAGGTTATTGTGTTAATTATTATCCAGTTCTATAAAGTTTACTAAACTATTAAACTACTGATTTTAATATAATCCTACTGCAACTACTGATTATGTATTCACTCAACTGCTCAGAGAAGAAAACATTAAATATGGATGTATAAGCTGATTACTTCATCTACCCATTAGATTTGATTTAAAAAACATTTATTGAAATAAAATATCGAACTTTAGTTTGAATTAATATCATAGTGCACTCACCACCAACTGTTACAAGCAGAATTTTCACAATGACTCTCTTACTTTCATCCTCTGTCCTGACCATGGATTACATTTATCTAATTTGTTTTACAAAGTAATTTCTCAATTTCATGAATTCCTTTTAAAAACTTCCTGTTCAACAAGGACTTTAAATTTTCACAATGGGCCCTTTGAAATAGGAACCCCTTCTTTCCTTTTTCCTTCACCGAGAAAATGAGAGTCACCAGAGGAGAACCCTCTTAAATTCTTGCTATTAAATCCACCAGTGAGCCATGCTTCACACCTGTTCTCTTCTCCATCCCTCCTGAATTAAAAAGAAGCGCAGGCCCCTTCCCATCCAAAGCTGTTGCTCCTCTCATGCTCTGGCCTCAGCCTCTCCATCTTTCTCAATAACCTCCATCTGGACTTCTTTCAACCCCTTCCACTCAGTCTGTTATTTTCCTTAGGAACTTAAATATCCTCCAAATTTCCCCTATTTATAAGACACCCAACACTTTGATGCAATTCTCTACCATCCATCCACTACTGTAGGGATCTATCTTCTCCCCACATTGGGAATCGTACTTCTCGAAGAGCCATCTCCAGGTGCTCACCAACTGTTCACTGAATATCCCACTGTAACCTAATGCCCACTCCCACCATCTTACTGCAACTGCTTGCACCAAGCTCACCTTTGGCCTCCCTGTGTTAAATGCACTAAGTTACCCTAGTCCTAGTTTCCTTGGCTATTATTTGGCAACATTTGTCACCACTGACAGCTCCTTCCTTTTTGAAGCTTATTTTGTTGTTGTTCCTGCAAAGCAATATTTGACTATTTGGTTAACCTTATTTCTCCTCTTGAGCTTGATCTTCAAATATTCTTCAGGATTCTGTCCTTGGCCCTTTTCCCATTCAATACAGACCCTCTGGGCACTCCCTCTCATGTGTTTTATTCACGTCTATATACTGCTAACTTCCAAAACCATATCCCCTGTCATCCACACATTCCCAGAGCAGCCAGCATGGCATTTCTTGTGCACAAATCATATCCTATCACTTCACCAAATACACTCTTTGGGTCTTCCCATTGCTCTTAGGGTAAAACCAAACCTCTCTGCTAGGCAAAAAAGCTCCCCCAGGATCTGGCCTTACCTTGCACCCCAGCCTCAGTCACTTTCCAGCCTTCACCTAGAATTCTACACTCCAGCCATGTTAGACCTCCTTCATTGTCTTTAATAGTCTATGCTCTTTCAACTCTGAGTCTTCCTTGAACCATTTCCTTCTCCCTGGAACCCTCTTCTACTGGCCCACCCACCTGTCACCTTCAGGTCTCTAGTTAAGTGTTCCGACCTTTTGGGAGAACTTTCCTCACTCCAGTCCAGGTTAGGTCCTACGAACTTCTGATCTCATAGCACTTGTGTACATTTCCTACCAAAGCATTGACCAGAGTTTACTTATATTCCTATTTATTTATTTATGTTCTGTCTATCCCACTTCCTAACCCAGTACTCAATATACACAATATGCTCAAAATTACTAGTTGTATTTATACATTTTCCTAAATGATAATAACCGTACCCGAACATCCATATTTAAAAATATTCACATCCCTTCAGGAAGTTGGTCCCTGTGAGTTGTCCCACTTTCTAATCAGCCGCTGCTTCCAAACCAACCAATGGTTCATGAAAAACAATTAGACTCTTATAAAATTGTGGAGGAAGAGTACTGGTTGTCAGCATACGTAAGCGCAGTACTTGGAACCTCCCACAACCACATCAAAATCACAACGAAATTACAGAACAACCATTATTCAGAACCACCTGAAATCTAGCTGAACAAAAGTCCTACAACAGAATTTAAGGGAGAAACTGCATCGTACTGGTAGGAGGGGCAGAGTTGCAGACTGAGCTAAAAGTCAGGAGGGATATCTCATCTTCAGAGGCTCCCTCAAAGGAGTGAGGGGGTCCCAACCCCACATCAGAACCTCTAGCCCCACATCAGAACCCCAAGCCCAGGGTTCCAGTTCAGGTAAAAGAAGTCCCCATAACTTCTGGCTGTGAAAATCAGTGGGGATTGTGACTAAGGTGAAGGTTCTGGAGTCTCAGGTATCCCTCTTAAAGGCCCCCCACACGAACTTACTCAAATTCACTCCCTTTGAGTTCTAGCACTAGGGCAGCAGCTAGAAAGGTGCCAGAGACATAACGGGAGGAACTGAACTGTCTGTCTTCAGGGAGAGAGCTGGAGGGGCTACTTTCTCCCAGATGGAAGTGCTATCAGAGGCCATTGTTCCTTTGCTGAGCCCTCCTCCTACAGAGCCAGCAGGTAGGTGCCATATCTGAATCATCATCAACCTGGCTCCCACTATGTACCATGCCCTGGGGATTCCCTGAGACCACACCCCACCCAACTTGCAGGCCCACCCAAGCTGTTTCCAGTGGCTTTTCCATAGATATGTCCTGTCTTGGCTCATGCTTCAGACTTTCCTAAAATCTCTCAGACAAGCAACATCTGGCCTTGGCATGCCCAGTACCTCTTGCTAGTGGTCCCAGGCCCAGTACTACTGGAACTGGCCTTGGTTTGCAGCTTAGCCTCTCCTGGGCACCTACAAACCCAGCACAAGTTGAGTCCACTGCAGATCAATTTATAGCTCAAGCCAACTGGTCTCAGGCAGGACACAGGTGCTGGTTGACCTTGGACTGTACTTTGGGGAGACCCCAGAGCCACCTTCTCAAGCAATGCACACAAGGGATGAACTCAGTGGACACCAGAACCCCAATAAGAAAGTCCTGCTCTGTGGAGATGGACCCCGCATAGTCAATTCTCTATGGTTGTTGCAGTGAGGCCTTGCAGTCAATTGGCCTGGGGGGTAAATCCCTCCCACTGACATGCCAACAGCAATCAAGACACATGTACAACAGAAGGGTGTACATAACCCACACAAGGGGCAGAGGGATGCACCTGGAGTGCTTAGCTTGGGTGACCAGGAAGGCTGTATAGTGAACCCCACGGACACCTACCGTATAAGCCCACTCTACTAAGTCTGGGAGAGATAGCAGTTCTACCTAATACATAGAAATCAACACAGGGAGGCTGCCAAAATGAGGAGACAAAATAACCATGCCCCAAGTGAAAGGAAAGAACAAAATTTCTGGAAAAGAAGTACTTCAGCAAAGAGATAGGAAACATAAAAATGAGACTAGAAAACATAAAAAAAAAGAACAAGTCAGAAATGACGAATACATTAAGTAAAGTGAAGAATACATTGCAGAGAATCAACAGTGGAGCAGACGACACAGAGGATCAAATCAGAGATTTGTAAGAGAGAAGCAGAGAACATCCAATCAGAACAGCAAAAAGAAAAAGGAATTTTTTTAAAGGATAGTATATGGATCCTCTAGGACAACTTCAAGTGTACCAACTTTCTCATCATAAGGGTGCCAGAAGGAGAAAAGAGAGAGCAAGGAATTAAAAACCTATGTGAAAAAATGGCATAAAACTTTCCTAACCTGTTGAAGGAAATAGACATACAAATCCAAGAGTGCAGAGAGTCCCAAACAAGATGAACCCAAACAGGCCCACACCAAGACATATCATAATTAAAATGTCAAAAATTTAAAGACAAAGAGAGAATCTTTCAAGCAGCAAGAGAAAAGCAGTTACCTACATGGGAGCTCCCATAAGACTGTTAGCTATTTTTTTCAACAGAAACTTTGCAGGCCAGAGGGTTTGGCAAGAAATATTCAAAATGATATAAAGCGAAGATCTACAACCAATATTACTTTACCCAGCAAAGCTATCATTTAGAATTGAAAGACAGATAAAGGTTTTCCCAGGCAAGAAGAAGATAAAGGAGTCAATCATCACCAAACCAGTGTTACAAGAAATGTTAAAGGGTCTTATTTAAAATGGCAGGGAGTTTGGGGGGATGGGTGAAAAAGGTGAAAGGATTAAGAAGTGCAAATTGGTAGTTACATAATAATAATATTGTAATAACTATGTATGGTTTCAGATGGGTACTAGATTTATTGGGATGATTATTTACTGAGTTATATAATATCTAGTTATTTGGTTATAGACCTGAAACTAGTGAAACATTGTATATCAACTGCAATTAAAAAATGTAAAAGCCCTGACTGGTGTGTCTCAATGGGTTGTGTTGTCCTGAAAACCGAAATGTTGCTGGTTGGATTCCCTGTCATGGCACATGCCAGGGTTGTGGGCCAGGTCCCCAGTTGGGGGCATGTGAGAGGCCGCAAATCAATGTTTCTCTCAGACATCGATGTCTCTCTCCTTCTCTTTCTTCCTCCCCTCCTCCCTCTCTAAAAGTATATGAATAATTTAAAGTAAAAAAAAAAGAACAAAATTTCTTAAACATAAAGACTTATAAAGGTGACTTCTGCCATGTTAATGCATGGCTTTTGGAATAATCTTCAGGTTGGACCCTGGTTGTCAGGAAGACCAACGAAGTGATTAGAGGGTTGGCACTCTCAGTCCCGTCTGGACTTCCTGGAGTGGGAGAGGAACCGGAGGTTGAATCAATCACCAATAGCCAATGTTTTAAATCAATCGTGCCTCTGTAATGAAGCCTCTGTAAAAACCAACAGGACAGAGTTGGGAGAGCTTTCAGGCTCTGTCCTCCACGAGGACAGAAGCTCCTTCATTCAATATATCACCCTATGTACCTCTTCGCCTGGCCATTGATTTGTACTCTTTAACATCCTTTGTAATAACCTGGTAATCTAGTGAGGAAACAGGTTTCCTGAGTCCTGTGAGATGCTTTTGCAAATTAATCAAAACCAAGGAGGTGGTCGTGAGAACTTCTGATGTATAACCTGTCAGTCAGAAGCACTGGCATCAACTTGCAACTGGCATCAGAAGTGAAGGGCAGTCTTATGGGACTGAGCCGTTAACATGTGGAATCTGGTGTCTCTGAGAAAATAATGTCAGAATTGACTGAAACTCTTGGACACCTTACTGGTGTTGAATTGCTTGTTGGTGTGGGGAGGTACACCCTGAACCCCAACCACCCCAATTGTAATTGGCCCTATGACTATAGGAAATAAAGGTTTCTTTTAGGGCAATCATAGAAGCTTTTGGATTCCTTAGTTGGATTCTGAACTGATCATTTAAAGTGATGAACTCATCATTTTCTTTGCCCAAGTTCCTCAGCACACTAGCAAGCAATCAACCAACTGCATTATACTCCTTAATACCCACTAAAATGTTCTATGCAGCAAGTACTTGGTCCTACAAAGCCTTACCTTCCATAGGCACTTGATTACAGGTACCTATAAGGGATTATTTAAATAACTTTAGCTATTGCATATCATGGATTTCCAATATCCCCTTTAATATTGGAGACAAGGTCATTAATGACTTTAAACCTAATCAAATCAGTGAACCAATTGCAGATAACACAGGGTCAATTCAGGAAGTTTTCTTAAGGTTCTGCTCTCTGGAACCACATTTGGTACCAAATTCATTATTAGGGTTTAGTCAGAGTTGCAAGGATTTGACCACAAACCACTGTGAAAGGAAGCTACACAATCAATGTGAAATGTTGTTTCTGTGTCTGGTGACGGAATCCGAAGTCTGCAGGGCAGCAAGTCGGGAAGAAGGGATCGGTGTGACAAGGGGGTGAGGGGTGAGCAAGGGAGGCTGACTGAGCTGGAACTCAGGATGGCAGATGGGCACACCTGGCATCCTCTCACCTGGCATCCTCTCACAAGCGTGAGATGAAGGGCAGCAGAGGCTGGAGCCCTTCATCATGGGGTGAATCCCATATCAGGTCTAGAATCTGGAGAAGCTGAAGTGTATCAGAGACAGACTGTGGCTTGTGTGTGCCAGATGCTGCCTTAGGTCAGCCAGGTGAGCAGTTAGCTACGTGACAACAGGAGTGAACAGCAAGAGTTTCACAGGCTGCTCCATCTCCCCAGCACAGAAAGTAAGATGATTGCTACTCTACTTCCACCTGAATCTCACACAATATGAGCCCTCCATATCACCAAAGAAATCTCATTGAATATAGAGAAAACCATGACCTCAATTAATAATGAAAATACAACATATCAAAATTTGTGGAATACAGCACCAACAAACCTTAGAGGGAATTTTGTGGCTTTAAATGTTTATATTCAGAAAGGAAAATAATTAAATCAATAATCTGAGCTTCTACATTAAGAAGTTGAGGGGCTGGGGAAAGGGCAATTTATACCCAAAATAAATAGAAGGAAATAAAAGAGGCAGAAATTAGTGAAATTGAAGAGAAATGATACAGAAAAGTAAAAAAGCCAAAGAGTAGTTCTTAAAAAAATCAACAAAATTGATATTCTGTGAGCTAGGCTGACCAAGAAAACAAGAAAACACAAATCATCCATATCAGGAATTAAAAAGCAAACTGGTACAGGTCCCATACAGACATTGTAAGGATAGTAAGGGACTGTCACAAAGAATTTTATGGCAACAAATTTGACAACTTAATTGAGATGAACAAACTTCTTGAAAATACTGTATCAAAACTCACAAGGGAAATAAAAATATGAAAAGCCTTATATTTGATAAAAATATTCATTATCAAAAATCTCACCCCCAAAATTCTGACTTGCTTTGGGATAGGCAAAGATTTCTCCAATGGGACATTAAATGCAATAATTATGAAAGACAAAAAGTGATAAATTGGTCTTAATTGAAATTAAATCATTTTTAATTAAATAAGTTTAAAAATGAAAAACAAAATGAAGGGATTGAAAAGGCAAGCCACAGATTAAGTATAATGCATATATTTTACAAAGTATTATTGCCAACATATAAATAATTCTTATAAATAATACAAAGGAAAATAACACAATTTAAAAAATGTTGAAGAGACTTAACAAATACTTCACAGAATATACATAAAACAGCCAAGAATCAGAAGAAAAGGTTTTTAACATCATTAGTCATAGGAAAATACAATTTAAGCCATAATGAGACACTACTTCACACTCACTAGAATGGCTAAAAATAAAGACTGAGGATACTAAGTGTTAGTGAAAATGTGGAGGAAATGGAAATGCTCATCATATTAGCAGTGGGAATTAAAAATGGTACAACTACTTTGGGAAAGTTTGACAGTTTCTTATACAATTAAACATGTATGTATCCAGTATCTAGCAATTCTACTAATAGGTATTTACCAAATAGAAATGGAAACATACATCCATACAAAGACTTGTGCACTTTTGTAGTGGCTTTATTCATAATAACCTCACACACTGGAAATAACTCAAATATCCATCAACAAATCATCAGATAAACAAATTGTGATATACAGTGGAATACTGTTCAGCAATAAAGAACAAACTACAGATATATGCAACATCACAAATTCATCTCAAAATACGGTAAGCTGAAAAACCAAGCACAACAGTACATACATATCATCTGATTTAAGTTATATGAAGTGCTAGAAGAGGCAAAATTAATCTCCAGTGACAAAAAGTAGATCAGTGGTTACCTAGGGCTGGGGAGATTGCAAAGGGAGATGAACTTTTTCTGGGGAAGAAAATCCTTGTAGCTCGACTGAGGTGGTGGTTACACGTACACATTTGTCAAAATTCATTGATGCGGACAGTTAAAATGGGTAATTTTATTGTATGTAAATTATATCCCCATTAAGCTGGTAAAAAGAAAAAATGTCCTACTGAAGGGGAAGACAGAAGCCACTACGAGTGTGGGCAATGGAGCGCACACCAACTTTCTGGGTCCCTACTTCTTGTTTGGTAGCACATGTCAGGGGGCCAAGTTTTCATCTGAGTAAGGACACAGTTAATAAAATTATAATCTTAAAATACAGGAAGGCATACAAAATGATATGGGAAGTAAATAAAAGTCTGTAGTATGAATACTTTAATACTGAGCAACTAACTTTTGATATCATTATGCTATTTTTATGTTTAAGTATATTTAAGTATATTAAGTGTGCATTGTCAAGGAGACTAAGAAAAATCTCTCCAGTATACAAGTCTGCCTTAGTGGGAGATGACTCAAAGACATTAAATCTCTTATCAAATGTTTAAGAAAATGTGATTAATCAAGTATGTAAATGACGTTAAATGTTTAGGAGTCTTTGATCAATTGTATCAATAAAAAATTTCTCATTTTTATACAAATTTTACTTACATCTTAATAAGATCTCTAAATTGAGCTCAGAGATTTACAAAAAAACTATTTTAAATGTATTTCAATAAAGGAAATATTAAGTAAAACAGTTATCTATAAATGTTTTTCTTTCCATACCAAACTTCTGTTTTGACAGGAAGGCTCGCTGACAATATAGTACACACAATACTTCCACCTTGCCTTTATTAATACATTTTTTACTTTTCAGGGAAGTTCCTTCCTCTTTACCTCAAAATCTTGTAGACTGATCTTATGGTTTACAGCAATATTTAAAATAAAATTATTTGGCAGCTAATAATTTGGGTATCTTTAAGCTATTATAAAATGTACAGTAAATAATGTAGCAATTTTAATTTTACTTACATGATTTTCCTCTGCACTCCCTATCTCTAGTGGACCTCATGATTCTTACTCTTTTATTTTGGGCTGAATAATTTATTTTCTTAGAATTCTGACAACTGAAGCTGAAGTCCAGAATCAAGGTGCCAGCTTGGTGAGTTTCTGGTGTTTTCTTTTTGGCTTCTCTAGAGGCACTTCTCACTATGACCTCTTAAGATCAGGAACAATAGAAGGATGTCCACTCCTGCTACTTCTATTTAAGATTGCACTGGAGGTTCTTTTCCAGCTTCTAGAGGTTGCCCACATTCCTTGGCAATTGGTACTCTTCCTCCAAATAACTTCACATCAACTTTCATAGTTGTCTCCTGTTTTTTACCCAGTTTTAAGGTGAAAGAATCTAGGCTTTTTTTCTCCCTGGAATTATACCCTAGGCATAATAACAATGATCATTAAACCTAGAAAGAGACGTGAAGCACAACTGACATGAATAAGAGCCTCCATTCACATTTGTTTCTAGTTTAATTGTATTAGATAGGTAGTATTTTCATCAGCTTACAGATGGGGAAACCAAGGTCGTGCAATCTGCCAAGGGCACAGCCAGGATTCAAAACTATTTAATTCCAAAGCTCTTCACTTTTCCAGTTCCTGAGATGAATTACAGTCCAGCCGAAGTTATAGCTTATTCTCCCAGGTTTGTAATTTCTTGTATAATTATGATTTTTGTATCCAGAGCACTCTTTTAAAAAAATAACTCCACACAGATTCACCCACATCTTTAATCAGTACTCATATTATGGATTCATATATGGTCGGAATTCAGGGTGCTTCATGGGATTTATTTCCAGAGGAAGGTAGAACTTTGAGTAAAGGAAAGTCTATTCTTGCCTTAGGGACTATCTTTTATTTCCCTTTAGCTCTCTTTGCGACCACCCCACCAAGGCACACAGCAAATGTCAGCTAATGAATAAATAAGAAACAAATTGTTGGCTAAAAAGACAGTGTGTAAGAGTCTGGGATTACATATTTGCACCCAGTTCAGTGTTCGACAACTAGTAGGTGTTCGTTAAATATTTATTGAAGAGAATGGCATTTCCACCACTTCATTAATTCATTCAGCAAAGTGTTTAGTGAACCTCAACCATGTCTTGGGCATTCTGTAAGGACACATGGTTTGGCACAACCACGATTCACACATGATCTCTACTTTTAAGGAATTCGGGCTCTAGAATAAATAGTACACGTAACAATGCTAGACGATGGACAGCAGTCAATACTGACACAGACTGCTTATCAAGTGCTGTGAATTTGAAGTGAGGAAAATAAGGAAAGGGAGTTCTTTCCCCCTTCAGTTGGTTTGTTTCTTTGGACATCATGTTTGTCATGCTCTCCTTGGCAATCGATTTCATGGCCTCAAACTTTTCTTCCATGAGTTAATCCCAAATATAATTGTTCTTATTCGTGTCCCTACTTTTCCTCTTTCTTCCAGACATCATCTCTACGTAAATAATCAGCCTGCCCCGTAAACTCCATGTGTCAAACACTGGTTATAATTCTCTCCCACATCTGTCGCTCACTTACTGAAGCTGGAAGAAGAAATGACACAGGGTGATGAGAAGTAGGCAATGGCAGCATCCTGACACAGGGAGATGGGGAGAGAGGGAGACATGGGGGGAAGCTGAGGATTCAGGAAGGGTTTCTGGGTTCTGTACCCCCTTCATCCATGTTCCAATTTTTAACCAAGAGTGGAAAATGTAATCTTGGTTTTCCCTTCCTATCCTATAGGTTTCAAAGTCAAGGGAAAGTGTCTTTCACTTGATGTTCCTGTGGAAGGGACGTTAGATACTCACTTCAATGAATGTTCCCTGAATTCCTTTAATGGAGAACAGAAGACTGCGATGGTAGCGCACAAAACAAAACAACCCCCCCCCCATTCTGACTGCTTCACTAGTACTGCTCGGTAAGACCAGGCCTAAGAAAAACAGTGGGAGGGCCAAGACTACTTTGATTACCTTTGAGGAAGCTTCCTTCTCTTCAAAAATTATGCCCTTCCTTTTCTACTGGCTACACAGTAGTGACAATCTGGAGGAACCTTTAACACACATACTTGGAGTTATAGAATTGACAACACAAAGACAGCTAGTACAAGGAAAACGAGATACTTTTTGGTGTATTTATTTCTTCAATACCTTTATTGGAACCCTCAAAAAAAAAGGGGAATAAATTATAAGGTTATGGCAGACTGGCTAACTGTTGAAGAAACTGGTTACCTGGTCTCCCAGCTATACAATTAGACACATTTCCAAATTCTCTGAATCTCTTTCAGTTAGATGGGCCTCATGCGTGAGTTTTGTCCAAAGGAACACATGCATGACTGCCAGGCCTGACCCAAACATTTTCCGTGTATGCTTTTACTTCTTCTCTTACATGCTCCTCCAACTGACTGGGAGAAGGCAGTTTCCCAAGACGGAAGGAGCCTGGGACTCAGGCTGACCGTGGAAGGCTGCCCGGTGACCAGCAACATCCACACTGAAATATACGATAAATAACTTTGGGAAAGTTATACAACTGGGTCCCAGTTTCCTGTCAAGTACTTACAACAAAGCCTGGTCAAGAATAAACGCTCAATGAATATTAGCTTCCATTATTATGAGGAAACAAAATTTGCTTAATTTCCTTCTTTTTCTTGGGCCAAGTGGAGTACTAGGGGTTGAGGGTGGTGAGTGAAAAGTACTTGGATGCATTTACCAGTTAAAAATACTAATTACTACATTGTGTATTGAAGTGACAGCGACAAACACTGTAACGGCAACCAAAAGAGAAAAGTAATTTCATCTGGATCCCAAAGGTTAGGTTTTATGACTAGTCTCATAAAACTCAGTGTTAAAATACTAGTAAAAATGTGAAACATAGAAAGAATGTGATTCTCTCTCCCCTTGACGTTGAACATTTGAGGATATTATAAAACAGTTTTGACAACCCACATCATTTCTGTGGTTTCTTTTTTTAAAAGATTTTATATATTTTTATTTAGAGAGCAGGGGAGGGAGGAAGAGGGAGAGAAACATTCATGAAAGACAGAAACATCGATTGATTGCCTCTCACAAGCACCCCGACCAGGGACCACGTGCTATGACTGGGGATCTAACCAGCAGCCTTTCGCTTTACAGGACTTTGTCCAACCAACTGAGCCACACCAGTCAGGGCTGTGGTTTCATATTAAAGTGAGTGGAGAAGAGGGAGAATATTTCAAAACTCATCTTCAGAGACAGGCCTAAATATTCCAATTAATAGAAAATTACAGGTTTGTAACACTGAAACATCGAAAGTGCAGTGCATCCAGCCAAAATGAATAGTTTCATTGGATATTTTATTTTGTAAAATTAATTCAGTGTGACGCATGCCATTCATATTTCAAAACTGAACCAATTTTTGTCTTATGATTTTTGACATATATGGTTTCAGGGTTGTGTGAGAAATTAGAAAATTCTGACTGAACATCTTGTTACTTCCCTATGAATCATATGAAAAAATGTTGTATTTTATCAGTAATGGTTATCTTTATATGTTGAATAGCTTCTGTGGTAAGAATTTCATAAAAAGGGTACATTTCATTTTCTCCAAAATACACTGAATAAAAAAAGTGCAGTGTTATCAACTTAATTTAAAAAATCAATAGTGTCAAATATATTATTTGGGCATCAAATTTCCTAACTACAGTAATATTTAGTTATTGTTGTTAATCTGTGCCTAATTTATAAATTAAACTTTATGTATGCACAGAAAAAACATACTGTGTGTATGTTGTGTGTATGTGTATATATATGTTGTATATATGTGGTTTGGAAGTATATATCTGCAGTTTTATGCACTTACTGGGGGTCTTGGAACAAATCCCCCACAAATAAGGGGGCACTACTATATATTCAGATTCACATATTTTATGCTTATTAAAAAATGGTTTTCAATAATAACTGTCAACATCTTTAAATAACCCCAGATTTGAATTAAATCATGGTAGTGTCAAGAATCTTTTAAAATCCCAAATTTATTCATCAGCAAAATGTAACGTTTGACAATGTCCCCAGAGAATAAGCTTCCTATGTATAGGAAGTGATAATCTAATTACACGGCTATTAATTACGGCATTTACAAAGCCACTAATATGTTATATTAGTATATTTCTTCACACTGATGTATCCACTTGAAGAAATCACAGCAAAACCAAAGACATAACCATTCCTGAAACAAGGAACCATCTTTACACTAGTATTTCTTTGTTATGGTGCTTAGTCTTGGTATTATTAAGCACAATGAATTCTTCTTAATGAATATAGTAGATTAAGGCAAAAGGACATAACCTAGTCCCCTCCATAATTTATTTTGCATCTTATAAAAAAATGGTTGTAGAGGCCATACAAACTACAGCGATGCTGGATGGAAAGACACAGGCTGTCCCTTAGACCAACATCTAGTATTCTAAGAACGAGGTTAAAATCATCGTGTTTACAGCATCTTCCCCTCACCTGACACTATGATCATTCCTCAGCAGTTCCCGCAATGCTGACCTTCCAATGACACCATTTTCCTGCCATGTTTCTTGGCTGTATATAGATTATTTTTCTTATTAAAAATATTTAATAATTCAGCAATAATCTACTCAGTCTTTGAAAACTCTTCAGTGGATAATTTTTCATATTTGCAACCATTTCCTGTATGGCTGTTGCACTTTTCTTCTGTCATCTTCTTCACATAACTAAGTGGTCCTTTCCCTTCAAAGGAGGAAGGGTTTTTGAATGAGCCTCCAATTCTATCCCACAGTGTGAAATACTGTCCATAGTTATAGTCAAAGAACATGTGGTGGTCTGTATGATGAGCTGAGCCGTTAATAAAGGGCTTTAAGATTTGGGGGACACGAAAATCACCATCATGAATGGAAATTGTCCAGATATTGACCAAGACGTACAAACCTAAGTAAACCACCTTGTGTAACGGGAAGAGAAAAGGGTATATGTGGTAAGGCAGACTCTGCATGAAGCCATCCACAGGGTGAAAAGCATGGCTCGCAAACGGAGTAGGAATCTTCCAGATATGGTGAGGTTTATGGATGCGCTACAGAAGGAAAGAACGCCATTAGCACACACTGCACCAAGTGCAACATCAACTTAGCTTTTCACACTCAAGCTGTGGAAACGACTTAACCAAAGAGTCCCTTTGAAATGAGCCAGTCACTTTATAAAATGCCCTCCCTTACCCCCAAACTAGCATAAACCCTCCGAACTCATAAAAAATACAAACAAAACATACCCACTACTTGTCATGACTATGGTGGAATTTAATACAGAAAAAATTCTTGGAAATAGAGAATAGAATGTATAACCACAAGCTGCTGAAATGTGTCATTTTTCCCCCCAAAATGGCTCTACCTTATAGACAAGTCTGTGATGGAGGCCTCTGTGAATCCAGTAGATGAGCATGTCGGTGAAAAAGAGGAAGGACAGGACACTAACAACGAGGTGAAACCAGCCTGGAGGAGAGAACAGTACAGAACAGAATCAAGACCCAGCCTCCAGGATTAGCGCTTACTTTTTACATGTCTAGACACAAAATATGACCGTAGACTCAAAACCGTAAACTATCTGTTCTGGCTAACTAAACACATTATAAATTAATCCCCTAGACTCTCTGGAATCTGCTTCTTTACTCATTTCCCTCACATAAAAACTAGGAAGACTCCCACCTAAAATATTTCTTAACCTATTAAGATATTTATGAGACAGAAAAAGGATACTCCTGAAGCATCTTTATTATTCAAATCTGAGAATAACTCTATTTAATAACTTTCCTTCATAAACATATCTTTATACATTAACTCCTTGCTTAGAATTTTATTTTCCACTAAACACCTTAAACTGAGCATTACCTCAGTGACCTGACGCTTTCTGATCTTGTCAACCTCATCTGTCCCTGCACTAACCAGGCTGGTTCACTCAGTGTCCTCCCAGCATCCTGAAAATCTTACCTGTGAACCTTTACTTGTACTGTTCCATTGATCTAGAATGCCCTTCCTCCTTTTATTTTTATTCATTATCCCATTACTTTTCAAAGCCTAGTCGATTCATCACCTTAGTGTGTGATTTTTGTTCCCCCCTTTAACTAATCTCTTACTTACAAAGCAGAGGTGCTGGTGCAGGTCCACCACTTATTTGTTGAGAAACCTGGGCAAGTTACTAAAATTTTCTGTAAATTTAATTTACTAACCTATATAAAAAGGAGTATAATAGTACCTATCTCATAGAACTGATGTACAATAACATGAATTGATATACATGAAAAGCTTAAAACTATGGCTGGTATTTATTAATACTCAACAAATGTTAACTATTATTACTTTCTAATACTAAACCCCAGAAATATATCTTGATGGAATCATTTCAGAATTTCACAAAAAGTTTAGTTGCTTCAGGGCTGTTTATAATAGACAAAAAAGGAACATCTAACATTCTAAAAATGAGATACTATTAGTAACATACTACACAATGCCAGTATTTATAGGCATGAAAATATGGGCATATATATTGCCAAGAGAAAATAATCAGAGTTCAAACCAGTATGCATAGTAAAGTTCCATTTTTGTAATGTAAATAATGAAGCATACAAGACAGAAAAGTGAGAGGACAGACATCAAAAGATTTAGTGGCTATGTAGCAAGATAATCGATATTTAAAATCTGTATTATCTGATTTTCCATTATTGTCATGTACTACTTGAGTTACTCTTTTTTAGAAGTTTGAATTCAATACAGGTAATAGGAAACAAATGCAAAGGCTTATATCTGATCTCACCAATCTTCCCCAGACACAATTTCGTCTAAAACAAAGACTTTAAAACGGATAAACTTAAATAAATGCATATATGTGGCAGGACATAGGTGCATAAAATAAAAAGTTGAAGAATATTTAAAAAGCTGATTTGGTTATCTTTAGGGAAACCAGTCTGTGTCCGACCTTCTGCTCACTCACCATGTGGAAAGCCTCCTATGTCATCATACAATTTGCTGTAACCTCGCAACTCTAGCAGGAACAAGGAAACAGTGGGAATACTCATCCATGGCAGAGCCTGCACAGTATACATAATCTCTCGATAGACTTGGTTCTGAAAATGAAATTTCCAATACTTAAAAATCACAAACTATCTCTTAAACAAAACTAGCACAAAGTTTTCTGGAGTTGGATTTTTAGAATCTCTTTTATATTAATGAGCTTACTTCTAAAATGTTTCTATTAAAATGTTATTATGTGGGAATGGGTAAGAAAAAAATTCCTTTTGTACTGAGCAAAAACAATACATATTTTAAATTCTCAAACTTATTCTCCTTCCAACAAAATCTGTATTCTAAATTTCTATTTACTGAATAACCATTTCTTTCATAATTAACTTCCATCCGTAACCCTTTAATTTTCAGTCCTTGGAGACTGATATTTGAGATTTGTACTTGACATGTACAAGTAACTGAAATAGAAAAATGTAAACAACCTAAAACTACTGAGTTTCGATACTCCAGCTAGTCAAAGAAAAGTATACATAGTAAAAACATAGTTCGGTTTGGGTCAAACATTCAAATAACTACATAAATGTATGCATTTATTTATTCATCACTATTAGCAAAGAAATTCTTGTTTATGTAACTAGCAAAATACCAGGCTTTTAGTTGGAGGAAAAAAAAAGTTGGATTCATCTATTTGTTTAAATTAAGGAAGAAGTGGGACTAGCCCGAAAAATATAGAACCCATTTGGGGCTTGTTTCAAAACCTTTACTTAATGTTTATAATCAATTTAATCTGAATAGCTCACAAATTCATTATCTTGTTATTTTTACTGTAACAGTAATTAAAAATAGATGAGAAAATCACTTACCTTTAAAAATTGTGGATGCTTCATTAATGAATGATCAAAGACAAAATAATAGCTCAGTGTTGCAAAGAAGAAATAAAGGATATAAGCACCAAGATTTGTTATAATCAGGAGACTAATAGTTTGTCGAAAGAAGTTGTTCTCTGGCCAGGTGGCTGGATAGACGTATGGTGTAAAGACATAATAATCCGCAGCACTGAGTACAAGATCCATCTTAGCCCCTAAAGGATAAATATATGCAACAATTATTTATCCACACTGACATTTCTCAAGGCAAAAAATTCTCAGAAAACTATATGTGGAGTTCCAGCTTTAAGAAGCATGTGTAGTAGGAGTCTGCTCCTATCAGATCGCCCAGGTGCCATCTTTACAGCTAGAAGAGATCTTAAATATTGTCTCTAGTCCAATGTCTTCGTATTATACATGGGGGCACCAAAGCTCAGCTAGAGAAACTGAGACCCAGAAAGACTTTTCTCTAAGGTATAGCTGATCTGTGGCCTCTAGATCGAATTCCATCTTGGTGTATCTTTCTACTACATCCTAGGGCAATATGGACCACAGTAAAGAGGTGGATGCAGGGCACTAGGTATGCAGGCTAATGGTTTGCTCTTTCAGCTACAAGTTTCAGTAGCCTCTCTCTTCTAAAAAAAAAAACATACCCCCCCCCAAAAACCTTATATTTTACAGTTTCTGCTTCAGTGCTGAAACTTAAGATGAATTTCCTAAAAGGTAACTATGTTGCCTCCACAAACATAGATGTCAGGGATGATCTGTTCTTGTAACAGAAAAAAGGGCCACTCTCATTGATAGACAAAGGGAGATGTATCCTTATGTTAAGAATTAGAATACATTTATTCCTCTGCCCGCTAAGCAATACTCTAGGTCAGGGGCTAGGAAATGGGGGTCCACGGCCCAAACCCAGAGCCTGTTTTTGTAAAAAAAAAAAAAAAGAAGAAGAAAGAGAGAAAACAAAAAACTTTATTGGAACACCGCTATGTCTTGATGTTTATATATTGTGCACGGCTGTTTCTCTAGACCAGATTTAGCAACTGAGACAGTTTGGCCCGCAAAGCCTAAGATACTTATTATTAGGCCCTTTAAAAGCAAAGTTTGTCAACTCCTGGTCAAGATACTTAAACTTTTGAAAAACTTGAATTAATTCAGTAAATAAGTATATTCTATTTTCATAAATCTGTTATTCAGTCCAGCAATAATTATGGTCAGCTTTTGAAAACTGACCACTGAATCCAGAACATTTTTTATCTACTCCCTCATTCTCTTTTATTTTTTAAAACAATTTTAAGATTTTATTTATTTATTTAGACAGAGGGAAGGGGAGGGAGAAAGAGAGGGAGGGAAACATCCACCCCAACTGGGGACTGGCCTGCAACCCAGACATGTGCCCTGACCGGGAACTGAACCATGGGCCTCTTGCTTTGCAAGACGATGCCCAATCAACTGAGCCAGTCAGGGCTACTCCCTCATTCTTTATTGCACAGTTTATAGAGGAGAATGTATACAACATTCTAAAACCTCTCTCATTTATGACTGAAACATCTGAACAGCAACAAAAAACAATCTGGAAAATGTCTACCCATATTGATTTCAAGTATTCAAATTATCTGTTACATATTCGGCCATATAAACATCAATTTATGAAGTAAAACTGAAAGACTAAAAAAAATTATTTAATTACTTATTTATAGCCTATTTCCCCTACTAGATTCCCCACTAAAACCCCAAAAGAATTTAGAAAGTCTTTAAAAATAATCATATATACCTGTAGTTTAAAATAATTGATATAAAAAGATATAGAGGTAAGTTTCACTTCCATACATATCTCTGTACACCACAATGAACATCTCACTTCCAGCCTTCTGGGTAAGCATTTTTATTAGTTTTCTATGAATCCTTACAATATTTTAAAATGTTGGCTCCAACCACAAATTTTCCTTCCCTTCTTTACAAAAAGTGACATTACATACACTGTCACACTCTTCTCTATTACGTGTTCTGAAGTTCTGTTTTTAATTAAATGCCTTCATTGAGACACAATCTGTATACTTTAAAAATCACCATTTTAGAGAATGATTCAAAATTTTTAGCACATTCTCGGAGCTGTGCAATCATCCCCACTATCCGATTTCAGAACTCTCATCACCTCCGTAAGCAGCTTCGTATTCCATACTGCTGACTTTCTCGGATGTGTAGATTAATATTTGTCACCCAATTTAAGGAGTTTTGGGCCACTATTTCTTACAATAACCTTTTTACTATTTTTCTCCCTCCTCTCGTTTGGGATTCCCATTATGCTTAGGTAGGTATTCTTGATAGCATCCTTCAAGTCTCGGAGGCTGTTAATTTTTCTTCACTCTTACTTTCTGTTCCTCAGAATTGGATAAATTTCAACTGACCTATCTTCTGGTTCTTTGATTCTTTGTTCTCTCTCTCAAATCTGATCTTAAGTCTGATAGTTCATTTTAAACTTCAGTTACATTTTCAACCCTTGAATTTTTATTGGTTCTTTTCTTTATAAAAATATATTCTCTCACTTTACTGATTGCCTCAATTTGGTGGGAAATTGTTCTTATACCTTCTGTGAGTTATTTAGATGGTGTTCTTTAAACATATTTATAGTAGCTGATTTTAAAGTCTCTGTTCAATAAATCTGGGTTTCCTTCAAGACAGTTTCGATTGACTGCTTTCTTTTTATGCCTGTGTAAGCCGTACTTACCTGTTCCTTAGTGTCCCATAATTTTTTGTGGAAAGTAGAACATGTCAAATAACATAATGTGGCAGCTCTGGAAATCAGATTCCCCATGGGTGTCCCTCAGGGTTTCACACTGCTGTTATTATTTAAGTGACTTTCCCGTTCTAAAGGCATAACACCTGTATTCTTTGTCATGCCCTACTACAGAAGCCTCTGCTCACTAATGACTGGGCAGATTTCCTTAAATGCCTTAAACCAGGGGTGTCCAGCCTGCGGCCACGGGTTACATGCAGCTCAGGATGGTCATGAATGTGGCCCAACACAAAATTGTAAGTTTACTTAAAACATTATGAAGTTGTTTCTGTGATTATGTGTCACAATGTATTTAATGTGTGGCCCAAGATGACTCTTCTTCCAGTGGGGCCCAGAGATGCCAAAAGGTTGGACAGCCCCGTACCAACAAGTCCCCCAGCCTTTGCTGAAGAGCTGCGTGCTGGGGCAATGCTCCAAATGCTTCTGCAAGCAGGGCACAACTCTCACTTACCATTCCTTCCTGCTTGCACAGACCAGCAAGTTCAGCCAGGAGTGAGAGATTAGGGCCTTGACTCCCATCTTTCTGGGGTACATGCACAACCCTTCTCACAGAAATCATTCCAGATTCCCAATAAAGGTTCAGAGCTTTTCAAAGCCTCCTATGGGCATTCCTCAGTCTTTTCTTTTAAATTTTTTCACCAGGCTCTGGTTAGTGCCAACTGTCAATACTGTGTCCTACAGCTATGATGTTAAGCAATCACCACAGACTGTCTTAACAAAAACCCTGGGGATAAGATTATTCACACAAAGCAAACTCTAAGCCAGATCAAATAAAGACAAACCTTGAGAAACAAGATTTTCAGAGAACTGCCAGAAATCAGTAAGTGAAAATTTTCTGGGTTGGGGCTTTTTGGGGAACTGCAAACCTGTCCTGCCCCATCCAGGGTTGCCAGGTGGCTATGGTTCATAGCTCCTGCTGCTGCAAGGCTGTTACATTTCCAAGGCTACCACACAGCTGGGGAAGGGAGCATGGAAGTAGGGAATGTGAAAATGCCAAGCTTTCTGTTCTGAGTTTCAGCCACTTTTCTAGAACAAACCTTCCTAAGATTTTGGTAAATCTTTAATTTCTAGAGTTCCAAAAAAGCTGAGTTTGACAACTTTTGTCAGTATTTTGTTGCTTTTATAAAAAGACTTCCAGAAGTTCTTACTCTGCTATTCTGGAAGTCGCCATCTCCTCCTTTTTTATAGCGCATGTCTACCTTTTTCCTCATAAAACATTTCAGATGTATTTGAGAATTCAGAATTTCTACACTTTTCAAAGGTCAAAACATCTCCCTGCTGGTAAATACAATATTTGTTTAGAAAATGAATATTCACGTTAAATGGATACACACTGGAAATACTATTACAGTCCATTTGTATGGTAGTAATTTATGTAGTAATTATGTATGTAGTAATAAACCAATAAAAATAGAATTGGTAGACTAAAATAGTACTTCATTACTTCTATTTTTCAAGGAAAGTATTCAGTAAACTTTCAAATACACACCAAAGTTAATTATCTGTGCATGTATGTGCACTTATATGTGTAATAACTTCTCATGAGAGGGGCTGCTTGAGTATGTTAAGAGAGAAGGGTCCGTGAGGGTAGTGTCAGGCACCGATGATGGGCCAGGCTCAGGATTCTCAAGAGGTCAAGCAGCACTACCCAAGATGGCCTGTTGATAAGATTTCTCCAGTGTCATCTGCCTCATCAACATATTTTTGCCTAAGCAGTTGCTGTTTACCTGCTTACCATAATGCCTCCAGTGGTTTTCCCATCTGGGTCCACACTATAGCCACCGCTCTCACCATCATTAACACAGTCACGACTTTCTTCATGAGTAAGCGTGTTTACCAATCTTTCAGCAGTTTTCCGGTCACCCAAGAAATGCATAACAGAAGCGTCATGCCCGTCTTCCTGCCAGAGTCTCCTGACTCATTTATGGTTTGGGCTGATAAAATATATGGTGTAATTAATGAAGTGAGGTATCATCTTCTCATTGGTGATGTAAGATGTAAAATCTTTATCTGCAGGTTCATTTTCAAACCTCATTGTCAGCTACACTGTTAAGCATTTATTAATGCTGATTTTCTCAAATCATTTCAAGCATTAACAGTTTTGAAAACAAGATCTTTAGGACTGATCTCTTAGAGATAGTTTTAATTTTTATGTTTCTGTTAACTACTGAAAGCAGTACAAACACTTGCTTTTCCAGAGTGTAACACACCTTGGTAAAAAAGCTGCATTCCAGTCATAGTGGATGGAAAGTAAATGCTAACACATTATTTTAACAAAAAGTTAAGGAGAATACACAAAAGAGTTGTTAGGAATAATTAAAGATCTTCAGCTGTCTTCCAGTCCAGCGTGCCTCGAGCTTGCACCAATAGCCTGAAGATTTCTGCATAAAGGTGCTCAGGTATTTTGTGAGACTTATTCAAACACTTCAGAAGCTGGCTTTTTCTAATCACTGCCAACCTTTTTTTTTATGTGCCTAGAGCACTGGTGTTTCTTTCTCCTGTGGTCTACAGTTTTTTAGGAATATAATACAAGTACAGAACTATTTCATCATCATTGAATATTTATTCGGCACTCACATTTCCATCAGATACTACCTTAGCGAATTCATCAAGGTAATGTTTAGCTGCTTCACGATCAACAGAATAGTTTTCACTAGACTTTCAGGTATTTTTTAACCATGCTGCTTCCTAAATTTCTGATCCTTCCTTAACGCTAACATTCATCTTCAAGAGCAGTTCTTCATGATATATTCTAGCTTGTTTCACGATCAACAAAACAATCAGTGGCATTTATTTACGTCTGTATTGTCAAATTCTCTTAACATGTGGTTAGGATCTTCATTTTCTGTCCCATGCAGCAGTTTCTTATATTTCATCAGTTCTTGGTCATCATTATCAGTGTTAAACTTCTACAATATGTCTTTCTACTCTTTACATCACATGGTGGCAGTCTCCACACCGTCTTCTTCAGTACGATGCTCCACAGACGCACCATGCTCCAGTGTTAGGATAGCTCTATTTTCTGTGCTGTTACTAATCACAGATGTTTCCATTCATTCTGCTATTCACAGGGCTATTGTTAACTATTTTTTATATTTTCACGTGCAATTAAACCCAAAGCAACAAAATAGTACAAATAAAAAGTAGAGGCAGGAGTATCTGGTAGGTGCACAAAGACACAATGGGCACATCAATCAGCTGGAGTCAACCTTTGCCATTAAATGAGTTTAAGTGCCAATTTTAAAAACCACAAAACTTTTGGTATACAGGGCTTTCCAGACTTTGCACACTACATTAGGTAACGAGCATGCAAAGACTAAAAAGATATCATCTAACCACATCAAAATTACAACTAAAATATAGAACAACCATTACTCAGAACCATCAAAAATCGAGTTGAATGGAAGTCCGACACCTAGGGAATAAAAAACAAAAATGCATCCATCCAGACTGGTGAGAAGGGCAGAGATGTGGAACAGGCTGGTCCAACACCCATGCGCAGTGGATAAAAATTCGGAAGGGACATCTCAGGAGTGAGGAGTCTCAGACCTACACCAGGCCCTCCCAGCCCAGGGTTCCAGTGCCAGGAAGATAAGTCCCCATAAATTCTAGCTGTGAAAACCAGCAGGGGTTGGGTTGGTGGGAAAAACTGCTGGATTCCCAAGCAGTTCCTCTTAACGGACCTGCACTTACTCCCTTTGAGCTTTAGCACCAGGATGCTTGAAAGGCACCAGGCATATGGGGAGGAACTGAAGTGTCCGGCATCAGGGTGAGAGCTGGGGGACAGCTTTGTCCCAGACAGAACAGCGAGCAGAAGCCATCGTTCCTTTTCTGAGCCCTTCCCCCACAGAGCCACAGAGATGGCAGGCAAGGGCCATATGTGAGACTCCATTAACCTAGCTCATACTGTTTGCCCTGACCTGGTGTTTCTATGAGGCACCACCCCACCCAAATTATGGGCCTATCCAAGCTGTTAACAGAGACTTTTCTATATGAATGGCTGGTCATGGCATCCTTCACATCCTCCTAAATCCTCTCAAAAAAGCACCCACTGGCCTCAGTGAGCCCCCATGACCCCTACCTCTTCCTAAGTGGCTCTAGGCCTGGCACTAGCAGCAGCCAGCCTAGATTCACAGCTTAGATTCACCCGGGAATCTCCAAGCCCAGCACGTATAGCAGTCATCTCAGATTGTTTTGTAGCTTATGCTGGGTGGTCCCAGGCCGAACACAGGTGGTGGCTGACCTTGCCCTGCACCATCTAGGAAAACCCAGAGCCAGCACACCCAGTGGACAGCTACAAACCACATCGGTGCACCACCATCCTGCCCCTGCACAGCTGATCCTCCACAGAGGGCTGAGGCTGATGGTCAGTGGTGTCAGCCAGTCCTTGCAGCTGACTGGCTTGGGTAAATCTCTCCCTTTGACCTGCCAACAGCAATCAAGGCTCAACTACAAGAGGGGAAGTACTCAGCCCACATGGAGGGCAAACCTTGAATACACAGCTTGGGTGACATGGGGAGGGTGTGCCACTCTACCCTATAGGACATATACTATATTAGGCCATGCCACCAAGGCAGGGAGTCATAGCAGCTCTACCTAATACATAGAAACAAACACAGGGAGGCTGCCAAAGTGAGGAGACAAAGAAACATGGTCCAAATGAAAGAACAGATCAAACTCCAGAAAAAGAGCTAAATAAAATGGAGATAAACAATCTATCAGATGCAGAGTTCAAAACACCAGTTACAGGGACACTCAAGGAACTTAGTGAGGACCTCAGCAGCATAAAAAGGATCCAGTTAGAAACAAAGGATTTACTAACTAAAATAAAGAACAATTTACAAGGAATCAACAGTAGAGTGGATGAAGCTGAGAAACAAATCAATGATTTGGAACATAAGGATGCAAAAAACCAGAAATCAATCAGAACAACAACAAGAAAAAAAAATCCAAAAAAACCCCACCCCAAGAATAGTTTCAAGCAGCCTCTGGGACAACTTTAAACGTTCCAAAATTCACATCATAGGGGTGCCAGAAGGAGAAAAGAAAGCAAGAAATGGATTATCTATTTGAAAAAACAATGACAGAAAACTTCCCTAACTTGGTAGAGTAAATAGACATACAAGTCCAGGAGCACAGAGAGTCCCAAACAAGATGAACCCAAAGAAATGAACTCACATCAAGACACATCATAATTAAAATGTCAAAGATTAAAAATAAAGAAAGAATCTTAAATGCAGCAGGAGAAAAGCAGTTAGTTACCTACAGGGGAGTTCCCATAAGACTTTCAGCTGATTTCTCAAAAGAAACTTTGTAGGCTAGAAGGGATTGGCAAGAAATATTCAAGTCATAAAAAGCAGGGACCTATAGCCAAGATTGCTCTACCCAGAAAAGATATCATTTAGAATCGAAGGGCAAATAAAAAGCTTCCCACACAAGAAAAAACTAAAGGAGTTCATCGTCACTAAACCATTATCATATTAAATGTTAAAGGCACTTACTTAAGAAAAATAAGATCAAAACTATGAACAATAAAATGACAATAAATACATACCTATCAACAATTGAATCTAAAACACAAACTAAGGAAACAAGAAGAACAGAGGCAGAACCATGGATATTGAGAGTATTTTGATGGTTGCCAGATGGGAGGGGTGTGTGGGGAAATGGGTGAAGAGGTGAGGGGATTAAGAGGTACAAATAGGTAGTTACAGAATAGCCATGGGGATGTAGAGTACAGTGTAGGAAATGGAGTAGCCAAAGAACTTACACGCACGGCCCACGGACATGAACAATGGTGTGAGGATTGCCTGAGGGAGTGGGGAGTGCTGGGTGGAGGGGGGGGCAAAGGGGGTGAAATTGGGGCAACTGTAATAATCAAGAAAACATAATTTAAAAAGACATTATCTAAATCCATCTTAATGGTAAGGCAAGTACAGAAACAAATAATTACATTAATATGACAAGTGCTTTAATAAAGGTATATAAGCAAATTCTACGAAATTAGAAAAGACAACACAACTACCTCAGCTTACAGTGGAAGGAGCATAATGAAAACATTTGATTTGGACGTTCAAGGACATTACCATAAAGCAAAGGTTAGGAACAGCCACGTCGAATAGGAACAATTGCAAAGGCACAGAAAGGTCGCAGGACATTCATGGCTCACTGCGTGTGGCTGCTGGGTGACGAACAGGGTGATGGGATAAAGGGGAGGGGAAAAGTGCTCAAGGATAGACCTGGTAGATAGAAACTGGTGTGAGACTGTGCAGGTGTCTGATGTCCTGGTGAGGAGTTTGGACTTCCACACATGATCGGGAGAAACCAGAGATACTTGAGTAGGAAAGAGGTATAATTATACCCATGTTTCAAAAAGGCATTCCATTAGGAATATGGAGAACGATGACAAGCAGAAAGACTAGTTTGGTTGCTCCTGAGGTAGACTAACCCAAAGTAGGTGAGAGAACAGACATATTCATCAGAGATTTAGCAAGTAAAAAATCCAATAGGATTTGATAACTGGTTAGATACTGGAATGCAAGAGAGACAAAAATACAAGCTGACTATGGTGTTCTCAGCTTGCCCGAGGGGATGGTGGTGTCACTGTAATGTTGCATAGGTGTAGATGTAAACAAAGCTGATTCCGTATCTGTGTGCCTCTGGTGTCTTTCTAGTTAGTACACATGTTGTGAACCCTGACCTAACTAGTCTCAGCCAGCACCAAAGCCTCACAGTTAATAATTAGCTGTGACCCATAAGCTTACACAATGAAGCCATAAAGATTCCTGTCAGTGAAGGCCAGAAGGGCATAGCAACTGAGATCTTTATCAAAGTAGGTGCTGGTGTCAACTGTAAGCAATTATCCATCCTAAGACCGCAAGGAGGTATGGTTCCTGGCTCGTACTACATTCTTTGTACCTCTGTCTCGCCAGCCAATAGCAGCTCAGCTGTACTAAAGAACATTTACTGTAACAACTGTCTAGCAGTGGAGAATAATCTGCACAGAGTGCTGGGTTGTCTGTCCATTCCAACCAAATCTTCCCATAAGTAAATTACTATACAATTAATTCTTTTATAATCAATAGAGTTGCCTGCTTTCATTCTTCAGTCTTAAAATATCTTCTCAATTGGGGGGACTGTACCTTTACTCCATTGTCAGACAAACGGAAATGGGGACTATTGGGAGAGCTGATAGATTGGGTTCGACTGGGATGGGGATATGTGAGGAAAGACGGGTTCAGCGTGGGTCTTAAATCTAATTGCCTGTGGCTCTTCTTGGCTACTAGACACAAGCAGGAGACTACATGCAAATAGGAATCTGAAATTCAACAGTGATCCCAGTAGTTGAAGTTGAAGCCATAAGGGGTAGAGGCTGTCAAGGCAGCCAATGTAGCAGGGGAAGTAGTACACTAAGTATGTAAAACCAGAAACAGAAACATTAAGAAGAAACTAATGAATGAAAAGGATATTGCCACCCCAGTAAAGGTTGCTAGGAGTTGATGGACTAATCTGCAGGTTACCTACAGTACCACATAGCCCCAAGTCCATATAGTACCTGAGATAGTACAATGCAGCCAAAAAGAAACAGTAACAAAGAATCTTCTTTATTCAATCTTTAATACCAGATGTGTAAAAACCTTCTTAAGATCTCAATCCTTAACTTTGAAAAAACTCTTTAATTTTGCTTTTTCCTGAGTATCATGCTAATTGAATTAACTTGTCTATTCTCTGTATGTAATTGCTCTTACAGTAACAAGTGTCTGGAAGGGAGGGGAAATGTACCTCAGTCAATCTACAGGCAGTTTAGATACTATGAAATTAAACCCGGTTTAAGTGTTTTTAGAATTCTGGTTTCAATTTATTTTATTTGTTGAATGTAATAAGTAGGTATTCATGAATACATTGTTGTAACTTCTGACATCTAACATAAAATCTTCTGAGATCAATAGCAGTATGATTTCAAAACTGCAATTCAATTTTGAAAATTAAATTCAAATCCACATCTATAAATTGGCAATAACATACTTACATTATAGAATGTTGTAAGATTCAGAGACTATGTACATAGTTTTGGGGCATCATCTGACACAGAGAAAGTAGTCAATAAATATGAGCTATTATTATTATTACTGTAATGGGAGGCAAAGCTAAGTCCAAACTACCGTAACCTGAAGCAAAAAAAGTACAAAAAGAAGTGCCATTTGACTTTTCTTTAAAAAATAACTAATAGTTAATTGATCATTGGTAATAGTAGAAATATTAATATTTCTGATATACTAGTAATGTAAACAGTAACTCATTTAACCCTTTCAAGAAACCCCAAGAGTTAGGTACTAATATCATCCTTATTTTACAGATGAAGCTGGGCACAGAAATTCAAGTAACTTGCCCAAGGTCATTGAGTAATAAATGCTAAATCCACTGACTTTAACCAAGCTCTACTTCCCCTTTGTCACTCTCATCTCTTCAACTCTTTAATTTTTAAAATTCTCAGTGATTCTACAAGCTCATATAATCTTAAAGGGCTGGACTCAGGGGCTCCACAAACCCTAATTTGAGGACCGTGCCAGAAATAGAACCTTTAGTAAATATTATTTTACCTTTGAAAAAAACAAAACTTTTCTTAAGACACAGTTATCAATAAAACAAAATTAAGCTTAGAATGACTGAGTCTACAGTTACTTTTTTACTTTACCTTAAAAGTACAGTTAATAGCTAACATTAAGAACCAAGTGCTATTTAAAGAGTGCTTCATGTTAATCTATTGTTTAATTAGCGTAACCTATGTGGCAGGTATTGTATAACCATTTTATAGATGGGGAAACTGAGGTAAAAAGTATCTAAATAACTTGTTCAGTAACAAGTAACAGCTGCTATGTATATTTCAGAGTCTGTTCACTTAGCTATTATATTATTTCTCAGTATATTATTATATATGCAGCTGGGGAATGGAGTATCCAATATTAATTATAATATATAATGAATGGAAAAGTACTGTTTAAATATCAAGGGTCATGTACTTATTATTGGTAGGTGTTTATCAATACAAAGTTAACAGAAAAAAAAAAGAAAGGAAGGTGATGCAAAGACAGGTAAGCTACCAAGTTTTGGCTAAAAATATCCAGCTACCGCAAACTCTCCAGTTTGGAAACTTTACCCAAGTAATTTTGTCTTCTATATTACCACCAAATTGACTCCGCTATTAGTAGACACGATTTTTCCTTTTAGGATGCTAAACGTAATAAATTAGTTCCCTTTTCTTCTAATCTTCTCAAACCGTGGACTGTTGTCCCCCGCCCCCACCCTATTATGTTCCAGTAACTGAAGCTCGAATTGCAGTGTTCAAGAAGTCACAGATAATGGTTAGTTCTTCAGCCTAACTCCTTTGCTCCTCAAAAAACAAACGAAAAGGTATCCCTCCAAGAACAGAGGGAAATTCGTCTCAGGGTAAAGCATTAGTGTTCCGTGGACAGACATCCCTTGGATAAGAGATCCACAATAGCCAACAAATATTTCCCGTTCTTCACGTCCATCCGTGTGTCAGTGTCCTTCACGCCCAGGCCCCCTCGCGCTCCGAGATTCCGTCTGTAACCGGGAAGCGACCCCTAACTAGTCTGCGGCTGCAACGCCCCTCCCTCCAAGCCGGGGCCAGCTCGCGGCAGTGCCCTGCACCCCGCACTCGCCCCATCACACCCCGCAGCCTGCGTTTTCGGAGGGTCCACTTACCCACCAGGTTCTGCTACGGTAGGTCGGTGCAGAAGCCCTATACCCCAGCTCCTGCCCCGTGCCTGGCATCCAACAGGCATTCAATAAACGTCTGTGGCACGTTGGAAAAGAAAGGGCCAGGTGAGCTCTCCACTTCCCCAAGTGGGCCTCCTCGGGCTATTTCTCTCCATGCCCCCTACGCTCCCGTCCAGCTCCCGTCCGCCTCCTTCCCCGCCCTCCTGCCATCCTTACCTAGGAGAAGATGCGCCGCGGATCCAGCTGCTGCGGGGTCACAGAACGGACGGGTCGGCGCACCACCAGGGCCAGATAGCGGGCGCTGCCTGGAGGGGCGGAGCCAGAACCCAGACTCAGATGTGCAGGAGACGCCAGCCAATCAGGGGCCCGAGCTATAAGCTGATGTGACGGTGGATCGCGCGACTTCCCTGAGCTGGACGCCCAGCGGGGCTCACCGCGGTCACGTGACCACCGTGCGCTAGGCCACACCCTCTTTCTTCTGACTGAAGGAAGGGCGGGAACTGATTTAGGTGCCGGAGCTTGCGTTCATGGATGGTGGTTTCTTTTAATTGGCACTGACGTCTGTAGCTGAGTCTTGTGTCAAGCAGGTTTACCGTACTTATGGTAAATACGTTCCTAAAAATGATGCTACACCCTGAGAGGAATAGGTGACACTTCTTTGAGGAGCACGCCGGGGGCATTTCCGCTCTCAAGTGAAATAGGCGAAACATCTGCCAAGCAAACCTAGGTGACCTCACTGGAGTGCTGTAGGTTCCTGGAGGCTTCCTTTTGTGTGCAAATGTGTAGTTTCAGTTTTTTGTGGTTGTTAGCCTTTGCTAAATGTGCGTTGCTGTGGTCACCCCTGTGATGGGGCTTTCTGGGCGCAGCCACGCGCCTATCCTCCCGCCGCGGCGGCGGCAGCGGCCCGAGAGACACCGGAGAGGCAGGTTCGCGCAGCCGCGCGGACCTTCTGCACCGGAAACCCCGCAAGGCCAAGGAGGCTGCGTTTCAGAGCGATTCTACTGTTCGGCCCAGTTTAGAACCGCTGCTCTGGCGAGCTTTACCAATCAGAAGAAAATCTGACTAGTTTAATTTTGCTCCCTCTCGACTGATAAATAAAAGGA
The DNA here is from genome assembly GCF_022682495.2 of Desmodus rotundus. Lineage (NCBI taxonomy): Eukaryota > Metazoa > Chordata > Mammalia > Chiroptera > Phyllostomidae > Desmodus > Desmodus rotundus. The sequence continues at coordinate 32,960,358 of NC_071393.1, forward strand.
AATACATGAAAATGGGCGGTGACTAAATTTGGGAGAAACCATTTCTGTTTCCTTGTAGAACCAAAAGAAGTGCTGCAATTAAGGGGGAAATCATTAGATTATAATCAGAGCCTTCCATATCAGTGTTTTCATTATCTGTAGCTTGCCTTCTACTTTTAAAAAAATTGCTGTTTAACATCAGTGTCAGATGAACAAAACTTTATACTTGTACATATTGTAAAATTGCTTCCTCCTTTCTGAATCACTTTTCTTCTTTGTTATTCTTATTTCATTCTTTAGTTTTTTTAGATTAAGATTTTTATATTCTTACTTGAGAAATATAAAAATAAGATTTAAAAGGTATTTACGTAGTACAAAGGTTCCAAATTTGTGGCTACCGTAGGATAAATCTTGCCTATGTGGTTTGTTTAGTCCACACATATATTTTTCCCTTTAATTTTACATTATAAGTAATAGACTTGAAAGATTGGGGAATCTGACGTTGAAATTATAAGAAAATTTCAAATATAATATTCTGAATACAGAGAATTGTAGCATTAAATATATACTGATGGTCTTTTATTCTTGAAATTATAAGTTCCCAAGGTTTGAATATATGCAGCCTGCTCTTGCCACTCCAAAGCAGTAATAAATTAACCCCAAGAGAATAATCTTTTTTAAAAGATTGATTTTAAATGTGTTAATAGAGAATTTAGGATGCAACTTTTCCTGTCCAGGAACAACGTTACGAATAATTTATTTATTCATTATTTGCAAAGTTATGTCATATCTAGCCAGTGCCAAGGAATTTGGAGATAAGCTATTACAGTGCCCGCCTGCATGTCTGGTTGCGACATAAACACGTGAACAAGCCATTCAGTCGTGTATTCGGTAAGTAGTTCTGGAATGGCCGAGACGTGCCAGCTGCTCTTCCAAGCACATAATATATACTGGTGAGTTAGGAAAATAAAGCCCTGCCTCATGAAGTTTGCATACTAGTGAAGGGACACTAAACAAGTAAATCTATGATACAATGTCAGATAGTGATAAATGCTATAAAGAAAACAAAACCAGAAGACAAGAGGTAAAGGGGTCAAAATTGATGAGGTCAAAATTAATGTGAATGGAGAAGATTCATTCAACTGAGATATAGAATCAGAATGTTTTTGGTGAACTGGTGGGGCCACTGGGTCACAGATATTTATTTGCATGAATTTATGTTTTAGGGTGAAAATAGTATTCAAGAAAAGGTGGGTAGTAAGTGTTCAAAAGTAGATCACAGGAAGAAATAGTGTTTATTCCTCCACCAGGCCCCCAGGATTGGGTTTTTACTTATAGTATGGTACTTAACATTTTAGGAATCAGAGATCCCTCTGAAAATTAAATGAAAACTATAGTCTCTGTTGCCAGAAAGTGGCAAAAGCTCTTCCCTAACCACTGTCCACTTAATGTTCTCATTTCCCTTTCTGGAATATGGCAACTGATTCCTGTATAATACTGAGGCTTCACAGCAAGTTGCCTTCACTTTGGTTCACCCCTGCACACCAGCTTTCACCAGCTGAGTGGAATGCTTACCGAGAGTCAATTGTATTTGTTTGCTTCTCAGGATTATGTAATTAAATTATATAAATTGATAAAATTTGAGTCTTCAAAGAGAATTGTTTCTATGAAAACCAAGAAGAATGCTTTGGAAAAACCAGATCAAGATGATTGCTAATAAAAATAGCCATTGAGTTAGGTATAATTTTTTTAAAGCCCCAAATCTAGTAGGAGTCTGTTCAACTTGCTTTGCAAGAGTCTTTAACTTGTTTCCACTTTGAACAAAATAAAATTAAAATCCAGTGCAAAGCACTAGGATTATAGTTTAAGTAAGAAAGACCACCTGGAACTCCAGTCAGAGGAACCATATTTTAAAAAAGGTCTTAATGAGCCCTGGCTGGTGTGGCTCAGTGGACTGAGTGCAGGCCTGCGAACCAAAGGGTCGCCAGTTTGATTCCCAGTCAGGGCACAGGCCTGACTTGTGGTCCAGGTCCCCAGTAGGGGATGCTTGAGAGGCAACTACACATTGATGTTTCTCTTCCTCCTTTCCCCTGTCTAAAGATAAATAAAATCTTTAAAAAATTTTTAAAAAGCCTTAATGACTATGGAATAAATATTTAGGTAAAAAATAAAATTCTTAAGGTATATATATGTAGGGTAAGTGGAGGCAGTCTGGCTCCCTCACCCAGGTGTCTGGGTAACTAAGGGAAGCAGTGTTCCCATAGCCTTGGAAGCACCTGATAACCAGTGTTCTCATAGTCTTGAGACTGGGTCTGATAAACTGTTCACATAACATGAAGTGGGCTCGCATGCACAGAATTATGTTACGTAATGTTCTGGCAGTTTTCCGGCTGTGTTCCCCTCTAGTACTTAACACAGGTAGGGACTCCCTGCTGGGGGTGGTGATGATGATGACAGACACACAAGGGGACAGGTGCCACGCTGGGGAGCAAGGGCCATGACATGAGATATGCAGATAGACACGCAGCTTGCAGGGTGTGTGGCTCGCCCAACCGTGAATAAAGGCGTGCCAGACGTCCCAACGGCTCTGTGAATATTAGTCTGTCTGCACGAATACCATGAGCCTGCCTGGCCTTGAAGGGTAGCAATACAATATATTAATAAGGGTGTATAATTAACATTTTAAGGATTACATATTAATATACATAGCCATATATATTAGTAAGGTTGTCTTAGGCTTCATATGACACAGTCTCAAAATGATTAACTCCAGAGAGAAGTTTATTTTTCTTTCACAGAAGAGTGTTAATTAGCATAGTTGTCTGTGGTAACACATAAACCCCCAAATGTTAATGACTCAGACACAATAGAAATTTATTTCTCACTCACACAGTAGTTGAAATGAACGAACGTAGTCAGTGGGCAGCCCTCTTCCACATGGTTACTCAGGATTTTCCATCTTATAGCTCCAGCATTATTATAATTTTCTGTGTTTTAACTAGAAAATGAGCACACATGGCCCCTTTTTTAATAGCCTTGATCTGAAAACTCCACACATTACCTGTCACATTCTTAGTCACATCTCAGTCACAGGGCCACATCAATTATAAAGGCTAGATATTTAGTCTGTTCAGCTATCAGTTTCTAATGACTGCTACTACATTTAGTGTATCATAGTATACCTATAACATAGTATCTATAAACATTTACTTCACTGTTTTGAGGGTTACCTGTTCCTTTGTAACAAACTACCCCCAAAACTAGTGGCATAAAACAAGAAACATTTCCTTCCCGGTTTCTGTGGGTCAGGAATCTGGATGCAGCTTAGCTGGGTCCTCTGGCTCTGGATCCATCAGGAAGCCACAGCCAAGGGACTGGCCAGAGCTGCCATCATCTCACGAGTCTGCTTGAGGAGGCTCATTTCCAAGCTCCCTCACAGAGCCATTGGCAGCCACCAAGTCTTTGCTGGCTGTTGCTAGAGAAACTGGCTCCTTATTGTGTAAGCCGACATCTGGCTTCCCTCCCAGCAGATAGGGAGAGAGCAAGACAGAAGCCAGAATCTTCTTGTAACCTAATGTCAGAAAGACATTCCATCACTTCTGCTGTATCTGTTTGCGAGAGGCAAGCCACTAGGTGCAACCCACACTCAAGGGGAGAGAAGAACACAAAGGCGAGTGTACCGGGAGGCAGGGATTACTGGGTAGTACTTTAGAGGCTATCACGATCACTATGAGAAAAGGGAAAAACATATTGGGAAACCACAAGCAACCGCTTCTAGCATATTCATGTTTCTTTTTTTTGGTGGTTCCCCACTTTAATAAACTTTGTTAGCCTATCCCAAATGTGTTGAATAATAACAATAGCTAATGCTTAACAGGTGTACGAGCTATTCTAAATTGTTTATGTGTGTAACTTCTTAAGTGCTTACACCAACTATTTGAGGTAAGTGCATCTACTTAGTTCATTTTAAAGAAAAAGAATTTGAAACACAGATAATTTAAATAAGTGCCAAAGGGCATACAATTAATGAGGTAGAGGGAGAATTAGGAGTTTTTAAGAAAATCTTCCTGGTAGGGATATTGGCCCTCTCTGAGTATTATGCCCTGCTCCCTCTGATCCTCATTGGTGGTTTTACCCCCAGGCCTTGGACAGTTTCCTTGAATGCATGTACTTAATGTGACCAGTGCTGGTTTAGGAAGCAAGCTTAAACCAGTTCACCAAGGGAGGGTGGGCCCACATCATCTGAAGGGAAGACACTTCCACAGATAAAAGGGCCCATTAAATTGCTTACTGTTTTTGATTATACAGCTTTTAGAAAGCACTTTCCACGTGGCGGTAAGCCACCTGTATTAATATGGGCCACTCGGCTGTATATAACAAGTCCCACCCTTTTTGAGTGCGGAGTTCTACAATCTTGAGCCATCTAGAACCTGCTTCTGTCGGTAAGGTCCCTAAATAAACTTTTGAAGTAATTCTGAGCTGTCAGCCTCTCTTTGGTCTCTTGGCCCCTGGATTTTTTTCCCAACAGGGTACCCTCTCCAGATCTTTGGGGTTCTCTCTCTGTGCAGCTCACTGCTCTCTGCACTCTGTCCATGACCTCAGGCTGTTGTGGTCTCTCCACACGCTCAGCTGTCTCATTTGTTTGGGAATCAGCTAGGCTCCTCAGTTCTCTGTCCCTCCCCTGCAGCCCAGAGACTCAGGGGCAGGAAACATTGAGCTCATTCCTTTGTTTCCCATTTCTCAGGCAACACTGAGAAATGGGAAACTGAGTCCTTCATTGCCTCATGTTCAATGTCTTGAAAGCCATTCTTTGATGTATTTTTTTTCAAGGCAGGAGCATAAATCTGGTCCCTTTTATTCCATCTTAAAAAAGCCAAAGTAAGAACTCATACTTGAAGCACTTCCTATATGCACCATTTTCCACAGCATTTAAAAAAATCACTAAGAAAAAATATTTCTTAAAAGTATTTTAAAGATTGCCATGCATATGGGGGGAGGCCAAGATCCCATGTTAATCGGTTTGCAGCTAGAAACTGAAGAGGTGCAGTACTGCTTTAGGAGCCGGTGACAGAAGTGTTATCATCAGAGTTTAGCTAGATATTGAGAAGGAAAGAGAGCAAAGGGAACTAGAAAATGAGCCTAATAAACTGGGAAGCAGGAACCTGTGTGGCTTACTTGGCCAAGAAGCTACAGCTTCACTGCCACAGCATTGTGCTCTGCTGAAAGGATAACACTCCTCCCTTCCCCCTCTCTGCTACTAGGTTACCAAGAGGGAGCAGGGGCAGGCAGGCCCATGCACAGTTGAAATCAAAATGGCACAGGGGGAGGTGCTGGACCATAATGGCCTGTCAGGCTAGCCTGGGTAAAGAAAGCGTTGGTTGAAAGGTAAACCCAACAAAAGCCCGAGGGAGCCTGGGAAGTTGATTGGTTCTTTTGAAAGTGCACCTGGTCTGTCCCAAACCCAAGCTAAAATAATCCCAGGGGAGCAAAGAATTGCACTCCCATTTTCTCGCTCGCTCTCAGTCTCTCTCTGCCCCACTCCCCACCTGGTAATGCACTGGCCCTGTTTGTTCCTGTGCTCTCTCACCCGGGAGCACAACCATGTGGGTCTAGCAGCTGCTGAGCCGGCAGCAGATGGTGCTGACTCCAAAGGACTAAGCTCTCTGGCAGTGACATGGACTCTGAAAATGGAGCAGCCAGGAACAAGCTAAGCTACCTGGATGGGGACTGAGACTGCTTAGCAGCTCCCTGTGGGCCCCAAAGGGCTGTACTTTAACATGGAGCAGAAAGTCTGGACACTGGCTTTTGTCTTGGCCTTGCTGATGACATAGTTGGACTTTTTCCTTGGTGGGACAGAGGGAAATGGGACATTGAAAACACAGGGAGCAGCTACTATGTGTCTCTTTTTTGGTGAATTCAGTCCATTTACATTTAGGGTAATTATTCATGTTACGAGGATTTTTAAAAGAATGTTTGTTTTTTTCATTACCATTTATTCCCCTTCTGTCCCTAGTCCCCCGCTGCTATCACCAACTGTTTTCTGTGTCCATGAGACCTTTTTTCTTTTTGCTCAATCCTTCCACGCCTGAGCTGTCAGCCTCCTTTCGGAGTCTGTCTCTATATTGCTTGTTAGTTTAGTTTGTTCATTAGGTTCCACGTATGAGTGATATCATATGGTATTTGTCTTTCTCTGACTCATTTCACTTAGTATAATGTTCCCCAGGTCCATCCATGCTGTTGCAAAAGGTAAAATTTTCTTTTTTATGGCTGAGTATTATCCCATTGTGTAAATGTCCCATTGTTTTACCCACCCATCTACTGATGGGCACTTGGGCTGCTTCCAAATCTTGGCAATTGTAAATAATACTGCAATGAACATAGGGGTGCTTATGTTCTTTTGAATTAGTGTTTTGGGTTTCTTCAGATAAATGCTCAGAAGTGGGATTGCTGGATCATAAAGCAGATCCATTTTTAATTTTTTGAGGTATCTCCATACTGCTTTCCACAGTGGTTGTACCAATCTGCATCCCCACCAACAGTACAAAAGAGTTCCCCCTTTCTCCACTTCCTTGTCAGCACTTGCTGATTTATTGACAATAGCCATTCTGACTGGTGTGAGGTTATATCTCATTGTGGTTTTAATTTGCATTTCTCTGATGATCAGTGACACTGAGCATCTTTTCACAGGTCTGTTGTCCATCTGGTATGTCCTCTTCAGAGAAGTGTCTGTTCAGGTCCTTTGCCCATTTTTTGATTGGATTGTTCATTTATGTATTTATTTGGTGTTGAGTTTTATAAGTTCTTTTTTAAAAAACCAAGCCAGGAAGTTTTATTTATGAATTTTCTAGTTCTACATTAGGACTGTTTACAGAAATTATTACAGGTTGTTCAGAATCGGATTCTAGAGGCCCCCTGTTGGATGTTTCATTTATTCATTTTTGTTTCATTTTTCCCCTAGTAACAATAATATTTAGTTGTGCCGACATCTCTATGCAAGAACCTCTTATGTCCTTCTTTATTTTCATAGTCACTGTGATATTTTTCCAGTGATACCCTTTGACTAGTGCTCATTTGGTCATGTTTTTGCTGCAGCTGTTATTGGAGGCAGACGTTCCTGTTTTTCAGTATAAAAGACCTGTCAAATTCATACTCAATTTGGGGTGAAGTTTTGCATCTTTCTTCTAGTGAGTATCTTCAATATCTCCCTGATTGGTCAGGAGATCTTCCTGACTGTTTATGAGATCTTCCTGATTGGCAATGAGATCTCTCAGATTGGCCATAAGATCTTTCTGGATGGGCATGAGATCTTTCTAAGGGGTATGATATCTCTCTGATTGACCATAAGATCTCTCTAACTGGCTTAGAGCTTTCTCTGGTTGATGGTGAGATCTCTCTAAACGGCCTCTAGATGTCTCTGAAGAGTATCATTTTCCGTCTGATTGGCCTTGAGACCGGTTCATCTGACACTGGGTCTCCTTTGATTGACATTGATTCCTCTCTGTTTGGGCCTTAGAATTATCACTGCACTTCTCCTGCTCACTTAAAGACTGCCTGTAAAGGGCTTTGTTGAGACTTGAATACAGAAAGTCCTTGGTCTGGTTTTCTTACCACTTCTTTCCTCACTGTTGTACCTGGATATTGAGGATCCTCTCAGCTGGCGATGCTCATCAGAATTTGATTGCTGTATTGAATTCTCCCTGTTTGGTTTCTTCTTGTTAGGTAGCTTCACTATATCTCCCAAACTTTTTCTGATGGTTTTATAATAAAAGTGTCTTGTTGGGCTCAGGGGCAGATCTTCCAGATCACCAGAGTTTAGACCTCCAGGAGTGTTTCTGGTGGGTTACGTGCACTCCCTATTTTACTTGAGTCTTGAACGTTGTTGGCCCTTTTGTGGGTGGAGTTAACCTTTCAGGCTAGGAGAATATAAAGGTAAACCTCAGTCATGGTGTATAAGATGCTGTGCAAGGGCTTCTGCCAAGGTGGAGTTTTTCTCAGGAGGGCCAGGTGCCTGCCGGAATTCTCCTTTGGGTGTGCAAGTTGTGTGGCTAGTTGGGTCAAGCTGTGGTGTTGTCTAAAGCCCACCATTGGTTATGTTGGTTCTGGGACCACTTGGTTGTGGTTCAGATACTGGTTGCTGTCAGGTGTTGTGTGTAAATGACTTTGGGCTACCTGTCTGTAGCTACCATGCTGTTTGCTCTTTGTGTCTGTGTCTACCGGACTGAAGTGTGTATGGGAAGGGCCAATCTGTGGGAAAGGGTTGGTTTCTTCCTGCTTAGAGCTGGGGGCAGTATAAAAGGACCCCTGAGGTCGACCTCCAACTGTCAGCCACCCTGCCTCTCCCTGAGGTTCCTGGTCTTTCTCATGAACCTTTTGATGGAAGACTATAGGATGAATCCAGGATAATTGAGATAGGGATAGTTGTTCCCCTAGTTGGGGTCACATAGTCAGGCACTCAATGAGGGGAAATTAGCCCTTGCTCCAAAGCCAACCCCTTTAGTCTCTGCCAGAGTCTTCAACTCTAGTTCCTTCTGCAGGGCTCACTACAGCAAGCTGTTCCCTTTACAGGAACACGCTCAACCACACTGGACTCAGGGAGACAGATCCAAAGAATTTCCCACGGGGGATGATGCTAGTCCAGCCCACAGCAAGGGCCTAAGCTCTTCATCCTGGTCCCAGACAGGAGCTTCTGAGGGTCTCACATTTTGAAAGTTACTGTTCCCATTTGCTCTTCCTTTCCCCATGGAACTATACCCAGCAGGGGTATCTGGGACTTGGCAGGACTGATTTAAACAATTTTCTGTTGGGGGGTGGTTCCCACAAACCTGTAAGAGGGGGATGCACACTTTCATTTTCAGGTAGGTGCAGGCTGAGGTTGCAGGAGAGATTGGGTATGCCCCTCCAAAATGTAGCCACACAGCCTAGCACTTGCCCATCTGGCTCCCAGACAGATGCCTCCCTGGGTGACAAAGTCCAAAAACTTCAGCTCTTTGTGGCTCCTCAGCATGCTGCCAAACCAAGAAGCACAGAGCTGACAATTCTAGCTCTGTGCATCACTTTGATCTCTTCACACGGGCAATCCTAGCAGGGTGGAGCTAAAGGTCTTGTCTGTGGAAACTCCTAACCCAGCAGGTCAAATCTGAAAGTCCCAGCTTGGCACAGCTTTCCCATGCTGCTGAATACAGCATAATGGGGCCAAAGTCTTAGTCCAGGGCAGCTTCTCTGCACCTTCAAACTCAGCAGCAGGAGAGGTTCAATAGGTGGGAGGAAGGGTACTGGGTGTGCGCTCAGGGTGGGGGAAACCAGTTCTCTTTCCCAAGCCACACAGTTAAGTCACAGTTTGGGTTTTTGCCTAAAGCATCCCCAGAAAACAGAAGGCCCCTAAAGTCACTGCTGGGTTTAGCCAGCAGACCCCTCCACAGGACTCAAGTACAGCAGCATGGTTCCTCCAGCAGTGGAGTCTGGACAGTGATCTTTCCAGACTGGTGCTGTAACAGTAGGAGTACTCTATGCTAGGAGGGTGCACTCTGAGTCTCCCAGGTGTGGTGAATCCCCACTGATTCCCACTGCCAGATGTTACCCAGACTCCTTTTCCTATCTCTGTTGCTCTGGGTTGGGGATCCCTGCATGGGGTTAAGACTCCATGCTCCTAGAGAAAGAGAGTTCTTTTGTTTGTTTGTTTTAAATATATTTTATTGATTGTGCTATTACAGTTGTCCCATTCCCCCCCTTTATTCCCCTCTGCCCTGCACACCCCCTCCCACTCGCGTTCCCCCCTTTAGTTCATGTCCATGTGTTGTATATATAAGTTCTTTGGCATCTACATTTCCTATACTATTCTTAACCTCCCCCTGTCTATTTTCTACCTACCATTTATGCTACTTATTCTCTGTAACTTTTTCCCCTTTGTCCCCCTCCCCCACTGATAACCCTCCATGTGATCTCCATTTCTGTGATTCTGTTCCTGTTCTAGTTGTTTGCTTAGTTTGTTTATGTTTTGGGTTTTTTTTTTTTAGGTTCAGTTGTTAATAACTGTGAGTTTGTTGTCATTTTACTGTGCATATTTTTTATCTTCTTTTTTTTAGATAAGTCCCTTTAACATTTCATATAATAAGGGCTTGGTGATGATGAACTCCTTTAACTTGACCTTATCTGGGAAGCATTTTATATGCCCTTCCATTCTAAGTGATAGCTTTGCTGGGTAATGTAATCTTAGATGTAGGTCCTTGCCTTTCATGACTGAATATTTCTCTCCAGCCCCTTCTTGCCTGCAAAGGTTCTTTTGAGAAATCAGCTGATAGTCTTATGGGAACTCCTTTGTAGGTAACTGTGTCCTTTTCTCTTGCTGCTTTAAGATGCTGTCCTTCTCTTTCATCTTGGGTGATGTAATTATGATGTGCCTTGGTGAGTGCTTCCTTGGGTCCAACTTCTTTGGGACTCTCTGAGCTTCCTGGACTTCCTGGAAGTCTATTTCCTTTGCCAGATTGGGGAAGTTCTCCTTCATTATTTGTTCAAATAAGTTTTCAATTTCTTGCTCTTCCTCTTCTCCTTCTGGTACTCCTTTGATTCAGACGTTGGAATGTTTAAAGATGTCCTGGAGGTTTCTAAGCCTCTCCTCATTTTTTTGAATTCTTGATTCTTCATTCTGTTCTGGTTGAATGTTTCTTCCTTCTGCTCCAAACCATTGATTTGAGTTCTGGTTTCCATCCCATCACTGTTGGTTCCCTGGAGATTTTTCTTTATTTCACATAATGCAAACTTCATTGCTGCCTGGGTATTTTTTTATGCTGTTGAAGTACCCAGCGAGTTCCTGGAGTATCCTGATAACCAGTGTTTTGAACTGTATATCTGATAGGTTGACTACCTCTTTGTTGCTTAAGTTGTATTTTTTTCTGGAGCTTTGAACTGTTTCATTTGGGCTATTTTTTTTTTCTTTGTCTTGGTGCACCTGTTACATGGTAAGGGGCAGAGTCTTAGGTGTTCACCAGGACAGGGCAACCCACGTTGCTGCGTTGTGGTACTGTATGTGGGGGAGGGGTCCAAGAGGAAAGAGTGTCACTTGCTCTGCTCTCTACTGGTTTTCAGTCACTTCCCTGGCTACCCACAATCAGATTGGGTCTTTCTGGTGCTGATTCCCAGTGGGTGAGTCTGTGTACATTCTAGGACCCTGTGGGTCTCTCCAAGGAGCTCTCCTGTGAGGCTGGGAGTTTTTCCTGCTGCCACATCAACCCCCACAGGTGTTTTCAGTTAGAGGCTTTGAGGTTTTATTTCCCTGTACTGGAACCCTGGGTTATGTGGTCTATCTTGCTCCCTAGTTGTTCCCCCTGGTTTATCTGCACATGAGGTGGGACTGCCCAGTCTGCAAGCCACTGCCTCATCTGGTCCATCAGCCATCACCTTGCCCGCCCCGGTCCTGCCTTGCCTTGAGTCCTCTCCACCCAGCTGCCCATCTCTGCCCCTCCTACTGGTCTAGATAAATGTTTCTTCTTTAACTCCTTGGTTATCGGACTTCAATACAGTTCAATTTTCTGTCAGTTCCGGTTGTTTTTTGTTTTTAAGTTTGTTGTTGTCCTACTTTTGGTTGTGGGAGGAGGCAGAGTGTTGAGAAAAGGAGTTCTGCAGCTGGAAGTCATGAAAGGGAGTTCTGCAGCTGCTATATATCTGGCTTCTCTGCTGCCACTGCACCTGTGTGAGGACTTTCCCCCTCTGTGGCTCAACCATTCTTACCAGTCTCTATGTAGCTTCTTCTGTACTTGGTTGTAATATTTTAGATCAGCTACCTTACATTTGGTTGTCCAGGTTGATTGCTCTGTAATTTAGGTGTAAATGTGGTTTGAGGCGGGTAGCAAGTAGATGCAGATTCCATTTACTTTGCAGCCATCTTGGAGTTCCCTGTAACATTTTCTTAAATCCTTTATATTTCTGTGGTGTCAGTTGTTAATTTTCCTCTCTTACTGATTTTTAAATTTAGGTTCTCTCTTTTTTTCTTAATGACTCCAGATAAAGGTTTATCGATCTTGTTTATCTTTTCAAAGAAACAGCACGTGGTGTCATTGATTTTTGTATATTTTTAGACTGTATTTTATTTCTGCTTTTATCTTTATTATCTTCATTTTTCCACTAACTTTGGGCTTTTTGGTTGTTCTTTTTTAGTTACTTTAAATGTAAAGTTAGATTGTTTATTTGAGATTTTTTTTCCCTCAATGTAGGCATGTAATTCTATGAATTTCTCTCTTAAGACCACTTTTGCTGTTTCCCATAGATTTGGTTGTTGTGTTATAATTTTCATTTGTTTCAAGGTATCTTTTGATTTCTTCCTTGTTCTTGTTATTAACCCACTTATTGTTTAGTAATGTGTTATTTAACCTATATGTATTTTTCTGTTCTTTTTCTTATGATTGATTTTTAGTTTTATACCAATATGGTCAGAGAACATGCTTCGTAAGATTCCAATCTTCTTAAATTTGAGACATTTCATTTTTTACCATGTGGTCTATCCTAAAAATATTCCACTTGAAGAGAATGAATATTCTGATGGTCTGTGGTGAAATGCTCTGAAGACAGCAATTAAATCCAATATGGTCCAGTGTGTCACTTAAGGCTGGTGTTTCCTTGTTGGATTCTGTCTGGAAGATCAGTCCATTGACATCAGTGGGGTGTTAAAATTCTAATACTGTATTGCTGTTGACCTCTCCTTTTATATTCATCAAGATTTGCTTTATATATTTATGTGCTCCTATGTTGTGTGCGTAAATATTTACAAGGGTTATATCTTCTTGTTGAATTGCTCTCTTAATCAGTATGTAGTGTCCTTCTTTGTCTCTTACTATAGCCTTTGTTTTAAAGTCTATTTTGTCTGATATATTTGTCTATAAAGTCTGTTTGTCTGTATTGCTATCCCAGCTTTTGAAAAATTCCCATTCGCAGGAAATATCTTTTTACATCTTTGTACATTTAATCTCTGTCTATCTTTTGCTCTGAGATGGGTCTCTTGTAGAAAATATATATATCTTGTTTTGTTATCCAGTCTGCTACTTTATATGTTTTGATAGGATCACTTAGCCATTTACATTTAAAGTGAATATTGATTGGCAGTATGTACTCACTGCCATTTTATTATTCACATTTATGTTCTGTTTTTGTCTCTTTCTCAAAGAAGTCCCTTTAACATTTCTTGTAATACTGGTATGGTGGTGATGGTCTTTTTTAGCTTCTTCTTGTCTGGAAGTTCTTTATTACTCCTTCAATTTTAAATGATAGCCTTTCTGAGTACAGTAGTTTTGATTGCAGATTCTTGCTTTCTATTGCTTTGAATATTTCCTGCCAATCCCTTCTGGCCTGCAAAGTTTCTGTTGAGAAATCAGATGACAATATTATGGGAGCTCCCTTGTGAGTAGCTAACTTCTTTTCTCTAGCTTCTTTCAAGATTCTCTCTTTGTCTTTAACCTTTGCCATTTTAATTATGATGTGTCTTGGAATGGGCCTCTTTTGGTTCATCTTGTTTGGGAATCTCTGCATTTCTGGACTTGTATATCCTTTTTCTTTACAGGTTAGAGAAGTTCATTTGTTTGTTTTGTTGTTTTTTAATCCTCTCCCAAGGACATACTTAGAGAGAGGATGTGGATGAACAGAAACAGAAACATCTATTGGTTACCTCCCATATTTGTTCCAACAGGGGACTGAACTTGCAACCTAGGTATATGCCCTGACTGGTAATCAAACCTGCAAACTTTTTGTGTATAGGACAACACTCCAACTAACTGAGCCACCCAGCAATGTCCAGGTTAGGGATGATTTCAGTCATTATTTCTTCCAAAAGGTCTGGATCTGTCGTTCTTTCTTTTCTCCTTCTGGTACCCCTATGATGCAGGATGCTTCATCTTGTCCCCCAGGTCACTTAAACTACCCTCATTTTTTTTAATTCTCTTTTTCTTTTTGATGCTCTGATTGGGTGCTTTCTGCTACCTTGTCTTCCAAATCACTGATTCAATCCTTTGCTTCATACAACTTGAAGTGCTGGGACTGAGGCCACTCAACCAGTGTCCCAGGGCCCACCAAGTCTACCTACCACTCGATGGGTGCTCACACATCTTTGTGGTGGGCAGGGTCTCTGCAAATCATTAGGGGGAGGCCAGCAGAGTTTATCAGGCTGAAACAGATCAAGATTTGGCCATGTGAAGGGAGGGCTCTGCACCCGTCAGGTGTGTGAGGGAAAAGTGGCCCTCATCCTAGAGCCACACAACTTAGTCTGCTCAAGGCTTTGCTGGGAGGCTGGGCTCCAGCACTATGGGGCATCTCAGAGTGTAGAGGGTGGGCTTAGTGGATCTCCTCTGAGGAAGAGGTGCCAGTCAGACTGGGGGGAAGGTGAGCTGTGTGGCTCTTATGAGACATCGCCTAACAGCCACACAGCTCAGTCTGTCCCTTTGCACATCTTTGTCCTTCCTACCAGTCTCAATGTTGCTTCTTCTTTATATCCCTGGTTATGAGACTTCTCTTCAGCTAGTCTTCAGTTGGTTACTCAGGTTGCTTGCTCTATATTTTAATTGTAATTCAGGTTTGTCCTGGGAGATGGTGAGTGTAACATCCAGCTTCTCTGCCATCATTTGCATCTCTCACAATGTCCTTCTCTTTGAGGAGGAATCATACTCCATTTTATGGGTGGACTGTGTAGGTTTTACACTTTTGTCCATCAGTGGAGCACCTGAGTTGCTTCCCCATTTTCGCTGCTGTGAATAACACTCCTGTGAACATGGGTGTGTGCATATCTCTTCAAAACCCTGCCTTCTGATCCTTCAGGGAACACGCTGAAGTGCCACTGCTGGAGGACATAGAGTACTGTTTTATCCTGAGGAATTTCCACAGTCCCTTCCCCCCACCCATCGTACTGCCCGCCTGCACAGGTGCTCTGGTCTGTTGTGGGTTCAGCTTCAAGGTTGCTACTCAGAGTACAAAGTCAAAGGGATAGAGCAAAAGTTGAGTGGAAGGTGTTTGTTTTTCAAATCCCTGTAGGCAGGGCTGCTTCTGTGAGTCCTGATGGAGATTAGATATCGGGGGCCCTGAGCGAACACCACTGTCACAGTGAAGATGTAGGTGAGGTGCTGAGGTGAAAGGAATCAGCTCAGTTCCATCCACTGTCTGTGTGTGTTGTGTGAATTTCTCAGATAGCAGGGAGAGGTATCAGTTTGGGAGGATTTCTTGAATCTTTGCTCCAGAAGACCTCACCAATGCTTTAGTAGGCTGTCTAGAATTTGTGGGTAATATTTTAATACACTTTTATCCTGTATCTTTTTCTTTTAGACTACTTCTTCTCAGAGGACCAGCTTAGTAGAAGGAGAAAAGCCTGCAACTCTTAACTTTGATGTATCTTTCTTTGATTGACTATCGCCTTTCAAACCTGTGCTTCTCCCTGAACTCCTCCAAAAACATAAAAAGGTAAAGCAAATTGTCATTAAATTATTTAAGAAAGTAGGTCATGTTCTTCTGTCTAATCATGATTTTGTAAATTCATGACTTACTATGTATTTTTTAAATAACCCCACGATTTTGATTTCATGTGTTTCTCAGCCTATGCAGAAATGTGAGTCGACCTGGGGCTTAGCATACAGAGAGTTATGAATGTCACTTTCTTGTTCATTTCAGACTTTTCTTTGAAGATTGTTTCCTGAGGGGAGGGCATTCTTCAGCTCCGACTCTGACAACCTCCCAGGCCCAGGGGCTGTATTTCTGTTCTTTGTGGTGGTGATGGATCCTTTGCACAGACTTCCGGACAAGAACTCTCAAGCAGGGACAAGAATTCCCAAGCAGGGACTTCCATCTGATCCAGGTGTTCTAGGCTGTGACCAGGCTCCCAAGCAGCTGGCAGAGGAGGGAGCGGTTCCGTGTGCACGGCTGTGTCCTGCTGAGAAGAGTTGGAAGGTCTGCTGGAGCATCGCATGGTGGAAGCAGGTGCGTTGTGTCTTTTGCCTGTGGGAGACAGCTCCTCCTTTCCAAGGAAATTTCAAGTCGTTTTTGTCATGTAGGCATGACGGAGGGGGAATCTTCTTCAACTGTCTACAAAAATTAGAGATTCTCCAGTTGTTTCGGCTGTGGCTCCAAAGAACAGCCTCGCCAAGGGAGCCGGCAGCAATGGAGCAGGGCAGCATCACTCCAGCCACCAGCCAGGACTAGGTCTCGGCCTTTGAGCACGTCGGTGATTCAGGGGACGGCCGCCAGGGGGCGTCGCGGGCTCAATTAACGCGATGTTTCTGCAGCTGGTTCCCTGCAAGCTTAGTTTTCAGGGTTGGGTCTCAGGACAGATACACCGTCATGTCACGTCGTGGCCCCACCGAGCAACTTCCAGCTGCTGTAATACTGAGCCAAACACCTTCCTCTGGCGGCCCTGCCTGCTGAACCCCAAGCTCTGCCCGGGCCTTGCCAGGGCACTTCCCTTAGGTACTGAGCAGAGAACCTTGCCTTTTCTGCGCTTTCCCCCGAGTTTTCAGCTTTACTGTGCACAAAAACTCCAGCGAAGCCATTTTTACAAAGAATCCTTTACTGAGGGCTTTGAAGCTGGGAGTCAGCGTGTTTGGTTCACTTTACAGATTCTGGACTGTTTCTGCAGGAGATGCCCAAGGACTCAGAGACTGGAGCGCCGAAAGGGTAGGGCAGGACTGGGCCTTGTTGGGGCCACTGCAGAAGTGAACTGGGGTGCGGCCACCAGGGCCGGAGTGCAGGAAGAGACCTCTGTACAGTATTTTAGACTTTTATGGTGATTGTTCAACATTACAACGTTACACCAGTGGAGTAAAGGAAAACTCAAGAGGGGGATCATCAAAAGAGCATTTCCTTCAACTTTTAAAAATATTACAATATTTTAAGATTCAATATAAATATCAAATGTAAAATTTAAAAATATTTTAATGTTAAAATGTCATTGTATTAAACTTTAAAGTATGTAAATACTTTAATATTAAATAAATGTCAATATAAAATTTAAAAATTTTAATTTTAACACTCAGACCTTTGAAGCAGCATGTATGAAAGTTCAACCTTATTTAAAGTGTATCTTACTTATACCGAAACAGAAATTTAGCCCTGGCTGGTGCAGCTCAGTGGCTTGAGTAGGGGAGTGGGAACCAAAGGGTGGCAGGTTGGATTCCCAGTCAGGGCACATGCCTGGGTTGTGCCGGTAGGGGGCGCGCCAGAGGCAACCACACATTGATGTTTCCCTCTCTTTCTTTCTCCCTCCCTTACCTCTGTCTAAAAATTAATAAAATCTTTTTAAAAAACATATAAAAACAGGAATTTAATGTTACTGTTTTGACTTAATGGAAAGGGAAAACACAGGAATTTCAAGATTACGTTTCTAATGGACAGTATTGCCGTGTTGGACACCCTCTCCTGACTCCATGAGAATACTGAATAATTTTTCTTTAAGGTCACGTTACTGAAACGTGTTCACGGGACCCCACCCGTGGGTGCCAGATACAAGGCACAAGGCAGACCCATTGCCTGCTGCCACAGCGCCTCTTCCAGGCTGGTGGTCACTGAGCCCTCCCTCCGTTAAAGCCATGCTCATGCATAAGACACCAGCAGGGGGTCCTGGGGCATGTAAGTCTTGTAGGGTCAGCGAGAGCTTCTGGAGCAAGCAGTGCTGAGCCCTCCTCCCCAGGAGCCGCCTGCATTAGCCAGGTAGGTGCATGGTCATCCTTTGTGGACATGTAAAGGGCAGGTCTCCTAGGGAGCAGGTAAAACAGAGGCCTCGTGTTTGGAGATGGGACCGAGTAACGACGTGCATATGAAGTCATAATTGCAGAGATGACATTTAGAACAATTTGGGGGGTTGAGACTGCACGTGCAGAGGACGAAGTGTGGCGCCTGGCTCAGAATTCTGAGGGACCGCAAGACCCCCTGAGACAAGACGGGGCGGGATGGTCGACAAAGGAAAGAGGGCAGGAGGAACTCAGAAGGTGGTGAGGACAGAGAAGCCAGGTAACGGTCAGGCTTCAGTGCAGGATGAGTCAGCGTCAGATGCTCCCGAAACGCCAGCAGGGCCGACAGAGGGTTGTCACTGGCCTGGGCACGAAGTGGTTTGTTGTAAACTCTGCCCCAGCAGGGCAGGAGAGAGAATGGGGAGCCTGAGGGCACCTCGCCCTGAGTGGAGAAATGAGCGGCAGGTGAAGAAGTAGGGACAGATATTGCAGAGAACATTCGGGAAGTTCAGGTGTGAACAGAATGGCAGGAGCAAGACAATGCAGGTGGATACAGGCCTGAGTAATGATCATACTTGGGATGAAGAAGGTGAAAATAAAGCAAATGTAACATGGACCAAAAGCGGCCAGTCCACAGGAGGATGTTCTTCAGGAGAGAGGGGAGGTACCTGATAAAGCATCAGCATCTCACAAAGGCTGCTCTGCTGTCCTGCCAAGGGCTCTTTCTCCAGGGCTGAGCCTTCGAGAACTGTCTCTCTGTGTGGTGTCACAGAGGTTTTGCATGTGGGACTACACACCACGAGGAGACTTGGGATTGGTAAGAGGGCCTTTGGTGCACGAAGTGACGTGAGGTCTGAGTGTGAGAAGGAGGTGGGAGTGGAGACCCCTCGGGCTTGCTGCGCTCCTCTCAGGCCCGTCGGTTTTCTACAAGTGTATTTATGAATTTGAGGATGTCAACACTCTGTTCCATGAACAATTTAAATAAACTTTGAATAGTTTTTAAAAAGTATTACAAGGGATTCTCTTCTGGAAAATGAAAAATACAACTGTTCGGCATATGAAAGAAATCTTCTCATCACATCGATAAGAACGTTTGCATATTCGGTGGCCGTGATTTCACTTTGGTATCATGAATTAGCAAAATCAGACATCAGATTGAGGTGGGGTGTATTTTGGATGCCTCTCACACCACATTTAAGTCTGTGTAAGCACAAACATTCACGGTAATCTTAACCATTTACAGGAATACATTGTGCTAAGGGACAGATCTTCAGATCAGCGAAGTGTAAAATTAAAAAGGTGTTTAAACTGGACTCACCAGTGATTTCTTTCTTCCTTATCTATCAGCTTCTGTCTGGTAGGTATTACGTGCCCACTTTCACGATACGGGGTAGGGGGTCTGCTAAGCAACCAGACAAAACGGACTACTGCCTCAAGACAAAGACGGACTGTTTGTCTCTCTCTGACTGACTTACTCACTATGCCTACTACCTACCCTCCAGGTCCATCCATGTGACAGAAATGTGCACATGACATCATTCTTTTCTGTGGCTGAGTAATAGTCATTGTATATAAGTACCACCACGTTTTAAACCACTCGACTGTTGATGGGCACCTGGGTTGCTTCCACAGCTTGGCTATGGCAAATAATGGCAAATGAACATAGGGCGCATATATTATCTCAAATTAGTGTTTTTGCTTTCTTCAGATATATACACAAAAGTGGAACCGCTAGGTCATAACACAGCGCCATTTTCAATATTTATGAGAAGCCTCCATACTTTTCCCCATAGTGGCTGCACCAATCAGCATTCCCACAAACAGAGCATGAGGGTTCCCCTTTGTCCACATCCTCACCAGCACCTGTTGTTGATTTATTGGTGATAGCCATTCTGACAGGTGGTAGTGATGTTCCAATGTGGTTTCAATATGCATTTCTCTGATGAGTAGTGACATTATCTTTTCACATGACTACTGGTTATCTCTACATCCTCTTTGGAGAAATGACTATGCAAGTCCTAGCCCATTTTTTAGTTGGATTGCTTGTCTTTTTGGTGTTGACTTGTATGAGTTCTTTATAAATTTGGGATATTAACCCCTTATCAGATGTATTACTGGCAAATATGTTCTCCCATTCAGTGGGTTGCTCTTTCATTTTCTCGATGGGTTTCTTTTGTTCCTACAACATTTACCAGTGAGCCAGCCCCGGGGGCAACCCAAGCTGGGACACCAGACACTCCTCCTCTGCCCCTGGGTCAGGCAGCCTGGTCCTGTCCCCCTCAGCATTGGTGGCCGGGCCCAGACAGCTTCTGTCCCTGTCTGCCCCCAGAGCTGCCCCTGGTTTCACCCACAGATCCCAACGGGCCTCGAGGCAGGATTCACTACAGGGTGGAGATAATTCAGACGACACCCATTAGGGTGGATCAGGGTGAGTCTGAGGCCAGTCTGGAAGGCTTTCGGTTCTTAGTTAAGCCATCGCTGGGTGAGGAAGCGTCACCTCCTATTTCTGAGGATCTGTACAGACACTATTGCTCAGCCTCTCGACAGGGATTGCAAGGCAGGAGTTACGTGGTTTAGTTCACAGAGAGCTTAGGTAACTTGCCCAACGTCTCCCAGCCAGGAAGCTGGGGAGTGGGGCTGCCTGGGACCCCAGTCGATGTCTGGAGGGGACATGAGGTGATGACAGGGACACGGGGAGTGTCTGAAATTGCAATGCCCTGGGCACACCACCCCCAGGCTGGTGGTCTGGGGGCAAATTCCAGTGAGATGCCACCTGCAGGATGGTGGCAGCTGCTTGCAACAGGAGGAAGCCACAGTAACAACAACCACTGCCAGGCTCAAGGGCTGCCTCAGGGAGGCAGGAACATGCTGGTAATGAACAGAGAGGGTGGTCTACTGGCTGGGTGGAGGGGGTGCCCCCTGGGGGTCCAGCCTTCTAAATAAAGACTTTCCACCAGGCCCCTCTTTTCAGTGCCAGACCTTCCATGGCTCTGCTGACCTCAAGTGCTTTGAGAGTCTTCAGCAGTTCTGCAGTGCCCCCTGACCCTTGTCACAGCCGTCCTGCTCTGCCAGCCCTTGGGCGTCATGTCAGTGCTGCTAAACCAGTCACCTTGGCTCCATGGCCTCCTAACAGCCCGTGAACTTTGATCGCAACCATCTTGGTTGTCTTGTGTCCCTGTAATTCTATGGGGACTTGGGGAACCACAGGTGATGGACTTGGGGAACCACAGGTGATAAACCTGTGGACCAATCAGACAGGGCACTCGGGGCCAGTGCTGCTACTGGCCTGCCTGGAACAGATGCCCAGCCCTGGGTCAGAGGCAGGACTGGAGATGGGGTTTGGGGCCCAGATCTGACAAGCCCGAGAGGTCGGGGCCAGCAGCCCCTGCATCCTCTCCTGGGGACGGCACACCCTGTGCAGTTGCTCTGGCCCTGTCTTCACCATTGCCATTCCAGGGGGGGGCAGTAGCGAGCCAGGTGGAGCCAGGATCTTTCCCTCAGCCTGTGAGGGCAGCAGGGGGCAGTGGGGAGGTGAGGAGGGGCCCCTCCAGGCTGTGGTTCCACCAGGCCGCATCGTGTAGGGAAGACGTCCTTCGGGCTTTGCACCCTGGGGAGAAGTTAGAAAGGAAATGGAGGCCAGTGTGTGCAGCCCTCTCTCTAAGTGGCTGTCACACCTGTACCGGGACCTGTGTGCGTTGACTTCATGCCCTAATTCTCAGAGAGGTTTCACAGACGTGGACTCTGAGGCTCTGAGGAAGCCCAGGCATCCCTGAAGCCCACCGGGAGAGCCCTGGGCCTGGGCCAGCCCTCCTCTAAGTGGAGCATTTGGTCCAGGTGCCCTCTCAACACCTGCAGCCCAGACGTTCACCCTGACAGGGCCCAGAGAAAGCCTTGGACATGGCCTCCCTCCTGAATGATCTTCCCATCTCCTGAGTCTCCTTTTCCTCTTCTTCCCCTAGGAAACTGGTCTCAGGGGTGGAGCTGAAGCTGTTTCAGAGAAGCCTATGTGCCACCGGACTCCACTCTTGGGTACAGTGGCCCTTCCACCTGCCCACGCAGGGCAGGCCTCAGGAGAGGCCATCGCCAAGCACCCCCCCAGACTCCTGTCCAGGCCTTGATAGGAAACGCAGAGGTTTTCAGTACCTCCCACCACCCAGCGTGCAGACAGTGTTGGAGAAGGAGAGATAACTCTGAAGTGGAGGGGTGATGCCGAGACGCACCCCCAGCCCTGGGCACTCCGGCCCCTGAAGTCTGGCTTTTGCTCAGAGAGGCCCATGGGGGTCGGCACCTGGACACGCGACCCACTATGCAGTCAGGAGTCGTTCATGCCGGCCTTCCTTTCTTTTGAAGTGTCAGCTTTCAACCTCATGGCAGAGTCCCCATGAGGGCAGAGGCCCAGGGACAAAGTGCCCTGTCACCCAAGGACATCGGGCAAGACATGGCTGTGCAGAACCTGGAACCGAGAGCAGGTGCAGGCCTGGGCACCCCGGAGACAGTGCTGCAGCCTGGATTCCCAGTCCCCGTGTGTGTCCCCGAGTCCCTGAACTGCTCTCCTCAGTGAAGACTTTGCTCAGGACCCTCCCACATGCCCCTCGGGCTGCTGCAGGCTAGTTTCAGAGTCACTTAACCAGCTTTCCCTAAAGCATGGGCTACGGGCAACACATCTGCGGAACTTGGCTCTGGAAGCTGATACTCAGAGTGTGTGGCCTGTGACCCAGCAGCTTGTGTATCAGGGGGGACCTTGGTGGCAGTGCAGACCCTCAGGCCCACCGCAGACCCACAGCATCAGAACTTGCCCAGGTGATTCACGGGCAATGCAGTTTGACAGGCGAGGGTGCCTTCAGCAATGGGACTAAGGTGGCAAATGAATGGCAGGTGGTGCACGTGCTCTCCGAGCCTCCCTGTGCTGGGATCCGGGAATTCAGGGGGTGCTGGCCGAGGACAGAGCCTCCTGGCTCCCGCAGTAGCCAGGCCTCCACACAGCCATGGCCAGGCTGACCAGCTGGTGCTGGGAGGGAAAGAAGTGCCAAAACCCCTGGGTGGTGCAAAGTCCCCCAGTGGGACAGGATCTGCCCCGACGTTCTGCCTCAGGGCAAGCTCCGGGAGCGCCCCAGCTCCTCTATATGTGGGGCAGAGCATGGGCTGGGACCAGACACCCCTGTCAGGCAGCCCCAGGGTGGGAAGAGCTCAGACAGAGCCATGCAGAGGAGTGAAGCAGGCAGCCCTGGGACAGGTGGGTGGAGACAAGGACCTGGACCTTGGAATCAGGGCCGGCTCTGGGGGATGAGGGGATGGGCGAGGGCAGCACCCCCTGCTTCTCCAGCCCTCACCTGCTGCACAACCAGGGTGGGGTGGGCTGTGAGCAGAACCCAGGCCTGCAGGGCCTGAGGGTACTTCAGCAGGTGACTGGAGGCGGGCATTACCCACTCCCGACAGCAGGGGGCAGCAAGAAGACAGGCGGCAGAGACCCACCTACTGTTCACTGGGCCTGAGGCAGGAGGCTAGGGCTGAGCTGGGGTGGGCTTCCCCTGTGGGGCGCAGGAAGGGTTTCAGGGGAAGCAGCCTGGTGTGGGAACAAGGCTGTCAGGAGCCCCTTCCTCAAAGCCCTGGGTACCCTGATGTGGCAGGTCCTGGGTCTCCCTGCGTCAGGCTGCACTCTCATCCCCACAGCCCTCCTGTCCCAATGGGCTCTGTCAGAGTTTGCACAGTGACTGAGTGACCTGACAACTTGGTTAGGGCCCAAGACCTGCACAGGACCCTCAGCACTGTGTGCTGCTGCCCTCTGGTGGCCATGGCTGGGAGGGCCCTCCAGGATTTGGCTGGCTTGCTCCCTCAGGCCTCCTGGAGCTGGTTTCTGAGCTGCTTGGGCCTCAATTACATAGGAGCTGTCTGTCCTGTGCCGCCTGATAGGTGGGGAGACCGAGGCCTGCAGGAGCACCTAATTATTCATGAGCCACCCAGGCTCCAGAGTCTGAGGCTACGTTCCTAGTACCCTGCACCCAGAGGCCTTGTCAATAGTGCACCCAGTTAAATTTGAATTTCAGATGAACAACAAATAACCCTTCTGTATTCATGTGTCTCATGCAATAGTTCACGCCTGATTGGCTGTATCTGGCAGCCCTACTTGTCAAGCCATGGAGCTGAGCCTGCACAGCCCCGGGGCAGGTCCAGAGCTGGAGGGGCAGCTCCCAGGCCACCCCAGGGGCCAGGGCACCTGGCCCCCTGATGGAGCCACCCCTCATGCCCAAAGACTCTGGGCCTCGGTCCAGATCCAGCTCCCCAAGTTCCGCTGCTTAGAGGCCCTCGGACCCCCTGCTCAGTCCTCACCACCAGGACCACCGCTGAGGAAGGTCATCTCCACTCAGGTACCACCTCAGCAAAACCTGTGGCCAGGGGCACAGGCTGCCCCATCATGACCGGATGTCACTGTGTCCCTGAAACTGTTCCTGGGAACCCCAAACAGAACTGAAGGGGAGTTGCTGTTGGTGGGTAGCTTGACAGCGGGCCAGCTAGTGGGGGGCTTCTGGAGGGGCCACCCCACATCACCTGCCCCCCTACAGGCCTGCAGCCACGAGCACACAGCATCCGAGCTGTCCCCACTTCCAATGGCCACAACTCCTGGTCCCCAGAAAGAAATGAACAAAAACTCAAACTCGAGGAGCTGAGATCACCAGGGCCGTCGCAGCCCCGTGATGGGAGTCCCCTGGCCCCTCTGGAGGAACACTAGGCTGAACTGGCCCCCTGAGGCCTGAGGGCAGGTGTGTGGGGATGGGGACAGGAGACACATCCTAGTGTGAGCCTGTCTGCAGTCAGGACCCTCTCCTGCCATGAGGCAGCACACAGAGCGGCAACTGCAACTCTGGACCGAAAATTGACATGCAGGTATTGACCAAAAAAAAATTAGGTTTTTTCATTCATGAATTTATTTATTTGGGATATCCTAACAAAGTGGAAGAAATCATATGTATTTACAGGTTAATGAATCAGTTTTATTACTAAAATAAAACTGTGAGAAATCAGAGAAGAGCCCTTCCCTCCTGAAATTTTTCAACACGTGTGTGCCGTCAAGTCCTCTGTGGCCCTCACTGTGCCTGGGTCTCAGGGGCGGGGCCTTCACAGGCCACCTTGCAGGTGCTGAGAGACAGACAGGTGAGCAAGAACAGCACTGTATTTGGAAGATGTACAGACTTAGGCGATGAGACTAGGGAGAGGTGGGGACGATACTGGATTTCCACTGGGGCCCTAACACCTGGCCTCAGACAGAGTGGCCCACACCACACAGTGTGCGACCCATCGCAGGAGCTGTGGGTCAGAAACCTGAGCAGGTGCGTCAGGCTGTGCTCAGCCCCTGAGGCTGCGGGAGGCCCTGGCCCCTGCTCCTGCGCTGCTGGCAGAATCCACTCCTTCCGGGACAGTTGCCTCCCTTGTCCCTGCCAAAGCCGCTCCCGGATTCCAGGGGCCCCCCAAAACCTTGGCCTGTTGTCCCTTCATCCAGCCTCAGCAGGTTACCTTGGCCCCCCTGTCTGACCCAGGACGGTTTACCTCCATGACCTGTCTCACCGTTGTGACCTGTCTTAGCTCTGTGACCTGCTGTGCTATGATACCTCATGGTGCTGCACTGGGACCTCTGCAGTGACTCACCAGCAGGGTCAGGGAAGGGCCCCCCAAGATCTTGTCATATTCAAACCTAGAATTAACTGTTATGACAGACTTAGCTGGCCAGATGGAGAATTGGGGAAGCGTCTCCAAAAGGGACAGCAAGTGCCCGCAGGACAGGGACAGCCAGGCTGGCTGGGGTGCAGGGCAGGTGGGCAGATAAAGGGCCCTCAGGTGGGCTGAAAGTGCTATCACAACAATGAAGGATTTTAGGCACGAGAATGGTATCACCTCATGTATATTATTTAAAGATCATGCTGTGATCTGACATTTGAAATCCTATTTGAGATGGGCCTTGAGAGCACAGGTAGGGTTTACACAGAGGAGGGTGGTGAGGCAAGTGCTTCAGGGACAGAGACCTGGGCACAAGGCCCAGAGGCGGGAGACCTGAAGACCAGAGACCAGAGTGCACGGCAGGAAGAGACCTGTGAGTGAGGGACAAGGCAGGGAAACGGAAGACCCTCCACGGAGGGGGTGGGGCAGGGGAGATGGGGACCCTGCATGGAGGGGCCAGGGCAGTGGGTGTATGGGACTCTCCATGACTGGGACAGGATAGGGGTAATGGGGACCTTTTATGGCTGGGGAAGGGCAGGAGGGCCAAGGGATGAGGGACCTGTGACATCCGTGGAGGGCCCCCTGTCCCCGCTGCTGTGCCCCTTCCCGGTCTTCTGTTCCCTGCCTGCTTCCTCCATGGAGGGTCCCCGTCGCCCATCCTCCCTTCTTCATAGAGGGTCTTCTGCTCACCTGCTCTGTCCCCTCACTCACAGACCTCTGAGGGACGGCTGCCCTGGTCTGCTGGCTTCATCTCTCCTGCCTCCTGGATGCGTGTCCACTCTCTGTACCTGAAGCACACCTCACCCTCTTCATCTGAGTGATCTTCTCCCCGTGTGCCACGCAGGTTTTTAAAACATGAAATACCTGACTGTTTAGTCAGGGGCACTGACCCTTTTCCCTTAGATTGTCAGATTTTAAATAATGACAACATGGCTTCAACCAGGAGCCTAAAGAAATGTCTTTCTGTGGTCTGTTGGCCACTTCAGAACTTAGGAAATGTAACAGTTAATTCATTAGAAACATCTGAGAATAGAGGAGAGAGAGAGAGAAAGGAGAAACGAAGGGGAAAATGGAGAGAAAAAGAAAAACATATATAAAAGCCTTGAAAAGGGACCAGGGTCCCTGACTAAATGGTCAGATAGTGCATGTTCTAAAACTTCTTGCAGGACACCATGTGCCGCAGCACACTGGTAAAAAACCCCTGGTCAAAAACCCCTGGTCTAAATCCCACCTACTCTCAGGACACATGTCAGCTCTCATCTCAAGTGTCAAATCACAGCGTGGTGTCCAGAGGGGAAGGGGGCAGGGGGAGTGGAGAGGGTGCAGGGCGCATACATGGTGAGGGAGGGAGACTCGGGGTGGTGAACGCACTCTGCACAGGTGATGCGGCACTGCACGGTGTACCTGACACCTGTGTGATTTGACGAACCAAGGTCGCCCCAATCAACTCAATTAAAATAGATAGAAGGTGGGGGCCTTTGAGAGCGATTAGATCATGAGGGCGAAGCCCTCATGAATGAGACTGATACTCTTTTAAAAGCGACCCCATACTAGACTTCTCGGCCGGACCACTCTGTAAGTTTTATAAGTGTCTAACCACCATGCTATAAACATGAAACTAATATCAAATATCAACTGTAATATAAAATTTTAAGAAAATTTTGAATATATAAAAATAAATGAAGTAAACAAATAAAATTAAGATATGTAAATAAAAATATAAATCAGAGTGATCTTTAAAAAATATAAATCAGTTCATGGCATTCTCATGTCCAAAAGCCTCACTGGCTGCAGCAGCAGTCAGCTGTGCAGACGGGCTCACTGCTGGGATGGACAGACACTGCGGGGAGAGAAGTGTCCTGTCTTCTCCCTCCCAGTGCCTCTGTCACTGTGCTGGTGGCGTCTGGCAGTGGTGCAGGCAGAACTGTGCTTCCTTGAGAGTGTGCCAAGCATTCACTTTGGCTGCTCAGTTCTAGCGTGGGAGAAGACACACACACACACATAAATTTTCTTTAAAGCCTTTATGGTTCTGTCACTATTTTCAACCCACCCCAGAAACCTTCATGCACCGACCACAACCCTTAGCACGCCAGCACCCCTAGCCAGCCTGGCTCGCCCCACCTTGGGGGCAGAAGGCCAGGCTGGTGCACACCAAGCGGCCAGTGAACATGCTTCTGATTGGGTGTCTGACCAGAACTGCAGCTCTCTTAGGAAGGAAATGGAGGGAGGCCCCTGTAGGATCAGCTACGCACGAAGGACTAAACTGTTCTGGACCCAGTGACGGGAGCACAGCTGCATGAACCCACCCGGGTCTCACTCCCCCATCATATCCCAGGGGACCCATGAATGACCCCAGCAGGAGGCACCTCTCTGGACTCTGAGAACCCATGGACACTCTGTAGAGCCCTTGAGCTCCCAAGGCTGATCTCAGACTGTGGGTCCCAGACACCTTAACTCCTGGGATGTGGCCAGTTTCAACCTTTCAATTCCACTCTTACGAAGAAAGCCAGGTCTGGGGGCCTTGTGCACTGCTCTAAGATGTGTGAGCACCCAGCCAAGGGCAGCTAGACCTAGTGCACCCTGGACCATGTGTGAGGGGCTTTAGACTCAACACAGACAGTGCGTTCACCAGCCTGTATCAGTCTGTGAACACCAGTTACCTCTTCCTGGAGACTCACTGAGAACCTGCCTCA
Organism: Desmodus rotundus; assembly: GCF_022682495.2. NCBI lineage: Eukaryota > Metazoa > Chordata > Mammalia > Chiroptera > Phyllostomidae > Desmodus > Desmodus rotundus. The sequence continues at coordinate 32,988,427 of NC_071393.1, forward strand.
TGCAACTCAAGTACTGCCAGAGGCTCTTTCAGGGACTGAGCCTAATAGGCAGCCGGCAGCTGGGGGCACGTGGAAGCAGACCTTGAACTACCTTGGGACATATGCTGAGCTGCCCCAAGGCCCGGTGCTGGTAAAAGCCAGCCTTGGTGCCTTGCTTGGACCTTCCCGTGGTCACTCAGGCCCAGCAGAGGCAGCCACAAACTGGATTGCTTTGTACCTCGAAGCAGGTGGCCCAGGGTCAGTCCAGCAAGCACCTGGCATTGGCTGGCACCAAAGTCCACCGCAAGAGACCCCAGCCCCAACACATCTGGTGGGCCAGCTTCAGACAGCATCAGAGCAGATCCATTAGCTTCACCAGCAGCATGTCCAAAGGGGGAGCACGACAGGCAGCAGACTTCACTGAGGCGAATTCCACTCGGTGTGGTCAGCACCTGCCCAGCAGCTCATAAACTGTGGTCCGTGCTGAGCCTCACAGTCAGCCAGCCTGAGGGTCCACCCCACACATGAACGGGCCATAGTAATCAAGACCCTGTTATAACAGGGGGACCCACATAACCCCCCCAAGGGCATTCCTGGAGCACCCCTGGGTCCCACAGGACACCCCCTACATAAGGCCACCCTACCGGGACTGCGAGCCATGGCAGATCCACCCATGACACAGAGCAAACCCAGAGGGCCAGCCGAAATGTCGAGACAAAAACACATGCCTCAAAATAAAGAGCAGGAGACACCTCCAGAAAAAAGCTCAATGAAGACGAGGCAAGCAATTGGTCAGATACAGAGCTCAAAACAATGGTCACAAGGATGTTCCAGGAACTTGGGGGAATAATGGATGAGATCAGTGAGATCTTAAACAGAGGGATAGTTAGCATGAAAAAGGACATAGAAACAATAAAAAGAACCAGTGAGCCCCGTCTGCTGTGGCTTGGTTTGTCAGAGCATCATCCTGTAGACTGAAAGGTCGTGGGTCTGATTCCTGGCCGGGGTGCACGCCTAGGTTGGGGGTTTGGTCCCTGGTCAGGGTGTGTACAAGAAGCAACTGAACAGTGTTTCTCCTTCACATCAATGTCTGCATTTCTCTCTCTCTCTCCCTCCTACCCCTCTCTCTACATGTGATGAGCCTGTCATCAGAGGATGATAAAAAATAAAAGGAACAATCAGAAATGAAGAATACAGTATCTGGATGAAGCAGAGGATTGAGTAGTGATTTGGAAGACAGGGTAGCAGAAGACACTCAATCAGAGTAGAAAGAAAAATTAAAAATGAGGATAGTTTAAAAGAACTTTGAGACATGAAGCATAACAACATCCACATCATAGGGATACCAGGTAAAAGAGAGAACAAGGTATCGAGAACCGATTAAAAGAAATACTAACTGAAAACTTCTCTAACCTGGTGGAAAAAAAAAGACACACAACTCCAGGAAGCCCAAAGAGTCCCAAGTAAAATGAATCCAAAAAGGCCCAACAAGACACAGCATAATCAAAATGGCAAAATTGAAAGAGAAAGAATCTTAAAAGCAGCACAAGAAAGACAGTTAAGAACAAGGGAGCCCACATAAGACTGTAAGCTGCTTTTTCAACAGAAACATTTCAGGCCGGAAGAAACTGGCACAAAATTTTCAAAGTGACAAAAAGCGAGGACCTACAACCAAGACTACTCTACCCAGCAAGGCTGTCATTTAAAATTGAAAGAACCCTGGCTGAATGGCTCAGTTGGTTGCAGCATAGTCCCAGTGTGCCAGGGCTGCAGGTTCCATCCCCAGTCGGGGCACACACAAGAGTCAACCAATGAATGCGTAGATGCGTCGAACAACATGCCAAAGTTTTTCCCTCTCTCTCCTTCTCCCTTCTTCTCTGTAATCACTAAATTAAAATTGTAAAACATAATAAATCTGAAGAAATACAAAGCTCTCCATACAAGAAAAAACTAGAGTTCATTACCACAAAACCAGTGTAACAAGACTCTTAAATGGTCTTCTTTAAGAAGCAGAAAAAAAAAAAACCAGAGGAACATAGTTAAACAAATACAATGCCAACAAATATGTACCTGTCAATAATCACTGTACATGTAAGGAGCGTAAATGCTCCAATCCAAAGGTATGGTACCTGAGTGGATATGAAAAGAAGACCCGTATTATACGCTGTCTACAAGAGACCCAACTCAGAATGAAAGATACACACTGCCTAGAAGTAAAGGGATAAAAAAAGATACTTTATGCAAATGTAAATGAAAAAACAGGGGTAGCAATACCTATATCTGATGAAATAGAATTTAAAACAATGGCTACATTTTTAAAAAATGTTTTCTTTTTTTTAAAGATTTATACAGAACTTTATTTACTTTTTTTAGAGAGGGGCAGGGAAGGAGAAAGAGGGAAACATCAGTGTGTGGTTGCCTCTTGCGCACCCCCTACTGGGGACTTGGCCTGCAACCCAGGCATGTGCCCTAGACTGGAAATCAAACCAGCAGCCCTTTGGTTTGCAGGCCAGCAGTCAATCCACTGAGCCACACAGCCAGGGCAAAACAAAGGCTACATTAAGAGACAAAGATGGGCACTACATAAAGAGATAGATACTAAACTAACAAGACGGTAGAACCCTTGTGAACCTTTATGCATCCAACATAGGAGCACCTAAATATATGAAGCAAACCTTGGTGGGTGTAAAGGAAGAGATGGACAGAAATACAGCCACAGCAGGGGATGTTAACACCCCATGACATCCATGGATAGATCTTCCAGACAGAACATCAACAAGAAAACAGCGGCCTTAAATGACACCCGAGACCAGAGGGATTGACTTGGTATCTTCAGAGCATTTCATCCCACAGCAGCTGAGCACTCATTCCCTTCAAGTACACATGGAAAATTTCCTAGGAGAGACCACACCCTGGATGCAAAACAAGTCTCAATAAATTTAAGAAGCCTGAAATCATGCCAAATATCTTCTCTGACCATAATGGTATGGAACCAGAAACCAATCACAAGAAAAAAAAAGTCTGCTAGATAGACGATGTATTCTGTAGAATTGTACACCTGAACCCTATGTAATTTTAATAACAATGTCATCCCAGTAGATGCAATTAAAAGGAAAAGGAAGGACATTGTGACACATGCTACCACCTGGATGGACCTTGAAGACATTACGCTCAGTGAGAGAGGCCAGTCTCAGCAAGACAAATATCTGATTCCTCCCATGTGACATCCCCAGAGCAGCCGTGAGTCTAGAGACAGAAGGTCCCGCTCACTCCTTGGAACTGGGACGAGTCAAGATCTCCTACATGTGAAATGCCATCAACAGTGTCCTTGGTTACCTTGACCTCCTTCCTGCAGCAACCTGTGCCCCGCTCCAGCGCAGCACGCCTGTGTGCCCCTCCCCAGACTGTCAGGCCACTCTGTCAGATGACAGGCAGCAAGGTAGGCCCAAAAAGAAGGAAGAAAGAGAAGGGAATAGAAAGCCAGTCGTGAAGCCCACAATTCACAGTAGTATTGGAAGTCCTAGCCAATCAGACAAGAAAAAGAAATAAAAGGAATCCAAACTGGAAAGGAGGAAGCAAAACTGTCATTGTTTGCAGATGACATGATAGTGTACATAGAAAATCCTATAGACTCCACCAAAAACCACTCAACCTAATAAATGAATTTGGCAAAACAGCTGGATACAATGTCAATACTCAGAAATTAACACTATGCTTGTACACCAACAATGAAATATCAGAAACAGAAATCAGGAAAAAAATCCCATTTGATATAGCAAGAAGAAAAATAAAGTACCTAGGAATAAACCTAACCAAGGAGGTAAAAGACCTGTACTCAGAAAACTACACAACACTGAAGAAAGAAATTAAATAAGACACAAACTATTGAAACATATACCATGTTCATGGATTGGATGAATTAACATCAAAATGTCCATACTACCGAAAGCAATGTATAGATTCAGTGCAATACCTATTAAAGTACCAATGACATACTTCACAGATATAGAACAAACACTTCAAAAATTTATATGGAACCATAAACAACCCTGAATAGGTGCAGCAATTTAGAGAAAGAAGAACAATGTAGGAGGGATCATAATACCTGATATCAAACTGTATTACTAGGCCACTGTAATCAAAACAGCCTGGTACTGGCATAAGAAAAGACACATAGACCAATGGAACAGAAAAAAGAACCTAGAAATAAACCCAAGTCTCTATGATCAATCAATATTTGACAAAGGGGAAAGCAGCATGAAATGGAGTAAAAATATCCTCTTCAACAAGTAGTATTGGGAGAGCTGGACAGCTACATGCAAAAAAAAAAAAAATGAAACTCAAGCATGAACTTACAACATACACAAAAATAAATTCAAGTGGATAGAAGATTTAAATATAAGTCATGACACCATAAAAGTCCTAGAAGGAAATATCAGCAGGAATATCTCATACATTCCATGCAGCAATATCTTCACTGATATGTCCCCTAAAACAAGGGACATAAAGGAAAGAATAAACAAATGGGACCTCATCAAATCAAAAAGCTTCTGCCTGGCTAAAGAAAACAGCATTAAAATGAAAAGAGAACAAACTATATGGGAAACATATTTTCCAATGACACCTTGGACAAGCGTTTGATCTCCAAAATATATAAAGAACTCACACAGCTCCACTCCAGGAAGACAAAAAATCCAATTAAAAAATGGGCAAAAGACTTGAACAGGCACTTCTCCAAGGAGGACATACGGAGGACCCAGAGACATATAAAAAGATACGTAGCATCACTAGCCATCAGAGAGATACAAATTAAAACCACAATGAGGTACCACCTCACACTGGTCAGAATGGCTATTATAAACAAATCAACAAACAAGCGTTGGAGAGAATGCGGAGAAAAGGGAACCCTAGTGCACTGTTGGTGGGATTGCAGACTGGTGCGGCCACTGTGGAAAACAGTGTGGAATTTCCTTAGAAAACTAAAAATGAAACTGTCTTTTGACCCAGCAATTCCACTGCTGGGATTACACCCTAAGAGCCCTGAAACACCATTCCAAAAGAACCTATGCACCCCAATGTTCATAGCAGCACAATTTACAATAGCCAAGTACTAGAAGCAACCTAAGTGCCCATCAGCAAATGAGTGGATCCAAAAACTATGGTACATTTACACAATGGAATTCTACACAGCAGAGAGAAAGAAGGATCTTATACCCTTTGCAACAGCATGGATGGAACTGGAGAGCATTATGCTAAGTGAATATAAGCCAGGCGGTGTGGAACAAATACCATATGATCTCACCTTTAACAGGAACCTAATCAACAAAAGAAAAAAGCAAGCAAAATATAACCAGAGACATTGAAATTAAGAACAATCGGACAGTAACCAGAGAGGAGGTGGGAGGGGATAATGGGGGGAAGGGTTTTCAGGAACAACTAAAAAGGACTTATGGACAAAACCAATGGGGGGTGGAAGCAAGAGAGGGAGGGGGGTTTGGCTGGGGTGCAGGGAAAGTGGTAGGGGTTAAATGTAGACAACTGTAATTGAACAACAATAAAATAATTTTTAAAAAACTGCAACTTTTGATGCCATCTACTAGAATTTCTATGAATTTCAGTCATTTGTTCATCAATTGAAGAACAGAAGACGTAGCTGGCGGTATTCTTTGCAAACGTGTCAAAGTGGGTGCAAGCTTGGCTGATCTTGATTCAGCAAATGTTGATAAATCAGTGAGTTTTATCAACATTTTTCTAGAAGTACCTCTTTTTTAAAGATCATTTCTTGTTTCTAAAGCAACAGAAAGTAAAAGTAGACAGCCCAGGGATCAGCTTTACTAGCGTTTGGATGTGTGTGTTTTGGAACCTAGCACTCTGGTCACATGCCATGTCTACCCAAGCATTTCCTTTGCTTTCCTTTCGGTGTCCCGGAGGGTAGAGTGAAAATAGCGAAGGAGTCTGAGCCCCTCAACCTGACAAAGCAGTGGGGTGTTGTTGGAGCTGCTTCAGTTCCAGGATCAGATCTGCATTTGAGACCATCACTCTGTCTGATGTAGTCAGTGAGTTTGAGGGCAGCAAGGCCGGCCTCAGGGAGACTGGTTCAGACACAGCTCTGGTCAAGTAATCAGGAGGAATGGTCACGGATCAGGCTGGGTGGAGGGTCTGCTAATGAAAAGCATCGAGTTTCCCACTCCCTCCACTGTCCTGTGTGAGGGGCTGCCTCCTGCCTGTCCCTGCAAGTCATTGTGCTGGGGCTCCTGCTCTAGTAACATCAGAGAGGTGCCCCAAGGTGGTGAGAGTTCACATTTCTCTGCTTGTTGGAGAGCAGGTGGGGGTAAGTGTGATCAAGTCAAGGAAGTGCTATTAAGAACTAAGGTTAAATTGTTCTCGAGTGAGACCTGTGTGGAGTCAGATGTGGGCTGACTTCCAAGACACACCTGTGAGGGTGATTTTATTTTTCTTTAATTTGAGGTCACATTGTCTAGCATTTCCTATCCTCATAGGGCAGTAATGTTTTTCTCTTGCCAAGTGACCCAGTGCCTCCAGTGGGGATCTGGCAGAGGTGGGGCAGAGGAGAGCAACCCTCAGGGGCTGAAAGCTTTCGTGAGCTGGTCCCACAGGCCATACTCTAAATGCCCCCAACACAGTGGAATCTGGCAGAAAGTCCTGGTCTCTCCCCCAGCAGATTCTCAGGTATTCTGAGCTCCTGGAGAAGGTGGACACCTCCCTGTTTCTCTCTCTTTCTCTGTCTTTTCCTCCTGCCCACTTCCAGACATGGGATGTGAGCTGTAGAGTGGGCTGTAAAACAAGTTACAACACACAGTAGGGTGACTGGGAGTAAGGGCAGAGAAGAGACCATATGGATGTGCCTATTAGTTCCCACACCCTAATCATGAGGGTGATTTGGTGCTAAACTGTTCCACATGTTATGGAGGGTGAGGTGTTTGGGGGCAACTCTTGGGGCAGTTCCCTGTGGAGGCCTGTTACCTATACCCGTCCCCTCCCCCCAAAGTCACCTGGAGCAGAGTCTCTCTTTACTCATCAGTACAGATATCAGTACAGATACTCATCATAGGAGCCCCTGTGACTCAGCAGCAGAGTCCATGCCTTGAATGTATAGCAGGGGCATGGCTTTGGTCACGGTGTCTCCACATTTACCACCAGAACCGGGAGAACTGATGGGCTGTCGACAGTCACAGGCCGACCCACCAGGCGCACCCAGTTGAGGGCACAAAACCGAGCCTGTGGGCCCTGAGCGCTGAGGTCGGGCTGGGCCTGTGCACTTGCAGGAACTCATGCTGAATTAGCACCTCCTCCCCCAGGAAGGCAGAGGCCTGAGAGCTGCTCTGCTCTTGCTTATGTTTACCTTTCTGACAAGAAATTGAGTCTTTAATATAGGAAAACATGAAAACACGAAAGAACAATAGATTCATTTGCAAAAATGAACTTGTCTCAGAAGTAAAATCCAGGGTGGGGCAGGTGTGCAGGCTGGGGCTTCAGAGCTCTGGCCTTCTCCCACTTGCCCTGTGTGCCTGTTCAAATTCAATCACTTTCTCCCTCCAAACTTCAGAAGGAGCTAGTGATGGATGTACCCCCTTCCTCCTTCCTGAATGGGGACTGTAGTCTGTCTCCCCACCACTGAGCAGTAGAGGTTGAGAACCACTGGTGGACAGCCTGTGCCGGCCTCCAGGGTGCGCCCTGTGCGTCTTCTCCTGGATTCTCTGCCACATCCCCTGGTCCTCCAGCTAGAAGCTCTGGGTTCTCTCAGAATCTTAGATATCTTTCTCTCCCGACTGTGCAACTGTGTGGAAGCTTCATATAGCTGGGTGGTTTCCGGGGCAAACTGGCAAGGGAAAAAAAGAGAAAAAATAAGCAGGACCCCCTCAAAGTTGTGGAACACAGGGGCCCGTTTTCCCAGTCCTCACCAGAGACGTGTTTTCCTGGGCATTTTAGGAGTTTACACCCCACCCCACCCCTCACCCCCTGCCATGGCTGCAGCTTCAGGGTAGGAGCAGGGCCAGGAGAAGAGGGGGAGGGTCCTCAGCAGTCCCCCCTGTGCCTCCAACAGGCACCTCATCCAGTCCTCTCTGCCTCACTCCCCTGCTGCCTGTGGAGCAGCACTGAGACTGACCACCTTTAGGACAACCCTGAGATTAAGGCATGAAAACCAGTGGGATCACCGCTGGTGCTGCTCATTCGTCCAGCTCTGACTTCTGTCCCCTGTCTGCCCACTGCTGCTTCCTTCCAGAATCCATGGATAATGGCTTTTCTTTTCTGTCCTGAGCTCGTGGCTGTCATCAGTGAGGGACAGCTGGCCATGGACCTGCTCCTTGTTGGTGGCTCCAGGACGATGTGCTCTCTTTCTTGAAGAAAATGAAAGGGAAGGAAGTGAGTGGGGACAGCAAGTAGACTTTGTTTAGAAAGGAGTGGACAATGTTTTCTCATGGCCTTTGAAGTGCTACGTTGGTTGGCATGATGTACTCTTATTTTATTCTTCACTGTGGGCAGTCTTCCCGAGGAACGTGGATGCAGTTGGCTGCACAGATGTGGGGACAAGTGGGTAAGTGTGCTGTCTCCTGCTCCCAGATGCACGGTGTTCATGCTGTTCTGCATTTCTGAGTCTCTCTCACCATGCAGTTCCAGTCCGGCCAAAAGTGGAACCAGCTGCGAGTGGCTCTCCCGGGCTTCCTGACACTTCCTGTCTGTCTGTCCTGCACGTCCTTGGTCTGTGCTCATTGCCAGATGAATGCAGCGGGTCAGCAGGCCTCCAGAGCACTTGGTGGAGCCACAGGATGGAGAATCCCTGGGTCCCTGAGTCACTGTGTGGAGAAGAAGAGCCGCGGTGGCTCCTTGGCCCACATTGTGGGACTCAAGGAACAAGTAGATTCCACTGGGGTCAGATACTGTAAAGTCATTATGTCAGCTTGACATTGTTACCCTGCGAAGAGAGTGTCTGACAGGCAATTAGACTCCATGGCTCAACTGCTGAGTACGTGTCAGACTTTTGATGGGTCACTTTTGTGTCTCATCTTCATTTAACCCCCTGGTCTGTGGGGTGTGTTGATTTCACCCACCAGCATTACTTTTCCCTACTCACAGCCAAGGTGAAAGAGAAATCAGAGCCGTCACTGGAAGGAGAGAGCATGTGAAGACAAGGCATTATTATCACCACAATTCTGAGCAGCTCTCTGCCGAGTACTCACAGAAAAACTGTTCATCATCCCTTCACTTTGACAGAGCACATTGCTTCTGCAGTTGCGATCTGCAGGCAATTAAAAGGCACACGTTTTGCCAACAACGCCGCCTTCTGTCTGACCGTTGCACGTCCTGAGGAAGCGTCATTCACGGGCACAGTGCCTGTGACAGCCGCCAGGACCCAGCCTAGGCGCCAAGAAGTGAATCTCCTCTGTGGTCAGGACACTGGCCCATCCTGTCACCTGTGAGGTGTGGTTTAATGAAGGGGAGGGTCCCTGTGGGGGACTGTGCCTCCTGCGTTGTGATTTGTGAGACAGAGAAAACATTTAGGAGCTCCTTTAAGAAACCAGTTGGGAAAGCGAAGGAGCCATTCACCTGAGGGACTCATTAGGAGGGGTGGAGACCCAGCTGTTTCATTCAAGGCATGTGCACCTCTGGGTTGGGAGGAGGAGCCGGGAGCTGCGGACGCTCTGGGTGGGGGCCTTCAGTCCCCCCCAGGCCACCAGGACCCCTGGGCTCTTCCTCATACCCAGCCCAGGCCCCAGGCAGACCTACTGGGCCAGAACCTCTAGGACAAGGCAGGAAAATCTGGGTTGCCGTTGTTTTTTAACCCTTTTTTGTTGTCATTGAGGATTCACATTGTTCTTAAGAAATGATAGGGAGAGGGCACATGTACTCGGACCCAGTGTCCCTCAATAATGACATAAAAATCTCACCTCCGAGGTTTCAGCGTTGACACAAACCACGATGTTGGACAGGTTTCCTCTGTGCCCATCTGTGCGGGAGAGTGTTTAGTTCTGTGCACTTTTATCACCTGTGTCAGCTGTGCGGTCTGGATGGAGAAGGATCTGCTGATTCTCCGGCACCCAGGACAGTGCCAGGCCCCCAGCGAGGACTCCAGGGTCTGCTGAATGAACCGTTCCACCCCCCCAACCCCCCGCCCAGGCAGAGGCCTGTAGGACTTTGGTGCCAACTCAGGGAGGTTGCTTCCCTGATCGGAAGCACTTGTCAGAATGTCAGACCCTGCAGACGTCAGATCCGGCCCAGAGCTCTGACAGGGAGATGCAGTGCGGAGGGTGGAACACGGTGGTCTCTCCTGAGGTGTGTGCATGTGAATGTGACACAGGTACAGGTGTGTCTGTCCCTGACATGATGCTGTAAAGACAGATATTTGGGTCATCTTCTGGTGTCCACCTACAGCTCAAAGTGCTTCTCTGGTTGAGTAGCTCTGAACCGTGGGGACCGTGGCCAGAAGTGTTCTCACAGTAGAGGGACATGTTGTAGACACTCTAGGATTTAGTCTCCGGTTGCCACCCTCAGGGACACACATGACAGGCACAGGTGATCACACCAGCGTCACGTTGCTTTGTACACAGAATGAAACAATAGGTCCAAGGTGCCAGGGGTGTGATGCTGCGGAGCTGGGGGACGTCTGGGTGGCTGGACCACAGCAGTTACACAGGAGCCCGCTGCTTGGGGGCTTAGTAGAGACACTCCTAGAGAAGATACCCATGGACTTGGTAGCGAGCTCCATAGGGTGGGGTGTGGGGACCAGGAAAGGCAAAGGATGAAGGAACAAACCAGCTGCTCCAAAGCAAGACAAGAAGTTACAGTGCAATGATGGGGCCACTGGGCCGAGGAGGTGCAGCGTGAGTATGCGCCCACCGCAGAGGAGACTGACTGGGCCTGAGCAGGGTCTGCAGTGCACAGTATCACGGTGCCAAAGCCGGGGCTACTTCTCTCTCAACCAGGACAGGCGGTTAGGAAACGCTCTATGACACACGCACGGCCCAGTCCGAGTGAAAACAGGGCTGGTTTGGGTACTGGGTCAAGTGTAAGAGAGGAAGACTCTCCTGAGTTTGGCACAAGGAGCCTCTCCTGTGCAGGGAGGAAGTTGACCCCGAGGCAGGACAAGTACATGGTCCCCTTGCGCAGGGGTGTGGGTGTGACGTGCTGCAGGGGTTGGCATGCCTGGGGACTTCCCACCTGGGTGGGGGGCAGGGGTGTGACCAGGAGTGGCCAACCTGGGAGTGGACCCAGCGCAGGTCTTCCAGGCTGTGGCTGATATGGGGCAACCGGGGCAGCTGTGGACATCACAGGGTCAGGGTGGCAGAGCCTCATCCTGGGGTCCCAGGTGGCTACTCACACACCTGTTTGCCTCACGAGCAGGTTCACAGGACACAGATGATTGTGTTGGTGTTGTGCTTCATTTGGGGGCGTTTCTGCTACAGAGGTAAACTCTACTAACTAATTCAGGTTCATCGGCTTTCAAGTTTTTAGGCCAAGGGTTCCTAAATTTTTGGTGTCTCTGGGGTGCACTGGAAGAAAAGGAGTTATCTTGGGCCACTCGTTAAATACAGAAACATTAATGAAAACTGATGAGGACAAAAAAGGTTTTAACTAAATTTACAATTTTGTGTTGGGCCGCATTCATGGAGAAAATGGAAAAGATGTAGGCATGCCCTTTTCTCTACCTTAAATCACCTGCCATCTATCTGTCCATCTATCTGTCCACCCATTCAGCCAGTGATAGAGGTGCTGAGGGCCAGGCCTCACACTGTGTGAGGGGGACACAGGTCAGAAGCAGCTCCTGGGTCTGAGTGGGGGGAGACAGGAGGACAGGCCTTCATCCATGCATCACCGCGGGACTGGGGCTGGTCGCACTGGTGACAGTGTATGTGAGCTCAGGCACTGGGTCATTACCACATTTCCTGGTTGCCCACAGAGTGGCCTGGGAACAGGCAGTGAGGCTTCAGTGAGGGTCACTGCCCACTCTGTTCATAGTCTGTCTCCCGGGAACATAGCAGCCCCCTTAGGGTGATTAATTGCATCCACCCTTGTCCCAGCCTCCCCTTGAGCCTTCCTGAGCACCCACAGGAGCCACACCTCAGTGGAGAAGGTCAGGCTCCAACATCTGCGTTTGACCTTGAACGCAGCTTTACCATCTTGAGAAGGGTGTTTAACCCTCAATTTCCACATCCGCACAACGGGACACTGATAACTGCACCACAGGCTGTTTTGAGGTTTAAATGAAGTTCATTCCATTCACGGAAAGCCCTTAGTACACACTGGACACACAGTGAACATCAGTAACTCCTCCCTCCTTCTTGCTACACTCACTGATGTGACAGTTTGCGTTTGCTACAGTGACGCTGCCCGTGGCTGTGTGGTGTGGGAAACATGGTCCTGCACTTGAGTCTCACAGCACCGACCTGCCCGAGGAAACGCACATGAAAGGTGATGGGAGGGAGTCCACTGGGGTGGCGGCCACGCTCATGGGCACGTCCCTGAGGAGGGAGCCAGGCTGCCTCCATTCCCCCATCAGCCAGTGGCGGGGTTTCTTCGCCTCTCACTTCTTTCTCTTCTCTCATAAATGGTGCCATTTCACATGACAGCTGGAAAGGAAAGGACGTAAATTATCCATGAAGAAGAGAGAGGTTGGGACCTGAGGATTGTGCAGCACTCAGCAGCTTCTTCTGAGCTCTGAGTGGTCCTATGAATTGAGGGCTTCACGACTGGCTTTCTGTTCCCTTCTCTTTCTTCCTTCTTTTTGGGCCTACCCTGCCGCCTGTCATCTGACAGAGTGGCCTGGCAGTCTGGGGAGGGGCACACAGGCGTGCTGAGCTGGAGCAGGGCGCAGGTTGCTGCAGGAAGGAGGCCAAGGTAACAGAGGACACTGTTGATGGCATTTCACATGTAGGAGATCTTGACTCGTCCCAGTTCCAAGGAGTGAGCGGGACCTTCTGTCTCTAGACTCACGGCTGCTCTGGGGATGTCACATGGGAGGAATCAGAGTATTTGTCTTGCTGAGACTGGCCTCTCTCACCGAGCGTAATGTCTTCAAGATCCATCCAGGTGGTAGCATATGTCACAATGTCCTTCCTTTTCCTTTTAATTGCATCTACTGGGATGACATTGTTATTAAAATTACATAGGTTTCAGGTGTACAATTCTACAGAATACATCGTCTGTCTACCAGGCTTTTTTTTCTTGTGATTGGTTTCTGGTTCCATACCATTATGGTCAGAGAAGATATTTGGCATGATTTCAGGCTTCTTAAGTTTATTGAGACTTGTTTTGCATCCAGGGTGTGGTCTCTCCTAGGAAACTTTCCATGTGTACTTGAAGGGAATGAGTGCTCAGCTGCTGTGGGATGAAATGCTCTGAAGATACCAAGTCAATCCCTCTGGTCTCGGGTGTCATTTAAGGCCGCTGTTTTCTTGTTGATGTTCTGTCTGGAAGATCTATCCATGGATGTCATGGGGTGTTAACATCCCCTGCTGTGGCTGTATTTCTGTCCATCTCTTCCTTTACACCCACCAAGATTTGCTTCATATATTTAGGTGCTCCTATGTTGGATACATAAACGTTCACAAGGGTTCTACCGTCTTGTTAGTTTAGTATCTATCTCTTTATGTAGTGCCCATCTTTGTCTCTTAATGTAGCCTTTGTTTTGCCCTGGCTGGTGTGGCTCAGTGGATTGACTGCTGGCCTGCAAACCAAAGAGCTGCTGGTTTGATTTCCAGTCTAGGGCACATGCCTGGGTTGCAGGCCAAGTCCCCAGTAGGGGGCACGCAAGAGGCAACCACACATTGATGTTTCTCTCCCTCTTTCTTCTTCCCTGCCCCTCTCTAAAAAAAGTAAATAAAACTCTGTATAAATCTTTTTTTTAAAAAAGAAAACGTTTTTTAAAAATGTAGCCATTGTTTTAAATTCTATTTCATCAGATATAAGTATTGCTACCCCTGTTTTTTCATTTACATTTGCATAAAGTATCTTTTTTTATCCCTTTACTTCTAGGCAGTGTGTATCTTTCATTCTGAGTTGGGTCTCTTGTAGACAGCGTATAACACGGGTCTTCTTTTCATATCCACTCAGGTACCATACCTTTGGATTGGAGCATTTACGCTCCTTACATGTACAGTGATTATTGACAGGTACATATTTGTTGGCATTGTATTTGTTTAACTATGTTCCTCTGTTTTTTTTTTTCTTCTTAAAGAAGACCATTTAAGAGTCTTGTTACACTGGTTTTGTGGTAATGAACTCTAGTTTTTTCTTGTCTGGAGAGCTTTGTATTTCTTCAAATTTATTATCTTTTACAATTTTAATTTAGTGATTACAGAGAAGAAGGGAGAAGGAGAGAGAGCGAACAACAAAGGCGTGTTGTTCGACCCATCTACGCATTCATTGGTTGACTCTTGTATGTGCCCCGACTGGGGATGGAACCTGCCACCCTGGCGCACTGGGACTATGCTGCAACCAACTGAGCCATTCAGCCAGGGTTCCTTCAATTTTAAATGACGGCCTTGCTGGGTAGAGTAGTCTTGGTTGTAGGTCCTCGCTTTTCGTCACTTTGAAAATTTTGTGCCAGTTTCTTCCGGCCTGAAATGTTTCTGTTGAAAAAGCAGCTTACAGTCTTATGTGGGCTCCCTTGTTCTTAACTGTCTTTCTTGTGCTGCTTTTAAGATTCTTTCTCTTTCAATTTTGCCATTTTGATTATGCTGTGTCTTGTTGGGCCTTTTTGGGTTCATTTTACTTGGGACTCTTTGGGCTTCCTGGACTTGTGTGTCTTTTTTTTCCACCAGGTTAGAGAAGTTTTCAGTTATTATTTCTTTTAATCGGTTCTCGATACCTTGTTCTCTCTTTTACCTGGTATCCCTATGATGTGGATGTTGTTATGCTTCATGTCTCAAAGTTCTTTTAAACTATCCTCATTTTTAATTTTTCTTTCTACTCTGATTGAGTGTCTTCTGCTACCCTGTCTTCCAAATCACTACTCAATCCTCTGCTTCATCCAGATACTGTATTCTTCATTTCTGATTGTTCCTTTTATTTTTTATCATCCTCTGACAGGCTCATCACATTTAGAGAGAGGGGAGGGAGGGGGGAGAGAGAGAGAGAAATGCAGACATTGATGTGAAGGAGAAACACTGTTCAGTTGCTTCTTGTACACGCCCTGACCAGGGACCAAACCCCCAACCTAGGCGTGCACCCCGGCCAGGAATCAGACCCACGACCTTTCAGTCTACAGGATGATGCTCTGACAAACCAAGCCACAGCAGACGGGGCTCACTGGTTCTTTTTATTGTTTCTATGTCCTTTTTCATGCTAACTATCCCTCTGTTTAAGATCTCACTGATCTCATCCCTTATTCCCCCAAGTTCCTGGAACATCCTTGTAACCATTGTTTTGAGTTCTGTATCTGACCGATTGCTTGCCTCGTCTTCATTGAGCTTTTTTCTGGAGGTGTCTCCTGTTCTTTATTTTGAGGCATGTGTTTTTGTCTCGACATTTCGGCTGGCCCTCTGGGTTTGCTCTGTGTCATGGGTGGATCTGCCATGGCTCGCAGTCCCGGTAGGGTGGCCTTATGTAGGGGGTGTCCTGTGGGGCCCAGGGGTGCTCCAGGAATGCCCTTGGGGGGGTTATGTGGGTCCCCCTGTTATAACAGGGTCTTGATTAGTATGGCCCGTTCGTGTGTGGGGTGGACCCTCAGGCTGGCTGACTGTGAGGCTCAACACGGACCACAGTTTATGAGCTGCTGGGCGGGTGCTGACCACACCGAGTGGAATTTGCCTCAGTGAAGTCTGCTGCCTGTCGTGCTCCCCCTTTGGACATGCTGCTGGTGAAGCTAATGGATCTGCTCTGATGCTGTCTGAAGCTGGCCCACCAGGTGTGTTGGGGCTGGGGTCTCTTGCGGTGGACTTTGGTGCCAGCCAATGCCAGGTGCTTGCTGGACTGACCCTGGGCCACCTGCTTCGAGGTACAAAGCAATCCAGTTTGTGGCTGCCTCTGCTGGGCCTGAGTGACCACGGGAAGGTCCAAGCAAGGCACCAAGGCTGGCTTTTACCAGCACCGGGCCCTGGGGCAGCTCAGCATATGTCCCAAGGTACTTCAAGGTCTGCTTCCACGTGCCCCCAGCTGCCGGCTGCCTATTAGGCTCAGTCCCTGAAAGAGCCTCTGGCAGTACTTGAGTTGCATGAGGCAGGTTCTCAGTGAGTCTCCAGGAAGAGGTGACTAGTGTTCACAGACTGATACAGGCTGGTGAACGCACTGTCAGTGTTGAGTCTAAAGCCCCTCACACATGGTCCAGGGTGCACTAGGTCTATCTGCTCTTGGCTGGGTGCTCACACATCTTAGAGCAGTGCACAAGGCCCCCAGACCTGGCTTTCTTCATAAGAGTGGAATTGAAAGGTTGAAACTGGCCACATCCCAGGAGTTAAGGTGTCTGGGACCCACAGTCTGAGATCAGCCTTGGGAGCTCAAGGGCTCTACAGAGTGTCCATGGGTTCTCAGAGTCCAGAGAGGTGCCTCCTGCTGGGGTCATTCATGGGTCCCCTGGGATATGATGGGGGAGTGAGACCCGGGGGGGTTCATGCAGCTGTGCTCCCGTCACTGGGTCCAGAACAGTTTAGTCCTTCGTGCGTAGCTGATCTTACAGGGGCCTCCCTCCATTTCCTTCCTAAGAGAGCTGCAGTTCTGGTCAGACACCCAATCAGAAGCATGTTCACTGGCCGCTTGGTGTGCACCAGCCTGGCCTTCTGACCCCAAGGTGGGGCGAGCCAGGCTGGCTAGGGGTGCTGGCGTGCTAAGGGTTGTGGTCGGTGCATGAAGGTTTCTGGGGTGGGTTGAAAATAGTGACAGAACCATAAAGGCTCTTAAAGAAAATTTGTGTGTGTGTGTGTGTGTGTGTGTGTGTGTGTCTTCTCCCATGCTAGAACTGAGCAGCCAAAGTAATGCTTAGCACACTCTCAAGGAAGCACAGTTCTGCCTGCACCACTGCCAGACGCCACCAGCACAGTGACAGAGGCACCGGGAGGGAGAAGACAGGACACTTCTCTCCCGCAGTGTCTGTCCATCCCAGCAGTGAGCCCGTCTGCACAGCTGACTGCTGCTGCAGCCAGTGAGGCTTTTGGACATGAGAATGCCATGAACTGATTTATATTTTTTAAAGATCACTCTGATTTATATTTTTATTTACATATCTTAATTTTATTTGTTTACTTCATTTATTTTTATATATTCAAAATTTTCTTAAAATTTTATATTACAGTTGATATTCGATATTAGTTTCAGGTTTACAGCATGGTGGTTAGACACTTATAAAACTTACAGAGTGGTCCGGCCGAGAAGTCTAGTATGGGGTAGCTTTTAAAAGAGTATCAATCTCATTCATGAGGGGTTTGCCCTCATGATCTAATCACTCTCAAAGGCCCCCACCTTCTATCTGTTTTAATTGAGTTGATTGGGGCGACCTTGGTTCGTCAAATCACACAGGTGTCAGGTACACCGTGCAGTGCCGCATCACCTGTGCAGAGTGCCTTCACCAGCCCGAGTCTCCCTCCCTCACCATGTATGCGCCCTGCACCCTCTCCACTCCCCCCGCCCCCTTCCCCTCTGGACACCACACTGTGATTTGACACTTGAGATGAGAGCTGACATGTGTCCTGAGAGTAGGTGGGATTCAGACCAGGGGTTTTTAACCGGTGTGCTGCGGCACATGGTGTCCTGCAAGAAGTTTTAGAACATGCACTATCTGACCATTTAGTCAGGGACCCTGGTCTCTTTTCAAGGCTTTTATATATGTTTTTCTTTTTCTCTCCATTTTTCCCCTCGTTTCTCCTTTCTCTCTTTCTCTCCTCTATTCTCAGATGTTTCTAATGAATTGACCATTACATTTCCTAAGTTCTGAAGTGGCCAACAGACCATAGAAAGACATTTCTTTAGGCTCCTGGTTGAAGCCATGTTGTCATTTTTTAAAAATCTGACAATCTAAGGGAAAAGGGTCAGTGCCCCTGACTAAACAGTCAGGTATTTCATGTTTTAAAAACCTGCGTGGCACACGGGGAGATCACTCAGATGAAGAGGGTGAGGTGTGCTTCAGGTACAGAGAGTGGACACGCATCCAGGAGGCAGGAGAGATGAAGCCAGCAGACCAGGGCAGCCGTCCCTCAGAGGTCTGTGAGTGAGGGGACAGAGCAGGTGAGCAGAAGACCCTCTATGAAGAAGGGAGGATGGGCGACGGGGACCCTCCATGGAGGAAGCAGGGCAGGGAACAGAAGACTGGGAAAGGGCACAGCAGCGGGGACAGGGGGCCCTCCACGGATGTCACAGGTCCCTCATCCCTTGTCCCTCCTGCCCTTCCCCAGCCATAAAAGGTCCCCATTACCCCTATCCTGTCCCAGTCATGGAGAGTACCATACACCCACTGCCCTGGCCCCTCCATGCAGGGTCCCCATCTCCCCTGCCCCACCCCCTCCGTGGAGGGTCTTCCGTTTCCCTGCCCTGTCCCTCACTCACAGGTCTCTTCCTGCCGTGCACTCTGGTCTCTGGTCTTCAGGTCTCCTGCCTCTGGGCCTCGTGCTCAGGTCACTGTTCCTGAAGTACTTGCCTCACCACCCTCCTCTGTGTAAATCCTACCTGTGCTCTCAAGGCCAACCTCAAATAGGAATTCAAATGTCAGATCACAGCACGATCTTTAAATAATATACATGAGGTGATACCATTCTCATGCCTAAAATCTTTCATTGTTGTGATAGCACTTTCAGCCCACCTGAGGGCCCTTTATCTGCTCACCTGCCCTGCACCCCAGCCAGCCTGGCTGTCACTGTCCTGCGGGCACTTGCTGTCCCTTTTGGAGACGCTTCCCCAATTCTCCATGTGCCCAGCTAAGTCTGTCATAACAGTTATTCTGGGTTTGAATATGACAAGATCTTGGGGGGCCCTTCCCTGACCCTGCTGGGTAGTCACTGCATAGGTCCCAACGCAGCACCGTGAGGTATCACAGGACAGCAGGTCACAGAGCTAAGACAGGTCACAACGGCGAGACAGGTCATGGAGGTAAACCGTCCTGGGTCAGCCAGGGAGGCCAAGTAACCTGCTGAGGCTGGATGAAGGGACAACAGGCCAAGGTTTTGGGGGGCCCCTGGAGTCCGGGAGCGGCTCTGGCAGGGACAAGGGAGGCAACTGTCCCGGAAGGAGTGGATTCTGCCAGCAGCGCAGGAGCAGGGGCCAGGGCCTCCTGCAGCCTCAGGGGCTGAGCACAGCCTGACGCACCTGCTCAGGGTTCTGACCCACAGCTCCTGCGATGGGTCGCACACTGTGTGGTGTGGGCCACTCTGTCTGAGGCCAGGTGTTAGGGCCGCAATGGAAATCCAGTATCGTCCCTACCTCTCCCTAGTCTCATCACCTAAGTCTGTACATCTTCCAAATACAGTGCTGTTCTTGCTCACCTGTCTCTCAGCACCTGCACGGTGGCCTGTGAAGGCCCTGCCCCTGAGACCCAGGCACAGTGAGGGCCACAGAGGATCAGACAGCACACACGTGTTGAAAAAGTTCAGAAGGGAAGTGCTCTTCTCTGATTTCTTACAGTTTTATTTTAGTAATAAAACTGATTCATTAACCTGTAAATACATATGATTTCTTCCACTTCATTAGGACATCCCAAATGAATAAATTCATGAATGAAAAAACCTAATTTTTTTTTGGTCAATACCTGCATGTCAATTTTCGGTCCAGAGTTGCAGTTGCCACTCTGTGAGCTGCCTCGTGGCAGGAGAGGGTCCTGACTGCAGACAGGCTCACACTCGGATGTGTCACCTGTCCCCATCCCCACACACCTGCCCTCAGGCCTCAGGGGGCCAGTTCAGTCTAGTGTTGCTCCAGAGGGTCCAGGGGACCCCCATCACAGGGCTGCAACAGCCCTGGTGATCTCAGCTCCTTGAGTTTGAGTTTTGGTTCATTTCTTTCTGGGGACCAGGAGTTGTGGCCATTGGAAGTGGGGACAGCTCGGATGCTGTGTGCTCATGGCTGCAGGCCTGCAGGGGGCAGGTGATGTGGGGTGGCCCCTCCTGAAGCCCCTCACTAGCTGGCCCACTGTCCAGCTCCCCCACCAACAGCAACTTCCCGCCAGTTCTGTTTGGGGCACCCAGGAACAGTTTCAGGGACACAGTGACATCCAGTCATGATGGGGCAGCCTGTGCCCCTGGCCACAGGTTTTGCTGAGGTGGCACCTGAGTGGAGATGACCTTCCTCAGCGGTGGTCCTGGTGGTGAGGGCTGAGCAGGGGCCCAAGGGCCTCTAAGCAGTGGTTCTCAGGGAGCTGGAGCTGGACCGAGGCCAGAGTCTTTGGGCATGAGGGGTGGCTCCATCAGGGGGCCAGGTGCCCTGGCCCCTGGGGTGGCCTGGGAGCTGCCCCTCCAGCTGCCGACCTGCCCCGGGGCTGTGCAGGCTCAGCTCAATGGCTTGACAAGTAGGGCTGCCAGATACAGCCAATCAGGCGTGAACTATTGCACGAGACACGTGAATATGGAAAGGTTATTTGTTGTTCATCTGAAATTCAAGTTTAACTGGGTGCACTATTGACAAGGCCTCTGGGTGCAGGGTACTAGGAACGCAGCCTCAGAGTCTGGAGCCTGGGTGGCTCATGAAAAATTAGGTGTTCCTGCAGGCCTCGGTCTCCCCACCTGTCAGGCGTCACTGGACAGACAGCTCCCATATAATTGAGGCGCAAGCAGCTCAGAAACCAGCTCCAGGAGGCCTGAGGGAGCGAGCCAGCCAAACCCCGGAGAGCCCTCCCGGCCACGGCCACCAGAGGGCAGCAGCACCCAGTGCCGAGGGTCCCCTACAGGTCAGGCCCTGGCCAAGTTGTCAGGTCACTCAGTCACTGAGCAAACTCTGACAGAGCCCATTGGGACAGGAGGGCTGTGAGGATGAGAGTGCAGCCTGACGCAGGGAGACCCAGGACCTGCCACATCAGGGTACCCAGGGCTTTGAGGAAGGGGCTCCTGACAGCCTTGTTCCCACACCAGGCTGCTTCCCCTGAAACCCTTCCTGCGTCCCGACAGGGGAATCCCACCCCAGCTCAGCCCTAGCCTCCTGCCTCAGGCCCAGTGAACAGTAGGTGGGTCTCTGCAGCTTGTCTTCTTGCTGCCCCCTGCTGTCGGGAGTGGGTAATGCCCGCCTCCAGTCACCTGCTGAAGTGCCCTCAGACCCTGCAGGCCTGGGCTCTGCTCACAGCCCACCCCACCCTGGCTGTGCAGCAGGTGAGGGCTGGAGAAGCAGAGGGTGCTGCCCTCGCCCATCCCCCCACCCCCAGAGACAGCCCTGATGCCAAGGTCCAGGTCCTTGTCTCCACCCACCTGTTCCAGGGCTGCCTGCTTCACTCCTCTGCATGGCTCTGTCTGAGCTCTTCCCACCCCGGGGATGCCTGACAGGGGCTCCTGGTCCCAGCCCCGGCTCTGCCCCACATGTAGAGGATCCAGGGCCGCTCCCACAGCTTGCTCTGAGGCAGAACATCAGGGCAGATCCTGTCCCAATGGAGGACTTCGCACACCCCAGGGGTTTTGGCACTTCCTTCCCTCCCAGCACCAGCTGGTCAGCGTGGCCATGAGTGTGTGGAGGCCCAGCTACTGCGGGAGCCAGGAGGCTCTGACCTCGGCCAGCACCCCCAAATTCCCGGATCCCAGCACAGGGAGGCTCGGAGAGCACGTGCACCACCTGCCAATCATTTGCCACCTTAGTCCTGTTGCTGAAGACACCCTTGCCTGTCAAACTGCATTGCCCATGAATCACCTGGGCAAGTTCTGATGCTGTGGGTCTGCGATGGGCCTGAGGGTCTGCACTGCCTCCATGGTCCCCCCTGATACCCAAGCTGCTGGGTCACGGGCTACACTCTGAGTATCAGCTTCCAGAGCCAAGTTCCACAGATGTGTTGCCCGTAGCCCATGCTTTAGGGAAAGCTGGTGAAGTGGCTCTGAAACTAGCCTGCAGCAGCCCGAGGGGCGTGTGGGAGGGTCCTGAGCAAAGTCTTCACTGAGGAGAGCAGTTCACGGACTCAGGGACACACACAGGGACTGGGAATCCAGGTTACAGTGCTGTCTCCGGGGTGCCCAGGCCTGCACCTGCTCTCGGTTCCAGGTTCTGCACAGCCACGTCTTGCCCGATGTCCTTGGGTGACAGGGCACTTTGTCTCTGGACCTCTGCCCTCATGGGGACTCTGCCATGAGGTTGAAAGCTGACACTTCAAAAGAAAGGAGGGCCGGGCATGAACGGCTCCTGACTGCATAGCAGGTCGAGTGGCCAGGCACCGGCCCCCGGGGGCCTCTCTCAGCAAAAGTCAGGCTGCAGGGGTCAGAGCACCCAGGGCGGGGGGGTGCGTCTCGGCATCACCCCTCCACTTCAGAGTTATCTCTCCTTCTCCAACACTGTCTGCACGCTGGGTGGGAGGTACGGAAAACCTCTGCACTTCCCCGTCAAGGCCTGGACAGGATCTGGGGAGTGCTTGGTGATGGCCTCTCCTGAGGCCTGGCCTGCGTAGGCAGGTGGAAGGGCCATTGTACCCAAGAGTGGAGCCCGGTGGCACATTGCCTTCTCTGAAACAGCTTCAGCTCAACCCCTGAGACCAGTTTCTTAGGTGAAGATGAGGAAAAGGAGACTCAGGAGTGGGGAAACTGTTCGGAAGGGAGGCCATCTCCAAGACTTTCTCCGGGCCCTGTCAGCGTGGATGTTTGGGCTTCAGTGTTGAGAGGGCAACTGGACCAAATGCTCCACTTAGAGGAGGGCTGGCCCAGGCCCAGGGCTCGCCCGGTGGGTGTCAGGGATGCCTGGGCTTCCTCTGAGCCTCAGAGTCCACGTCTGTAAAACCTCTCTGAGAATTAGGGCATGAAGTCAACGCACACAGGTCCCGGTACAGGTGCGACAGCCAGCCACTTAGAGAGAGGGCTTCACACACTGTCCTCCATTTCCTTTCTAACTGCTCCCCAGGGTGCAAAGCCCGAAGGACCTCTTCCCCACACGATACAGCCTGGTAGAACCACAGCCTGGAGGGGCCCCTCCTCACCTCCCCACTGCCCCCTGCTGCCCTCGCAGGCTGAGGGAAAGGTCGTGGCTCCACCTGGCCCGCTACTGCTCCCCCTGGAATGGCAATGGTGAAGAGAGGGCCAGAGCAACTACACATGGTGTGCCGTCCCCCGGAGAGGATGCAGGGGCTGCCGGCCCCGACTTCTCAGGCTTCTCAGATCTCAGTCCCAAACCCCATCTCTAGTCCTGCCCTTGACCCAGGGCTGGGCATCTGTTCCAGGCAGGCCAGTGGCAGTGCTGGCCCTGAGTGCCCTGTCTGATTGGTCCACGGATTTATCACCTTTGGTTCCCCAAGTCCCCATAGAGTGACAGGGACACAAGACAACCAAGATGGTTGCGATCAAAGTTCACGGGCTGTTAGGAGGCCATGGAGCCAAAGTGACTGGGTTTAGCAGCACTGACATGACGCCCAAGGGCCAGCAGAGCAGGACGGCTGTGACAAGGGTCAGGGGGGCCCTGCAGAACTGCTGACGACTCTCGAAGCACTTGAGGTCAGCAGAGCCGTGGAAGGTCTGGCGCTGAAAAGAGGGGCCTGGTGGAAAGTCTTCATTCAGAGTGCTGGACCCCTAGGGGGCACCCCCTCCACCCAGCCAGCAGACCACCCTCTCCATCCATTACCAGAGTGTTCCCACCTCCCTGAGGCAGCCCTTGAGCCGGACTGTGGTTGTTGTTACTGCGGCTTCCTCCTGCTGCAAGCAGCTGCCACCATCCTGCAGGTGGCGTCTCACTGGAATTTGCCCCCAGACCACCAGCCTGGGGGTGGTGTGCCAGGGGCAAGGCAATTTCAGACACACCCCGCGTCCCTGTCATCACCCCACGTCCCCTCCAGACATCGACTGGGGTCCCAGGCAGCCCCACTCCCCAGCTTCCTGGCTGGGAGACGTCGGGCAAGTTACCTAAGCTCTCTGTGAACTAAACCACGCAACTCCTGCCTTGCAATCCCTGTTGAGAGGCTGAGCAATAGTGTCTGTACAGATCCTCAGAAATAGGAGGCGATGCTTCCTCACCCAGCAGATGGCTTAACTAAGAACCGAAAGGCTCCCAGACTGGCCTCAGACTCACCCTGACCCACCCTAATGGGTGTCCTCTGAATTATCTCCACCCTGTAGTGAATCCTGCCTCGAGGCCCGTTGGGATCTGTGGGTGAAACCAGGGGCTGCTCTGGGGGCAGACAGGGACAGAAGCTGCCCGGGCCCGGCCACCAATGCTGAGGGGGACAGGACCAGGCTGCCCGACCCCGGGGCAGAGGAGGAGTGTCTGGTGTTCCAGCCTGGGTTGCCCCCGGGACTGGCTCACTGGTAAATGTTGTAGGAACAAAAGAAACCCATCGAGAAAATGAAAGAGCAACCCACTGAATGGGAGAACATATTTGCCAGTAATACATCTGATGAGGGGTTAATATCCCAAATTTATAAAGAACACATACAAGTCAACACCAAAAAAGACAAGCAATCCAACTAAAAAATGGGCTAGGACCTGCATAGTCGTTTCTCCAAAGAGGATGTAGAGATAACCAGTAGTCATATGAAAAGATAATGTCACTACTCATCAGAGAAATGCATATTGAAACCACATTGGAACATCACTACCACCTGTCAGAATGGCTATCACCAATAAATCAACAACAGGTGCTGGTGAGGATGTGGACAAAGGGGAACCCTCATGAACTGTTTGTGGGAATGCTGATTGGTGCAGCCACTGTGGGGAAAAGTATGGAGGTTTCTCATAAATATTAAAAATGGTGCTGTGTTATGACCTAGCGGTTCCACTTTTGTGTATATATCTGAAGAAAGCGAAAACACTAATTTGGGATAATATATGCGCCCTCTGTTCATTTGCCATTATTTGCCATAGCCAAGCTGTGGAAGCAACCCAGGTGCCCATCAACAGTCGAGTGGTTTAAAACGTGGTGGTACTTATATACAATGACTATTACTCAGCCACAGAAAAGAATGATGTCATGTGCACATTTCTGTCACATGGATGGACCTGGAGGGTAGGTAGTAGGCATAGTGAGTAAGTCAGTCAGAGAGAGACAAACAGTCCGTCTTTGTCTTGAGGCAGTAGTCCGTTTTGTCTGGTTGCTTAGCAGACCCCCTACCCCGTATCGTGAAAGTGGGCACGTAGTACCTACCAGACAGAAGCTGATAGATAAGGAAGAAAGAAATCACTGGTGTGTCCAGTTTAAACACCTTTTTAATTTTACACTTTGTTGATCTGAAGATCTGTCCCTTAGCACAATGTATTCCTGTAAATGGTTAAGATTACCATGAATGTTTGTGCTTACACAGACTTAACATGTGGTGTGAGAGGCATCCAAAATACACCCCACCTCAATCTGATGTCTGATTTTGCTAATTCACGATACCAAAGTGAAATCACAGCCACCGAATATGCAAACGTTCTTATTGATGTGATGAGATTTTTTTTCTATGCCGAACAGTTGTATTTTTCATTTTCCAGAAGAGAATCCCTTGTAATACTTTTAAAAAACTATTCAAAGTTTATTTAAATTGTTCATGGAACAGAGTGTTGACATCCTCAACATTCATAAATACGCTTGTAGAAAACCGACGGGCCTGAGAGGAGCGCAGCAAGCCCGAGGGGTCTCCACTCCCACCTCCTTCTCACACTCAGACCTCACGTCACTTCCTGCACCAAAGGCCCTCTTGCCTGTCCCAAGCCTCCCTGTGGTGCCTAGTCCCACATGCAAAACCTCTGTGACACCACACAGAGAGACAGTTCTCGAAGGCTCAGCCCTGGAGAAAGAGCCCTTGGCAGGACAGCAGAGCAGCCTTTGTGAGATGCTGATGCTTTATCAGGTACCTCCCCTCTCTCCTGAAGAACATCCTCCTGTGGACTGGCCGCTTTTGGTCCATGTTACATGTGCTTTATTTTCACCTTCTTCATCCCAAGTATGATCATTACTCAGGCCTGTATCCACCTGCATTGTCTTGCTCCTGCCATTCTGTTCACACCTGAACTTCCTGAATGTTCTCTGCAATATCCTTCCCTACTTCACCTGCCGCTCATTTCTCCACTCAGGGCGAGGTGCCCTCAGGCTCCCCATTCTCTCTCCTGCCCTGCTGGGGCAGAGTTTACAACAAACCACTTCGTGCCCAGGCCAGTGACAACCCTCTGTCGGCCCTGCTGGCGTTTCGGGAGCATCTGACGCTGAAGCATCATCCTGCACTGAAGCCTGACCATTACCTGGCTTCTCTGTCCTCACCACCTTCTGAGTTCCTCCTGCCCTCTTTCCTTTGTCGACCATCCCGCCCCGTCTTGTCTCAGGGGGTCTTGCGGTCCCTCAGAATTCTGAGCCAGGCGCCACACTTCGTCCTCTGCACGTACAGTCTCAACCCCCCAAATTGTTCTAAATGTCATCTCTGCAATTATGACTTCATATGCACGTCGTTACTCGGTCCCATCTCCAAACACGAGGCCTCTGTTTTACCTGCTCCCTAGGAGACCTGCCCTTTACATGTCCACAAAGGATGACCATGCACCTACCTGGCTAATGCAGGCGGCTCCTGGGGAGGCGGGCTCAGCACTGCTTGCTCTGGAAGCTCTCGCTGACCCTACAAGAGTTACATGCCCCAGGACCCCCTGCTGGTGTCTTATGCATGAGCATGGCTTTAACGGAGGGAGGGCTCAGTGACCACCAGCCTGGAAGAGGCGCTGTGGCAGCAGGCAATGGGTCTGCCTTGTGCCTTGTATCTGGCACCCACGGGTGGGGTCCCGTGAACACGTTTCAGTAACGTGACCTTAAAGAAAAATTAACCAGTATTCTCATGGAGTCAGGAGAGGGTGTCCAACACGGCAATACTGTCCATTAGAAACGTAATCTTGAAATTCCCGTGTTTTCCCTTTCCATTAAGTCAAAACAGTAACATTAAATTCCTGTTTTTATATGTTTTTTAAAAAGATTTTATTAATTTTTAGACAGAGGTAAGGGAGGGAGAAAGAAAGAGAGGGAAACATCAATGTGTGGTTGCCTCTGGCGCGCCCCCTACTGGCACAACCCAGGCATGTGCCCTGACTGGGAATCCAACCTGCCACCCTTTGGTTCCCACTCCCATGCTCAAGCCACTGAGCTGCACCAGCCAGGGCTAAATTTCTGTTTCGGTATAAGTAAGATACACTTTAAATAAGGTTGAACTTTCATACATGCTGCTTCAAAGGTCTGAGTGTTAAAATTAAAATTTTTAAATTTTATATTGACATTTATTTAATATTAAAGTATTTACATACTTTAAAGTTTAATACAATGACATTTTAACATTAAAATATTTTTAAATTTTACATTTGATATTTATATTGAATCTTAAAATATTTTAATAATTTAAAAAGTTGAAGGAAATGCTCTTTTGATGATCTCCCTCTTGAGTTATCCTTTGCTCCACTGGTGTAACGTTGTAATGTTGAAAAATCACCATAAAAGTCTAAAATCCTGTACAGAGGTCTCTTCCTGCACTCCGGCCCTGGTGGCCGCACCCCAGTTCACTTCTGCAGTGGCCCCAACAAGGCCCAGTCCTGCCCTACCCTTTCGGCGCTCCAGTCTCTGAGTCCTTGGGCATCTCCTGCAGAAACAGTCCAGAATCTGTAAAGTGAACCAAACACGCTGACTCCCAGCTTCAAAGCCCTCAGTAAAGGATTCTTTGTAAAAATGGCTTCGCTGGAGTTTTTGTGCACAGTAAAGCTGAAAACTCGGGGGAAAGCGCAGAAAAGGCAAGGTTCTCTGCTCAGTACCTAAGGGAAGTGCCCTGGCAAGGCCCGGGCAGAGCTCGGGGTTCAGCAGGCAGGGCCGCCAGAGGAAGGTGTTTTGCTCAGTATTACAGCAGCTGGAAGTTGCTCGGTGGGGCCACGACTTGACATGAAGGTGGATCTGTCCTGAGACCCAACCCTGAAAAAGAAGCTTGCAGGGAACCAGCTGCAGAAACTTCGTGTTAATCAAGCCCGCGACGCCCCCTGGCGGCCGTCCCCTGAATCACCGGCGTGCTCAAGGCCGAGACCTAGTCCTGGCTGGTGGCTGGAGTGATGCTGCCCTGCTCCATTGCTGCCGGCTCCCTTGGCGAGGCTGTTCTTTGGAGCCACAGCAGAAACAACGGGAGAATCTCTAATTTTTGTAGACGGTTGAAGAAGATTCCCCCTCCGTCATGCCTACATGACAAAAACGACTTGAAATTTCCTTGGAAAGGAGGGGCTGTCTCCCACAGGCAAAAGACACAACGCACCTGCTTCCACCATGCGATGCTCCAGCAGATCTTCCAACTCTTCACAGCAGGACACAGCCGTGCACACGGAACCGCTCCCTCCTCTGCCAGCTGCTCGGGAGCCTGGTCACAGCCTAGAACACCTGGATCAGATGGAAGTCCCTGCTTGGGAATTCTTGTCCCTGCTTGGGAATTCTTGTCCCTGCTTGGGAGTTCTTGTCCGGAAGTCTGTGCAAAGGATCCATCACCACCACAAAGAGCAGAAATACAGCCCCTGGGCCTGGGAGGTTGTCAGAGTCGGAGCTGAAGAATGCCCTCCCCTCAGGAAACAATCTTCAAAGAAAAGTCTGAAATGAACAAGAAAGTGACATTCATAACTCTCTGTATGCTAAGCCCCAGGTCGACTCACATTTCTGCATAGGCTGAGAAACACATGAAATCAAAATCGTGGGGTTATTTAAAAAATACATAGTAAGTCATGAATTTACAAAATCATGATTAGACAGAAGAACATGACCTACTTTCTTAAGTAATTTAATGACAATTTGCTTTACCTTTTTACGTTTTTGGAGGAGTTCAGGGAGAAGCACAGGTTTGAAAGGCGATAGTCAATCAAAGAAAGATACATCAAAGTTAAGAGTTGCAGGCTTTTCTCCTACTAAACTGGTCCTCTGAGAAGAAGTAGTCGAAAAGAAAAAGATACAGGATAAAAGTGTATTAAAATATTACCCACAAATTCTAGACAGCCTACTAAAGCATTGGTGAGGTCTTCTGGGGCAAAGATTCAAGAAATCCTCGCAAACTGATACCTTTCCCTGCTATCTGAGAAATTCACACAACACACACAGACAGTGGATGGAACTGAGCTGATTCCTTTCACCTCAGCACCTCACCTACATCTTCACTGTGACAGTGGTGTTGGCTCAGGGCCCCAATATCTAATCTCCATCAGGACTCACAGAAGCAGCCCTGCCTACGGGGATTTGAAAAACAAACACTTTCCACTCAACTATTGCTCTATCCCTTTGACTTTGTACTCTGAGTAGCAACCTTGAAGCTGAACCCACAACAGAACCAGAGCACCTGTGCAGGTGGGCAGCACGATGGGTGGGGGAAGGCATTGTACAAGGGGGTAAATGCCATCAGTAAAGCAGGGACTGAAGAGAGGGTGGGAGGAAGAGTACCAGGTGCCACAATCAGCCAATAAATAGCGTGTGTCTTTCCCCCCTCAGGCTGGATGACCCCTCTGGGGAATTTCTACCCACTGCTCCTTGCTGCCAGAATTTAAATCAGTTACAACTGCGACCCAAGTGCTGAACGTATTCCATATTTCCCAGGACTGTTTTTAATTCTATAGGTCCTCAGCTTTTGGTAGGGATTTTCTGACTAGTGGTGGAACTGTTCTTTGAGTCTTAGTAGACAAGTACTATTCTGAGATTTATATAGAAAACATGTAAGGATTTAAATTCCAGAATAAATGAAATCAAGAAGTTTGATAAGAATTTCATAAATGAAAATGCAAATTTGATAACAAAAATAGGAAACATGTCTTGTAAATTTTAATACAAGGTTAGGGCAAACATCAGTTACATAAATACATAACTATGATAAGATGAACATAATTAATAAACAAACGATGAATAAATAACATCAGGGCAGTCGCCTCTCTTAGGGCCTGATTTCCCAGGAACTGAACTTTGTAACATTTTCTTGCTTAATACTCTGATAAAAGGTTTGCTGAATTGAATTCAGTAAATTCTGTGGCTGAAGCAGGAAGAAGAGCCATCTCCCACGGCCTCGGTCCCACGAGCCAGGGCACATTCCCTGGTGAGAACTGTGTCAAGGAGACTCCAGGTCTCGGTCCTCAGTTTTTAGCCTTTCTTACAACATTGTCACTGAAGAGGAGCATCTCATGACTGTCATTCAGACAACTTCCCAGGCAGATTTGTAACTGAGAAAACAGGGTCCCATTCTTGTGGCGCCTTGGTGTATGACCCAACAATTAGTACTGGAAGAAACAGGCTTTTATTTACAATATTCCAACCTTGCAGGAGCTGGAAACACTTCAGCTTGAAGCCCTGTTTTTCCTGAGACCCAGCCTCTCCTTGCTCCCCAAAAGGCTATAAGCCAAAGCCAAGCCCAGTAGTTCCCCATCTCCTTATCTGTGCTTACCCTGGCTGTGCAAACAACCTCGCAGCAGCTCTCTCCTTCAGGATCTGGGGAACGTTGCCCTCCACCTCCGCCTAGGAAAGTATGTGCTGTGTTGCATTGGATCATGGTGGAGTCCAGGAAAGGCACAAGTCCTAAAAGAGGGGCCTCTCTGCTGCATAGAACTCCATTGTGTAAATAGACCATAGTTTTTTGATCCACTCATTTGCTGATGGGCACTTTGCGGCAGCATGGATGGAACTGGAGAGCATTATTCTAAGTGAAATAAGCCAGACGGTGAGGGACAAATACCATATGATCTCACCTTTTACTGGAGCATAATCAACAGAAGAAAAAAGCAAACAAAATATCACCTGAGACATTGAGGTTAGGAACAATCTAGCAATAGCCAGGGGGGAGTGGGGAGGGGACAGTGAGGAGAGGGGATTACAGGAACTACTATAAAGGACACATGGACAAAATCAAGAGGGAGAGTGGAGGTGGGGGAGGGAGGGGGGTTCAGCTGGGGTGGGGTGGAGGGATGGGGAGAAAAGGCATACAACTGTAATTGAATAACAATAAAATTTTTTTAAAAATTAAAAAAAAAGACAATTAAGGAAAGAAAAAAAAAGAGTGGCCTCCCCGTGTGTCCTGAGTTCCAAGAGTCCAGATAGAGTTCAGGTCTGCAAGGCATGGTCCTTGATGGCTACTGAGTCGGCTAGGGTGGGCACACTCCAAGCAGCAGCATGCCATTCTCTCCCTTACTACACCAGGCCAACGGCTGGATCCTGACTGCAAGCCTAGCTGCTACATCATGGCTCCTTCTCTTCGACACTCACTCTGCCCACATGGCTCCTATCTCGACACTGGCAGTGTGGTTGAATCTTCCTCACGTGGCTGCCCTCTTTACTACAGACCAGCACAGCTGCTACCTCCTCCCTCAGCCTTCGTGGTGGACCAGCCTCTCTCCTTGCCCGCCCTTTGTTTAAATCCTGGCCTGGAGCTTCCTATAGGACCTCCTACGCAGCTCCTCCCACGATGAGCTACATTTGCCAGTTTCCTGTGTCATTTACATTCTCTTAGCTGCCACCTTGACTGACTCAGTGATGCAGAGGAAACCTCCTCCTTGCCTTTCTCACAGGTGCTATACGAACCCCTGGCTTTGTCACAAGTCACCATATATTCTGGAAGGCCTGTACGCACCTTTAGCCCCCGGGCGATAGCACAGCTACTAGCTAACCATCAGCTTGCCATTGTTATAAAAAGCATTTTAAGCCATATCATCCCCCAACCCATGGTCTGTGGAGTGGGGACATGCTCTATATTGGGGTCCTTTGGCTTTACACCCTGTTTCACCATCACTGTGTTTCTTCTCCTACAGGTAGAGACTGATGCCCTAGAAGTAGCTCCCAGAGCAGGGAAGTTCCTGCCTCTCCTATCTCTTCCCAGAGCAGTGATCCAGTGTCCCAGCTGCCGACCGAGTCCCACAAGCAGCTGGCTCAGGAGGGTCATGTCTCAGGTGGCAGAGGCGCCCTCTGTGAGCACAGGTGGAGACCTGCTGCTGGGTCCTGTACAGGACAGGGAGGGCCTGGGCCTGAGGGACTGGCTGCCACCCACTGGCACCCCAGGAATCCAAAGTCTTTTCCGCCATTCAGACAGAAGAATGGGGACCTTCTCCTCACTGGGCTCAGAAGCAGCCAGTTCCCCCTGCTGAGCAGGACCTGGTTGTGAAGCAGGTCATGGTGTTACCGGACAGGGGCCGGGCCCTGAGTGGGTCTGCCTAGCTGTAGAGAAAAGGGGGTTTGGGGACAGATTCAGGGAATTAGCCTGGGACCAGCTGCCAGATGCCCATTGCCTCAGAGTTTAGGAGACTGTGCCTGTGAAGAAAGAAGTGGGGGCAGGGGATATATCAGAAAAAGTATTACTAAGAACAGTGTCAGAAACTTTATTGTTCATGTTTTCTTTTAGTTTAATGGATTTGGGTCTTACATTTAAGTCTTTAATTTATTTTGAATTTATTATTGTATATGGTGTAAGTAGGTGGCCTCGTTTCATTTTTTCCATGTGTCTGTCCTGTTCTCCTAACATTTATTGAATCTACTGTCTTTACTCCACTGTATATTTTACTCTCCTTTGTCATAGATTAACTGATCACATCAGCATAGGCTAACTTCTGGGCTCTCTGTTCTGTTCTATTGATGGATGTGTCTGTTTTCATGCCAGCACCGTATCGAGTACAGCAATACCTCCAACTTTGTTTTTTTCTCAAGGTTTCAGCGGCCATTCAGGGCCTTCTGTGAAAAATACCGTTGGTATTTTGACAGTAATTGCATTGAATATATAGATTGCTTTGGGTAGTATGGACATTTAAATAATTCTTCATACTCATGAGCGCAGTACATGCTTCATTTATTTGTATCTTTATTTTCTTTCTTTAGTGTCTTACAATTGTTTCAGTACAGGTCTTTTACCTCTGTGAATAATGGATAATTTACTCCTGGGTATTTTATTTTCTTATGCAATTGTAAATGAGATTGTTTTCTTAATTTCTGTTTCTGATAGTTTGTTATTGGTATATAAAATGCAACCAATTTCTGAATATTAATTTTATATTTTGCTATTTTACTAAATTCATTTATTAGTTTTAACATTTTTGGAGGAAATTTAAGGTTCTTTCTATAGGATCATGTCATCTGCAAATAATGTCAATTTATTTCATTCTTTCCAATTTGAGTGCCTTTTATTTCTTTTCTCTGATTGCTGTGGCTTGGCCTTTTATACTACGTTGAGTAAAAGTGGTTGAGATGAACCTCCTTGTCTTGATCCTGATACTAAGGAGAACACTTTTAGCTTCTCCACAATGAATATGATGTTGGCTGTGGGTTTGTCATACAAGGCCTTTATTATGTTCAGGTATGTTTCCTCTACTCCCATTGATCTGAGAGCTTTTATCATAAATGGGGGCTGGATTTCATCAAAAGCTTTTTCTGCATTTATTGACATGCTCATATCATTTTTTACTTAATTTTGCTTATGTGGTTTATTACATAAATTGATTTGCAGATAGTGAATGAACCAACTTGCATCCCAACAATAAATCCCACTTGATCATGGTGTATGATTTTTATAATGTATTGCTGAATTGCATTTGCTAATTTTTTGTTGAAGAGTTTTACATCTGTCTTTATCAGTGATACTGGCCTATAACTTTTTTTTGGTAAAGTTATTTGTCTGGTTTTGGAACCAGGGTAATGCTGGCCTTGCAAAATGCACTTTGGAGCTTTGTCTTCTCTTGGATTTTTTAGGAATAGTTTAAGGATAGGTGTTAATTCTTCTTTGAATGTTTGCTAAAATTTCCCTGTTTAGCTATCTGGTCCAAGGAGTTTGTTTTGAGGGTTTTTTTGTTTGGTTGGTTGGTTTTTTAAACTCACATCCTAAAAGTGTTACAGAATACATTCCTATTAAACATCTTATTAAACTTACTGCCATCCAAAATAAAAAATAACAAAATACTCACAACAGAAATAAAACCAGATGGCTAAAATTTGAAATGCGGCCTCAGTTCTTTAGGGTAAACTAGATAGCAGTTTTCTCCTCCCTTACCAAAACTGGTTTGTGGGCTTCTGATAATTCACTGTGACAGTAAAACGTGATGGGAACTGGCATTGACAGGATTTTCAAAGTCTTCATTATGACTTTTCACCTGCGTCATCGTTTTCAGCAGGCGAGGCACTCGTTTTCTCTCTGCGGGACAGTTTTCTGTGCTTCCCTGAGTATGCGCAGGCTCTGCATCACCGTCCTTCTCTCTGTTCCCCCGCCCGACCGCTGGTCCTACCGCTCTGTGATGGGCCTGTGTCTTCTCCAGGCTCTCTAGGGGCCACTTTTTTTTTTTCTTCAGCTGTTTTGCTATCTACATGGGCGGCTGAGGAAGAGTTTTTAGAGTCCTTAGTTTTTTTGTGCTTAGAAGTTTGACTGTGGTGGCTGGAGCGGGAGGGGCAGGGATTTTCTGGTCTTTGCGCCCCTCTGTCTGTTCTTCCCTGGGCCCAGACAGAATTCTGCGAAGGCGTGTGGTGCTTCCAGGCGAACCCTAGGAGCTTTCTCCCGTCTCTTGCTGTATCAACAAAATACTCCAGAGCGCTCCGTCTAATATTGGGAACAGTATTTTCCACAAGAGCTTCATGAAGAATCGGTTTTACAAGAGGAGATTTAAAACTTTGGCGCGCAGGCCCACCGGGCCTTGGAGGAGGACGGGGGGCTCTCGTACAGCTGCGTTGGGACACGTTCAGACTCTGAAACCTTTCCTTCCGGTAAACAGCCCAAGCGACATTTCCAGTTTTATCAATTAGTTTTATTCTAAAAAATGCTAACGTCATTTTATAAACCAGGAGAAATCTTCTAATTGCACCCTTTGTTTTTTTTAAGTTCTCAATTTCATTTGCCGTTAGTTCTTTGGCATGAAAGTTCGAGCCTCCTTCTCCATCCTTTCCACTTGCTTACACCTTCTTCGACGGAAACGCTATCTGGATTAAAAGGAATTTTAGTCGCATGAAAACGAAGGTTGCTCAAGTCATTTTGATATGGGGTATCCTTGAAGTTCTGTGTGTACTGGGGTCGGTATTTGTACGAACGCCTCCTGGCATAAAAACTTCGCTTCGGTTTGGCGGTGGTGGAGTCAGCACCCTGCGACCTCATCCAGAGTGGGACTGGCGTGGGGCCTGTCGCTAGCTCTCCCGGAGGCTGCGCAGCTGCTCCGGTGTCTGCCCTGTCCTTGCCTCTGCCTCCTGCCCAGGTTCCTCGGGCTCTGGCTCCGAGTCCATCCGCCAGCTAGAGCTGCAGCCCTCTTCTGTGGTGGGCTCACAGAAGCTGACACCAGCAAGTAGGTTGCCCACTGAAGAGGTGGCAGTGGGCGGCTGGGTGGCAGTGGGGGCGGGGGATGCGAGGGGACGTGGGGGGGTGCAGGGGTGCAGGCTTCAGCTATATTCTGGGGCCAGACGAAAGGTTATCATCAGTCTTGTTTATCTTTTCAAAGAACCAGCTCTTGGTTTAATTGATCGTTTTGGTTTTACAGCCTCTCTTTGGCTTATTTCTGCTGATATGTATTATTCCCATCCTTCTAGTCACTTTGAGCTTTGATTATTGTTCTTTTTCTAGTTCTTCTAGGTGTACTGTTATTTTGTTTATTTCAGATTTTTTCTTCCTTCTTGAAGTAGCCCTATATTGCTATATATGTCCCTCTT
Organism: Desmodus rotundus; assembly: GCF_022682495.2. Classification (NCBI taxonomy): domain Eukaryota; kingdom Metazoa; phylum Chordata; class Mammalia; order Chiroptera; family Phyllostomidae; genus Desmodus; species Desmodus rotundus. The sequence continues at coordinate 33,024,056 of NC_071393.1, forward strand.
AGGACTGCTGTTGCTGCGTCCCATAGATTTGGGGTCATTGTGTTTTCATTTTCTTTTTTTCCTTTGAGAGTTATTTATTGATTGATTTGAGAGAGAGAGACAAATACCTGTTTGGTGTTCCCCTTATCCGTGCACTCATTGGGTAATTCTTGCATGTGCCCGGACTGGGGTCACACCCACGACCGCTGCTTATCAGAGGGTGCTCAAGGCAACTGAGCTGCCTGGTCAGGGGTGCTCTCATTGTCTTTGGGCTCAAGGCATCTTGATTTCTTTCCTGATCTCACTGATAACTCATTCATTGGTTTACTGCCACATCATTTAGCTTACATGTGTTTATGTGTTTTTCAGGGGTTTTTTCCATGTAATTGATTTCTAGTTTCATATATTTGTGGTTGAAGAAGATGCTTGATATGACTTTAATCTTCTTAAATTTATTCAGATTTGTTTAGTTTCCTAACATTTGGTATATCAGAGAAAATATTCCATGTGCTTCTAAAAATAATGTTTATTCTGCTACTTTGAGGTGAAATTCTTTAAAAATATCAATTAAATTTATCTGGTCTAATGTGCAATTTAAGGCTGCTTTTTCTTGTTGAATTTCTGTTTGAAAGATCTATCCATTGATGTCAATGGGGTGTTAAAGGCCCCAACTATGAGTGTGTTACTATTGATCTCTCCCTTTACGTCCGTCAATATCTGCTTTATAGATTTAGGTACTTCTATGTTGGTAAATTTGGGTTTACAACGGTTATATCCTCTTGTTGGATTGACTCCCTTATTACAATGAAATGTTTCTTTGTTTCTTATTATAGCCTTCTCTGCTACCCCAGCTGTTTTTTTGTTTCCATTTACATGAAATCTCTTTTTTCTTCTTTTTACTTTCAGTCTGTGTGTCTTTCATCTGAAGTGGGTCTCTTGTATAGAGCATAGGTAAGGGTCTTGTTTTCTTATTCAGCTACTCTATGGCTTTTGATAGGAGAATTTAATCCATATACATTTAAAGTAATTATTGATAGGTACACTCCTATTGACATTTTATTATTCATATTTATGTTCTGTTTTTTCTTCTTTTACTTAAAGAAGTACCTTTAACATTTCTTGTAATACTGCTTTGGTAGTGAACTTTTTAGTGGGTTTTTTTTTTGTCTGAAATCTTATTTCTTCTTCACTTTTAATTCATAGCCTTTCTGGGTAGAGTAGTCTTGGTTATAGGTTCTTGCTTTTCATCACTTTAAATATTTTGTTCCAATCTCTTTTGGCCTGCACAGTTTCTGTTGAGAAATCAGCTGACAGTCTTATGGGAACTCCCTTGTAGGTAGCTAAGTGCTTTTCTCTTGTTGTTTTTAAGATTCTCTCTTTGTCTTTAGCCTTTGCCATTTTAATTATGATGTGTCTTGGGGTGGGCTTCTTTTGGTTCACTTTCTGAGATGCTACATTCTTTGGGCTTGTATGTCTATTTTCTGAACCAGTTTAGGGAAGTTTTCAGTCATTATTTCTTCAAATGAGTTCTCAATTTCTTACTCTTGCACTTCTTCTGGTACCCTTGTGATGTGAATGTTCTTATGCTTGATGTTGTCCCAGAGTCCCTTAAACTATCCTCATTTTTTGTTTGTTTTATATTTTCTAAAAATATTTTATTTATTTATTTTTAGGGAGAGGATGAGGGAGAGAGAAAGGAGGAGAGAAACATTGATGTGTGAGAGAAACATCAGTTGGCTGCCTCTTGCATGCTGCCAACTAAGCACCTGTTGGCCGGTCACAAACCAGGCATGTGCCCTGACTGGGAATCAAACTGGCAACCTTCCAGTTTGTAGGCCAGTGCTCAACCCACTAAGCCACAACAGCCAGGGCTGGTTTTTTTTCCTTTTGTTGTTCTGATTGGGTGTTTTCTGCTACCTTTTCTTTGAAATTGTTGAATCAGTTCTCTGCTTCATCTAATCTGCTTTTGATCCTCGTAGTGTATTTTTCATTTCAGCTATTGTATTATTTATTTCTGACTGGTTGTTTTCTATAGTTTCTATGGCTTTTACTAGCTCTTTGTTGAAGTTCTCACTGAGTTCATCTCTTCTTCTCCTAAATTCCTTGAGCATCCTTATAGCAGTTTTTTTTTTTTTTTAAATCTCTCTGTCTGGTAGATTTCTGTCATTTTCTTTAAATATTTTTCTGTAGTTTTTTTCTCCCCTGTTTCTCGTTCAAGACATGCCTATTTGCCTCCTAACTTTGACTGCCTCTCTGTGTTTGTTTCTATGTATTAAGTAAGTCTGCTAGATCTTCCAGTTTGGGCAGGGTGGCCTTATGTAGTAGGTGTGTTGTGGGGCTCTGTGGCCCAGTCTCTCTGGTCACCTGAGCTGGGTGTTCCTGGAGAATTCCTGTGTGGGTTGTGTGTGCCTCTTGTTGCAGTTGAGTCTTCGTTGTTGTTGGTCCCTCTGTTCATGGGACTGACCCTCAGGCTACCTGACTGTGAAGATCATCCATAGCCACAGAGTAAGGGCTGCCCCATGAGGGATGACCCAGTTCAGCGTGATTCAACCCAGTGGGCTCTGGTGCCTGCTGAAACCACCCCTCGTGGGTGCCACCTATAGAGCTGTTTGAGTGGTTCTCTGTTGTAGTCTGAAGCCAGCCACTGTGTGTTGGTTCTGAGGCCTCTTGGGCCTCTGTTGGAGCTGCCTGTGACCAGCCCAGGGCTACCTGGTAGGAGCTACAAATCAATCTGCAATTGTTAGCTGTTCATGCTGGACCTGTAGGCATATAGGAGAGACCATGCTTTGAACCCAGACTGCCAGTACTGAGGCCATTCATCAAAAGGCACAGGGCACCCTGAGTCTTACTGGCACCTACCAGCTGCCCATAAAGCTCAGCTGCTGAAAGTTTGTTGTGCAGTTTGCAAGTTGGGTGGTGCAGGGTCTCAGGGAGTCACCAGGGTAGGTCAATTGTGTTCACCAGGTTAATGCAGATTCAGGTTTGGCACCAATGCTGAGCCCGGGGTGACCTAAAAAAAAAAAGGCACATGGCACACCAAGGCTATCCACCCCGGGCTGGGGGCCTTTGACCTTGAGAGTTTTTAAGGAAGACTGGAGTGCAGAACATGCCCAGCTTCTTGCTGCCAAAAGAGTCTCTGGTGGTACACAGTTTGGGTGGAATGAAGTCTCAGAGAGTCATCAGGGTAGAGCGAGTAGGCTAATACAGATTCAGTTTTGATTGTGTTGGGGTACAGCTCAACCCAGGAATGATTGCACCCACCTTCTGGCTACGTGGGAGAGGGCTCAACACAGGGACAATGGCAGCTGTCCCTCCAGCCCTCACCCCGAAGCCATACAACTCAGCCTCTCTCTGTATGTCTGTGGTGCCTCCTGAGCTTCTGTTCATCTGTCAGAGCCCAGGGTGAGTGAGTATGAGCAAATGCATCTGTGAAGGGGCCCTTTAGAAGAATGTAGGGCTTTCAGCAGCCTTCCATTTCAGGTGGATGGATGGAGTCCTTGCTGATTTTCACAGCCTCATGCAGTGGGGGCTCTTCTTCCCAGCACTGGTGCTCTGAGCTGGAGAGCCTGGTGTGGGGCTGGGACCCCTTGCTCCTTAGAGGGGACTTCTGAATCTATCTCCCAATTCTTAACTGCCACATGTGCGTGTGGGTCCAGCCTCTTTTGCATCTTTACTCCTTCTACCAGTCTCAGCATGGTCTTGTCTTTAGTTATGAAACTCTCTTCAGCTAGTCTTCAGATGGTTCTTCAAGCTGACTGTTCTACAATTTAGTTGTATGCTCGACGTGGTTGTGGAAGGAGGTGAGCACAGCATTTCCCTACTCTGTCATCTTGGCCACAACTCTCTATAATACAGCAATGTGAACACCTGGTTCTTTTTTTTATACATAGAATTCTAGTTTAATATTGGACAACAGTATTTCACAATACATCAAATAGGCCAAAACAAGTAATGTCTGGTTCTTAGTTCAGTTTACTTTCATACTTAGTTTAAATGGTTACCATAGCTGACAAAAAGTACCTCCCCTGGTGCAGATCCCAGCTAAAAAAGTGAATCATTGGTTGGAGTTACTAAATGATTATACTTATTTTTTTCTACTTCATTTACCAGTTATTTTTAAGCAGTTTTTTTTTTTACTATAGATTCTAAATTGAGTTAGTTTTGCATTGTTTGCTAGAAACCTTAAAACCAAAATTAGTAGCATATAATTTTTCATACTACTCTATATTCTTACCTTTTTTCCTACTTATTTCTAAATAATAGATTTTTTGGTTGTTTATATGTTTTTGTTATTGCCTTGTAACATTTGTGGACCATGGTGAGAGCAAGGGAAGGAAGAGAGTGTGAGAAGATAGATGGGAGGAGAAAAATGAGCAGCTGGGCGGGCCTGAGTGTCTTGGTCAGCTCAAGCTCATGCGTGCTCTAGTGCAACCATCAGACTCGGGGTCAAGGCATCCAGTTCATCTTACAGGTTTTCACGGGCATCTCTCTCTCTCTCTTTCATGGGTGATTGTCCATTAATTCTATATCCATTGGGTAAATACAAACAAGTTAATGAACTATTTTATGGGTAATTACTTATTGTTTTTGCTTATGAGGCAGTCTCCATTGAATCACAAAAGGATTGCAACATATGTTGTTAGTTAATGGGGGAAATTTTCCCAACGTTTGATTTGGAGAAGGATGGAGGAGGAGTCCTTCTATTTCTCTTAGGTTTTTATCATGAGCTTAGGAATTTATTTTAATCTTTAACTTTTTATTGGTTGAATTTTTCATAGGCTAATATAATAATTATCAGTCCAACTGGTTGTAGTAAAACTTAATGAAAACTTAATGAAAGTTATTTTGAAAATAACTTTCTATTTTTAAATGCTAGTTAAGAGCAAATTTAAATCTTATATTTCTACCTGCTGATAATATTTACCAAAAATATCCAAGTGCCTTAATAATGGGTCTGAATGTGTGCTTATATAATTATTATAGAATGAATGTGTGTGTTTATAGAATTTTAATAAATGAAAGCTGCCTTGTAAATTAATGCCTCAGTGTCTGTAATAGTTTTTCATTTTCTCACTTTTTTGGGAAGCCTGTGTGCTTAACAGTTTTCTGTTCTGAACAGCACTTCAGTGTCTGGAAGCAACAGCAGGGCTTTTGGGGAATATGCCCACAAGAGCTGTCTGTAGAATGCTTTCACAGTATGGAGGCTAGTAGTTTTATATGTTAATAACTGTGCTGATTTGGTCACTCCCCAGATTATAGATAAAATTAACTGAAAACAAACAAAACCACTCACATGCTACTGGACGGCCATATATTAATAGGAAGTGGTGAAAAAGGAAAACAGGGTTTTTTTTGTTTTTTTATATTCCAACAATAAGGTTTGTTTTTATTTTTATTTATTTTTTAAATTTAATCTTTATTGTATTTTTTCCATTACCATTTAGCCCCTTATGCCCCTCACCCCAGGAATCACCACACTGTTGTCCATGTCCCTGAGTCCTTTTTCCTTTTTGCTCAATCCCTCTACCCACTAACTCCCCCCACCCCATACTAGCTGTCATCTGCTCTCCATCTATGAGTCTGTCTCTGTTTTGCTTGTTAGTTTAGTTTGTTCATTAGATTCCACATTTGAGTGAGATCATATGGTATTTGTGTTCCTCTGACTGGCTTATTTCACTTAGCATAACGCTCTCCAGGTCTATTCATACTGGCAAAACAGGTTTTTAAGTAATTGATGCTATACTCTCTTAGTGATATTTATCCTCATACCTCTTTAGTAATTTATAATGTCAGAAGGCAAGAGTAATACTAAAAGCCAGTTGAACTGGCATTCTTATAAACACAATTCTCTATTAGCTTTCTCTTCTGCAATTCTGCAATACAGCAATAATTGATGATATTAGGATAGCAAAGATAAAAACCCTACTGTACATTTATATATGGAGTCCTGTGTTATGTGACTTATCTCTGTCATTTCACTTAATAGGCTGGACATCCATAGGGATAAGTAGTATCATCCCTTTATCCCTATTTTATAGATTTTATAGATTCTCAGAAATATTAAGCAACTTGCCAAGATCTTCTTGCACTGAACAGGGTTGGCCACTCTGTGCTGCTGGAAATCCCCTTCCTTCAGTATCAGTCACACTTGATCTTGGCTGCTTCTGCCCATTCTTCAGTTTCCTGTAGCAATTTCTCCCTTGTTTCCTAACCTCTAAAATTTGATTCTGTAGATTCTTAGGTCTCTTGAGACTGAGACCCCTTCTATTGTCATACTCTAAATTTTGCCTTAAACTTAAAATGCTTTGTAAGCTTGTATGATTCCTACACATGGTTCATCGCCATGCCACACTAGTCTGCTGGCCTCCTGTTGCATAAGTTACTGCCCACTTGACACTCTTACTGGGTCTCTTACACACATCTCGTGTTCAACGTGCACAAAGGTGCACACTTGATTTTTCCCCGAAATTGTATCTCACTAAAATTTTCCATCTCAGTAAACGACATCATCAATTCATCCAGTTGTACAAATCAGAAACATTTTAAATTCCTACCTTTGCTTTATCTTCAAATTCAATACATCACTTAATCTCATAGCTTCTTCCTTCAAAATACAGCTCAAAGCCATTAATTTATTCCCATATCTTCTGCCCCTGTGACAGAAACTGTGGTTTAAAAAAAATAGTTTTAATTCTTCAGTTGACTGAACTACTTAGGGTTCCTTCTTTAAAACTTTTAAAACTATTTCTAAATGGTTCAAATGAGCTGATCAACACAGCAAGGTGTCAAGTCTAATGGCACGGGGAGAAGATAAGCAGGAGATTTACTCCACAGAGGAACCTTGGAAACCCATGGGCAGGCTCTCTACCCTGTAAGCAAGTCGCTGAACCTATTTTGCCATGATTCTTTCAACTCAGTATGCTGTGCCAGCAAATAACATAGTAGCGAATCCAGAGGCCACCTGCTGGCAGAAACACGCAACAAGATGTACAATGAACAGGCTTTTCCTCCATTGTTTCCTAAGCAGATAGAATTTGATTACCACGTTCTTCATGGAACCATGAGTCTTTTGTGTTTAATTTTATCCATAGGCACATAAATATATCCCTCTGTCATGGAGATGTCTTATACGAAGAGTTTATCTCAGCAAACGTGACTAAACCATCACAAACAGAGCCTTCTGTTAGACCAGTATTGCTGCTGGGATTTAATGCGCATGAAAGTAAATCACATTCTGCTGCAGGAAAGGAAGACTGCTGACTAGGTTTTGTTTTTATCAGATTATTTCCTAACATTTTTAAGAAATACTTAACATTTTTTAACATCTATTTTTGGCAACACGTTAACAAAATAACTATTAAGGGCAAATTTTGCATGAGATGACAAGCACTGGTATTTTCCTGGAATGATGCTTACTGCATGCATTAAATTCTCACACCGGTCTCCAGAAAATGCCCTTGGCATTTTATGTGTTCTCTAAAGCTGTATTCTGGTAATTTTCTGCATCTAAGGTTTCAAGTACTGGGGAGAAATCCCGTTTTGATTGGTGTGGTTCAATACACGTTTGGATTTCATGCAAAAATAAAAAAGGACACTAGAGGGTGCTGTTAGATTCTTTTTTTATTGGGTTGTGCCTCAGATGGCTGTGCGTCAGAGCCCTAAACAATGCTGTCGTGTTCTCCAGACCAGAACCGAATAGCAAGGACACACGGAGTTCTAGAAGAGAGGCTGGACGGTTCAGAATGGGGGTCGATACTTAACTGATTCTGAATTAGTAAAAAAGTAAGTATTAGCCTAAACCTACATGATAATTAGTTCCTTTGGTTGAAAAATATTTCACTAGACTTCAATCTCTCAGTAAATGTAAAATAGCTAGAATATTAGACAATGTGAAACAGTTACTACTCTCAAGTTTTGCTGTTAGGATTTTGAGTGAGCATATGCCTACTTCTAAATAATTTAAGAAAATAATTTTAGAATTCCCAATTGTCAGAAATACCAGATCCCAAGGTGTTGCTTCTTTTGCTATCAAATACCAAATTAATGATATCCCAAATTAACTTCATTTTTAAACTTTTCTAAGGGTGGGCATATCCCCCTTTCCTTGAGGCAAAATTTTTTGAGTGACAGAAAAAAATGTCCTGGAGTTACCTAAATATATACTATCATTTGTTTGCATTTGCATATTATATTAAAACATAAGAATATTTGGAAGGAAGCTTACTGTTCTCATTTGAGAGAGAGCAAAGTTAAGATTTTGTGACATCGAATGATTTGTTTCAGATAGAGAGTCACTGAAGAATGAGAATCATCTTCCAGTTCTGCCTTGCAGACTGTTAGCTGCGGGGTCTGTTTTTATTTCTGTGGGTGTATTCCTCTGTGATACAGACAGGGGTAACTGACTCAGGACAGTGTGGCAACTGTCACTATAGGTTTCCAGTTCTTTTCCCTCCCAGGCTCATGGGAAGCTCACAATTCTGTGCTCCCTGAAAGTTAGTTACAGCTATGTAATTTGCTTTGGCAAATGAAATGGCAACAGAAGTGGTAAGTGTCTCTTGTGGAATGTGATTCCCCACGTTCTCCTCCTCCAAGGTGAACCGCAAAGCCTCTGTTGAGCTGGAAGTGTCAAAAGATAATAAAGTCTCAGAAAGAACAAGTGTTTGTCAGGATGGGAGAGACAGGAGCCCTCACCACTGTGGGTGAGGTGTAAGTGGCCAGTCACTGTGAGCAACAGTGTGGAGGTTTCTCAAAAAGATAAACACGGAATTGCCATGCGACACAGCAATTTCACTTCCGGGTATTTATCTAAAGGAAATGACAACACTGATTCAAAAAGATATCTGCACTTGCATGTTCATTGCAGCATTATTTATAAGAGCCCAGTTATGAGAACCACCTAAGTGACCATCAGTGGATGAATGGGGAGTTCCGGACAAGACGGCAGAGTAGATAAACACTCTGCTTGCCTCTTCCCACGATCACTTCAAACTTCCAACTAAATTATGGAACAATGAACCTGGAGAGCCACATGAAGACTAGCTGAACAGAGGTTCTGCAGCTAAGCACATAAAGAAAAGGCCATATTAAGACTAGTAGGAGGGCTAGAGGTGCAAAACGGCTGGCCCTGTGCCCATGTTTGGCTGTTGAGAATCCAGAGGGCTATCTTGGCTGCATCGGTTCTGACCTGAGGAGCAAAGGGTCCCAGCCCCACACCAGGCCCCCCAGCCCGGAACACCAGTGCTGGGAAGAGGAGCCCCACTGCATGTGCTGTGAAGACCAGCAGGGACTCTGTCCATTCAGATGAAGCAGAAGGCTCCCGGAAACCTAGGTGTCCTCCTGAGGAGCCTGTGCACACCCTTGCTTGCTCGCAGGCACTTATGCTGGGCTCCGGCATAGGGACAGTGGTTTGAGAGGTACAAAAGGGAGAAACATAGTTGGGGGACTTCAAGGCGAGGGATGGAAGGACAACCACCGCTGTCCCTGTGTTGAGCCCTCCCCCACACAGCTGGCCGGCAGACGCTGTCTTTCCTGTGTTGAAGCCTCCCCCGACATGGGCCAATCCAGATTTCACTTAGCATGGTGAGACCTGCTCACTTCACACTGATGACTCCCTGAGACCCTACTCCACCCAAACTGTGCACTACTAGAGGCTATTTTGGTGGAAGGAAGCAGACCTTGGCCCACCTTGTAGTCTCTTTAAAAACTCTCAAAGGTTCACAGGCCCCAGGTGGGTGGCTGCTGGCCTCAGTGTGACCTTTTGCTAAATGGACCCAGTTTCAGCATTGGTGCCATATCTAAATCTGCATTAACCTGGTAAACACCACTTGCCCCACCCTGTTGACCCCCTAAGACCTTTTCATCAAAATTGTGTACTGCCTTAGACTCTTTAGCAGCTGAGCTTAACAGGAAGCCAGAAAGCAGTGACACGCCTAAGGGTGCATTTTGCTGAGCTGCCCCAGGCCTGTTATTGATGGCAGCTGCCGTGGATTCACCACATAGCCTCTTTCATGTGCCTCCAGGTCCAGGACAGGCAGCTACCAGCCATGGATAACTTTGTAGCTCTACATCATATGCCCCAAGGCTGGTCATTGGCAGTGGCCGATCTTTGCTTCACAGAAGCTCCTCATAAGAGTCCCCAGACCCAAAACAGTTGGTGGGCAGTTTCAGACTGAAACAGAGCACCACACAGATGACACACTCAAAGGGTATCTGGGCAGGGACCAGACCCCACTGGGGCGAATCCTGCTGTGTGTGATCAGTCTTCACACAGCAGCTTGTACACTGTGGTCATGGCCGATCCTCATAGCCAGTCAGCCTGAGAGTTATTCTGACCCACAAACATACCAACAGCAGTCAAGACTCAACCACAACAGCAGGGCACACCTGTCCACACAAGGGACACTCGAGGAGCAACGGGCTCCAGGGACCAGAGAGACAGCACAATCGTGCCTCATAGGAACCTGGAACATGAGACCACTCAGCCGAGATGGGCAATGCCACAGACCAACCTAACACATGAAAACAGACACAGAGCAGCAACCAAAATGAGGAGACAAACATCTTTCAAATGAAAGAACAAGAAAAAACTCCTGAAAAAGGTCTAAAGAAAATAAAGGCAAGCAATCTACAAAACAGAGTTGAAAACAATGGTTATAAGGATGTTCAAGAAACTTAGCTAGAACTTTAACAAAGAGATGCTATGCATAAAAAAGGACATAGCAACCATAAAGAAGAATGAGTCAGAAATTAAGAAAACACTAATTGAAATGAAGAATACCGTAGAAGGAATCAATAGCAGATTAGATGAAACAGAAGACTGAGTGAATTATTTTGAACAATAGGTAACAAACAATCAGAAAAACAAAAATAAAAAAATAAGAATAGTTTAAGGGACCTCTGGGACGAATTCAAGAATAACAACATTTGCATCATAAGGATGCCAGCAGAGGAGCCAGAGGGCAAAGAATTAAGAACCTATTTGAAAAAATAATGACTGAAAACTTCCATTTTGTGGTAAAGGAAATAGACACACAGGCCTAAAAAGCACAAAGAGACCCAAAAAAAGATAAGCCCAAAGAAGCACACACCAAGACACATCGTAATTAAAATAGCAAAGATTAAAGACAAACAGAGATTTTTAAAAGCAGCAAGAAAAAGGCAATTATCTGACTACAAGGAAGCTCCCATAAGAGTGTCATTTGGTTTCCCAACAGAAAATTTGCAGGCCGAAAAGATTGGACGAAAATATTTAAAGAGATGAAAAGAAAGGACATAGAATCAGGACTTTTCTACCCAGCAAGGCTATCATTGAAAAAGTGAAGAAAAAATAAGAATGTTCTAGACATGAAAAACCTAAAAAAGACCATCACCACTAAACCAGTATTACAATAAATGTTAAAGGAATTTCCTTAAGAAAAAGAAGAAAAAACAGAACATAAATATGAATAATAAAATGGTGATAGGAATGTACCTATCAATAATTCTCAAAATGTAAATGGCTTATATCATCCAATCAAAAGACACAGGGTAGGTGAGTGAAGAAGTAAACAACACCCACACCTGTGCTGCCTACAAGAGACTCACCTCAGCTCAAAAAACACACACAGACTGAAAGTAATGATTAAAAAAGTTATTTTATGCAAGTAACAAGGAAAAACAGCTGGTATGCCAATATTTATACAAAGTGTACTTTTTAAAAAGGCTATAAGAGACAAAGATGAACATTTCATAATGATAAAGGCATCAATTCAGCAGGAGGATATAACACTTGTACATATTGATTTACCCAACATAGGAGTACCTACATATATAAAACAGATATTGACAGACTTAAAAGGATAAATTGACAATAACATACTAATAGTAGAAATGTTCAAAAAAATTTGAAGTGTATAATTTAACTTTTAATATATTTACAGATATATGTAACCATTACCACAGTCAATTTTAGAACATTTTCACAACCTCAAGAAGAAACCCAATATTCCTTAGCTATTATCCTCCTATCTCCTTCCCCTGTCCCTAGCTCTACGAAATGGTTAATCTACTTTCTGTCCTTATGTATTTCCCTATTCTGGATTTTCACATTGTTATGTATTGTGACACCCAAAAGAAGTCCTAGCCCCCAGTACCTCAGAATGTGACCTTATTTGGAAATATGATCATTAAACAACCCCGAATAACTGCAGTAATTTTGAGAAAGAAGGACTAATAATAGAGATTTTAAACTGAATTGACATGAATGGTTAGATCTTCCAGACAGAAAATCAATAAGGAAATAGTGGCCTTAAATTACACTTTAGATCAGATATATTTAATTAATATTTTTAGAGCATTTTACCCCAAAGCAACAGAATATACATTCTTTTCAAGTGTATATGGAACATTTTCCAGGATAGACCACATGTTAGGCCATAAAAAAAGTGTCAATAAATACAACTCTGTGGAGGTCGTAGTCAAAAAAATTACAGTGTAGGTCATGTTTATCCAAGAGATACATTCATAAGAATAAAAATGTTTCTTTTTAAATAATGGAAACATGGATATTGCTAAAAATTATAACCAAAAAATTATTTAACATTAATTAATCAGAATCTTCAATAGTTGGCTTTGCAAAACGTTTGTAGCACTCATCACAAACAATATATATTGATGCTCAAGGCATAAGTACTTTTCACAACACTTGCAAAAATATTTTGATAAATGACTTGTTTTGGGGTCATAGACCCTAACTCATCTATTTTTTTTCTGCTTGTCAAGGGAGCTGTATCTATATTGTCATTAGAATTTCCTTCAATTTGTGTCTGAAATTGATGTTTCAGGTGTAAATGCACACTTGTAGAGGTTTCTGAATGCCTTTCTTTTGTTCTGCATTATAACACTGTATATAGGAGAGAGGTCTGAGAGGGAACAATTCTTCTTGCTCTGCTCTCACCCCACTGAAAAGTCACTTCCCCCAAGTGAATTGTGCCCTTCAAGGTGTTGCTCAGGTGCTGATTTCCGGGTGGGTGGGCTTATGTACATTCTAGGGCCCTGTGGGCCTCTCCAGTGGACTCTCCTGTGAGACTAGCAGTTTCTCCCCCCACCCCAGGTTTTTAGAGTCAGAGGTTTTGAGGCTTTTATTTTCTGGTGCTGGAACCCTGGGTTGCACATTCTGTCTTGCTCCCCAGTTGTTTCCTCCTGGTTTATCCGCATGTGAATGTGGGACTGCCCCATCCACCAGCCACTGCCTCACCACCTGGTCTGCCAGTCACTGCCTTGCCACATGTTCTCTCTGCCCCAACTGCCAAGCTACTAGATTTCTAGTAAATATTCTGCACCTTATCTTTACATTGCTCTTCAGCATATGAATAGCCTGAGCATTTACAAGGTCTGTCTGGAAAAATTCCAGCCACTGTTAATATAACAAGAACCATTTGTGTGACATCAGTGTTAACTGGCAGCCAAGGAGAGTGGACTGGAATGCACAAGCACGACCAATGACTTCACTGTACTAGTCAGTGGGCGTGGTAGACCCCATTGAGTGAGCGTGTCTATTGTGTGTTGGTCACATTCAAAATGACTGAGTGAGTAGAGCAATAAATCTGTATCAAATTTTTGTTAAGCTTCAATGTTCCTCTACAGAAACTATTCTGATGATTCAGAAGGCCACAGCTATGGGCAACTAGTGATTGGTAGTTTCATCTCAACAACATGCCTGCTGTGCATCGCGTCTCGAGCAGAGTTTTTGTTGAAACATCAAATCACCCAGGTGACTCAGCCCCACTACAGCCCAAATTTGGTACCCAGATTTGGTGCTTCTGGCTTTTCCCAAAACTAAAATCACCTTTGAAAGGGAAGAGATTTCAGACCATCAATGAGACTCAGGAAAATACGATGGGGTGGCTGATGTGACTGGGAGAACTGTGTGAGGTCCCGAGGTGCCTACTTTGAAGAGATCTGAGGTGTTATTGCCTTATGTACAATATTCCTTGTATCTTGTATCTTCTTCAATAAATGTCTCTTCTTCATAGTTCATGGCTGGATACTGTCTGGACAGACCTCATATATCCATAAGCCATCTTCTGGTGTTCCTGGCCATATTATAAATACCTACCATTTTTTGCATCAATAAATGCATACTTGAAATTAATATTATGTTTATTCCCCTTTTTTGGGCATACAGAATACAATTGTCAATCTGCACCAAGAGCAAATAAGTTGGATTTTTGGGGCCTATTTTTAGAATACACAAATTCAGGCCATAGCTGGGGTTTATTCTTATGAACAGTACCTACATATGAAAGTCTCTACTTTTTCAAGTCAGAGATAAGATTGTTATCAGTGTACCAGTTACCTGCTGTAATATTTACGTCCTGATGAGTAAATGGATTCTTCATGTCCCTTGATTATGTCTGCTGGTTTATTAGTAATCAAGTAAGGACCTTCAGGCTGTTTCCTATCATATATTTGAAGATTTCCTGTGTAAAATACTTTTATTCTACCATAGCAAAAGTTCTTATACCATATTACTGGGCTTGGATGGAATATATTATCTAAACCCACATTTGCCTCTAAATCCAGGTAACATTTCATCTATTGTTACATTCTGTCCCATACAATAATATAATTTTCAATTTTCTTCAAATGCTGAGAAAATGTTTCACAGCCATAAATTTGTTCACTTTTAGGCCTTCTAAGGAGGTAAGTTTGCCATCAAACCTGATACAATTGTGAATAAATCTAAATCTCCATAAAAATATTGTAAATCTAGAAAGTTCAATCCTACTACAATCTGTAGCCCATAAATCCTGCAAAATTAGTTGATTACTGTGATATAAACCAGCTAGAAATAAGAGGCTTAAAAGTGTTTTCAGTTTGGTTTTGTCTGTTCGTTTAGCATCTCTTTCTTTTGAAAACTGGCTCAAAATAGATTTGATGTATTTATTTGTATATAATAAGATTAGGTCTAAAATATCATTTGTAATAAAGCAATTCAAAGATTCAAGTTCTGTCTTGGCATTTTTTGCATTTGGCCAAACTAATGGAAGTTGACACAAAATATTCAGTTGTTATTTTCTAATTTGTCTTCTTATTGGATTTTCCCCCTCTATTTTGATACTTTATTCTTTCAAAAAAAAACCAGTCTTTTTTAAAATTAATTAATTTATTTTTATTCAGTTACAATTGTCTGCATTTTCTCCCCTTCCCTCCACCCCACCCCAGCCAGTCCCACCTCCCTCCCCCACCTCTACCCTCCCCCTTGATTTTGTCCTTGTGTCCTTTATAGTAGCTCCTATAGACCCCTCTCCCCCCTATCCCCTCCCCACTCCCCTGTGGCTATTGAAAAACCAGTCTTCATTCATGTCTAATTCATCTTCACTTTCTTCACTAGAAATATCTTGCTCAGTATCTGAATCTTCTGAATGAAGTTCCACAAAATCATCTTCTAAATCTCTTTTATTCTCAGTTGACTCTATAATTCTCATCATCAGACTCAAGTAGCATTTGCTGGAGTTCTTCAACATCTCTTGGCTTATCGAATATTTATATTTTTTCCAGCCATTTTCAATGGTAAATGAAATAACAACAACAACAACGACAACACTGACTTCAAAGTTTATGGTAAACAAATACAACTGCACCAACTTTGACTTCGGAGTTTAAGGTATCTCTCAGATACAATTTACTATTGAATGTCACACACCCTTATGAAACATGTGTTATAACCAAGCTGATAGCTTAATGTTATGGCTTAACATTAGTCATGTACAAGTGTGTAGCTAGTCATGGCTCTGAACCTATGCACCCAATATATGTAACAATATTTAAGAAAAGAGATTGTATTTCTCAGATAAGCCGTGACCTACACAGTGTTAAGAAGATTAAAGTCATATCAAGCATCTTCAACCACAAATGTCTGGTACTACAATTCAGTTACAAGAGCATAGGGATCTAGGATGTCAGTAGAGTAAGTTGGTGTTTCACACATCTCATCCTACCTAGGTCCAATCTGGAATTACAACTAAAATATAGAACAATCAACCTGAATACCAAATGGAAGACTAGTGGAACAGAAGTCTTATAACCAAGGATTTACGGCAGAAGCCACATCGAGATTGGTAGGAAGACCAGAGAGGCAAAAAGGGCTGACCCCACTCATATGGACAGCAGCTAGATTCTGGAGAGATATCTCAACTGCAAAAGTTTCCCCTGAGGAATATGGGGTCTCAACCCCATGCCAGGCTCCCCAGCCCAGAGCACTAGAGCTGGAAAAAAATGCCCACATAATATCTGGCTGTGAAAATCTGTGGAGATTCTCTCTGTTGGGGGAGGCAGGTGTCTGCTAGAGATACAGGCACCTTCTTAAAGGCCAGTGCACAAAATCTTGTTCATAGACACTAAACCTGTGCTCCAGCAGAAGGAGGGTGGAGCTGATTAGAGTAATGTGAGGCAAGACTGCATGCAGTTTGTGGTTCTGGGGAGAGAGCTGAAGGGACAGCCACCAGGACACCTGTGCTGAGTCCCTCTTCCATGTCACAGACGCTATTTTTCTTGGTTGGAGCACTCCTTATGGCATCAGCTGTGGGGGAATGCAATATCCCTACCCTCTGGGTGACTCCCTGGTGACCCACCCTGTGTAGCTCATGGCCTTTGAAGAGTCAGCCCCCTGTGCATGGGTGTGGAGGTCTGGGAAGACTCAGGGGGTGTCAGTGAATGAATGGTGAGACTTTGGGGCAGAGGCCATTACCCACACTTTCCCATGAACCTGTCTGGTGCCTTTTCCTCAGGAAATCCACTAGCTCCAACCTCAGAGGCCCAGAAGTCCTACCCTCCCAAGGTCTGGACAGCATCCAGGACAGACCAACTTATGTGACTCTGGGCTGGAGGTCATAGCCCTGTGCTTTCTTGACCCCTTACTTTCACCTCTCCCTTATAGGAGATCCACTAGAACTATTGTCCTGTCTCCTAGTGGCATCATTCTGTTAAGCTCAGATTCCATGCAAAACCTTGGACAGACTGAGTTGTGTGTCTCTACCATGGGAGAAATTTTCCCCTTGCAAACCCAACCAGTGCAGATTCCTCCCTTCATGTGGCCAAATCTTGGTCTGTTTTGGCCTGATAAACTCTGCTGGCCTCATCTGATGGCTCCTTTAAACCCTGCCCCACAATTTGGAAGATAAGGTAGGAGAAAACATCTAATTAGAGCAGAAAAATTAAATTAAAAAGTGAGGATAGTTTAAGAAACCTTTGGGACAATGTGGAGCATAACAACATCACATCATAGGGATACCAGAAGGAGAAGAGAAAGAACAACAGATCTAGACCTATTGGAAGAAATAATGACTGAACATTTTCTTACCTGTTAAAAGAAAAAGATACACAAGTGCAGGAAGCACAGAAAGTCCCCAAAAAGATGAACCCAAAGAATCTTACACAAAGATGCATCATAATTAAAATGCAAAGGTTAAAGACAAAGAGAGAATGTAAAAGCAGCAAGAGAAAAGACAGTTACCTACAAGGAAGCTTCCATAAGACTGTCAGCTGATTTCTCAATAGAAACATTTCAGGCCAGAAGGGATGGACATAAAATATTTAAAGTGATGAAAAGCAGGGACATACAACCAAGACTACTTAACCCAGCAAGGTTGTCAAAAATTGAAGGAGAAATAAAGAGCTTCCCAGCCAAAAAAAAAAAAAATTGAGTTCATTAACACCAAACCAGTATTGCAAGAAATGTTAAAAGGGTCAAGAAAAAGAGGAAGGAAGAGGAGGAGAAAGGAATATAGTTACATAGAATAAAATGGTAATAAATACATACTTGCTAATTCCCATTAATTTCATTTTAAATGAAAATTGCTTAAATTTTCCATCAAAAGAAATAGGGTAGCAGAATGGATAAGACAATAAGATTTGTGTGTGTGTATGTGTGATTTCTATAAGATACCTACATTACAATGAATGACACAAACTAAAAAGAAAGGGATTAAAGAAGATATTTCATGCAAATTAAAATTTTAAAAAGATGAGGTAGCAATCAAACGTTATATCAGAAAAAATAGACTTCAAAACAAAGGCCATAACAAGACATAAAGAGGGACATTATATAAGGCTAAAGACATCAATCCAACAAAAGGATATAACCCTTGTAAACACTTTTGCACCTAACATAGGAGCACCTATACATAAAGTAAAACCTTTCAGACATAAAGGGAGAAATCAACAGTAATACAGTCATAGTAGAGGATTTTAACACCCCATTGACATCAATGGATAGATCTTCTAGACAGAAGATCAACAAGGAAAAAGTGGCCTTAAATGCCACACTAGATCAGATGGATTTATTGATATCTTCAGAGTATTTCAATGAAAAGCAGCAGAATATACATTCTTTCCAAGTGCACGTGGAAAATTTTCCAGGATAGGCCACATGATAGAACTCAAAACAGGTCTCAATAAATTTAAGAAGATTGAAATATTATTAAGCATTTCTCTAATGCACAATGTTATGCACTAGAAATAATCACAAGAAAAAAGCTGTAAAACACACAGACACCAGGGGGCTAAATAACATATTACTATACAATGAATGGGTAAATGGTGTGATAAAGGAAGAAATCAAAAGATAACTTGAAACAAATTAAAATAAAAACATGGAAGATGGCAGCATAGGTAAACATGGCTTGCATCCTTGCACAACCACATCAAAATTATAACTATAGAACAACTATCACTCAAAACCAGCATAAATTGAGTTAAATGGAAGTCTGACAACTAAGGAATTAAAGAAACCACATCCATCCAGACTGGAAGGAGGGGTGAAGATGCAGAATGGGCTGGTCCCACACTCATGTGTGTGGATAAAAATTTGGGAGGGGTATCACAGCAGCAAGGAGTTCCAGCCCATGGTTCCAATGACAGGAAGTTCAGTCCCCATGTCTTCTGGCTGCAAAAACCAGTGGGGATTGAGTTGGTGGAAGAAACTTCTGGAGTCTCAAGCAGTTCCCCTTAAAGAACCGACAAATGAACTTACTTAGATTCACTCCCTCTGAGCTCCAGCACTGGGATAACAGCTTGAAAGGCATCAGTGGAAGACAGGGAGGAACTGAAGTGTCGGGCATCAGGGTGAGAGCTGGGGGAGTATTTTCTCAGGCAGAAAAGCAGGCAGAAGCCATTTTCTGTTTCTGAGCCCTTCCCCCATGGAGCCACAGAGCCGGCAGATGGGTGCCATATCTGAGACTCCATCAACCTGGCCAATACTGTTTGCCCCAGCCAGGAGATCCCCTGAGACTCCATCCCACCCAACTTATGGGACCACTCAAGCTGTTAACAGACTTTTCCATATGAATGGCTCATCTTGGATTATACTTCACAACTTCCTAAATTCTCTCAAACAAGCAACAGCTGCCCTCAGCCCCTGCCCCCATGTGTCTTTCTAAATGGCCCCAGACCCAGCACTGGCAGCAGCCAGCCTAGATTCACAGTTAGGCTTTGCCTGGGAATCTCGAAGCCCAGCAAAAGTAGCAGCCATCTCAGATTGCTTTATAGCTCAGGAAGGGTGGTCTCAGACAGAACACAGGTGGGGGCTGACCTTGGTCTGCACCATCTGGGAAATCCCAGAGCCTACAAGTGGACAACTGGAGACCACATCAGAGCACCATCACCTTGACCCTGCACAGCTCATCCTCCACAGATGTCAGAGGTTGGTGGTCAGTGGTCACAGCCAGTTCCAGCAGCTAACTAGCCTAGGTAAATCCCTCCCATTGACCAGCCAACAGTAGCCAAGGTTCAACTGCAAGAGAAGGGTGTACTCAGCCCACATGGAGGACACACCTCAAGTACTAGCTTTGGTGACACGGGGAGACTGTGCCTCTGGACCCTACAGGACACTCCTACATTTCGCCATGCTACCATGACAGGGAGTCATAGCAGCACCATCTAATACATAGAAACAAACACAGGGAGGTTGTCCAAATGAGGAGACAAAGAATCATGGCCCAAATGAAAGAACAGATCAAAACTCCAGAAAAAGAGCTAAACAAAATGGACATAAGCAATCTATCAGATGCAGAGTTCAAAACACTGGTTATAAGGATGCTCAAGGAACTTAGTGAGGACCTCAGCAGCATAAACAAGATCTAGTCAGAAATGAAGCATACACTAATTGAAATAAAAAACAATGTACAGGGAAACAACAGTAGAGTGCATAAACCTGAGAATTAAGTCAATGATTGGAACATAAGGAAGCAAAAACCAGCCAATCAGAACAAGAAGAAAAAAGAATCCAAAAAAATGAGGGCAGTGTAAGCAGCTTCTGGGACAACTTCAAGAGGTCCAACATTTGCATCATAGGGGTGCCAGCAGGAGAAGAGAAAGAGCAAGAAATTGCAAACCTATTTGACAAGATAATGAAAGAAAACTTCCCTAATTTGGTGAAGGAAATGGGCATACAAGTCCAGGAAGCACAGAGAGTCCCAAACAAGATGGGCCCAAAGAGGGCCACACCAAGACACATCATAATTAAAATACTAAGGGTTTAAGATAAAGAGAGAATGTGAAATGCAGCAAGAGAAAAGCAGATAGTTATCTACAAAGGAGTTCCCATAAGACTCTCAGCTGATTTCTCAAAAGAAACTTTCTAGGCAAGAAGGGGCTGGCAAGATATATTCACAGTGATGAACAGCAAGGACCTACAACCAAGGTTACTCTATCCAGCAAAGCTATCATTTAGAACGCAAGGGCAGATAAAGTGCTTCCCAGATGAGGTAAAGCTAAAAGAGTTCATCATCACCAAGCCCTTATTACATGAAATGTTAAAGGGAATTATTTAAGAAACAGGAGATCAAAACTATGAACAATAAAATGGCAATACATATCTACCAACAACTGAATCTAAAAAACAAAATAGCGAACAAGAAGAATAGAGACAGAATCATGGATATAGAGAGCATTTTGATGGTTGCCAGTTGGGAGGGGAGTGTGGTAGAATAGGTGATAAGTTGAGGGGATTAAGAAATACAAATAGGTAGTTACAGAATAGCTGTGGGGCTGTAAAGTATAGTGTAGGAAATGGAGTAGGCGAATAACTTATACACATGACCCATGAACATGAACAAAGGCGTGGGGATGGCCTAAGGAAGTGTGGGTGCTGGGTGGAGGGGGACAAAGGAGGAAAATTGGGACAACTGTAATAGCATAATCAATAAAAATGATTAAAAAATAAAGTTACAACACAGCCCAAAAATCTATGGGACACAGCAAAAGTAGTTTTAAGAGAAAAATTCATAGCATTACAGGCCTATCTCAGAAAATAAGAGAAAGAAGAGAGTACAGTTAGTCTGACTATCCTCCCTTTTAAATTTGCATTGCAGGAGAACCAAGATGGAGGCGTAGGTAGACACACTGCGCCTCCTCGCACAACCAGAACTAACAGAAAATCGAATGGCAAGGAAGTCCAACACCAAGTTGATTAAAAAGAAACATTCATCCAGACCGGTGGGAGGGGCAGAGCTGGGCAGCCGGACAGAGAGGACTCGAGTTGCCGTGGCCAGACAGAGACTGGCGGAGTGTGGGAGGAACGGGGCAGGCAGTCTGACCACTAGCAGACCCCTGCAGCCCCTCCTTCGCACACAGATAAACCAAGAGGGCCAGACTCAGAGTGGTGGAGAACGGGACAGGCAGAGCAGCGGGTAGCACCCCACAGCCCCTCATTCGCGCATAGATAAACCTGGACGAACAGTGGGGGAGCGAAGCAGACCAGGTAACCCAGGGCTCCAGCACTGGGAAATAAAGCCTCAAACCCCTGATTGAAAACACCTGTGTGGATTGGGGCGGCAACAGGAGAAACTCCCAGCCTCACAGGAGAGGTCGTTGGAGAGACCCACAGGGGCCTAGAGCATGCATAAGCCCACCCACTCGGGAAACAGCACCAGAGGGGCCCAATTTGATTGTGGGTAGTGGAGGAAGTGACTGAAATCTGGCAGAGAGTGGAGCAAGTGCCATTGCTCCCTCTCTGCCCCTCCCCCACCTACAGCGTCACAGTGCAGCTACCAGCGTTACCCCGCCCCGGGGAACACCTGAGGCTCCGCCCCTTTAAGTAACAGACTCACCAAGACAAAAAAAAAAAAAAAAAGGGCCAAATGACAGAACACTTCAAAGCTCCAGAAATAATTCAACTAAGCAGCAAACAGATAGCCAACCTATCAGATGCACAGTTCAAAACACTGGTAATTAGGAAGCTCACAGAATTGGTTGAATTTGGTCGAAAATTAGATGAAAAAATGAAGGCTATGTTAAGAGAAACAAAGGAAAATGTACAGGGAACCAATAGTGATGGGAAGGAAACTGGGACTCAAATCAACACTGTGGACCAGAAGGAAGAAAGAAACATCCAACCAGAAAAGAATGAAGAAACAAGAATTCAGAAAAATGAGGAGAGGCTTAGGAACCTCCAGGACATCTTGAAACGTTCCAACATCCGAATTATAGGGGTGCCAGAAGGAGAAGAGGAAGAACAAAAAATTGAAAACTTATTTGAACAAATAATGAAGGAGAACTTCCCCAATCTGGCAAAGGAAATAGACTTCCAGGAAGTCCAGGAAGCTCAGAGAGTCCCAAAGAAGCTGGACCCAAGGAGGAACACACCAAGGTACATCATAATTACATTACCCAAGATTAAAGAGAAGGAGAGAATCTTAGAAGCAGCAAGAGAAAAGAACACAGTTACCTACAAAGGACTTCCCATAAGACTGTCAGCTGATTTCTCAAAAGAGACCTTACAGGCAAGTAGGGGCTGGCAAGAAGTATTCCAAGTCATGAAAGGCAAGGACCTACATCCAAGATTACTGTATCCAGCAAAGCTATCATTTAGAATGGAAGGGCAGATAAAGTGCTTCTCAGATAAGGTCAAGTTAAAGGAGTTCATCAACACCAAGCCCTTATTATATGAAATGATAAAGGGACTTATCTAAGAAAAAGAAGATCAAAAATAGGAACAGTAAAAATGACAGCAAACTCACAGTTATTAACAACCACACCTAAAACAAAAACAAAAGCAAACTAAGCAAACAACTAGAACAGGAATAGAACCACAGAAATGGAGATCACATGGAGGATTATCAATAGGGGAGTGGGAGGGGGAGGGAGGGGGGAAAGGTACAGAGAATAAGTAGCATAAATGATAGGTAGAAAATAGGGGAGGGTAAGAATAGTGTAGGAAATGTATAAGCCAAAGAACTTATATGTATGACCCATGGACATGAACTATAGGGAGGGAATGTGGGAGGGACGGGGTGGGCAGGATGGAGTTGAGTGAAGGGGGGAAATGGGACAACTGTAATAGCATAATCAATAAATACATTAAAAAAGAAAGAAAACAAGAGAAAACACAAATAACAGTTTTACTTTACACTTAGAACAACAAACAAAGCCCAAAGTGAGTACAAGAAAGAAAATAATACATTTTAGAGCAGAAATAAATAAAATAGAGTCTAAAAAAAAAAATACAAGATCAGTGAAACCTGGAGGTGGTTCTTTGAAAAGTTAAGCAAAATTGACAAAACTTTAAGTAGACTCATCAGGTAAAAAGGAGAGGACTCAAATAAATAAAATAAGGCATGGAAAAGGACAAGCAGCAACTGATACCATAGAAATAAAAAGGATTGTAAGAAAATATCACAAATACCTTATATACCAACAAATTAGACAATAGGAAAAAAACACATAAATTTCTAGAAACATAATCTTCTGAAACTTAATGAGGAATAATTAGAAAATCTAAGTAGGACAATTACAACAAATAAAATTGGAGCAGTAATAAAAAAACTCAAAACAAACAAAAGTCTTGAACTGAATGGCTTTACAGATGAGTTTTACCAAACATTCAAAGAACTAACACCCATCCATCTCAAACTACTACTAAGAGGAAGGAAGACATTCAAGCTCATATTATGAGGCCAGCATTATCCTAATTCCAAAATCAGATAAATAGACTCAAAAAATATATAGGCTAATATCCCTGATGAACATGTTAAAATTATCAACAAAATATTAGCAAATCTGATCTAGCAATACATGAAAAAGGTCATATGCAATGATCAAGTGGAATTTATTCCAGGGATTCAAGGTTGGTACAATACCTGCAAATCTATGTGTGATGTAGTATGTAAACAAAATGACAGATAAAAATTACATGTTCATATGATCAGATGAAGAAAAAGCATTTGATAAAATCTAGCTTCCACTTATGATAAGAACTCTCAGCATAGTAGGAATAGAGAGAATTATTTCAAGGTAACACAGGTTTTATATGAAAAACCCACATCTTGCTGAAAGGGCAGAAACTGAAAGTGTTTCTTTTAAGATCAGGACCAAGACAGGTATGTCTGCTTTACCACTCCTATTCAACGTAGTGCTGGAAGTCCTAGCCACAGTAGTGAGAAAAGAAAAATTAAAAGGCATTCAAATTGGAAAGGACAAAGTAAAACTGTCATTAGTTGCAGATGATGTGATACTGTATATAGAGAACCCTAAAGATTCCATTAAAAAACTCCTACAGCAGATAAATGAATTCAACAAAGTAGCAGGATACAAAATAGATACCCAGAAGTCAGCTGCAGTTTTACATGCCAATAATGACCTATCAGAGAAGGAAACTAAGAAAACCATTACATTTACAAAAAAAAAAAAATACCTAGGAATAAATTTAACTAAATATGTAAAAGACCCGACCTAGGAAATGAAAAGACACTGAAGAAAGGAAATGAAGACAGTACAAATAAGCGGAAGCATTAACAGTGCTCATGGATAGGAAGAATTAACATCATTAACATGCCACACTACCCAAAGCAATTTATAGATACAATGTAACTCCTATCAAGATACCAAAGACATGCCCTGGCCAGTGTGGCTCAGTTGGTTAAAGCATCATCCCATAACTGAAAAGTTGTGGCTTTGATTCCCAGTCAGGGCACATACTTAAGTTGTGGGTTCAGTCCCCAGTCTGGATGCCTGTGATCCTCAGTCTGGGTGTGTATGATTCTCAATCTGGGTGCATACTGCTATCTTGAGAAAGAATAAAACTAGAAGAATCGTGCTATCTGATATCAACAAATACTACAAGGCCATAGTAATCAAAATAGCATAGCACTGGCATAAAAACAGACATACAGATCAATGGAACAGAATAGAAACTCCAGAAATAGACCACAGCTTTATGGTCAATATTTGAAAAGGGAGGCAAAAAATTCCTCATAGCATTATTTTTACTGGTATATTTCCTTGGGCAGGGGAAACAAAAGAAAAAATAAACTAATGGGACTACATTTAACTGAAAAGCTTCTGTACAGCAAAAGAAACCATCAACAAAAATTAAAAGACAATTCCATCCATGCTGTTGCAAAGGGTATAAGCTCCTTCTTTCTCTCTGCTGTGTAGAATTCCATTGTGTAAATGTACCATAATTTTTTTTTTTATGGAACTGCAGAGCATTACGCTAAGTGAAATAAGCCAGGCAGTGAGGGACAAATACCATATGATCTCACCTTTAACTGGAACATAATCAACAAAAGAAAAAAGCAAACAAAATATAACCAGAGACATTGAAATTAAGAACATTGTAACAATAGCCAGAGGGGAGTGGGGAGGGGATAGTGGGGAGAGGGGTCTATAGGAGCTACTATAAAGGACACAAGGACAAAATCAAGGGGGAGGATAGAGGTAGGGGAGGGAGGTGGGACTGGCTGGGGTGGGGTGGAGGGATGGGGAGAAAATGCAGACAATTGTAACTGAATAAAAATTAATTAATTTAAAAAAATTAAAAGACAACCAACTGAATAGGAGAACATACTCACCAATGTTACATCTCATAAAAGGTTAATAATCTGAGTTCCAGCCAAGATAGAGACGTAAGTAGAAACCCTTTGCTTCCTCACACAACCAAAAGGAGGATAACAACCAATCTAAAATCAATGAAGAACCAGAACTGCCAGAAAATGAAACTGTGTGGAACTCTGACAACCAAGGAATTAAAGAAAAGATCAACCAGACCTGTAAGGCAGCGGACTGCTTGGACCAGCTCAGAAAAACTGAATCAAGGCTGACTTAAGGGGAAACTGAGACTCAGAGTTGACTGTGGACTACGGGCAGCTGCCACAGAGGGAGAAACTCCCAGTCTCACATGAGAGTCTATAGGAAAGTGTGCTAGAGAGGAGCAGGTGAGCTGCACTGTTCCCTCCCCACAGGCAGCACAGCAGTGAAGCAAAGAGGGTTGCCCTGCTTGGGTGAGTACCTCAGGTCCCTCCCCCTTATAACTTATCAGGTGTGCCAAGACAAAGAAATATGGCCCAAACAAAAGAACAGAGCAAAACCTCAGAAAGAGAACTAAGTGATGAGGAGATAGCCAAACTATGTGATAGAGAATTTAAAGCCCTGGTAATCAAAATGCTCACAGATCTGATTGAGCTTGGTTGAAAAATGAAAAAACAAATGAAGGATCCCCAAAGTGAAATAAAGCAAAATATTCAGGGAACCAACAGTGACAGGAAGGAAACCAGGACTCAAAGCAATGATTTGAAACAAAAGGGAAAAATAAACATCCAACCAGAACAAACTGAGGAAACAAGAATTCAAAAAAAGTGAAGAGAGACTTACAAACCTCTGGGACAACCTGAAACATTCCAATATCCGAATTATAGGGGTTCCAGAAGGAGAAGAACCACAGCAAGAAATTGAAAACCTATTTGAACAAATAATAAAGGAAAACTTCCCCAATCTGGTGAATGAAATAGACTTCCAGGAAGTCTAGGAAGCCCAGAGGGTCCCAAAGAATTTGGACCCAAAGAGGAACCCACCAAGGTACATCATCATTAAGTTACCCAAGATAAAAGACAAAGAGAAAATCCTAAAAGAAGCAAGGGGAAAGGAGAGAGTTACCTACAAAGGAGTGCCCATTAAACTATCAGCTGATTTCTCAACAGAAACTTTCCAGGCAAGAAGGGGCTGGAAAGTATTTGAAGTCATGAAAGGCAAGGACCTACATCCAAGATTACTCTATCCAGCAAAGCTTCCATTTAAAATGGCAGGACAGATAAAGTGCTTCCCAGATAAGGTCAAGTTAAAGGAGTTCATCTTCACCAAGCCCTTATTAAATGAAATGTTAAAGGGACTTATCTAAGAAAAGTAAGATCAAAAATATGAACAGTAAAGTGACAACAAACTCATAACTATCAACAGATGAACCTAAAAGAAAAGAAAAGCAATGAAAACAAAAACTAAGCAAACAACTAGAACAGGAACAGAATCAGAGAAATGGACATCACACGGAGGGATTTCAGTGGGGAGGAGGAAGGGAGGAATGGTGGGGAAAGGTACTGGGAAGAAGAAGCATGGTTAGTAGGTATAAAATGGACAGGCAGAGACAAAAAAAAAATGGTATAGGAAACAGAGAACTCAAAGGACTCATATGTACAACCCATGGACATGAACTAAGGGGGGAGATGCTGGAAGGTTGGGGGGGCAGGGTGGAAGGGGGATAAAGAGGGAAAAATTGGGAAACCTGTAATAGCATAATCAATAAAAAATACTTAAAGAAAAAGAAATCTGAGACACTAATTTGAAAGAATATCTGCACTCCTATATTCATGACAGCATTCTTTATTGTACAGCGAAGATTTGGAAGCAGCACAAGTGCCCATGCTGTTCTGCCCTGGCATGGAAGGCCCTGGAGAGCAGTGTGCTAAGTGAAAGAAGCCAGTCAGAGAAAGACAAATACCACCTGATTTCACTTACCTGTGGATTCTAATGAACAATATAATCCAAAAAAATTAAATGGACCCATAGATACAGAGAACAGAGTGACAGCTGTTGAGGGGAGGACGGTTGAGGGCTCAGTTAAAAAGGTGAAGAGATTAAATTTAAAAAACTGATAGGCTCAGACAATAATATGGTGATTACCGGAGGGAAAGGGGCTGGAGGGGGCGGGAGGTTGAACAGGGTAAACGGAGGATTAATGGTGATGGAAGGAGACTTGACTTTGGATGGTGAACACACAATACATTATACAGATGATGTATTATGAAATTGTACAGCTGAAACTTCTGTATCCCAAATTTTCCATAAAAATTTTTAAAAATCAATTTCAAGGAAAAAAACAGAAAAACACCCAAACACATAGAGGCTAAACAACATACTAGTAAACAACAAATGGGTTAACAATGAGATTGTAGAAGAAATCAAAAGATACCTTAAGATAAATGAAGATAAAGCAACCAAAAATCTATGGGAAAGAGCAAAAACAATACAGGACAACCTTAAGAAACAAGAAAAATTTCAAATAAAAAAATTGACAGTATGCCTAAAGGAACTAGAAAAAGAACAAAAACAAAGCCCAAAGGGAGTAGAATTAGAAAATAATAAATAACAGAGCTAAAATATATGTAAAAAAAGTCTATAAAATAAAAAAATCAATAAAACTGAGCTGGTTCTTTGATTATATAAAAAATTAATAAACCTTTCACTAGACTCATCAAGAAAACAGAGAGACGACCCAAATATATACAATCAAAAATGAATAAGGAAGAAATCACAAGGGACACGGGAGAAACACAAAAGATTATAAGAAACTACTACAATTAAATACGAGCCTATTGGACAATCTGGAAGAAATGGATAAATTTCTAGAAGCATAAAATTTCCAAGACTGAATCAGAAAGAAACAGAATATCTGGACAGATTGAAGATTATCGACAAAATTTAATTGGTACGAAAAAAACTCACACAAATACCTTGGATGGGATGGCTTCACAGGTGAATTTTACCAATCATTCAAAGAAGTATTACCACCTATCATTTTCAAACTATTTCCAAAGTAAAGTCAAGAGAATGAAAGGCTCTCAGGCTTATTTTATGAAGCCAGCATTACCTTGATTCCCAAACCAGATAGAGACTTTACAAAAAAAAATTATAGGCCAGTATCTCTGTTGAACATTAATTCCCTCTCAACAAAATATTAGCAACTGAATTCAGCAATACATTAAAAAGGTCATATACCATGATCGGGTGGGGTTTACTTCTGGGATGCAAGGTTGGTTCAGTATCTGCAAATCAATCAATGTGACAAAACAAAGTGAAGGATAAAATAATATATCAATAAATTCAGAAAAAAGCATTTGACAAAATCCAGCACCCATTTATCATTAAAAAAAAACAAACAAACTTTGAGCACAGTGGAAATAGAGGGACCTAATAAAGGACATATATGAGAAACCCACAGCTAACATCATAATCATTGGGGAAAAGCTAAAAGTGTTTTGTTTTGTTTTTTAAATCCAGGATGAGAATATTCAGCAGTGCGTTCAGAATCTGGCCAGCAGTGAGGACCTGGTCCCATTGTGGCTGCCTCTGGTTCCTTTCTTAAATCAGAGCATGCTATTTAGTGTGCAAGTCTTAATATCAGTAAGAATGATTTCAGCCACCAAGTAATGAGAATACGTGAACAAAAAGTTTATTTAAGCATAAAACACATTAAAATTATTTGGTTGATTTGTAAAGGAGAAGGATTCGGGTCTGAGGGGATGGGATGGGGATGGGGTTCTCAAGGTCTGCAAACAATATACTCAGTGACCAAGCTGCCAAGGCAAGGTTGAAGGACGCGAGGGTAGGGAAGGACTTCATCATAAAGAGAAGGGAGCAACACATGCACATCATCGGTCAGACACTCCAAACTTTCAAAAGCTTCCTGAGAGGGAGTGAAACCTCCCAGCCATTGCTCGTCAGTGTTGTCCCACAGGTCCCCTCTTTGTAAAACTGTGATCAAGAAACAGCACTGGTTGACAGGTTTCTCCGGTCAGATTTCCAGTCAGACTTTTCTAACTAGAATTTTTTCCTTTACTGGCTATTTATGTGAATTAGAATTTCTAGTGACAACAGTTTGAAATTTTTAGGCAAGATATGTACTTTCCACAACTGGCTTTAGAAGCACTGCTGTGTACTTTGAAAGAGGAGCGTGGAATTTCACTTATTTCCAGATCTCTGACCATGTGAGGCAGGTGGCATCGTGTTGACCAGTGGCAACTGGTCACTTTCATATGGGCTTTGACTTAAGGGCACAAAACTTTTATCCTACAGGGAGTTGAAAAGTGAATTACAGTCCTTTGTATAGTAACCTTGAGTTAATTATGAGGTTATGGCTGATTTATACACAAAATGCCATAATGAAATCTGGGTCATGATGAGAAGGAGCGTCCAAACTTGAAGTTCAGTGGAAGAATTAGAGGCTGTAAAGAGAAAGGAACATAGTAAGTCCTGAGATAAAACATACCTGCTTGATAAAGATCAGATCTCTCTTCAGTTCTCAAGTAAGTAAAGGAAATTACATTGCCAAGAACCCACTTTATCCAAATGTCTGCAAAGAAGCAGAATTAACCCAACCTTTGGAAGACTCCCACTAGCTAACCCCAGTGGGCACCAGGGAAACCATGAGCTGAGGCTACTGCAGGAAATTTTGTTTGTTGAATCAAACATCGCAATTCCAACCACAGCCCAAGTAGACTTGGTGGCCAGATTTAAGGCCAATATTTGGTCTTAAGTAGTTGGGTAACTTATTTTTTTTAAAAAATCACCTGCATCTTTTAGATAAAAGAGTAGGGACCCAAAGGTTAAAAAAAACAAAAAACAAAAACCCAAAATGGTACTAAAATTTCTTGGGAGTTTTCCTAATCTTCTTAATTTCTGGATTTTCATAGGTTAGCAGCTGAATGATTGCACCTCAGCTATGGATCCCCCTCAGCGTGGAGGACTCCTTGTGCCCCGGCGCCCGCCCTGGATGGGAGGTGTGCATCTACCTCTGCAGCTCTTGCCATCCTCCTGCAGCGTTCCTGTCACACAGCTACACAGAGGCCCATCTACCCGGCTCGTGCAAATCTGCTCACACCCTCCGTTGTCCTCACACCAGTCCAGCCCTAAAAAAGAGCAGCGAGTCAAAGTAACTGTGGACAGTTAAACTCTTTGACTCATATCCAAGGGCAAGGCTTGAAAGAGAGGAGAGGAAAAAGAGAAGCCTGATGTGATTGTGAGTTTTTGAGAGTCAAGAAAAAGATGTCATTATGGAAGTAGACTGTCTTCTCAAACTAGTATCTCAACCTCTTCGTTCACCAGGTTCACATTATAGGTGAGACACAGGCAAGAGGTTCCCCAAGCCTTCAAACCCACTGTTTTAATGATTTACAGTGTGTCCGTGAAACATACATACTTTTTCTCCTAATAGGTCCCACTGAAATGATCTGTTCTTTAGGTTCTTTGGCATAATCTGTGGCAATCCTGGAATTTTGTGGGCAATTCTGAAAGACAGAACACCAGTGGGAAAATTTCACACCATTAAGCTGATATCTTTTTTAAAACAATTTATTGTTATTCAGTTACAGTTGTATGCTTTTTCTCCTCATCCCTCCACCCCACCCCGGCCAAACCCCCCTCCCTCCCTTTTTTAAACCTTGTTTTCACCTCTAAGAGGCAGTGGTTCCAGCCTCCAGCTCTACCACTGTTCAGATTAATTAGAACCATTGCCTTTTTGATCACTGAGTTCACTGGGAGTCTAGACTTTATGTTGAAGAGAATTACATATATTCCCCACACTAGGATTAGATTCAAAGAGGCTGCCTTCCTGGGAACCATCAGGCAACAATGTCTGCAGCAGCATGTATAAGTAGCTCTGACTACAATTCACATCTCAATTTTGCAAACATGGGTTAGGTGGAAAACTGGAATGTTAAAAGTTAGGGACCAGTGCAATAAAATCTTAATGATATTAACTATATGTGGCGGTGATGTACCCCTGGCATAGAAGAGAGGATTGGTTTGTCACGTCATCCCACCAGCCCCTCCAGAGCCTCAGGCCCTGGAATGGCTCCAGCTGAGCTATAGAACAACCCCTGTCCAAAGAACATCCTGAGCCCAGGAGTTTGCTTCCATAGTAGAGTGGAGCTTGGCACTGCTCACGTGAGATTAAGAGGCCTGTCCCCTTGAGATGCTAGTGCAAAGTTCTCAAATGGGCCACTTTTGCTTCCCAGGGGACAACTGACAAAGTCAGGAGACATTTTTGGGTGTTGCAACCTGGAGGGAGGCACGGTGCTACTGGCATCTAGTGAGTACAGTCCAAGGAAGCTTCTAAGTGTCTTACAATGCACAGGACAGTCCCCACACAAAGAATGATTTGGTCCAAAATGTCAATAATCCCGAGGTTTGAGAAAACCTAATCTAGTGTTACACCAATGAAACATTGACATTTTAGAGATAGAGGAGTTAAGTGGACATCATTCCACTATGTTCTCTCTCTTGTTGTCCCACCAAAGATGACTGCTGCTTTTAAGCATCTGAGGACTATTCCAATTCAGCCACTTCCAGGTGCTGTGAGGCCTAGAGAGTTCTAGCCACGCAGAACTCTCATCAGCCTCACAGATCCTGGCACTCGTAATTCCCATGCTGGGGAAGCTGGGGCAGCAAGAAAACACTGCTAAGCATTTACTTCTCACATTCTCACTTACTATTTTACAGGAGTACTTTTCAGAGTCACAGAGTGATACTGCACAGTGAAGATGAACTTCATCATAATCCCCGATGAACTTGAAGACTGTGACGTGAAAGCGACAGGTCAGGGAGACACCATTCTCCTCGATGCCAATAGTGTTATCTTTAATGTTCTGACACCTATTCAGAAAAAAAATCTTTGCTTCTTACTTTCATATTTCATATAAAACCACTGTAAATGGTAACAGGGCCTTTGCATTTGAAGGTGATCTCTGGACTGCATGGGTTTGTCATTTATTACCACTCCCTTATATTTACAGTTTATTTTTTTAACTTTTTATATTGTTGTCGACACTATTACAGATGTCCCCCATCTTCCCCCTAGTTTGTTTTAAAAGCATCCAACAGCACCTCCAATTAGTGCCCTAAATACAAGTAAAAACACAATGACTAAGGGGACAGAACTCAATGTCCCTAAGCTTCAGGTTTTCAGTTTTGCGTTCCGTTCCTTCATAATGCTGTGTATTACTGGTATCAATTTAACAAACACAAGAAGATTACTTCTGGGCTTTCTTCAGTTAATTATCAGTTTGGGAGGATCCCATGATTCAAATCCTATGGGAAATCTTCCCTTGTTGAGCTAGGTGTGGGCTAGAGGAAAAGAAAGAGCAGTCAAGGACAGCTGAAGAATTGTCTTGAAGTGACAGCCTCTTCTCTCAGCTCCTCCTCTTCTTTGTGGCATTGAGCCAACAAGCAATGATAGCTACCACCCTCCCTCAGGTACAGATGTCTTGCCTGTCCTCTTTAGAGTTCCCCAAACCTACCAATCTTTTATGCCCCAGGACCTTTTCACATAATGCTCTCCCCTATTAGGAAGTCTTTCTGCAGTTCTCCACATGCATGACTCCTGCTCTTTCTCCAATACTGGTCTATGGCTCCTCTGCCTTTACAAATATTCCTTAGTCCTGCCCTGACCAGGCAGGAACAAGGGGTTTTACCTGGATTTGCCAACAGTACCCCATTGAGCCCCTAGAGGGCACGAATGAAACCATAACCCTCAGTGTGTCCCCCTGCACACACTGTGGGGCATGTCGAGTCTTTGTGGAAGGTACACATTAGTGAATGAATGAATTGTGCTGCCATGGTCAAGGGTAGCTTGTGAGAACAAAGTTCTTTCAATGGATAAAAATAAAAGGGTGACTCTTTTTCTTATGTTTCCTTCCCCTAGCCTACAGAATTAAATAGCTTAGTTAATAGGAAAATTATAAATTGAAATAATCCTTCAGCATTCCCACACATATTGTTTAGTAACTAGTCTGCAAGGCAATAGTCTCCTAATGTTTTGAAACAAAAATTTGCCAACTGTTTCTGTCTTTGTTATTCATTTGAATAATCTAAATAGGCTCAAAGATTCTAAAATATTCACAGCCCTTGATCTTCAAGACCTTCCCGCTTAACCAGAACCCTAACTACCAGAGAGATTACTTGAGGTTTAGATAACAGAAAAACATAGGACAAAAGGAAGGGGTGCAGGGGAAGAAAGACAGTTGCCTTAGTGTGAGCAAATAAGGCAAACACTAGAATTCTTTGTCCACTCTCAGAGGAAAGACTATCCTTTCCTCTGTGTAGGCAAATAAAGAGGAAAGAGACATAACTTGCATGTCCCCAAGCTTCTAAGTCACTAATAGACGCTGGTGCAGTTTCTGCCTTCCACATAGCTGGAGAGGAACAATGACCCCTCAAAATTTTTGTGGCCCCATTTTGCTGCTCATTTATTCAGCATTGAGCATCACTCTTCCTGCAAATTCACTGGAAAAAAAAAACAATACCCACATCTCTCCAAGGTCAAAAAGACTCATGAATTAAAATTCTCCCACATCACAAAATCATTTTGTGCTCAATAACAGTTTAATTTGAAGACTTTCATTCAGATGCTGGAGAAAGCTGAGATCTATGAACATGCTTACTTTCTCTCTCTCCCTCTTGGGGTCAAGTCTATTAACTACTATTTTTAAAATGCTCAATGCCACAGTGACCTTCAAAGGAGGCACAAAGCTATCATCTGGGCTTGCATTTGATAGTGGCTCAGATCTTAGCCCTTTCATTTTGGGAAAGGACTATGACAGGGGAGGGAAGACAAATTGAGAAAAGGAGAATTGTGATGTTAGCCTGAGCACTAGGCCTACAAGACATGAAGTAATCACCAAGTCCTTCCCTTTGCCTCTCAAGAGGCTAAAAACCAATTCAGAAAGTCAAATGCTTTAGTGATTCCTTTGCTGAAACATCCAGTTTGCCTCAGCAACCCATGCCACAAGCCACACCTGGCCAGTTCGGAAGTCAGTGTGTCTTGAAACCTGAAGGATTCTTCCTCTTCTTACTGGCTGGGTAGCCTAGGGTTAGCTGTATATCTAATCTCTCTAAACCTGTTTCATCCACAAAAAGTAGCTATTTATTGCTTGCCTGCCAGGACCATACCTTTCTTCTTTTGAGGAACCATCTCCAACCTTAAAGCTAATTATGGTATATACAGCACTCACTTCCTGACTACCACATGGTGCCAACCCAAGATACACCTTGGCATATTGACTATTTTAAGGTGAATGAATTTGAGTCAATGGCAGAAGTAGGAAGGTCATCCTGACTTTCTCCTTGACCCTTTTCACCTGAAACATGTCATAAAACTTTCATGTGAGAGGTATTCCCCCGTACCTCGAGGAAAGGAGCATCCTTATCTCCAAAAACAAAGGGACTCAGAGGAGACCCTGAAAAAAGAGGCTTGGTGAGTTTCTCCAGTTCACTACAATCACATCATACTCTGACCTATCATACTGCTCTATGAATGCCCACTCTTCATCTAACCTAGCATAAAACACTCAGCTTTAACCATTTCTTTGGGTCTTAATTTCCCTATGAAGGCTCCAGTGTCAGGTAAAACTTGTACTAAATCAATCTGGATGCTTTTCTTCTGTTACTATGTCTCTCTTTAATTTTCAGTCTCAGTTAAGGACCATAAGAGGGTTGAGGAGAACTTCATCCTCCTCAACACCAGGCAATTTCGTGTTGCAGCCCCTCCAAACAAAGGAGAAGATGTGATCCGAGAGAGAGAGAGAGAGAGAGAGAGAAAGAGAGAGAGAGAGAGAGAGAGAGAGAGAGACGAACCATGCCCCTCTCCAGGAGTTCCTGAAGGAGGGTCAGAGGAATGCTCACTCTTTGTGGCTCCAACACTGTAAGAACACAAGCCCAGGATTGCCAGTGTCTAACAAGGTTGATCAGAGACAGGAAGAAACAGAGACAAAGACAAGGGACAGCTTCTGGCCCCCTGAATCCAATAATATCTGAAGCTATTTCCACTTCTGTGATTTGTTTTTGTGATTGTTAACCACCTTGTTTTTTGCATAAGCTACTTTGAATTGATCTCTACCACATTTAACAGAAAAAAATTTGATCAGTCATCTGCTTTAAGAATTATTGTATTAGGGTGATGAAAATGTTCTAAAATTAGATTATGGTGATGGTTGCACTCCTCTTGTAAATTTATTAAAAATCACTATATTTTATACTTTAAAAAAGTACATTTTATTTTGTTTAAATATGTATGCAGTAAAGCTGGTAAAAGAATTATCATTGCTTGACACAACCAGTGTTTTAAAAAATAAAGATAATTATCATTATTGTTTGATTTACAGTCTTTTTGATTCAGTCAATGGATTTTGTTTCCTAATCACTATATTTCAGAGAATATGCCAGTTGCTGGTCATAGAGTGGTGACTAAAAAGAAACTTTTTTATTTTATAGGTTATTATTCTAATTATTTTTAAATTGTAATAGATGTCCTGGTCACCTTCAGTTATTCTCATTACATTCTTTCACTTGTAGACGATCCACATTTCTCTCAAACTGAAATTTAAAGTAGGCAGGATACATTTGTGGTTAATGCCATATGCACTGGGGATCTACCTCAAAATTGCAGTGTGACTTTAAGCAAGTTGCTGCTCTCACTAAGCCTAAGCCTTCTCTTCTATAATATGAGGCTTCTAATATCTCCCTTAAAGGTTGTAATAAGAATTTGATAGTTTGTGGATGCAAAATGCTGGCCTTGTAAGTAGTCAACAAATATCAGCTCCTATTCCGCTCTCTAAAAAATGATGTAGACTAACATTGCCCTAAAGGCTCTGAGACTGTCCTTAATGAGAGGCTACGCACCCTTCTTCAATGATGAAGTAGCGAAGTTTATCATTGCTGTCACGGGAGGGTGTTGCATAGCATTTGTTCAGGGTCAGGATCAGATGTGTGGCATCAGCTCCAACCACAAAGACCCCTACATACAGCACATCTCGAGTTGTCAACACCACTTCACCCTGGCGATAAGGATGTTTGTAGGAGGCATTTTTGTAGAGTGCCATCTTGGTGGTGAAGCTGCCTTCTTGGGTTGGAACTGTCAGGTTAATGACGCTAAAAGGGAAAAAATCATGAGGTGGAGTACCTCACACAATTATATTCATTCAATCACCTACTATTTTTCCAAGCTGAAAATGAAGAGGGAAGGCAAAGTAGATAGTAGCAAAGTCTAAGGCTGCACTGTCCAAAATGGTACCCATTGGCCACAGGTGGCAATTTAAATTAAATTAAATTAAATTAAAAGTTCAATTCCTCAGCAATCCCAACCACATTTCTAGTGCTCAATAGCCATATATAGCGATTGTATTCAATAGTGTGGATACAGAACATTTTCATCATTATAGAAAGTTTTACTGAACAGTGCTAGTTTAAGGAAGAAAATAAGAGGCAGAAAATATGAATTATTTTTCCCAGTGCTTCAAAGGTAAAAGCTGGCCATTTTGACTCTGCCAACCCTAACTGCCAATGCAAAGACACAGCAAGGTGCGCAGCTTGTGTGGTCTCTACCTGAGCATGGGCTTCACAACAGAGTCCAAGGAGATCTTGATGTCCAGCTCATAAGCACATGAGAATTCCACGTTGATTGTACGGTCCCTGGTGATGATGTTGCCAGTATTGTTGGCGCTTTCTATCCAGATTGTGTTCTTATACATGATATGAGTGCCGTTGGACTGCAGAGCAAAGGGAGGTCAGATATCATTAACTCTGGGAGTGAGGGTGTGGGTTGCATTTCAAATTCATGCCCTAAAAGTGGAGAAAAGGCTTCATTTCATACATATCTCAGAGGGTAGTAGAATCAGTATGGAGCTAGGTTCAGAATTTAAAAAAAAAAAACCAAAAAACATATTACAACAGATATCAATGACACGCTTTAGTCTGATAACCTTGGATAACAGAGATTGACTTCATGAATTCTAACTATAGCCAGCTCCCAGGTACCTCAGGGAACCCAAGCAGGGAACAACAGGAAGGACCACCATCACAAGTTAATACAGTCTTCTTTTTTATTTTTAAGAGAATTTATTTATTTTTAGTGAGAGAGGAAAGGAGGAATAAAGAAAGGGAGAGAAACATGTGTGAGAGAAACAGATTGGTTGCCTCTTGCATGTCCTTACCAGGGACCTGGCCACCAACCCAGGCATGTGTCCTGACCAGGAACTGAATTGGTGACCTTTCAGACTACAGGCTGGTGCTCAATCCACTGAGCCATGGGAGCCAGGGCTACAGGTCTTCTTATTAATTCTTAATGTTCTTAATTCAAAATCTGTCCTCCAACAAATATTTTATGAGATGCACCCACAAACACCTTCTTATTCCTTTTACTGCCTGATATAAGTGTTAATAAAAACAGTTACCAAACACACACACACACACACACACACACACCAAGAAGGAACAGGAAGAAGAAAAGAAACCAGAGGCTTTGCTAGCCTATGTATTAGATAATCTGACACCAAAAGTTGGGACCTTGCTGTATTTTTTTTAAATGATATCTGGGACACCCTTACCTCCCAAAATAGCTAAATTCAGCTGTATTTACCTGGAAGAATAATAAGGGTAAGAGAGGTAACAAAATTTTGTGAACATGCCCAGCAAAGGATAACAGCAGATAGAGCAAACCAAGGAAAGAAGCTTGTCACCTGCTGTGCTCTTTCCATGCAATCAACCACTTATCACTAAATAATCGTTCTCCTTATGTCTTCCATTTTCTACATATCTTTTGCTGCTTTCCATGGAGGATATTTCTAACTGGACCATCATGAAGTTGGCTTTAAGGACAATCAACGTGCAAACACCCTGACAGTTACTACCTCTGCCAGGTGCTCTTTCCAGCTTCAGTTTCTCACCTGTACAATGTTTCCACAATTCCCTTTGGTGTTGTTGATCTGAAAGGAGATAAAATCTTCCCCTTCAATGCCAGTGCACTGTCTGTCATTGACTCTCACACCCTCTCTCTCAAAGCCAAGCTGGAAGAGTTTGCACTTCGATATGGACACTTCCATCTGGGATGCCTTGCAGGTCACCTCGGCATCAATAATGTCATGTGAGTCTGTGGGAAACAGCGATTATGAAAGTCACATGAGCGAGAGCTGTTCTTGCTGCAGAGATCAAGGTGAGGCATCCATTACAGTTGCTTTTAGAAAAAGCTAATAACCTGCACAAAGGCTGTGGCATTTCTAACTAAGCTTTGATCAAACCAAATGAGGATCTGAATTCATTCAAAGCAGTAACTGGGGCATTGTAGAACCTTTGGTAAAAAGAAAAAAGCAAACAAAATATAACCAGAGACATTGAAGTTAAGAACAATCTAACGATAGCCAGAGGGGACAGTGAGGAGAGAGGTTTACAGGAACTACTATAAAGGACACGTGGACAAAATCAAGGGGGAGGGTGAAGGCGGGGGAGGAAGGTGGGTTCGGCTGGGATGGGGTGGAGGGATGGGGAGAAAATGCAGACAACTGTAATTGAATAACAATAAAAATTTAAACAAAGAATATGTAGTGCTTTTAAGTTTGTGAATAAATAAATGAAATATATTTTAGAATAAAAAAGATGAAAATACTAATAAAGTGTTTTTTCTTCACAAACCCAGGAATTTCCTTGCAGTTTGGTGGTAGCTACTTTTCTGTAAGCTACATACTGCATCTGACTCATTGTGACTTACCTCAGGAACCTGCCCCAAGTGAGAACAGTACTGGCTAAGTCACCCAAAGCCCCAGCTTGTTCCCAGGTGAGCACTAAGACCTCTTGTTTTGACACACCAATTGACATTCTCTGTGAGTACACGAACACAAGCTACATAAACAGAGAGGCATGTTCATCTGCTTAGGGGAAATACTCAAACACCACAGGCTGTCTTCTCCTACAGAGCCTTCCAGTCAATTAGGCTTTCACTGTCTAACAATGTTAAATCCAGCACATGCCATCTGAGTTTCTTGGTTCAGGTGAGGGGGAGGATCTCGGAGATAAAGCAACCCCCTACATGACACCACGGGAGTGCTCCCACTGTAAGAGGATAGTGGTTGGGAAAAGGACCTAGAGTCCTAGTGGGTTACTGTTTGTTTCAAATATTTTAGTTGTTTCTTTGGGACCCACCTAAAACTGGAGCCAGATAAAGCTGGCTTTAAACGAGTCTTAAACAGTTTTTGTTTTTCCTAAGCAAATTGTTGTTCTACAGATTATCCTCTTATATTTATTATTTATTTAAAGTATATTTTATTGATTATGCTGTTACAGTTGTCCCAGGTTTTTCCCTTTGCCCCGCTCCTCCAGGTACCCTCCTTCCCTGTAGCAGTCCCTCCTCCCTTAGTTCATGTCCATGGGTCATGCATAGACTGGTAAGTTCTTTGGCTTCTCCATTTCCTACACTATTCTTAACATGTCCCTGTCTATTTTGTGCCTACCAATTATGCTTCTTGATCTCTGCACCATTTCCCCCATTCTCCCTCTTCCCCCTCCCAACTGATAACCTTCCAAATGATCCCCATACCTATGATTCTATTCCTGTTCTGGTTGTTTGCTTAGTTGGTTTTTGTTTTTATTTTTTGATTATTTTTAAGATTTTATTTATTTTATTTTTTAAAGAGAGAGGGGAAGGGAGAGAGAAAGAGAAGGAGAGAAACATCAATATGTGGTTGCCTCTCACACACCCCCTACTGGGGACCTGGCCCATGACCCTAGACTGTGCCCCAGGCATGTGCCCTAGATGGGAATCAAACCAGTGACCCTTTGATTTGTAGGCTGGCACTCAACCACTGAGCCACACCAGCCAGGGCTGTTTTTATTTTTTAGATTCAGTTGTTGATAGTTGTGAGTTTGTTGTCATTTTAATGTTCATAGTTTTGATCTTTTTCTTAAATAACTCCCTTTAACATTTCATGTAATAAGGGCTTGGTGATGATGAACTCTTTTAGCTTTACCTCATCTGGGAAGCACTTTATCTGCCCTTGCGTTCTAAATGATAGCTTTGCTGGATAGAGTAACCTTGGTTGTAGGTCCTTGCTGTTCATCACTGTGAATATATCTTGCCAGCCCCTTCTTGCCTAGAAAGTTTCTTTTGAGAAATCAGCTGAGTCTTATGGGAACTCCTTTGTAGATAACTATCTGCTTTTCTCTTGCTGCATTATACATTCTCTCTTTATCTTAAACCCTTAGTATTTTAATTATGATGTGTCTTGGTGTGGTCCCCTTTGGGCCCATCTTGTTTGGGATTCTCTGTGCTTCCTGGACTTTTATGCCATTTCCTTCACC
The DNA here is from genome assembly GCF_022682495.2 of Desmodus rotundus. NCBI lineage: Eukaryota > Metazoa > Chordata > Mammalia > Chiroptera > Phyllostomidae > Desmodus > Desmodus rotundus. The sequence goes on from NC_071393.1 coordinate 33,065,183, forward strand.
AAATTAGGGAAGTTTTCTTTCATTATCTTGTCAAATAGGTTTGCAATTTCTTGCTCTTTCTCTTCTCCTGCTGGCACCCCTATGATGCAAATGTTGGACCTCTTGAAGTGGTCCCAGAAGCTGCTTACACTACCCTCATTTTTTTGGGATTCTTTTTTCTTCTTGTTCTGATTGGCTGGTTTTTGCTTCCTTATGTTCCAAATCATTGACTTAATTCTCAGGTTTATGCACTCTACTGTTGTTTCCCTGTACATTGTTTTTTATTTCAATTAGTGTATGCTTCGTTTCTGACTAGATCTTGTTTATGCTGCTGAGGTCCTCACTAAGTTCCTTGAGCATCCTTATAACCAGTGTTTTGAACTCTGCATCTGATAGATTGCTTATGTCCATTTTGTTTAGCTCTTTTTCTGGAGTTTTGATCTGTTCTTTCATTTGGGCCATGATTCTTTGTCTCCTCATTTGGACAACCTCCCTGTGTTTGTTTCTATGTATTAGATGGTGCTGCTATGACTCCCTGTCATGGTAGCATTGCCAAATGTAGGAGTGTCCTGTGGGTTCCAGGGGCACAGTCTCCCCGTGTCACCAAAGCTGGTACTTGAGATGTACCTTCTGTGTGGACTAAGTATCCCCCCCCCCTTGTAGTTGAACCTTGGTTGCTGTTGACAGACCAATAGGATGGATTTACCCAGGCCAGTCAGCTGCAAGGATTGGCTGTGACCACTGACCACCAACCTCCGCCCTCTGTGCAGGCGCAGGGTGGTGGTGCTCTGAAGTGGTCTGTAGCTATCCACTGGATGCACTGGCCATGGAGTTTTCAGGTGGTGCAGGCCAAGGTCAGCCCCAACCTGTGTTTTGCCTAGGGCCTCCCTTCCTGAGCTATAAAGCAATATGAGAAAACTGCTGCTTGTGCTGGGCTAGGAGATTCCCAGGTGAAGCCAAGATATGAAACTAATTTGGCTGCTGCTAGTGCCTGGTCTGGAGCTTACTGAGGCCAGCTGTTGCCTGTTTGATAGGTTTTAGAAGTTATGAAGCAGCCATTCATATGGAAAAGCAGCTTGGGTGGGCCCATAAATTAGGCGGGGCAGACTCTCTGAGGATATCTAAGGTGAGTAAAACAATGTTAGTCAGGTTGATGGAGTCTCAAATACAGCACCAACCTCCTGGCTCCATGGCTCTGGGGGGGGGGGGCGGGGCGGCGGGGCACTCAGAAAAGGACAATGTCCTCTGCTTGCCCTGTTGCAGACACTTCAGCCTCTCCCCGTATGCCACTGGTGCCCTTTCAGCTGTCACCCCAGCACAGGAACTCAGAGTGAGTCTGAGTAGGTGAGTCCATGTGTGGGTTCTTTAATAGGCACTGCTTGTGGCTCCAGCAGTTTCTTCCATCAACTTAATCCCCACTGGTTTTTGCAGCCAGAAGTTGTGGCAACTTATCTTCTTGGCACTGGAACTCTGGGCTGGGGAGCCTGGTATGGGGCTGGGCCTGTACACACCTCAGATATCCATCCTGAATTTTTATTCACCACAGGTCGGTGAGAGACCAGCTGTCCTGCATCTGAGCCCCTCCTACCAGTCTCGATGGATGTGATTTCTTTAATTCTGTAGTTGTCAGACTTCCATTCAACTCAATTTCTGGTGGTTCTGAGTGATGGTTGTTCTATACTTTAGTTATAATTTTGATGTGGTTGTATGAAGAGGCGAGCCATGTCTGCCTACATTGCCATTTTCTATCCTCTTTTAAATACTACATTTATCTTTAAATAAATATGCCAGTTGTGCTAAGCACCTTACATGTATTTTCTCATTTACTTCTCATAGTACTCCTATGAAATCAATTTATTCTCACCTTCATTTTACTAAAGACTGGGTCCCTGCTATTATTGCCCCATTTCACAAAAAAACTTAGACTTAAATATATTAAATAATTTTCCCAAGCGAAACAGCTAATAAATGGTAGACTATTTTATTTTATTTTTGATTTAATCTTTATTGTATTTTTTCCATTACCATTTAGTCCCCTTATAGTCCCCTCCCCCCTGCAATCACCACACTGTTGTCTGCGTCCATGAGTCTTTTATCCTTTTTGCTCAATCCCTCCTCCCCATAACCTCTTCCTACTTTAGCTGTTATCCTGCTCTCTATTTATGAGTTTCTGTTTTGCTTGTTAGTTCAGTTTGTTCATTAGATTCCACATGTAAGTGAAATCATATGGTATTTGTCTTTCTGTGACTGGCTTATTTCACTAGCCATAATGTTCTCCAGGTCCATTCATACTGTTGCAAAGGGTAAGATTTTCCTCTTTTTTATGGATGAGTAGAATTCCATTGTGTAAATGTCCCATAGTTCTTTTATCACTCATCTATTGATGGATACTCAGGCTGCTTCCATATCTTGGTGATTGTAAATATTGCTTCAATGCACATAGGGGTGCTTATGTTTTTTTTTAAATTAGTGTTTTGGGTTCCTTCGTATATAATCCCAAAGGTGGGATTGCTTGGTCAAAAGGCTGATCCACTTTTAATTTCTTGAGGTATCTGCATACTGCTTTCCACAGTGGCTGCACCAATCTTCATTCCCACCAACAGTGCAAAAGGACCCCACTTTCCCCACATGGTTGCCAGCATTTGCTGTTTTTTTATTTATTGATGATAGCCATTCTGACAGGTGTGAGATGATATCCAATTGTGGTTTTAATTTGCATTTCTCTGGTGATTGGTGACGTTGAGTATCTTTTCATATGTCTACTGGCTATCTGTATTATCTCTTTGGAGAAGTTCTATTCATGTCCTTTGTCCATTTTTTAAATTGTGTTGTTTCTGTGGTGTTGAGTTTTATAAATACCCTATAAATTTTGGATATTAACCACTTATTGGATGAATCAGCAAATATGTTCTCCCATTCTATGGGCTGTCTTTTTGTTGATGATTTCCTTTGCTGTGCAAAAACTTTTTAGTTTCATGTAGTCCCACTTGTTTATTTTTTCTTTTGTTTCCCTTGGCTGGGGAGATATACCTGATAAAAAATTTCCATGAGCAATGTCCAAGATTTTGCGACCTCTATTTTCTTCTCGGATTTTTATGGTTTCCGTTCTAATATTTAAGTCTTTGATCCATTTTGATTAATTCTTGTGTGTGGTGTAAGAAGGTGGTCTAGTTTCATTTTTCTGCACAGATCTGTCCAATTTCCCCAACACTGTTTATTGAATAAACTATCTTTAGCCCATTGTATGTGCTTGCTTCCTCTCTTGAAAATTAGTTGACTGTAAAAGTGTGGGTTTATTTCTGAGCTCTCTATTCTGTTCCATTGATCTACACGTCTGTTTTTATGTCAGTATCAGACTGTTTTGATTACTATGGCCTTATAGTATAGTTTGATATTAGGTAGTGTGATTCCTCCAACTTTGTTCTTCTTTCTCAGGATTGCTGTTGATATGCAAGATCTTTTGTGGTTCAATATAAATTTTTGAAATATTTGTTCTAGTTCTGTGAAATATGTCATTGGAATCTTGATAGGAATTGCATTGAATCTATAGATTGCTTTGGGTAGTGTGGGCATTTTAATGATGTTAATTCTTCCTATCTATGAACATGGTATGTGCTCCCACTTATTTGTATTTTCTTCAATTTATTTTGTGAATGTCTTATAATTTTCCTAGTACAGGTCTTCAACATCAATGGTTAGGTTTATTATTAAGTATTTTATTCTTTTTGAAGTGATTGTGAATGGGATTGTTTTCTTAATTTCCCTTTCTATTAGTTCCTCATTGGCAAATAAAAAGGCAACTAATTTCTGGATATTAGTTTTGTATCCTGTCACTTTGCTGAATTGTTCTAGTAGCTTCTTGGTGGGATCTTTGGGGTTCTCTATGTACAGCATCATGTCACCTGCAAATAAAGACAGTTTTACTTCTTCCTGTCCAATTTGGATGCCTTTTATTTCTTCCTTTTGTCTGATTGCTATGGCTAGGGCTTCCAGTACTATGTTGAATAAGAGGTGAGAGCATACATCCCTGTCTTGTTCCTGATCTTAAGGGGAACACTTGTAGTTTTTGCCCATTAAGTATGATGTTGGCAGTGGGTTTGTTATATATGGCCTTTATTATGTTTAGGTATGTTCCCTCTATTCCCAGTTTGCTGAGAGTTTTTATCATAAACGGGTGCTGATTTCATCAAAAGCTTTTTCTGTTCCAGCTAAAGGTGAGATCATATGGTATTTAACTGGAACATAATCAACAAAAGAAAAGAGCAAATAAAATATAACCAGAGACATTGAAATTAAGAACAATGTAACAATAGCCAGAGGGGAGTGGGGAGGAGATAGTGGGGAGAGGGGTCTATAGGAGCTACTATAAAGGACACAAGGACAAAATCAAGGGGAGGGTAAAGGTGGGGGAGGAAGGTGGGACTGGCTGGGGTGGGTGGAGGGATGGGGAGAAAATGCAGACAATTGTAACTGAATTTTTAAAAAAAGCTTTTTCTGCATCTATTGACATGATTATGTGGTTTTTATCCTGCATTTTGTTTATGTGGTGAATTTATAGATTTGCAAATGTTGTACCAACTTTGTATTCCCAGAATAAATCCCAGTTGATCATGGTGTATGATCTTTTGGATGCATTTACTGTATTCAGTTTGCTAATATTTTGGTGAGGATTTCAGTGTCTATGTTCATCAGGGATATTGGCCTATAATTTTCTTTCTTTGTAGTGTCTGTATCTGGTTTTGGAATTAGGATAATGCTGGCCTTGTAAAGGGAATTTGGGAGCTAGCCCTCCTCTTGTATTTTATGAAAGAGTTTGAGAAGGAGAGGTGTTAGTTCTTCTTGGAATGTTTGGTAAAATTCACCTGTGAAGCCATCTAGTCCAGGGCTTTTGTTTGCTTGGAGTTTTTTTGATTATTGCTTCAATTTCATTAGGTGTAATCTGTCTATTCAGATTCTCTGATTGTTCCTGATTTACTTTTGCAAGATTGTATATTTCTAGGAATTTATCCATTTCATCCAGGTTGTCCAGTTTCTTGGCATATAATTGTTCAAAATATTTTCTTGCAATCCTTTGTATTTCTCTGGTGTCAGTTGTTATTTCTTCTCTTTCATTACTGATTTTATTTATTTGGGTCCTTTCTCTTTTTTTCTTGATAAGTCTGGAGAAGGTTTGTCAATCTTGTTTATCTTTTCAAAGAACCATCTCTTGGATTCATTGATCTTTTGTATCCTTTTTTTAAAGACTGTATTTTGTTTATTTTTGCTCTGATCTTTATTATTTACTTCCTTCTACTCACTTTGGGCTTTGTTTGTTGTTCTTTTTCAAGTTCCTTTAAGTGTGAAGTTAGATGGTTTATTTGAGTTTTTTCTTGTTTCTTGAGATATGCCTGTAATGCTATGAATTTCCCTCTTAGGATTGCTTTCCCAGTGTACCACAGATTTTGGATTGTTGTGTCCTCATTTTCATTTGTTTCAAGGTATCTTTTGATTTCTTCTTTGAGCTCATTGTTAACCCATTCATTGTTTATTAACTTATTATTTAGCTTCCATGTCTTTGTGTGTTTTTCAGTGTTCTTCTTGTGATTGATTTCTAGTTTCATAGCATTGAGGTCAGAGAAGATGCTTGATATGATTTCTGTCTTCTTAAATTTATTGAGACTTGTTTTTTGTCCTAACATGTGGTCTATCTTATAAAACATTCCACGTGCACTTGAAAATTATGCACATTTTGCTGCTTTAGGATGAAATGTTCTGAAGATATCAATGAAATCCATTTGGTCTAATGTGTTGTTTAAGGCTACTGTCTCCTTGTTGATTTTCTGTCTGAAAGTTCTATCCATTGAAGTCAATAGACAGTTAAAATCCCCAACTATGACTGTATTTCTGTCAATCTCTCCCTTTATGTCCATCAAGATTTGCCTTACATATTTAGGTGCTCCTATGTTGGGTGTGTAAATGTTTACTAAGGTTATATCCTCTTGTTAGATTGTTCCCTTTATCATTATGTAGTGTCCTTTTTTTGTCTCTCACTATAGCCTTGCTTTTAAAGTCTATTTTGTTGGATATAAGTACTACTACCCCAGCTTTTTTTTCTTTTCCATTTGCATGAAATATCTTTTTCCATCCCTTTACTTTTAGTCTGTGTGTATCTTTCAATCAGAGATGGGTCTCTTGAAGGAAGCATATATGTGGGTCTTGTTTTCTTATCCATTCAGCTACCTTCTATCTTTTGGTCATAGTATTTCGGCCGTTTACATTTAAGGTGTATATAGATAGATACGTATGTCATTTTATTGTTATTTTATTGTCATTTTATTGTTAGACTGTTTTCCTCTGTTTTCTTCTTTTTCTTCTTCTTCCTTCTCCTCTTTCTCCTCCTCCTACTCCTTTTTCAAGCAAGCCCTTTAACATGTGTCGCAGTACTGGTTTGGTGTTAACAAACTTCTTTAGCTTTTTCTTGTCTGGGAAGCTCCTTATTTCTTCTTCAATTTTGAATGATAGCCTTGTTGTGTTAAGTAGCCTTGGTTTTAAGTTCTTACTTTGCATCACCTTTGAATATTTCACGCCACTCCCTTCTGGTCTGAAATGTTTTGTTGAGAAATCAGATGACAGTATAATTGGTGCATCCTTGTAGGTAACTCTCTGCTTTTCTCTTGCAGCTTTTGCAATTCTTTCCTTGTCTTTAAGCCTTGTCATTTTAATTATGATGTGTCAGTGTAGACCTCTGTGGTTCCAACTTGTTTGGGGCTTTCTGACCTGCCTGGACTTGTGTGTCTTTTTCCTTCACCAGATTAGGGAATTATTTGGTCATTATTTCTTCAAATAAGTTCTTGATCCCTTGACTACTCTGTTCTCCTTCTGGAACTCTCATGATGCAGAAGTTATGCTTCATGTGGTCCAAATGTTTCTTAAGCTCCCCTAATTTATTTAAAATTCTTCTCGCTTTTAGCTGCTCTGCTCCACCTGGGCATTTTTTTCCTGCCTTGTGTTCCAAAACACTGATTCAGTCCTCTTCATACAACCTACTCTTTATTCCTTCCAGTGTATTATTTATTTCAAATATTGGATTCTTCTGACTGGTCCTTTTTTATGTATGGTTCTATATCTTTTATCATGCTGTTGAGTATCCTGATAATCATTACTCTAAGGTTCTGATAAGTCCGTTGCCTGCATTTCATCTAGTTCTTCTGGAGAATTCAGTTGTTCTTTCATTTGAGGTCTGTTTCTTTGTCACCCATTTTGGCTGCTTTGTATTTTCCACCTTAACTGCTAAACTCTTCAGTCATTAAGCCGATTAGTTGTTGATCTAATCAAGATGTAATCAGCAGCCTGGCTTAAGCACCACAGGGAAAGGGGGGAGGTGGGCAGAGTAATTCCTGTGGGCAGGGCTATTGCTTCCCCTCAGGCTGATGCCATCCAGAGAGGAGTGCTCTGCCTAAGAGTGATGTCTCCTGCAGTGTGGGGGATGACTCAGCACATGGATCCTGGTGGCTAACACTTCAGTTCTCTCTCCAAGCTACCAGCCCCAGACTCTCTCAAGTGTCTCTAGTCTACTTTGCTCTCCCTCTGCCAGAGCCCAGGGTAAGTGGCTGCAAATGAAATTTTGTTCTTTGGCCCTTTAAGGGGCTCTTTGAGTCTCCATCCATCTCTCCCTGGCAGTCAAAAACCCTACTGACTTTCACAGCTGGATGTTAATCTGGGTTCTTTTCTGGCTCTTGTGCTGTAGGCTGGGGAGCCCAGCTTGGAGTTCAGACCCTACACTTCTCAGAGGAAACCACTGGGCCACTGAAATATCCCTCCAGCACCTCAGCTGCTGCCCATGGGATCCCAGCCAGCCCTCTTGCATCTCCATACTCCCTATCAGACCTATTGCAGTCAAGTGGTTTCCTCTGTCTGTCCTTGGTTATAAGGTTTTTCTCCACCTAGTGTTCAGTTGGTTATTCCGTATGATTTCTCTATAATTTAGTTGTAACTCCAGATTGGTCCTGGAAGGAGGTTATGTAGCTTCCACTTACTTCTCCATTATCTTAGATCCAATGTCTAAATGAGTCTTAAAGCAACTGCCTCTCTTGCCCTGATTCTTTCATGTTTTTATCAAACTCTCTCATTTCCTGTAAGTCTCAAAGATCAGTTTGGATCTCTCTAATGCTGAATGTTGCCTCATATGAAACTGGTTGATTACATTCATGTACAAACTTTTGTGTTGTACTTTATTACTTAAAAGGATATGGCTCTGAGGAAATAAACATTAACCTACTTTGAAGTGGTCAGATTGCTTCTTTGTTCTGATTAAATGATTGTTAAAACTTTGCTATTTGGGTTTCTAACCTACAATATGGAGCATAAAGGCTGCACCCCTGGAGCATTCATACATGGCTGTGGACCTCTCCCATTGGGCCTGTTTGGGTGGCAGGGGATGGGGTAGCAGGTGTCACTCACTGTTTCCATAGGGGGGTGGCTCAATGCACCCACACAGCTCCCCTCCATTGTCTAGCTCACAGGTCCTGTTGGGACAGTCTGCCCCCACACAGGGATCTTCAACCACTCCTGCTAAAAAGGAAAACACACAGAAACATGCACAAGTTGATTTTCACACCAACACACAGTAGCATGTGGTTACACTCTAGATTTGCCACTTTAATGGAACTTGTGATGGTCAGATAGCAGCCACAAATGAACATACATGGCTACCCTCCAGTAAATGATGACAATACCTGGTAATTGGGACCTTGCCATGGGCCTGACCCTGCTTCATGCTCTAGATGCATTATCTCCTCCACCCTCCCCACAGCTCTGTGAGGTAAGCATTGTAACCCCTATTTCACAGCTATGACTTGCTTAAAGTCACACACAGGTAAGGCTAAGTGGTGAAGGTGGAATGCATAGACAGTCTTAACTGCCCCGACACACCATGACTACTCCACTCACTGCCCTGCAACACAGGGGCATACCTTCATGTCTTTGCACAGAGTAGGATCCAAATCAGTTACTTCTATGTCCCCAACACCCAGTCACCTCAGAGCAGATGCTCCACAACTATTTGTCAAGCAAGAAAATTTTAGGGCCAGTAAGGTCCCTTGAACCAGTCCCTTAAACCATGACATCTCAGTCTTTTTGACTCATGGTCCTCCTTCCTCATAAATTTCTACTTAATTTTAAATAATAGAGAAAACAAAAACCCACACACACAACTCACAAGCATTGACTTAGATTAATGGTAGTGTTTTGTCAAAAGGCATTTTTTTTACTTTATAAGTAGTTTACTTTATATTATAAGTAAAATATAAATTTTTGTAGGAGAGGAGTCCACAGACCACATTCAAGATCAGTCTGAAACCACTAACTGAGACCATTTTCTTTGAGGTGCTCACTTCTTTAAAGAATCTCTCTCCGTTTGTGGATGTAATAATTCTTCTATTCATCATGGTAAATGATGGTGAGAGCTACAGAAACCACAACTGTTCAATCCCAGCATGAGTTTAAAAGTGAAAAAAAAAGAGGGGAGCTGCCCCACAGCTCCAGATGCCTCTCCTGACCCAGCAATGGTGTCGCCTGCTGAGGAACGAATTGTAGTAGGTGGGAGTATAGTGATGGCTTAACATCTCTCAGCTCAGGCTTAATTTGGAAGGAAGACTACAGGAAAGCCATCAGTATCATTTAAATACATTTATTTTTAAGGTCTTTCCTTTATAAAGACCCTTTCACTTGCCAGTATGTTCAGTTCCTCACACAATGCTAAGTACATAGAAGCCCCTCAGTAGGTGTTATGCTTAATTAATACAATAAGAAAACAACCCAAGAACATAAAAAGAAGGTGTGGAGACAACAGCCCACAGGAAGGAAAAGACCTCACTTACAAATATGGTGGTCCACCTGCCAATGGGCAAATAAGGTATGCCCTTAAATGGAATTTTTGAGGGTAAAATTAAAAACTAATGTTTTTTTCTTAATTCCAGCCAATTTCTAAAGTTTAAAAAAGTTATTTAAAGAGTTACTTTTTGACACAACTTATTAAAAATTACCAAAGCATTTCTGTTGATTTCCAAAAGACTAGTAATTTTAAGAGATTCTGAAATCACTGAATGCATATTTTAATTAGCTACATTGTTTTTAGGTTCTGAATTAACTGTATTGTAATATTGTACTTGGTCAGGTTTAATCTTCAAATTTTATGATGTGTGTGCACAAACTTGGAATGGGCTGGTTTTCATGGAGGTACCTCTCTGCACATCAGGTTAGTAGTATGTAGTATGTGTCACAGGACATGTACATGTCCTGTTGGACATGGTATCATACTGTATTCGTGGGACAGAGTGACCACATATATATTTGGACACACATATATGTATATGACAAATTTATATGTTTATATACATATTTGCTCCATGTATTTGATTAACATAGTAAGAAAGTGAGCAAATAGAATAATGGATATACACATCAAATAATATTCTTAGTACAGAACAAAAAATAAACCATAGACATTTATTTTATCACTAATTTAATATATATAGTCCCTTTATAAATCCAAACACAGCTTTCTTTCAGCCCAGGCAGATACAAGCAGCTCAATTCCAACTCCACTTGTCATTTGCCACATGCCCTCCCTTTCTGATGGGAGCTCTGAGCTGATGAAGAGCTGAGTTTGGGAGCTGAAATCAATTGGGGGCCCCATACATTGTCCCTCTATCTCATAAGTTACTAAACTGCTGCTTATCCAGCTCAGAGCATCGCATCTCCCCCAGCTGGTGTCCAAATTCCATCACTGGAGGGGCTACAGGTGAGTGAGGTTCTGTGGACACACCCTCATCGAATCTACTGCAGTTCACAACTCTCAACTTTCCAACCCTGGAAGCAGAGCTGTGGAGACCAGCCAGCCCAACAAGACAAAGCAACACAACCAGCAACACTATTCTTTTAACTTAGAAAATAATCTGCAGAAATAAAATAATGCTCTTACAGCAATTCTCCTTCTCAATCCACTCAGTGCTGAGGATCCCAAAGGAACGACAGGACTCTCCATAGGCAGCCAGGGAGCCGCACAGCTGGAACTTCTTGTGGTTGTAGCAGCCGTCCAGATAGCAGGACTCATAGAAGGGGAGGGGGTCAAGTAGCCCATAGCAGGGCTGGAAAAAGCCCTTCATATCCGTGAGCTTCAGGCAGTAGCCCTCGCCTTGCATCTTCTGGATGTGCACATTATCACACATGGCGGCATACTGTGAGAACTGCAGCTCATTGCAGCTGGGGGTGAGAAGTCTAGTCAGAATCAGCGAAGCAAAACCAACGTCTGAGATCTCCAGTAGATGGGAAGACCATGCCTGTTACCTCTTTTGCTGACCCAGAAGTCAATTGGCTATGCGACCTTAGGAAAGCTAGGTGATTTCTATTGTTAACATCACTGGGATAAGTGAACATAAAATAAAATAATTACTTGGTAGCCAAGTGTCAGACAAAAGATAGATACTAACGTAATAACCATTAACCTTTGATATAACTGACTGATATAAATGATACCATAATCATTAACAGGTACTGCTATAACAAATAATAGTAATAATAATAATTACTATAATAGTAATGACAGTGGGTAGAATTAAAGATTGGGAAGGAAGTCCATAGTTTCTAAACCTGTTTCAGTTTAGCTATCAGAGGCCAAAAGCAAAACCTTCACAAGAAAATTGATGTCAGGCTGAAATCATTTATAGAAGAAAGGAAGAAAGGAAAGAAAAGGAAGCTCAAACAGAACCATAATTCCTCAAGACAAAGTGAAACTTGCTTATCTTAGGAAGCCCCAGAATAGCTTAAATGTCCAAAATTGTCATCTTTCTAACTGTGGGCTGAATAAGTGGCATTTTAGAGAAAGCATCAAATTAGGAGTGCTGGAATCTGATCCTGGCTCCTACAGAATCTCCTCATGAACATCGTTTTGCACTAGCCTCTGTTGCACCCAGAAAAGAAAGAGATTGGACCTGATGTTGCCCAAGGTTCTTTCCAGGCCTGGGCCTTATAGTTCACAGGACTATTTCAGTTTACCTGCAGAAGGGTCAGAAAGGGTATGAACCTTCATTTCCACATCGGGATATTTAGCTGATATTTGGCACGTTAAAGCGCAAGAGAATTGAGCCATTGCACAAAGAAGAAAAAATGCCAAGAAAGAGAAGCATATCTGTAGACTCAGAAAAGTATGACTATAATTTAGCAGCCTAGAGAGTCCCTAAATTAAACACTTTTGAAATAATTTGTAGAGCTCATTCTAAGTTGGACCGTTAGGGGCCTGATATGACCTTGGTGACTTCTGTATAAAAAAAGGCTTTTTTGACTCTAACCAAGCTCTACTTGTACAAGCACAACCAAGCCTGCTGGTAAGAGTCACAAACACACAGTTAGGCCCAGCACTGGGGAGGAAGGGGCGGCCTTTTTTCTCCTGAGTCTCTCTGGATCTCACTGCAGCAGGGGTGCTCTGCTACACAGCTGACAAAGGCTTCGGTTTTCAGCCTGGACAGACTCTCTGGTTTTACCTCGGCTGTCTAGCCAAGGGTTGAATGACATGAAAATTTAGAGTTATACTACCTAAGCCCAGTTCCTTCCTCTGGCATTCAAGAAATTACTGAAGCCTTCTATGTGTCTCTTTGTATCATGAAAACTGCATCGATATTTGGCTCAGCTCTTTGCAGGAGAGAAAAATGATGCTATGGAAAGTACATTTTTTATGAAGACCTGCTGTGGAAGTGGGAGGACTTGGGCCACTGAGTCAAATAGCTAGAATTCTCACCTCTTCTGCATGCCATTGGTTTTCCAGCTCTGGGCCAGCACCACACTGCTCACCACTGGCTTTCCCCGCAAGGTCACATAATCATCAGTTAAGTCCCCATTGAAGTTGCCACAGAGGCCACATACTTTGTTCTGCAACCGCTCACTGATGCTGATTTTTATGACATTGAAACCGTTGTAGTGTATCTGGATGTCGGGGCTGGTGTCAATCACCAGGAAGCCCTCACTGCTGTAGATTCTAGTTGCCAAGCCGGTTATAAATGGGACATTCACTTGTGTGCCATTCACCTATTGAAGAAAATAAAAGTAAATGACCCTTATAGCAGAGATTGGCAAACATTTCCTGTAAAGGGCCAGTGTAAATATTTTATGATCTCCATTGCTACTCAACTCTAACTTGTGGCAGGAAGGCAGCCCATAGACACTATGTCACTAAATGAGTGAGGCTGTGTTCCAATACAGTTTTATTTACCAAAACAGGCAGCAAGTAAATTTGGCTAAATCTTGTAGTTTGCTGACCACTGCTCCAGAATTCAAGGATACTCACTCATCTACTGCCTACCGTTCCCCTAAAAGAAGGAAAATATTAAGGCAAAGAGGTAAGAAAACATTAAAAAACTATAACCCACAGGCTGGGGTTTTTTTTTTGTATAAAACTTTCCCAAGTATAACCCAATTACTGAAAATGAAATCCAATCCTGTGCTGAGGAGAATCTAATATGGTGGGAATGAATCTGAAGATTATTGCTATGCTTATTGTTTTCTTGCTTATAATGTTCAAACAGGAGGTCCACCCCAGAGATCCTACAGATATAGTATTTTCTGCATTGGTCATTTTCCTGCTTTATAACAGTTCTTTTCTTAGCCCTTAGGACATAACAGAACATGCTTCTCTGATACTTACAAAATAGTTTTCTTTTTCACCCGCAGGTTATTAGTAAACTTTATTTCTTAAAAAATCAGAAGCCTTTTAAAAAATATGATTCTTTACTATTTTGGTAGCTTGGGGTATTTTATTCAGCAACGATGGCAGTTTTGGTGCAGTAGGTGGTCATTTTCACTTTGTAGCTCCTGGATTCTGGACCAATACAGTTGTGTCTATGTGGGCCAATTTGCAAAAGAAATTGGGATGTCAAAAATAGTAGAAGCTTTCACGGAAGTTAAAAGCCAGTATTATAATTCAAACTCTTTCTTTTAAGATTGAAAAATACTGCCAGTCTTTTGCCTAAGCTAGTTGATGGATACTGAGTTATTTGTTGACAGTTCAAATAAAGATATACTCTGCCCTGGCTGGTGTGTCTCAGTGGATTGAGCACCAGCCTGCAAATCAAAGGGTCATGGGTTTGATTCCCAGTCAGGGCATATGCCTGGGTTGTGGGCCAGGTCCCCAGTAGGGGGTGTGCAAGAGGCAACCACACATTGAAGTTTGTGTCTCTCTTTCTCCCTTCTCCCCTGTCAAAAAAATAAATAAATAAAATCTTTTAAAAAAAGGTACACTCAATGAGCCAATGATGGAAAGCAGATACACAAAATAACACTGAATTCCAAAAAAAATGTTAATGCGTATGCCCTGGCTCTCTCCCTCCCTAGGTCTAATCTGAGCACTGAGATCTGACTCCACCCTTCAAGTTTACCTGTTGTGAGCAGCCTTGCTTAACTGAGAAGCTAGGAGTCCCTGTCGATAGTTCAGACCATATTACCTTCTTAAATGGAGGTGAGAGGAATCCAAGTCAGAGAGTGGGGTGGGGTGGAGATTCATTAATTTGTTTACATACACATCTAAGATTCATAAGAAACCCGGCAGCTGTCCAAAGGAAAAGTCAGCCTATGAGAAATTCACCATACTCAGTCCCTGTTTTCCTTCTTCTGCTATGTCACCGTGCCACCCTCAGACAGTGGAGGGTGCTCCACCCAGTTTTTATTTGGGTAGCTATTTTTTAGGCAAGTGCTTGCCTCCTTTCAGCCTCTAGAAAAGATGGCACAGATAAAAGAGCATGTCTTGGTACAGGTGGACAGAGCCAAGGATAATTTTAAAGGCTCTGAAAAACAAATTAGATGCTTTTTGGAAATTAATTCAGAGCAGAAGCTGCCTTATCTACCATTTTATCACCTGAAGTTTTATTAGCACCCATGCCATCATTATGGTCCTAAGACACTGTACCTTTCTTCAAGCCTTTGGAATTGTCAGCAAAGGACTAGCTGGGACCCATTCTTACACTTGTAGAATCTTTACACTTTCATTCTTTAAAGTCTCGTTATCTGTGCGTGGTACATACAAAGCAACAACCTATTATCCTCAGACTTGGTTATCTTGGAAAACCACAATAAACAGTCCCCTGGCCACGCCTCGTTCCCAGGCACGTTTCTTAAGAATCAATGACAGGCTTGTCACCTTGACGGTGTTCCGGTCGTTGATGAGAATCTGCTCCTCATTGATGTAGAAATAAACGGGCGAAATGATAGTGAGGTTAGGGGACGACCACTTGTCAAAGTTAATGATGAGCTGGAAGGAGATGTCTGGCAGCTTCTGGCAGATGGTGGAGAGCACGAAGGCACAATTCGCTGGGAAGCGGAGGAAGGCGCCATCGAAGGTGCGGAAGACACCGCCGCCAGCCGCCAAACAGTAGGAGGTCCTGGTGCTGAAGCAGCCGCGCACCCCGTTCCGAAGGGCACACTCTTCATCAGACTTGCACTGGCGCGGGTCGCACTGGATCAAGTTGCGCCGGAAACAGCGGCAGCGTCGGGTGCAATCACTATTCCAGAATAGCTGCTTGGGCTGGAAGAGAGGCGCCGTTTGCATTGAGCTCAAGCTATAGGCAGGGTTGGGGACCCCAAGCCTAGTCCATTTGGACCCCTTGCTGGCTCTGCTAGCCTTTCTTTACTGGGGCAGAAATTGGCACTAGGAAAGCTGCTTTCATTCAAATGTTATGTTAGTTCCATGTAACTCAAATGCCAAACAACATGTAATTTAGTGTTTATTGGTTTCAAACAAAAATTGGGAATCTTTACAGCTGGATTGTAGAACTACTCACAGCTAACGTAAATATTAAAGGTACTAGGTGAAAAGGAAATATATTTGGTAAAAATTTGTTCTAACAAGTATAGAATGACACTTCAAGAATGATATTTAAATTCATTCAATAATAATAAAACAATAACAACTGGCTCTTCAAATCTTAAATATGTAAAAAGAAAGTGATAACCAAACTTTATGATGAACCACTTCAAAATCTCACAATACTTAACACTCCAAACTTTTTTCTTGTAGCTACGCTACTTTTAATTTATTTCTATTGCAAGTACCTCCATTTCTAAGTGTACTGAAGTAAAGGATCTAAATATAATGATTTTTCTATGAAAGTAAAGCTTTGGGATCAGGTCAACTGACTTTCCATCCAGCCTGGGCACGCAACCTGTGCCACCTCCAGGAGCACCGCTAACCCCCAGACTACATGTTTGTTACCCCCGAACTGGAGACAAGGAGATGTTGCAGGGCAATTCCTAATTCCAGTCCAGATGGAAGAGTAGGTAAATGCTGTGCTCACCATTTCCCATGACCACATCAACACTACATCTAAATTACAGAACAACCATCCTTGAGAACCACCTGAAGACTAGCTCAATAGAAGTCCTATAACTAAGACTAAAGAAAGGCCATGTTGAGACTGGAAGGAGGGGCATAGACATGGAAAGGGCTGGTCCCACACTGTGTAGTAGTCACCAATCAGTAGGGATATCTCAGCTGTGGAGGTCCCGCCTGAGGGGTATGGGGTCCCAGCCCCACACCAGGCTCCTCAGCCCAGAGCACCAGTGCCAGGAAGAGGAGCCTCCACTATGCCTGGCTGTGAAAATCAGCTAGAACTCCAACTGGGTGAGAGAGAAGGCCACTGAAGTCCCAGGAACTTTCCAGACCAGAAAAAGCTAAAGGTGTTCATCACCACCAAACCAGTATTATAATACATGTTAAAGGGACTTCTATAAGGAGAAGAAAAAAATATGAGTAAGAAACTATGGCAAAGAAGAAACTCTCACAAGGTTAAACACATATTAAAAGCAGTGAATCAATCAACTATAAAGCTAGTACAGGGGGTAAAATGCAATACTAAGAAGATCATGTGTAATTATAATAGTAAATTAAAAGATACAGAGAAACACACACATACAAAGGGAAGTAATAATAATTATAAAAATATAAACATGGAGGTGAGTAAAAAAGGTAGTAATTTCAGAATGTGTTGAAGCTTAAGCAACCATTTGTTTAAAATAGATGGCTATAAACATAACTTGGTATATATGAAGCACAGGTAACCACAAACCAAATATCTACACAAGATATACAAGGAATAAAGAGAAAATAATCCAAATACAAGACAACAGAAAGTCATCAACATACAAAAGAAGAGCACAAAAGAACAGAGAAAACAAAAATATCATAAAACATTTTATAAAATGGCAATAACTACAAGCTATTGATAATTACTGTAAATGAAAATGCACTAAATGCTCCAATCAAAGACAATAAGTGGCTAAACTGATAACAACACAAGGCCCAAACATATGATATCTATATAGACCCACTTCACATTGAAAAACCCAAGCCGTCTGGAAGTAAAGAGATGAAAAAACATGTCATGCAAGTGTAAACAACATAAAAAAGCTGGGATAGCAATACTTATATCAGACCAAGTACATTTTAAAGGATTAGCAAGAGGAAATGGAAGACATGTCTTAATGATAAGGATCAATAAAACAAAAGGACATAATTCTGGTAAACATTTACATACTCAACATAGGTGTACCAATATATATAAAGTAAATAATGATATAAAGGAAGACATAAAGGAAGAGAATTGACAGTAATACAGTGATAGTAGGAGACGGTAATATTCCATTGACATAAATAGATAGATCTTCCAGCCAGAAAATTGACAAGGAAAAAGGGCCTTAAATGGCACATTAGACCAGATGGATTTAATTGAAATGTTTAGAACATTTTAGTCTGAGGCAGCAGATTACACAATTTTTAAGTGCACATAAATATTTTCCAGAATAAACCACAAGTTAGGCCACAATACATACATTTGAGAAGACTGAAATTATATCAAGCAGTTTCTGTACCCAAAGTGGTATGAAATTAGAAATCAATCACAATAAGAAAAACTGGAAAACACACAAATACATGGAGGCTAAATAACATGTTATTAAACCATGAATGGGCTAACAATGAGGTCAAGGACAAAATCAAAATATACCTTGAGACAAATGAAAATGGAAACACAACAATTCAAAAGTTATTGGACACGGTTCTAAGAGGGAAGCAGTTCTAAGAGGGAAATTCAAGCATTAGAGGCCTACCTCAAGAAGGGAGAAAGATTTCAAATAAAAAATCTAAACTTAACACTAAAAGGAAATAGAGAAAGAACAACAAACAAAGCCCAAAGTGAGCTGAAAGAAGGAAATTATAAAGACCAGAGTGAAAATAAACAAAATAGAGTGTAAAGAAACAATACAAAAGAGCAATGAAACAAGAACTGGTTCTTTGAAAAGATAAACAAAAGACACAAACCTTTAACCAGACTTGTCAGGGAAAAAGAGGACTCAAATAAATAATATCATAAATCAAAGAAGAGAAGCAACAACTGACAACACAGAAATACAAGGATTGTAAGAAAATATTATGAACAGCTATATGCCAACAAATCGGATGAGCTGGAAGAAATGGATAAATTGCTGCAACCATACAATCTTCCAAAACTGAATAAAGAAGAAACAGAATCTGAACAGCCTGAGTACAACTAATGAAGTTGAAGCAGTAACTAAAACAAATACACAAACAACAACAACAACAAAAACTACCAAGAAACAAAAGTTCTGCACCAGGTGGTTTCTCAAATGAATTTTACCAAACATTCAAATGACAACTAACATCTATCCTCCTCAGACTACTCCAAAAAATTCAAGAGGAGAAAAGAAAGACTCCCAAAATCATTTTACGAGGCCAGCATTATTTTAATTTTAAAACAAGATAAAGACACTACTGTGAAAGAAAACTATAGGCCAATATCCATGATAAACATAGATGCAGAATTCATTAACAAAATACTACCAAACCAAATTTAGCAATACATTAGAAAGATCATACACAATGATTTATTCCTGGGATGCAGGGTTGGTACAACATCCACAAATCAATACACCACATAAACAATATGAAGAATAAAATTATATGATCATATCAACAGATGCATATAAAGCATTTGACAAAATGCTGCACCCATTTATAATAAAAATTCTCAACACAGTGGACATAAGGGGACCATACCTCAATATAATAAAAGCCATAGATGACAAACAGCATACTTAAGAAGGAAAAAATAATACTGTTTTTCTTAAGAGTGGGATCAAGATAGGGATACCCACTATAGCCACTCTTATTCAACATAGTACTGGAAATCCTAACCACAACAATCAGATGAGAAGAAAAAAATAAAAAGCCATCCACATTGCAAAGGAAGAAGTAACAGTCATTTTCAGAAAACATTATACTGTATATAGAGAACCTTAAACATTCCACCAAAAAACTACTAGAATTGATCAATGGATTGAGTAAAGCAGCAGGATGTAAAATAAATATTCAGAAATTGGTTGCATATCACCACACACCTGTCAGAATGGCTATCATCAATAGATCAACAAACAAGTGCTGGTGAGGATATGGAGAAAGAGGAAGGAACTCTTGTGCCCTGTTGGTGGGAATGCAGATTGGTGCAGCCACTATAGAAAACCTTATGAAGATTCCTCATAAAGTTAGAAACAAGACTGCCTTATGTCCCAGTGGTTCCAGCCTAGGCATATAGTTTAAAGAACTCCAATCACTAATTTGAAAGAATATGTGCACCCCCATGTTCACTGCAGTGTCACTTACAATAGCCAAGATAGGGATGCAACCCAAGTGCCCCTCAATAGATGAGTGAATAAAAGAGTGGTTGTACTTATATACAATGGAATATTACTTGCCCATGAAGAAGAACAAAATCTTACTATTTGTGACAGCATGGATGGACTTAGAGGGTATTATGCTAAGTGAAATATGTCAGGCAGAGAAAGACAATTACCATGTGATTTCACTTATATGTGGAAGCTAAAAAAATCAGTGAACAAATAAAGCAGAAAAAAACCCCTCATAGATATAGAGAACAAAGTGATGGTTGCCAGATAGAAGGGTTGTTGTGGGGCTGGGTGAAAAAGGTTAAAGCATTCAGAAATACAAATTGGCAGTTACAAAATAGTCACAAGGGTATAAAGTACAGCATAAGGAATATAGTAAAAAATATTGTAATGTCTATATATGGTGTCAGGTGGGTGAAAAACTTAACGAGAGATCACCTTGTAAGTTATATAAATGTCAAAGCACTATGCCACACATCTGAAAGTAATATAATAGTGAATGGCAACCATAATTAATTTCCTTTTTAAATTTACAAAACATCTTGTAGGACAGTTGTTGCAATTAAATTAAACGTGCTATATGAAGAGGATTTATATCCTCTTATAAAGATTATTTATATGGTATATAAAATAACCTACACTTATTTTGTACTCTCCCCTAAATAAGCTACATTCTGTAGATACAGCTTTATTTGGTAGTGTTAGTGCTCTTCATCTTGCTCTTTTTTTAGACTAAGAATTCCAGGGGACTGTTGGAAATCGCTCATGATTATCCAAGTGGGGTGTGGTCCCATCAAGCAGACTATGACAGAGAGACTGGGCACTCAGTGCCCTAATTCAATTTATCAAAACAGTGCTATTCACAGATGTTTTAATTGCACAAGTAGCCCTATGCTTCTGTCTGGTCACTGTTTTCTGCTTTAACTATAGACCTATTAAAATCCTGGATATTAATAACAGATAGGACTCAGATTTAAGGGTAAGTAGATACAGGATGAAATCTTCCAAGATAATTTTCCTCAATCCAATATGCTTCAAGATGTACTGCTGATAACTTTAATCCTCAAAGTGAAGTAGTTCCTGGAACCAAGTCTTCTCTCCTCCCAGACCTGTAAAATATTCTGGATGCCAGCAATCTCAGATTTGCAGAGTAATTGA
Source organism: Desmodus rotundus (assembly GCF_022682495.2). Taxonomy (NCBI): domain Eukaryota; kingdom Metazoa; phylum Chordata; class Mammalia; order Chiroptera; family Phyllostomidae; genus Desmodus; species Desmodus rotundus. The sequence goes on from NC_071393.1 coordinate 33,086,039, forward strand.
GTGGATGGTCTGAGCTCTTGAGGATAAGAAGTCAGACATTACATGGGTGAGAAGAAAAAAATAACCTGACGTATGTGGATGTGATAAAGGATACATAACTCGTCCCACAGGAGAACTGATTAAGAAGCTAGCCCCATAGTAATGTGACTGGCCCCAATACTGCTTTCAAGAAATTTGTTGTATAAAAAAGCCCCCAAGTTTGTTTGAACTGTGGCAAATAGATATGGATTATTTGTTTGGAGAGTTAGAAAATATATGCTATTGTCAAAATCCACTGGCTTCCCAGTGAAAAGCATTTAGTAATGTTTACAGTACTAATGGCTACCAAGAGTTGTATGTGCCTTTTCTGAGAGTTCCAAGGGCTTTTATCTGCGTCATTTCATTAACACACCTGGATATTTTATTTACAAAATGCTTCTCAGGAGCATAACAACAATAATAGCAGCTAACCAATTATTGAACTACTAGGGGCCATGTACTAGGCAAGGCATGTGGCAGGGATCATTTATACAATAATATTACTGAGTTGGTACTATTAGTAGCATTTCATAGACAGGGCAGTTGAAATTCAGAGAGATGACACAGGTTGTTAGTGTTACCACAAGCCATGCTTTAGCCAGGTCCAAACCAACTCTCTTCCTTATGCCCTAGACGTCCGGGATCTCTGTGGAAGGTGCATGATGCCCTTGCTAGATGGCCACATTTCGGTGAGCCTCCAGACCAAGGAGCAGAGACAAGGGGAATGACTTTTCAGTTTGGAGCCTTGCTATTTCTTCTCCCAGATTGTGAGAAAATGGAGTTTATTTTTCAATATTATTATCTACCGTACATGTTCTGTCTTTCCTTTCAAATGATCAATATTTCTAAGAGCTAACTTCAAAACCCACCTCTCCCAAGAAGTTTGCTTTGGTTAGTTCTAATACTTAACTCTACTTCTGTCTTTCTAATATAACATTAAACAAATTTCCCACTGAGAGTGAAATTGAGGGTAATTTCAAAATTTATTGTCTTTTACTTATTTTCGAAGTAAAATCAACTTAGTTGTTCTTGAACTAATCAATGCATCTTTACAAAAAGGAGATAATATTTATGTTTGCCCATTTTATTTCCAATTCAGACATTTCAATTTAATTTTTTAATGCCACTATATTTTTCATTCAAAATTGATTAATTCTGTAGGGTATTATTTTTCACTGTTATGTTACTTTGTATTTGTCTTTTTGTTCCTTATAATGAATTAATTTTCCTCTCTGGAATAGATTTTTAAGTTCCTGAAGTCAAGGAACATGCTTTATCATCCCCAAAAGCACCACTAGCACAGTGATCTGCAAATAGCAGATACTCAATATTTGCTGTCATTAACTGTCTGCTCACCAATATAAGGGATTGATGTTGTTTAAAGAGAGAGTGGGCTTAAGATGGAACCATGGGCTAAATACCTGCTCCAGGCAAGGCCTTTCTCACTGAATATTGTGGCATGTAAAGAGTTTACATGGGTGAAGATGGCAGCATAGGCGAATGCAGTACTTGTATTCTCCCATAATCACATCAAAATTACAAATAAACTATAGAAAACCATCATTCATAACTGCCTGAAACCTAGTTGAACAGAAGTGCTCTAACTAAGGATACACAGAAGAAGCCACATCAAGACTGACAGGAAGGGTGAAGAGGCAGAACAGGCTGATCCCACACCCATGTGTGGCAGATAAGAATCAGGAGGGATATCTCGGCTCCAAGGTACTATAGAAAAATGAGGAGTCCCAACCCTACACCAGACCACCCAGCCCAGGTTTGTAGTGCCAGGAAGGGAAGTCTCCAAAACTCCCAGCTGTAAAAACCAGTGGAGATTGTGACTGAGTGAGACAGAGAGCTTCTGGGGTCCCAGGCAGTTCCTCTTAAGGGCCCACACAGATTATTAAGACTCACTCTTCCTGAGCTCCAGCACTGAGGAAGCAGTGTGAAAAATGCCAGGGATATATGGGGAGGAACAATTGTTGGGCATCAGGGCAAGAGTTGGAGGGGAAGCTCTCTCCCAAACAGAAGTGCTAGCAGAGGCCATTATTCCTTTGTTCAGCCCTCCCCACCAGAGTCGGCAGGCAGGTGTCATATATGAGACTCCATCACCCTGGCTCTCTCTGCTCATCCTTCCCTGGTGATTCCTAGAGATCCCACCCCACCTAACTTGCAGGCCCACCCAAGCTCTTTCCAGTGGCCTTTCCATATGAATGGCCTGTCTTGGCTCTTGCTTCAGACTTTCCTAAATTCTCTCAAACAAGCAACATCTAACCTCAGCATGCCACATACCTCTTCTAAGTGGCCCCAGGCTCAGCACTAGCAGCAGCTGGCCATGGTTCACTTCTTGGCCTCTTCTGGGAACCTCCAAGCCAAGGAAATGTAGCAGACATCTACAGATCACTTTGTTGCTCATGCTGGGTGGAATACAGGCAGTGTCTGACCCTGGCCTGCACTTCCGAGGAGGCCCCAGAGTCAGCACATGCAGTGGACCCCTTTAAACCACACTGAAGCACCACCACCCAACCACTTCCACAAAAGACACACTCAATGGACATACTCAGAGTACACTAGAGCCATGTCCCACCCTGGGAGTGTGCAGCCAATTGACCTGGGTATAAATCAACCACATGGACATGCCAACAGCAATCAAGGCTCACCTGTGACAGGAGAGTATATACAGCCCATGTGGAGGGGTGCGCCTGGAGTGCCCTGCTTGTGTGATCAGAGAGGCTGTGCCACTGGACCCTACAGGACTACTATTACATAAGGCTACCCTATCAAGATTGAAGACATAGCAGATCTACGTAAAATGTAGAAATAAACATAGGGAAGCAGCCAGAATAAGGAGATAAAGAAATATGTCTCACATGAAAGAACAGAACAAAACTCAAAAAAAAAAAGAAAAAAGAACTAAACAAAATTGAAACAAGCAATCTACTAGGTTCACTGGTTATAGGGATGTTCAATGAACTTTGGGGAAGAGTAGATGAATTTAGCAATAACCTCAATAAAGAGATAGGAAACATGAAAAGTACCAGTCAGAAATGAAGAACACATTAACTGAAATGAAGAATGTATTACAAGGAATCAACACTAGAGTAAACAAAGCAGAGGATCCAATCAGAGGTTTGGAAGATAAAGAAGCAGAAAACACCTAGTCAGAACAGTAAAAAGAAAATATCCAAAAAAGTGAGGATAGTTAAGGAGCCCCTGGGACAACTTCAAGCACACCAACATTCACATCATAGGGGTGCAGGAAGAAGAAGAGAGAGAACAAGAAATTGAAAACCTATGTGAGAAAATAATGGCTAACAACTCCCCTCACCTGGTGTAAGAAATTGATGTACAAGTCCAGGAAGCACAGAGAATCCAAAATAAGATGAACTCAAATAGGCTCACACCAAGACACATCATAATTATACTGATGAAGATTAAGGACAAAGAATCTTAGAAGCAAAAAGAGAAAAGCAGTTAGTTACCTACAAGGGAGTTCCCATAAGACTATCAGCTGATTTCTCAACAGAAACTTTGCAGACTAGAAGGGAATGGCAAGAAATATTCAGTGATGAGGGAGAAAATGCAGACAATTGTAACTGAATAACAATAAATAAAATAAAATAAAATAAAGAAATATTCAGTGATGAAAAGTAAGTACCTACAAACAAGAATACTCTACCCAGCAAAGCTATCATTCAAAATCAAAGGACATATAAAGAGCTTCCCAGACAAGAAAAAGCTAAAGGTGTTCATAAGCACAAAACCAGTACTACATGAAATATAAAAGTACTTTTAAGAAGAAGAAAAAAGATAAAAATATGAATAATAAAATGGCAATAAATATATATCTATCAACAATTAAATCTACAAAAACAAAATCTACAAACAAGCAGAACAGAAACACACTCAGAAATACAAAGATTTTGATGGTTGCAAGATAGCAGGGGGCTTGAGTAGGTGAGTAAAAATGGAAAGTTAAGTGATAAAGGAATACAAATTGTAGTTATATATTATTCACAGGATGGAAAGTACAGCATATGGAGTATAATCAATAATATTGTAGTAACTATGTATGGTGTCAGATGGATACAAGATTTATCGGGATGGTGACTTAGTGAGTTATATAATGTCTGATCACTGGGTTGCACACCTAAAATTAATATAATAGTGTATGTCAACTGTAATTGAAAAATAGAAAATTATTTAATGTCAAAATAAATGAATGAATCAATGAATGAATAAACAAAATTTATAAAGTACAAAATCATTTAGTGAGCAAATATGTTTTACTAAGTGATACCTACAAAGGACATCTTCATTAGCTTGATATTTAAGCCACTGCATACAGAGAAGCACAGGGTTCTCTACATGGTTGTGGGAGCATAGCATTAAGCACTCTATACAGAAACCTCTGGGGACAGGACCAGAGTGACAGATGGCACATGCTTTCACTCACTCCCATCGAGCTTCAATAGTCTCCCAGCCTCAAGTTCTGTGTTTCCCATTTAAAAATGTCCTCAACTAAGATATCTACAAATGTCAGATTCACAGCTACCATGCATCCAAAAGTAGCCATGGTTGACCAGAAGCTTTCAAACTAAGACTGACAGGAGAGGAAATCAGAATGGCCTAGAAACAGGCATGGCAGAGAGAGAAACAAATGCTAGAGAGAAGGGGAAGCAGGGTGCTGCAGACCTTGCTACACCAAGGAAGCCCAAATGCATTTCTAAATCCAATACTCAGTGAGCAAGAGACTCTACAGACCTGTTCTTAACCCCTGTGTCCTTTCATTTCCCTACAAATAAGCACCATTAGCTCATAATAAAGTGGGAAAATTGGTCCAGTGTAATCAGCCTCTTGGAATTGGACAGAATTCTGGTGATTGGCAAGGAGGAACAGTCAGGACTGAGCTCTTCTACCTACCTCATAATATTTGCCATCTGAGTAGCAGCCACAGCTGTGGGGCAGGATGCAGCTCTTGCCATTGAGGACATAGCCTGTGTCGCACTGGCAGCCCTCCACACAGTAGTGGTTGCAGTCACTCTTCAGACGGATGGCAGCACAGCGGGGCTGGCAGACACTCACGCAGCTCTCGTAATGGCTGTTGGGAGGACAGGTGACAGCTGGAACAGGAGACAAGTCAAAACTCGTTCAATCACAAGAACTGTAAGAAGTTTCCTGAGGCAATGCTCAGCCACTCAGGGAGAGGGAGGTGTGTGTGTTGGGGACAGGGGCAGAGTGACCTTTCCTACCTGTCCTGATCACCACCTTCTCTGCTTATGGGAAGCCTTTGACTTATTATTGCTTAAATAATGGACCAAAGAGCAGATTAATGTAACTGGAGGTTCCTCACATGATCTTTGTCCTGTCTTTAGTCTGTTTTGGGGCCCTCTAATCTGTTACCTTAAACCCACCTCCCAGCATGCATCTTCACTTCAATTAGGTACCCACATTCTTTCCTGCCTTTAGGTCCTCACTAATATTGATCTCCCTTATTCATGCCTTTCTTCATCCTTTAAGCCTATCCAAATTGCCCATTCTTTAAGTACCAGGTGGAGTCCCAACTTATTCATAAAGTTCCTACCCTTGTACCAATGCTAACAACTCACCTTCATCTCAGAACTTCCACAAAACCTTTTTCTAGCCAGTAGTTTATGAATGGTAGGCCTCTGAGCCCCTTGATTTCTGAGAAGGCAAATGTGCCCTGTGTATATGTGAGTGTGTACAGGCTGACCCATGCCAACCATGTTCTATGGGTTTTAAATGCACACAGATGCTTATAAAAAGCAGTTAGGGTCCTGGTGAGGAGCATGAGCTCTGGAGCTAGATAAAAGAGACCACAGCCAGTTACTTAGCCTCTCTAGTTCTCAGCTCCTTAATTTGTAAAATGCAGATACTCATAACACCTAATTCATGACTTGTTGGGAAGGATTAAGTGAGTCTGTGGGCTGAGAGTAGTGCTTAGCAAATGAATGTTCAGTAACTGTTAGCCAATTACTAAAGACAGTTTTTCTTAAAAGGTTTATAGAAATTTATTTTAATGGATGTATATACAAACACACCTACTAACATGTGAGAATGTCTACCCAATACCATTAAGGCTTGAATTACTGTTTTGCACTGCTATGCGATATATTCTGTGTGTTTATGATGATGCTACAGTGAACATCCCTGTACATGTCTTTGCCCTCATTAGTAAGTGAATCTGTACAATAAATTCCTCAAGGTGGAATTACTGGGTCAAATTTAAATTCTTGATACGTGCAACTCTATCACCAAACTTTCTGATCCCTGGAAATATGAAAGGTTAAATGCTGTCACTATAAGGGATAATTTTCCAGAATACATAAAGAATGCCTAAGACTCAACAATAGAAAAGTCTCATTTAAAAATAGGCAAAGGACTTGAATAGACATTTCTCCACAGAAGATGTATGAATGACCAATAAGCACATGAAAATATGCTCCATGTTACTAATGATCAGAAAAATACAAACCAAAACTACAACAAGATCTTATGCCCATTAGAATGGCTATTATCAAAAGCAGGAAAATGGCAAAGATGTGAAGAAATTAGAAGCCTTGTTCACTGTTGATGAAAAGTAAAATGGTACAGCTGTTATGGAAAACACTGGGGCAGTTCCTCAAAAACTTAAATATGAAATTACTTATGATCCAATAATTCCATGTCTAGGTATAACTCAAAAGATCTGAAAAATATCTTGAAAAGATGTTTATACAGCCATGTTTATAGCAGCATTATTCACAACAGCTAAAATGTAGAAGCAGCTCAAGTATCCATCGATGAATGAATGGATAAGCAAAATGTGGTATTTACATACAATAGAATATTAGTCAGCTTTAAAAAGGAAGGAAATCCTGCAATATACTACAACACAGATGAACTTTAAGGACGTTATGCTCAGTGAAATAAGCCACCCATACAAAGACAAATACTGTATGATTCCACTTATATGAAGTATCTAAAGTGGACAAGTTCATATAGACAGAAATTAGGGCAGTAGTTACTGGGTGTTAGGGATGAAGAGCTATTGTCTAACAGGTATGGAGTTTCAGTTTTGCGAGATGAAGATTCTGGGGATGGATGGTGGTGGTGGTTGCGCAGTACTGATGTGCTTAACACCACTGAACTGTTCACTTAAACATGGTTATATTATATGTTAATATAATATAAACATGGTTATATTATAAGTTATATTATATGTATTTTACCATAATAAAAAAATGCTCTGTCTGCTATATCCTTATTGAATTCACATTCTTTGAGGTTCATCATCTTTTCATTTGTTTATAATCCATTTGTGTTTCTTTTTCTGTTAACTCCCTATCAATGTCCTTTTTATCATTTTGTCTTATTAAATTATAAAATCTCTTTATAAATAAAAAACAAACTTTGGTTTGCCTTTTGTTATTAAATATTTTTCATTTGTCTTTTAACTTTGCTTTTTTTGAACATTTTTTGATTGTTTTTATTATGTCTTTCTGTGTAGAAATGTAAAATTTTTAAGTGGTCAAATTTATCAGGCTTACCCTATGACTTTGGGTGTTTTGCTTAGAAAGGCAAGATTGCCAATCCAAACCAAACAAAAAACAAATGGAAAAAAACCTGTTTTTTTCCTAGTACTTTTATAACTTAATTATTTTTGTTTCAATGTTGGTTGTGTCTGGATTTTATTTGGGAGTGAGGAGTGAAGTAGGGATTTAGCTATTTTTCCCCATTGATTTGAAATGCCACTTTACTATATGAGGGAGGACCAAAAAACCCCCTGGAATTATCTTCTGGAGGGTGGAATTATCTTCAGTCCATTTCCCCTTGGGTTTTAGGAACCCATCTGTGTCAGTGTACCTGCTTGTGTTGTTGTGAGAGGCTACATTTGGTTTCAGTGAACTTTTAAATTTTTTTAACTTTATTTATTTATTTTTAGAGAGAGGGGAAGAGAGGAAGAATGAGAGGGAGAGAAAGATCAATGTGTTGTTGCCTCTTGTGTGCCCCACACTGGCAAACCTGGGCCACAACCCAGGCATGTGCCCTGACTGGGAATCAAACTGGCGACCCTTTGGTTCATAGGCCGGTGCTCAATCAACTGAGCCACACCAGCCAGGGCATTTTAATTTAATCTTTATTGTATTTTTCCATTACCATTTAGTCCCTTTATGTACCCCTCCCCTTAGCAATCACCACATTGTTGTCCATGAGTCCTTTTGCCTTTTTGCTCAATCCCTCCACCCCATTGCATCCCCCATCTAGCCATCATCCTGCTCTCAATCTATGAGTCTGTCCCCATTTTCCTTGTTAGTTCAGTTTGTTCATTAGATTGCACATATGAGTGAAATCATATGGTATTTGTCTTTCCCTGACTGGATTATTTCACTTAGTATAATGTTCTCCAGGTCCATCCATACTGTCACAAAGGGTAAAATTTTCTTATTTTTCATAGCCCCGCAGTATTGCATTGTGTAAATGTCCTGTAGTTGTTTTATCCACTCATCTACTGATGGACCCCTGAGCTGCTTCCACAGCTTGATGATTGTAAATAATACTGTAATGACCATAGAGATGCTTACACTCTTTAAAATTAGTATTTTGGGTTTCCTCAGATGTATTCCCAGAAGGGGCATCTCTGGGTCAAAAGGCAGATCCATTTTTAATTTTTTGAGGTATCTCCATATTTCTTTCCACAGTGGTTGCACCAATTTACATTCCCACCAACAGTGCAAAAGGGTTCTCATTTCTCCCCATTGTTGCCAGCATTTGTTATTTGTTGATTTATTAATGACAGCCATTCTGACAATTGTGAGATGGTATCTCACAGTGGTTTTATTTACTTTCTATTTTTTTAATATATTTTCTTGATTATGCTATTACAGTTGTCCCATTTCCCCCCCTTCACTCCCCGCTGCCCTGCACATACCCCCACCCATATTCCCTCCCCTTAGTTCATGTCCATGGGTCCTACACACGAGTTCTTTGGATTCCACATTTCCCATACCATTCCCACCCTCCCCCTGTCTATTCTCTACCTACCACCTATGCTACCTGTTCTCTGTACCTTCCCCCCTCTCCCTCTTCCACTCCCTTGTTGATAACCCTCCATGTGACCTCCATTTCTGTGGTTCTGTTCCTATTCTAGTTGTTTGATTAGTTTGCTCTTGTTTTTGTTTAGGTGTGGTTGTTAATAATTGTGAGTTTGCTGTCATTTTACTGTTCATATTTTGTATGTTCTTTTTCTTAGATAAATCCCTTTAACATTTCATATAATAGGGGCTTGGTGATGATGAACCCCATTAACTTGACCTTATCTGGGAAGCACTTTATCTGCCTTTCCATTCTAAATGAAAGCTTTGCTGGATAGAGCAATCTTGGATGTAGGTCCTTGCCTTTCATGACTTGGAACACTTCTTGCCAGCCCCTTCTTGCCTGTAAGGTTTCTTTTGAGAAATCAGCTGACAGCCTTATGGGAACTCCTTTGGAGGTAACCGTCTCCTTTTCTCTTGCTGCTTCTAAGATTCTCCCCTTATCTCTAATCTTGGGTAATGTAATTATGATGTGCCTTGGTGTGTTCCTCCTTGGGTTCAGCTTCTTTGGGACTCTCTGAGCTTCCTGGACTTCCTGGAAGTCTATTTCCTTTGCCAGATTGGGGAAGTTCTCCTTCATTATTTGATCAAATAAGTTCTCAATTTTTTGTTCTTCCTCCTCTCCTTCTGGCACCCCTATAATTTGGATGTTGGAATGTTTCAAGATGTCCTGGAGGTTCCTAAGCCTCTCCTCATTTTTCCGAATTCTTGTCTCTTCATTCTTTTCTGGTTGGATGTTTCTTTCTTCCTTCTGGTCCACAGTGTTGATTTGAGTCCCAGTTTCCTTCGCATCACTATCGGTTCCCTGTACATTTTCCTTTATTTCATTTAGCATTGCCTTCATTTTTTCATCTAATTTGTGACCAAATTCAATCAATTCTGTGAGCATCCTGATTACCAGTGTTTTGAACTGTGCATCTGATAGGTTGGCTATCTGTTTGCTGCTTAGTTGTATTATTTCTGGAGCTTTGATCTGTTCTTTCATTCGGACCATTTTTTTTGTCATTACACGCCTGTTACATAATAAGGGGTGGAGCCTTAGGTGTTCACCGGGGTGGGGTAACGCTGGTCACTGCACTGTGATGCTGTACAGGGGGGAGGAGCCAAGAGGGAGCACTGGTGCTTGCTCCACTCTCTGCCAGATTTCAGTCATTCCCTCCGTGACCCACAATCAAATTGGGACCCTCTGGTGCTGATTCCTGAGTGTGTGGGCTTGTGCACGCTCTAGAGTCCTGTGGGTGTCTTCAACAATCTCTCCTGTGAGGCTGGGAGTTTCTCCTGCTGCTGCCTCAACTCCCAGGGGTATTTTCTCTCAGAGGTTTGAGGCTTTATTTCCCCAAGCTGGAGCCCTGGGTTGCACAGTCTGTTTCGCTCCCCCACCAGTCCTCCCGGTTTATCTATGTGTGAATGTGGGGCCGCAGGGTCTGCTAGCTGTCGCACTGCCTGCCCTATTTGTTCCACAATCCGCCACCTCTCTGGATCTGCCAGCCTGAGTAATTCCTGAGGGAGTGGGTATTGCATCCTCTCAGACTGACGCCATTCAGAGGAATGCTCTGCCTGAGAAAGACAGCTCCTGCAGTGTGGGGAATGACTCAGCTCAGGGATCCTGGAAAGTGTTCTTTCAGCTCCCTCCTCAGAGACACCAGCCCCAGACTCCCCTCAAGCATCTCTAGTCCACTCTGTCCTCCCTGTGCTGGAGTTCAGAGTAAGTTGCTGCAAACAAAATTTTTTGTGTTGGCTTTTTGGAAGATCTCTGTGTCTCCTGCCATCTGTCCCTGGAAGACATAAACCCTGCTGCCTTTCACAGGCCAATGTTATCTGGGTTCCTTTCCAGCTATGGTGCTGTAGGCTGGAGAGCCCAACTTGTGGGTTAGACCTTACACTTCTCAGGGGAATCTGCCAGCCACTGAAATAGTCTTCTGGAACTTCAGATGCTTCCCATGGGAAACCAGCCAGCCCTCTCACACCTCCTCTGTACTCGCTACCAACCATGATGTGGTGAAGCGGTTTCTTTTGTCTGTCCATGGTTATAAGGCTTCTCTCCAGCTAAGTGTTCAGTTGGTTACTTAGGATGATTTCTCTACAATTTTATTGTTATTCCATATTGGTGCTAGGAGGAGGTTAGTGTAGCTTCCACTTACTCCTCCATAATATTGGATCCCCTACCAGTGAATTTTTTTTTTGAAGACTCTTTCAATGCATTTTCCCATTTCATGATGGGTGATTTACCAGTGCACCTGCCACACTGGGCTGAGTATTCAGCAGTTTTTGACCAAAAACGGCACGACCCCCATGCTCCACACTCCCTATTCATTTGCTCTCACCCCGAGCAACTTTTGTTTTGTTTCCCCAGATGGAAAAACGTCCTCAAAAGGAAATGTTTTGCTGATGTGCAAGTGGTAAAACAAAAAATGGTAGAAGCACTAAAAGGCATAAAAATTGATGAGTTCAAAAATTTTTGAACAGTGCTAAAAAACATCTCAATTGGACATCAAGTGGAGAATACTTTGAAGGTGACTGAAGTTTAAACATGTAAGAATAAATACACAATTTTAAAAATTCCAGTATTTTGGGGCCCCCCTCATATTCTAATTTCTCTTTAGTGTTTGGTCTTATTTCTTGTCTTCTACTAGTTGGTCTTTCTGTTCATGTTCCAGTATTAACTATTATTGAAGCTCTACAATACAATTATTATTGTATGGTAATAAACTTCATTACTGAATGAAGCTTATTTTTCATTACTGAAGATTTACAGTAGTTTAATGTCTTAGAAGATATGCTGCCAATTTAAAGGTGTCCATTATTGTTTTGAGTATGTTGGTCTTATTTCCCCAACTAGACAATAAACTTCATATTTTATATTTTTGATTCTTCCATGGGAACCAAGAGTGCTAAGAACATGGCATGAGATTCATAAACATTTGATTTTTTAAGACAAACTTTATAATATTAATACTGAGTTTCTCAACCCAAATGAAGTAATGAAAGCTGTGAGTGATGACAGCTCTACACCTGGATTTCTACCACAGTCACCAATGTGTCCTTTTCCATGGCAGGGGGACTGACTGACTTAGCTTTGCCCAGGTGGGCAGGATGCACGGATTCCCTGAAGAGCAATGGAGTATGATAGAACGAACTAGAGCTCTGGAGTCAGACTGACCTGGTTTAAGGCCTGGCTCTGCCACTAATTATCAGTGCCACCTTGGGCAGGTAACTTACCCTGTCTAAACCTCTTTTCCTCATCTGTAAAAATTGGTATTATAATATCTCCCTCATCAAGTAGTTGTTAAGATAAACAACTTCCTAGTAAAGTTCCTAGTACAGCGCCTGGTGCTTCAACAATAGCTTCTGCTTTAATAGTAGCAGCTATTGTAGTAATGGTCATAGGAATTTTTTTAGTTATTCAATTAAAGCTTATTGGATGTGCAGAGAACTATACAAGAAAACCTCTGATTACCTCAGACTTTGGACCCAGGACTCAGAAGTAGCAAAAGCTGCTTCTGAAAAAAGGAAAAGTGATATTGATACTCAGCCTTGACTGACCACTAACCAGGTATCAGGAACTGGTGGCATTGTTTATGAAACATCATCATTTCAATTCTCACAACGGCTGGCCGACACCTCCCAGACCTGACTGTACAGAGCTGCATACCTGCCACAGCACCAGGGGTTTCCCCAGCTCCCCAGGGCCTTTTGGCCTGGCCAGGGTCAGAGAGGCAGCATCGCACTATGGGGAGGGGGGACACTGTCTCTGGAGCCACTTTTTCCTTGGGAAAATTACTTAGTATCTCTGAGTTTTCAGTTTCTCCTTTAGGAAATGTAACTATTAATAGTACACTTTAAGGGGTTACTGTGAGCAGTGAGGATGTATATAGCACTTAGAGTAGCGCCGGGCACATAGCCAGAGCAGAGAGACTGTTATGCACTTGTTATTTTCTTCATTTACTGTACTTTCACTATCTAGTACTTTGAGTCCCCTACCTTAAGGAACTGAAAGAATGATAGACTCAGCTGAATGAATTTTAAGGAGAGGTTAGTAATTAAGACGATTTACCTTCCCTTCCCCCTCTAAGACTATTTGTTCAACTTGGGTTAAGAACTTTTCCAGTGCATTTACAAATGAGGTAGTTGAGTAATAAATTATGTCATTTATAGGAACTGCTAATATCATTGAAATATTACAGAATACCAGCATTCCACCTTGTTAATAATGAATTATAAGTTTAATGGGCAATTCTGGTCTAACCCCTTTTTTCCTCTAAGCTCCATTTCTCATATCTCAACCTGTGAATGTTGGATTGGATTAACTCTCAGTACAAGGAAGGGAAGGAAGGGATATTAATCGCACCTTTACTTCTCAGTAGTTAAAGTCATATCAAATATGGTTACCGACAACTATAGTCAATACAGACTTTGTTCATCTATCGCTCAGATTGAATGGCTGAGTTGGGACTCAGTCTCCTACTGATTTTCTCCGCTTCTGAACTTCAAAGTGGAAAACTAAGCTGCATTCAAATGTGTCCATCCCCATCCTCACCCACTTACCATCTTTAAATGTTTTTTTTTTTCTTATTTTATCTGTCTTTTTGCCAGTCACTGCCAACATCTTCTCAAGTGCTCACTTTTGGATCTTTTCCCCTGACCTAAAATGCCAAGGTAGAGGAACGTCTAGACCTCTTGTGATGAGTACTGGGAAATAAGTGGAGGAGGCAGGGGTGGGGTCCAAGGCTGAGGAGGAGGCAGGACAGACTCTGCTCTGAATGCCTTGGATCCAGCTCTCCATTACTATGTAGAGAGTAGGCAACTGGTATCTGAACAAAACCTCAAGGGAGGGGAGAGAAGAGGGTTGCTGGTAAAAGGGCAGAAGAACAAGAAAATGGTCTTCATATCCTTTATGAAAAGCCACCATTTCTAAAACTATTTCCTCATCTTGCCCTATTTTTAGCCCTCTGGGTCCAAGCTCTGTTGGGGTAGGGAAACCTTCATCTTCAGAGGTAATGTTATAGAGGTTTGCTAACTCAATTCCTTTTCCTTCCCATGAGTGGCAAAAATTGAGACTCATATTTAAGAGGGGAATTCCTGGCCTTAACCCCTCTACAAACAATTCTTCCCTATGATATCTCTGCTCACTGCATCTAGAAGCAATGGTTTGAGCATATACTATGCCCCACTGCCCACCAGAGCCATCCTAGAGAGTAGTTCAGCCACCATATCATGGCTGCAGGAAAAGAGAAGACTCCTGTAGTAGGTCTCAAGAGGAAGCAGGGAGTGTCTTTCTTAAAACTCTTTCCCCATTATGCACCATTTCAAGGCCCTTGGGTTCACAACTTGGTTTTATGATTTGCAGAAAGGCAAGCTCTCTGACCAGACTGTACTGACCCTGATGAATCCAGGGTGGCTCTGGGGATTTACACAGACCTTAGTAGGCATATTTATTTTACTGAAGTCATCAGAGGCCAATTAGTCTGGATGGTTACTCCTACTGGCATCATTATTCCAACCACTCACTCAGGAACTGAGTCTGGATGAAAGGTATTAGCATCTTTTCTCTCCCTCTCCCCACTTCCTCTCTCAAGCTACATAACTCCAATTATGTGGAATGTAAATTAACTGTGAGCACTAAACTACAACACTGTTTCTGATTCTTCATCCAAATCCTCTTTTTCCAAAATACGAAGGAAGTTTATTCTCTAGGACCCCTGCTGAGCACTTATTTAGAGCTGGATCCATTCAGCATCAATGTGTAGCCTTTTCAAACAGTTGGGTCTAAAAAGAAATTTGCTGTAGCTAATGAGATTGAGATGGGAAAATACACTAAGTCAGATCAGCCAAAGACCAATAGTGGTTTCTCCTTCCAGGTTTTTCCTATTGTGATGTTCTAAATGTAAGCAAATTATTTCAGTACATAGTACATCAGTATAGAGTATGAGTTGAGAGCATAAGCTTTGGGGTTAGAAGGTCAAATTCAGACTTTGCCACTGAGATCATATAACTTTAGGCAAGTTAAAAAAACTCCTCTGAGTTTCAGGTTATCCTCAACTAACTGGCTTATTGAAGAGAATAAATGAGATAATGTTGATGAAAAACTTAGCACTGGGATTGGCTCAGAGCAAGCCATTAGCATAAAAAGAATACCACTTGCATGGGTAGAATGTGTTGCTGTGCTTTCAACTACCTAATTTTATCCTCCTGATGTTTTTGTAGCATTAAGGGTATAGACAACATCATTATCCCAGCATTATCAGGGGGGAAACTAAGAACCAGGGAAGAAAAGGGAAATGCTCCAAGGTTACACTAATCCTTAAGGACAAAGCAAGGCAAGAATCCAGGGGCTCTAATTCTGTTTCTAACTCTTAACACCCTGCTATGTTTCAGAAGCACAAAGTCTGATACATGATATATCTGAATCAAATACAATAACACACTTAGATAAAGCCTATAAATACCAGTAGAATGAGGTTATAGAATTAACTAACTAACCTACTAACTAACTCTTCCCCTATTAGGGCTTCTTATTTTTATTTAAATTTAATCTTTATTATATTTTTTCCATTCTCCTATTAGGCCTTTTTTAGAATTTTAATGTGCACTTGCTGAGTCCATATGTCATGTACAGTGTTCTGTTTTTCTTACACAAATGATTGGGTCAAGATAGTAGCATAGGTAAATGCTGTGTTGCCTCCTCTCACAACCACATCAAAATTACAACTGAACTACAGACAACCATCACTGAGAACTGCCTGACGTCCTATAATTAAGGATTTACAGAAGAATCCACATCAAGGCTGGTAGGAGGGGTGGAGATATGGAACAGCCTTGTCCCACAGCTGCATGTGGCAGATAAGAATCAGGAAGGATATCTCAGCTGGGTAGGTGCCCCCGAGGAGCAAGGAGTCCAGTCCCATATGAGGATCCCCAGCCTGAGGAAAAAGAAGTTCCAATGCTGGAAAAAGAAGTTCCCAATAGTTCTGACTGTGAAAACCAGAAGGGATCATGGCTGAGTGAGAGGGAGGATTCCTAGAGTCCCAGGCATTCCTCTTGAAGAGCACAGACATAGACTTATTTGCTGGTGGACTCTCTCATTCTGAGCTCCAGCACTGGGGAAGCAGCTTGAAAGGAGCCAGGGACATGGGGGAGAAGCTTAATTGTCTGGTTTCAGGGCAAGGGCTGGAGGAGTAGTTTTCTCCCAGACAGAAGTGCTGGAAGAAGCCACTGTTCTTTTGCTGAGCCCTTCCCCACCAAGCTGCACACACAGGTGAACACCATATCTGAGTCTCCATCATCCTGGCAAAAACCATTTGCCCCACTGTAGTGATTCTCTGAGACTGTGCCCCACCCAACTTGCAAGCCTACCCAAGCTGCTTCTAGTGGCTTTTCCATACAAATGGTCTGTCTTTGCTCATGCTATGGACTTTCCTAAAATCTCTCAAAGTTTCACAAACCCCAAACAAGCAGCATCTGGCCTCAACATACCCCATACCACTTGCTAAACAACCCCAAGCCTGGCACTAGAGGCAACTGGCCTCAGTTTGCAGCGTAGTCTCTCTCAGACACGTCTAAGACCAGCAAAAGTGGCAACCATCTGCAAATCACTTTGTAGCTCATACCAAGTGGCCCCAAGCAAAGCACAGGCAGCAGCTGACATTGGCCTGCATCAAAGCTCATCTCAAGAGGCCCCAGAACCAATACACCTGGTGGCCAGCTTCAGACCATGCCAGAGGACCACCCAAACACCTCCACAAACAATACGCCCACAGGGCATGCACCAGACCATTGCTAAAGTGAATCCTTCTCCATAGGGACAGATCCTGCACAACAACTCCTCTCCTCTATTCATGGACAGTCTTCACAAACAATCATCCTGAGAAATCAGCCAACAACAATCAAAACATCAGTTACAACAGGAGGCCACACACAACCCACACAGGGAATACATCTGGAATACCCAGCTCAGGTGACCAGGGAGGCTGTGCCATTGGGCTCCTCAGGATACCTACCACATAATGCCACCCTGACAAGAGCAGGAGATATAGCAGCTATACCTAATATATAGAAACAAGTACAGGAAGGCTACCAGGATGGGGAGACATAGAGGCATTCCCCAAATGATAGAATAGGACAAAACTCCAGAGAAAGAACTGCACAAAATGGAGACAAGCAAGCTACTAGATGCAGAGTTCAAACAATGGTTATAAGGATGCTCAATAATCTCAGTGAAAACTTCAACAAAGAGATAGGAAACATTAAAATGGAGATAGAAAACATTAAAAAGTACCTGTCATAAATGAAGAGTACAATAACTAAATGAAGAGTACATTAGAGGGAATCAACAATAGATTAGGTGAAAAAGAGAACCAGCAATTTGGAAGATAAGGTAGCAAAAATATCTAATCAGAATAACGAAAAGAAAAACATAAAAAAAGATGAGGATGGGGTGAGACTGAAGATGGTGGTGAGGTAGGTGGGAGCTGAACCCATTTACTCGCATACCCAACTGGGACACCTGGCTGATCTTCTGAAGAACAGAGTGAACAGCCAACAGAATCCCAGCTGATATGAAGTTTGGAAGCCAAAGGTTGCAGAGGACACTTAAAAATGGATAGTAAGGGGATTTTCTAGGTTGATGGGATGGTCCCCAGGCCTTGTGCCAGACACTGTGGCTGCTGTAGGAACATTGGAGGAGAGCTGGGTCAGTGATTGCAACTTGGTGGCTCCCTCCCCTCCCAGAGTGGGGACGTCACAGAGCTGTGCCAGGAGAGACCTGGACGCATAAAGTCGCTGAGGGGATAAGGAGGCAGTAAGAGATATACATCCAGTGGTGTACCCTGCAGGGACAGTAGGTATTTGTGGGTCAGTACCAGAGAAATTAGAGAGCCAGGTAACACCTGGGATGGGAGAAGAGATGGTCTGTGACTGGCCATGATATGGATAGACTCTGAACTAGTCAAGGAGTTGGTCTGTGTGAAAAGCCAGGAGCTTGATAGGAACAGCTGGCCATACCCAAGGGGGCCTCCTTCTGGGAAAAGGACCTCGTGCAGGGTCCTTGGTGCAGCAGTGGCCAGGCCAGCAAAGAGGGAGGAGTCAGGGCATGATTTGCTCCCACTCAGGGTGCCTCATGGATTGATCAAAGGGGAGTGGCGGGGGCTTGGAGAAGTAGCAGCACCTGGAGAGACTTCTTTCAATAGGGGATGGAGCAGCCCTGAAGGGACTTTGAGCCTGCACAGCATCCAGACTAACAAAGGGTGGGGGGCATGATTTGCTCCCATTCAGTGCACCTCACAGACTGGTCAAAGGGTTGCACAATGAAGTGGATTAAATGTGTCAGCCTGGTGTATATGCACAGAGTCCATAGTGCAGACCGAATGGCGCTCTGAGGGTGTGGGCTGGAAACTGGGCACTTGTGATTATTGTAGCCCCGATGGCGCCTCCATCCTCCCTCCCGGAACCACAGGAAAGGAAAAAAACAGAGCCCAGCCCCTCTCTGCCTGCAGCATACAGGCAGGTTTAAAGTCAGCAGGAAGCTTTTTTTTTTCAAGTGTAAGACAGTAAGACCTGGAGCTGTGAGAAAACCAGACAGATTCAGAAAGAAATCAGAAGGTGAACAGCAACAGCTGAGATAAATTTCACTTTGAACAGCATACAAGACAAGGTGAGAGTTGTGAATACCAGATTACCTGCTGGAGGAGAGAACCCACCAACAAAGGAGCCACCAACAGGTAAAGCCCAAGTATAATAACAGAGCCTGCACAAACAGAAGAAAGGTCAACTCTAGAGCATCCAGTCAAGGAGATCAAAGAAACCTTACCACTGAGTCCCATAGAACTCCTACCACAGAAGTTCACCCTACGGAGACAGCTGGCAAAGCAGAGCATCCAGAATTGCAGAAACAAACAAAAAAAGTCACCTAAAATGGGGACACAAAGAAAGTACCCACAATCAAAAAGAATGGAAGGCTCCCCATTAAAACAGCTAAATGAAATGGAAGCAAGCAAACTATCAGATATAGAATTCAAAAAATGGTTATAAAGATGCTCAAGGAACTCACTAATGACTACAAGGCACTGAGCAGGAACTACAACAGTATGTAAAAAGAAGTAGAAACTATAAACAAGAACCAGGAAGAAGTGAAGAATATCTGAAATAAAAAATATACTAGAAGGAATTACAAGCAGGCTGGATGAAACAGAGGATTGAATTAGTGAGCCAGAAGACAAGGTAGAAAGAAATACCCAGGTAGAGTGGCTACACAAGACTAAAAAAATATGAAGACAGCTTGGGGGAACCCCAAGACAACATGAAATGCAATAACATTTGGTCATAGGAATACCGGAAGGAGAAGAAAAGAAGCAAGGGATAGAAACACTTGCTTGGAAAATTAATGACAGAAAACTTCCCAAACCTGGAGAGGGAAAAACTACTCAAGTTCAGGAAGCACAGAGGGACCCAATCGAGAGGAACACAAACAGGCCTACTCCAAGACACATCATAATTAAAATGCCAAGTATTCAAGACAAAGACAGGATCTTAAAAGCAGCAAGGAAGAAATAAAAAGTAACATACAAGGGAGATCCAAAAGGCTAGCAGTTGATTTCTCAACCAAAACTCTACAAGCCAGAGGGAATAGCAAGAAATATTCCAAGTAATGAACAGCCAAGGTCTTCAACCAAGATTATTCTACCCAGTAAGGCTCTCAATTAAAATGAAGGTGAAATAAGGAGTTTCCTAAACAAAAGAAGGCTGAAAGAATACACCTCCACCAAACCAGCACTGCAAGATATTCTAAAGGGACTGCTTTAAGAAGAGGAAGAAAAAGAGCTCCAGCTCTTATGGCTCAGTGGATCGAGTGCCTTGCCTGTGAACCAAAGGGCCACCAGTTTGATTCCCAGTTAGGGCATATTCCTGGGTTGAGAACCAGGAGCCCAGTAGGGAGTGTGTAAGAGGCAATCACACTTTGGTGTTTCTCTCCCTCTTTTTCTCCTTCCCTTCCCCTCTCTCTAAAAATAAATAAATATTAAAAAATGGAAGAGGAAGAAAAACAGCAAGAGAGAGAGGAGCACAGGTATAAAGGGGGAGAGGGGAAATAAATAAATACCTCTCAATAATAACCTTAAATGTTAATGGTTAAGTGCCCTAATAAAAAGTCATAGGGTAGCTGAATAGATAAGAAAGCATGACCTACACATATGCTGCTACAAAAGACCCACCTCAGAAAAAAAGACCTATATAGATTGAAAGTGAAGGGTTGTAAAAAAATATTCCAACAAATGGATAGGAAAAAAACAGCTGGAGTAGCAATACTCATACCAGACAAAATAGACTTCAAAACAAAGGCCATAAAATGAGAAATAGAAGGACACTTCATAATACTCAAGAATCCATCAAGAAGACATAAACATTATGAACATATATGTACACAACATAGGAGCATCCAAACATATAAGGAATATCTTGGAGGACTTCAAGAAAGATATAGACAGAAACACTATTACAGTAGGGGATTTTAACATCCCACTGTCAAAAATGGATAGATCTTTCAAAACATAATACCAACAAAGGTTCTGCAGCATTGAACAACACCCTACATCAAGAACCTTTCATCCCAAACAAGCAAAATACACATTCTTTTCAAATGCACATGAAATATTTTCAAAGATAGACCACATGATAGGACACCAAACAAGCCTCAACAAATTCAAGAAAATTGAAATCATATCAAGCACTTTTTTGGGGAATGCAAGAGCCTGAAACTAGAAACCAACCTCAAGGGAAAAACTCAAAAATATTCAAATTCATGCTGATTGATAGCATGCTATTAAACAATGAATGGGTTAAAAATGAAATCAAGTAAGAAATGAAAAAGTTTCTGGAAACAAATGAAAATGAACACACAAAAGTCCAAAATCTATGGGACACAGTGAAGGCAGTACTGAGAAGGAATTTCATAGTGATACAGTCCTACCTAAAGAAGATAGAAACATTTCAAATAAACAACCCACACCTACATCTACAATAACTGGATGAACAACAACAAGGCCCAGAGAGAATAGAAGGAAGGAAATAACCAAGAGCAGAGCAGAATTAAATGACATACAGACTAAAGGAACAATTCAAAAGGCCAATAAATCCAGGAGCTGGTTCTTTGAAAAGATAAACAAAATTGACAAGCCTTTAAGCATACTCACTCGGAAAAAAAGAGGACCCAAATAAATAAAATCAGAAATGAAAGAGGAGAGATTACAACTGATACCACAGAAATACAAAGAATTTTAAGATATTACTATGAACAACTATATGTCAAGAAATTTGAAAACCTGGGTGAAATGGACAAATTTCTAAAAAATATATAATTTTCCAAAACTGAATGAAGAAAAAGCAGAAAGCCTGAACAGACCAATAACAGCTGGTGAAATCTAAGCAGTAATCAAAAAATTCCCAGCACACAAAAGCCCTGGACTGGATGGTTTCACAGGAAAATTTTACAAAGCATTTAAGGAAGAGCTAATCCCTATCCTCCTCAGACTATTCCAAAAATTTCAAGAAGTGGGAAGACTTCCAAAGACTTTTTATGAAGCCAGCATCATCCTAATCCCCAAAGTGGGTAAAAACACAACAAAGAAAGAATACTACAGGCCAATATCACTGATGAACATAGACATTAAAATCCTCAGTGAAATATTGGCAAACCACATCCAGCAATACATTATAAAGATCATACACTATGATCAAGTGGGATTCATCCCAGGGATGCAAGAATAGTAGAATATTTGCAAATCAATAAATGTAGTACATCACATAAACAAAAGGAAAGACAAAAATCATATGATCATATCAATAGATGTGGAAAAAGCATTTGATAAGATACAACATCCATTTATGATAAAAACACTCAGCAAAGTGGGAGTAGAGGGAGCATTCCTCAACATAATAAAGGCCATATATGAGAGACCTACAGCCAACATCATAGTCAATGGGCAAAAACTTAGAGCTTTCCCACTAAGATCAGGAACTAGATCAGGATTTCCGCTTTCACCACTTCTATTCAACCACTTCTATTGGAAGCCCTAGCCACAACGATAACAGGAGAAAAAGAAATAAAAAGCATCCAAATTGGAAAAAAGGAAGTAAAACTGTCACTCTTTGCAGATGACATGATAGTGCACATAGAAAACCCTATAGACTCCACCAAAAAACTACTCATCCTAATAAGTGAGTTTGGCAAAGCAGCAGGATACAAAGTCAATATTCAGAAATCAAAGGCATTTTTGTACACCACCAACAAAATGTTACAAACAGAAATCAGGGGGAAAAAATCCCATTTGCTATAGCAACAAGAAAAATAAAGTACCTAGGAATAAACCTAACCAAGGAGTTAAAAGACTTGTACTCAGAAAACTACAGAACAATGAAGAAAGAAATTAAGGAAGACACAAACAAATGGAAGCATTTACCATGTTCATGGATAGGAAGAATTAACATAATCAAAATGTCCATACTACTCAAAGCAATTTATAGATTCAACACAATCCCTATTAAAATACCAATGACATATTTCACAGATATAGAACAAACATTTCAAAAATTTATATGGATGGAACCATAAACAACTCCAAATAGACTCAGCAATTTTGAGAATGAACAAAGTAGGAAGGATCACAATACCTGACCTCAAACTATATTACAATTCCACAGTAATCAAAACAGTTTGGTACTGGCATAAGAACAGACACATAGATCAATGGAGCAGAATAGAGGGCCAGAAGTAAACCCAAGTCTCTATGGTCAATTAATATTTGACAAAGGGGACAGAAACATGAAATGAAGTAAAAATAGCCTGTTCGACAAATGGTGTTGGGAGATCTGGGCAGCTACATGCAAAAAACTCGATCACCAACTTACACCATACACAAAAATAAATTCAAGATGCATAAAAGACTTAAATATAAGTCACAACGCCATAAAAGTCTTAGAGGAGAACATGGGGAGGAAAATCTCAGAAATCCCATGGAGCAATATTTTCACTGATATGTTCCCTAGAGCGAAAGACATAAAGGAAAGAATAAACAGATGGGACTTCATCAAAATAAAAATCTTCTGCACAGCTAAAGAAAACATCAGCAAAATAAAAAGGGAACCAACCGAATGGAAAAATGTATTTGCCAATGATACCTCGGACAAGGGTTTGATCTCCAAAATATATAAAGAACTCACATGACTCCATTCCAGGAAGACAAACCACCCAATTAAAAAATGAGAAAAGGATCTGAACAGACACTTCCCCAAGGACATACAGAGGGTCCAGAGACTTATGAAAGGATTCTCAGCATCACTAGCCATTAAAGAGATGCATATTAAAACCACAATGAGATACCACTTCACACAGGTCAGAATAGCCATCATACACAAATCATAAACAAGCACTGGCGAGGCTGTGGAAAAAGAGAACCCTAGTACACTGTTAGTGGGAATGCAGACTGATGCAGCCACTGTGGATAACAGTATGGAATTTCCTCAGAAAACTAAAAATGGAACTGCCTTTTGACCTAGCAATTCCTCTGCTGGGATTATACCCTAGGAATCCTGAAACACTAATTCAAAAGAATCTATGCGCCCCAAAGTTCATAGCAACACAATTTACAAAGCCAAGTGTTGGCTTTGTAAACTTAAGTACCCATCAGTAAATGAGTAGATCAAAAAACTGTGGTACATTAACACAATGGAATACTATGCAGCAGAAAGAAAGAAGGAGCTCCTACCCTTTGCAACAGTATGAATGGATCTGGAGAACATTTTGCTAAGTGAAATAAGCCAGACATTGAAAGATAAATACCACATGATCTCACCTATAAGTGGAACCTAATCAACAAAACAAACAAGCAGGCAAAATAGAAGCAGAGACATTGAAATTAAGAACAAACTGACAGTAACCAGAGGGGAGGAGTGAGGGGAGTAATTGGGGGGAAAAGGGAAAGGATCATCATGGAACGTATGTAAAGGACCCATAGACAAAGACAAAGCAGGGCTAGGATCAAGGGTGGGAGGTTGGGATGGGTGGGATGGAGGGAGTGGTTAAGGGAAAACAGAGACAACTGTACTTGTACAACAATAAAAATATAGAAAAAAGATGAGGATGGTTTAAGGGGCCTCTTGTACAGCATGACATGTACCCACATTCACATCATGGGGTTGCCAGAAAGAGAAGAGAAAGAGTAAGAAATTATAAACATATTTGAAGAAATAATGATGAAAATCTTTCCTAATCTGGTGAACAAAATATACACAGAAGCCTAGGAAGCACAGAGGGTCCCAAACAAGATGGACCCAAAGAGGCCACACCAAGACACATCACAATTAAAATGCCAAAGGGCAAATACGAAGAGAGAACCTTAAAAGCAACAAGAGAAAAGCAGTTACCTACCTGGAGTCCCCTTAAGACTGTCAGCTAATTTCTCAACAGAAATTTTGCAGGCCAGAAGGGCCTTGCATGAAATATTCAAAGTGATGAAAAGCAAGGACCTACAACCAAGTTTACTCTATCCAGTGAAGCTATCATTTAGAATTAAAGGACACATAAAGAGCTTCCCTAACAATGGAAATCTAAAGGAGTTCATCACCACCAAACCAGTATTACAAGAAATGTTAAAGGGACTTCTTTTAAAGAAGAAACAAATATTAAAAATATGAATAATAAAATGGCAATAAATACATACCTATAAACAATTACTTTAAATGTAAAGATTAAATGCTCCAATCAAAAAACATAGGATGGCTGAATGAATAAGAAAGCAAGATCCATACATAAGCTGTCTCACTTCAGATCAGAAGACACACACAGATTGAAATTTAAAAAATGGTAAGAGATATTTCACACAAATGGAAACAAACCAATAAAAAAGCTGGGATGGCAATACTTATACCAGACAAAACAGATTTTAAAAGAAAATCTATAGCAACAGACAAAATATGGACCTAGCAATTTCTTCTGGGTATTTATCCAAAGACATGCAAAATACTAATTGAAAAAGATATATGCATCCATATGTTCATTGCAGCATTATTTACCATAGCCAAGATATGAAAGCAACTTAAGTGTCGATCAATAGATGAGTGGATAAGAAGTAGACATACATACAATAGAATATGACTCTGCCATAAAAAAGAATAAAATCTTGCCATCTGCAACAACATGGATGGACTTAGAGGGTATTATGCTGAGTGAAATAAATCAGAAAGAGGAAGATAAATACTGTATGATTTCACTTATATGTGGAATCTAAAAAACAAAATAAATGGGCAAACAGAAGAGAAACAAATTCATAGAAATAGAGAACATTTTGATGGTTGCCGAATGGGAGGGACTTGTGGGATTAGGTGAAAAATGAGAAGGTATTCAGAAGTACAAATTGGTAGTTACAAAATGGTCATGGGGATGGAAAGTTCAGCATAGGGAATGGAGTCAATAACATTGTGATAACTACTATGATGTCATAGGGGTACTAGGCTTATCAGGGTGATCACTTTGTAAGTTATATAAATGTTTAAGCACTATGTTGTACACCTGAAACTAATATGTCAACTGTAATTGAAAAATAAAAAAATATTTAAAAATTAAAATACAATAAAATTTAAAAAAATAATAGTAAACAATCTTATTTCATCCTCTGAGCAGCATGTGAAATAAGTGGTATTAACTCAATGGTATAGATAAAGAAATGGAGGCTCTGGGAGATTATACACGGTGTTGCAGACAACAAACAATTCCAAAGTGCATGTCCTTATATTGCTCTACTCCATTTTCTTAGACATCTATGAAGATGGGAGCCTGAACTACCCACACCAATCAGGACACAAGGCAAGATAAGGGAAGGACTCACAGCATGCTGTGTAATTCCTCCAGCCAGTCACTGCGATTCCCTGAGTCTGGCAGGTGCTGGCATAGTTCTGCAGCCAGCTGCAGGCAGTCTGCACTGCACCCCCATCAATGCAAGAGTCAAACAGGCAGTTCTTGTAGAAGAAGGTGGGATTGACTTTGCTGTGACACTTGGTGAAGCCAGAGTTCTGGTTGGGGATCAGGCTGCACAGCTGCTGCACCTTTGAGAAACCTTCCACCTTGGCACAGGAAGGGCAGCGGTCCCCACAACCAACCTGGCAGAAAGTGTCCCTCTTCACCCAGCTCTGACCAAACTCATTGATACTGGATGCAAGCAGACCCATAGGCATCTCTAGATCATCGTCCGGGTTGCCGTTATAGCGGCCACATAAGCCGTATGTGCTGTTCTGCATGTTCCGCGGGACTGTGATTGACAGGAAGGTCTTCCAGTCATACACAACCTTCAGGCCAAAATCAGTTTCCACCACTACATGGAAGCCAAAGGAAAAGATATTTATCTTGCCTTGTCCCAATTTCAGGGGTAGATACAGCCGTTCGTTGTTGACCTGCAAGAGAAAGAGGGTTGAAGTAGAGAAATTCCAGCGATCTCCCAGCTCTTCTCCTAATAATTAGTCTTCAGATAGGTAGTCCCGAAGGGTGATTTCAGCAGGTTGAATACAATCTTTGCATTTAGACTTGTTTATGTCAGTCAACTACTACATTAGGATTTGAACAGGTTTAAATAACTATCCTTTGTACACTAATATACCTATTTATTTCAGAGACTTCTGTTTACATAGCATTATTTCCTCCTGGAACTCAAACTGTTTCCTCCTGTGTAACAAGAGGGTAATGAGAATCTAATGAAAGGTTAGACTAAAATACCAAAACCTGGAATTCTTGTGTTTCTATTTCCATCTCTATTGTGGAATTAATTTAGGCAAGCCAAAATTTCTTAATTCCTTTGGGGGATGGAGATTATATATATATATATAATTTTTTTTCCTGAAGAATGACTATATTTGCTGGTCCCTCTGCCTAGAATACCATTCCTCACCCATCAACCTCCTTCTCTTCCTGCAGACCCTGCTCAAATGTCACATCTTCTGTTAAGCAAGATCCTTTGGGCCTGTGGCAGAATTAATTAGTCCTTCATCTGGGCAACCAGAACATGTTATTATACTTCTCTTGTATTCTCCACCTTCAGCCAAGATCAAGCATATATGCACTGCCACTGAAGCAACATCTCAATCTGCCTTATAGTATGGTTGGTTGTCTACATTTCTAGCTCTCCTACAAGATTATGAGCAACATGAGGGCAGGATCCATACTTTACTGATCTTTATGTCCACCTTCCCCTAGTTACCTACCAGGCAGCCAGAACAATGACTTACACAGAGAGGACATTTGACACATGTTTCCTCCCATACACCTTTTCTTTAAAAAAAAAAACAATCTCATTGTTGACACTGTTACAGATGTCCTCCATTTCCCCCCTTTTCCTCTCATATACTTTTAAATGCAGAAATGCAAAACTCCCTTAATGTAGAACTCCAGAACTGTACTCCCCTTGCATTATTTTGATACAGATGAGCCAAATTCTATAACTCTTGCTAGGTGAGTGCATAATGGAAAACAGAGATGGCTTCTCCTAGTGGGAGAATTATGTACTGCTCCTATGAGGTGTTTTGAGATTGCTCTCTGGCCAGAAATACCTTCCCTCCTGAGTGCTTAATCACTCTCCTATATGACACTCCTCCCCCATCCCTGCTGCACTGCTTTAGTTCAAACTGTCAGCAGCTTTCACCTTAACTATTGAATGCTCTTCTAAGTGGCCTCCCTGCTCTGGCATTGCTCCTCTCCTCCATTCACTCACTAATCCACTTCAATATTCCTTAGTGCAATTGAAAGCAGTTAATCCCATACTTAATACCCTCTTGCTTCATGCATCACATGGTTCTCTGGAGCTGGCTTCCACTTCTCAGCCCCAGTTCACTTACCTTTGCTGCTCCAGCAAGATCCAACAATTTGCAGTTCCCCAAGTGCCATTTCTTCTGCAGCAAAAGTGGTGGTGCTTTCTGTGTCCCACCTGTGTCCCTTCCTGTGGACCCCATCTGCAGCCACTGTGACTGTAGGCTGATGAGAACTACAGCTGGCCTTGGCTCCATGGGAGTCACTCAACATGGGAGGGTATGAACCTCCCCCCAACACACATACACTCCAATCACTCCTCCTCACCCTAATGACATTGACTGACCAACACAGGGGACCAACTCTGTGTATAAGTAATGAGCCAGAGCTCCTGGCAGCTCAGGTTGAATTGGTCTCCAGCTTAGATCACATCCTTGCTGAACTCTCTTCCCCTGCGACTTACCTCGCTTTCCAAGATTACCTATCTCAGACTCTGCTCCTAAGCAACCTGACCTAAGCTGGCAATGAGGTATTTCCCCTTGTCCTCCTCTGTATGGGGAGACATTTACCCTTCAAATTTCAACTCAACTATCTCCTCCTTTATGACAATTTTTCCAGGCAAAATTCATTCACTCATCCAGTAGACATCAATTTGTCACTATTGTGTGCGTGGGACTGTACTAAATGCTAGAATAAAGCTCACAGGCATGTGAAGAGATAAGTACATAAACAGATAATAATAACATCCTATGATCAATGTGACAATAGAGATAAATAGATGCATAGGCACTGGACTCAGCCTGGGGACAGAATGAAGGATGCCTGCAGAAAATGATGCCTATACCTGATTCTTAAAAAATGAGCAGGTATTGGACAGTCAAGGACGACTAAAAGCAAAAGCAAGATGATCCTAAGAAAAGGTCAAGAAGACAAGAAAAAAACCTAATGGATGTGAAGAATTGCAGCAGTTTAGTGCTACTGGAGCATAAATTTTGGC
Organism: Desmodus rotundus; assembly: GCF_022682495.2. Lineage (NCBI taxonomy): Eukaryota > Metazoa > Chordata > Mammalia > Chiroptera > Phyllostomidae > Desmodus > Desmodus rotundus. Next base: position 33,114,924 of record NC_071393.1, read on the forward strand.
CTTGGGAGTGGTGGGAAATGAAGATGGAGACATGGTGAGGGCTTGGATCATAGGGGGCCTTGTATGCAATCTCACAAATGTCAGAAAGGCCCATGAGTTAAAGCCTGATAAAGACCCATCCATTCCACAAAAAAAGAGGAGTCGTAAGTGACCTTAATAAGAGAACTTCAGTAGAATAATGAGGCCAGAGTCAGATTGCAGAAGTTAAAAAGAAAACAGGACATATGGAAGCATACATATGCAAAAGCATTCTCCTTTTGCCAGGAGCTTAGATAGAAAGGGGAGGAGAGATTGGACAGAAGCTAGTGTAGAACTGGGGTCAAGGTTTGTTAGAATGAGCATGGCTATAGGTTAAAGACACAGCAGGGAGAGGAGATGGCAGATGGGCAGGCTGCTTGGAAGGGAGGAGGTGAAGAGGACTGTGAGGATCATCCAGTGACAGGGTGCAGGAGGAAGAAGCAGGAGGAAAGTCATATCTGGTGAGCACACTGTTTCTGTGGGAGGCCCAGGACAGACTGACTCAGGCTGTGTGCAAACACGGTACAGAAATGTGGGAGGTCACTGAGGGTGGCATAGGCCATGGGACTTTCACTGCCTTGAAGACTCACATGAACACACTGAAAGCTTTGCACCCAAAGGCTCCCAATGCTGGCTTGCCTCTCCTGTTTTCCTTTCTATATCTTGCCTACTGGGTGTCAAGTGGGAGGCTACACTTTGGGGAGACAATATAATGGGATTAATGTAGGGGCTTGTAGATTCTGTCATTGTCCAGGAAAACCATGAGAAACAGGCACCCTCTGAAGCCCCATGAATGCCCCCTCTATCCTGCCATCACTGTCCTGACTCTGCATGACAAGAATGAAGAGAACAAGGGAGCAGAGGGAGAGGGGGCAGAGAAAGGCAGGGTCGGTACAGAAGCAGAGCCCTGATGGATGGAAGAGGAAGGCTCAGAGGAGGAAGGAAAGTGGGCATGGGGATGAGTGTAGGAAAATGTATTTCAAATATGTAAATATTGGAAATAAGGCCCCATATTAGATTTTTAGTGGATAACGTTCCTTTCAGTGACTGGCTCTTCTTTACTTCTAGGGCCTGTTTAGCCCTCTGACATTCCTTCACACCCCATACTTTGCTCCACTCCAGGTCTTCATTGGTACTTCCTTTCCCTGGAAAGTCCTTATGTCATTCTTGGCTTTACTAACAAAGGCCTTCAGGGATCAGGTCTGGGTCATCTTTTCCAGAAAGCATCTCCTGAAACACCTGTTGGCTTAGACAACCTGTTTTCCATGCTCCTATGACCCTTCATGTTCGTAGCACTTCACCTGCCATCCACATTCCCTGAGAACATGACTGTCTCCACCACCCCTCACACCCTGAATTATCTGAGGACAAAAGCCATGTTTAATTACTATCATTTTTTACCAGCAGACCTTGGCACAGAAAAGGAATCAATATGAGCTCATTAAATTAATTAGAGCTAGAGTGATACAGAAAACCTCACTCTTCTCTGATGGCTCTAAGTTTGGCAATCAGTGACAAAGTCACTGGCTGTGAGGGTCCTCAAAACCTTCTCTTTGGTGGGGCCACAATGGACTCAGCTGAGAGGACATCTCTTCTGAGCTCCAGCTGTGCACCACTGAGATGTGAGCTGCTTCAGAGCCCCTGGGGTGGCTTACCTTCTGTGGCTCACCCCCATACCCATTTGGTGTATGGATAGCATATTTATTTATAGTTTTTCTTGCTTAGCATATTTTCCCATGTCCTCCACTACTGCTTAATGCAGAGAAAGGTCCAAGTCATAGAGGGACCCTGTGTCCCAAAAAACCCCTTCTATGTCATCTCCATTTCTAGCAGCACAGCAATGACCCAGAGCCCTGCACCATTTTGCTTGGTGCTTCATTGTACACTATTGTTACTGTAGCCATTACTCTTCTCTTAGGGGGAGATGGTAACTAATCATAACATCATGGGAGAAATAAATGGAAATCATTGAACAAGCAGATCTTAGAATGCACGTTAGTAATTCAAAGTAAATGCTGTAGGAGCTACTATAAAGGACACAAGGACAAAATCAAGGGGGAGAGTAGAGGTGGGGGAGGGAGGTGGGACTGGCTGGGGTGGGGTGGAGGGATGGGGAGAAAATGCAGACAATTGTAACTGAATAAAAATAAATTAATTAATTAAAAATAAAAAATTAAAAAAACAAAAGAAGAAAAAACTTGCAAGGTAGAAGAGTGTTGAATGTCAAGGCAAGAAGGAATGGAATGAAAATGTATAAATTTGGGAGAAAAGATGGCAGTGGAGTAGGTGGAAGATAAACACACCTCCTCCCAGGACCGACCTGGAATTACAAGCAAAATATAAAACAATCAACCTGAATAACTAACTGAAGATTAGCTGAATAGAAGCTTTATAACCAAAGATTTATAGAACAAACCACATCAAGACTGGTGGGAATAGTGGAGACATGAAAAGGGTTGGCCCCACACCCACATGCAGGGGCTGAGAATCCGGAGGGATAGCTCAACTGCACAAGTCCCCCATTAGGAGCATGGGGTCTCAACCCTACACCAGGTTCCCCAACCCAGAACACCAGAGCTGGGAAAAGGAGCCCACATAATATCTGGTTGTGGAAATGAGTGGGGTTCCTGTCTGCCATGTAGAGACATGAGTCTACTAGAAACACAGGGACCCTCTTAAAGGGCCAGCACACAACCTGGTTTGCAGCCACTCACCTGGGCTCCAGCAGAGAGAGGGTGGCTTGGAGCAAAATAGAGTTGTGCAAGCAGAGACTGGGTTGTGTGGCTCTGGGGAGAGCTGAAGGGACAGCTACAAGTGTCCCTGTGCTGAGTCCCCCTTCCATGCTACCCTCAGATGCCAACTTTATGGGGTGGAGGAGTCCCTTCCATATGGCTTCAGCCTGGGGGAATGCAACAGTCCCACCCTTCCAACTCTCTGTCACTCTGCCCTGCTGAGCTCATGCCCTGTGAAGTCATCTGCCTGGGCCTCTGATATAGAGGTCTGGGTAAACTGGGGTGTCAGAGACTGAGTAGTGTAGCTGGGCAGTGTTTCTCCTTTTTCTTCAAGCCTGACTGGTGTTGCTCCTTCAAGGATCCCCACCCTCCCATAGGACCAGTGGTCCTATGCTGCCAAGCTATGGCAATCTCAAGGAAGTCTGGGAAGAATATAGGACAGACTGAGTAGTGTTACTCTAGGACAGGGTCCATTTTTTCCTTGCACACCTGACAGGTACAAAGCCCTCACTTCACATGGCCAACTCTTGGTCTCATTGGGCCTCATAAACTCTACTAGCCTCACTCTGACAACTCCTTGAGACCCTGCTTCACCACAAAGGTCTGCTGGCAACTGACCGTGGTGTACAATGGTACTTTTGCAGAGTGGCCACAGACCCAGCATTGGGACTGAGTTTGAATCTGTATCAAGCTAATGAACACCACTTGCCCCTACCTGATGACTCACTGAGAACCTATTTCATGCAGCTTATGTACCACCACAGGCTCTTACAGTGACTGAGCAAAACAGGCAGTCCACAGACATAGTCAGGAAGAGGAAAACCTCACAATGAATTAGGCCATTTCCTGACCTTCCCCGGAACTCAGTGCTGGTAGAAGCTGTCCTTGATGCACAGCTTGCCCCTTCTCATGCACACCCAGGCCAAGCAGAGGAAGCCACAAACTGTGGGTCACTTCACACATCCAAAAAGGTTGCCCAGGGCCAGTCATGGTAGCATCTGACATTGACTGGCACCAAAGTCCCTCCCAAGAAATGCCAGAACTAGCATACCCAGTGGTGAGCTTCAGACATCAAAGCAGGAACCAATTGGTTCCACGAGTGGCATATCCAAAAAGAGATCTTGAGAGGTACCAGACTCTGCTGAGGCAAATTCTGGTGTGTGTGTTCAGCATTTATACAGTAGCTCATACACTGTGGTTGGAGTTGGTGCTCAGAGTAAACAAGCCTGAGGGCTGACTCCATACATGGAAGGGCTAGTAACAATTAAGACTCAATTACAACAGGAGGGCTTATGTAACTCACACAAGGGAAATTCCTGAAATGCCAGCTTGGGTGATCAAGGAGCCTGCACCATCGGATCCCACAGGACACCTACTACATAAGGGCACTCTAACAAGACTGGGAAACATAGCAGGTCTACCCAATACACAGTAAAAAAGACACCAGGAGCCCACTGAAATGGGGAGACAAGGAAACATTGCCCAAATTTAAAAAAACAGGAAAATCTCAAAAAAAAAATTAAAAAAAGAATGAAATGAAATGGGGGCAAGCAATCTACCAAATACACAGTTCAAAACAATGGTTATCTTTAACTGGAACATAATCAACAAGAGAAAAAAGCAAACAAAATATAACCAGAGACATTGAACTTAAGAACAATCTAACAATAGCCAGAGGGGAGTGGGGAGGGGACAGTGGGGAGAGGGGTTAACAGGAACTACTATAAAGGACACATGGACAAAATCAAGGGGGAGGGTGGATGTGGGGGAGGGAGGTGGGTTCGACTGGGGTGGGGTGGAGTGATGGGGAGAAAATGCAGACAACTGTAATTGAATAACAATAAAAAAAATAAAGGACAACTAACTATCAAAACAATGGTTATAAGGATGCTCAAGGAACTTAGTGAGAACTTCAATAGCATAAAAAAAGGACAGAGAAACCATAAAAGAGGACCAGTCAGAAATAAAGAAAACACAAGAAAATGAACAGTAGGTTAGATGAAGCAGAGGACTGAATCAGTGACATGGTAGTAGAAAACACTCAGAGCAGCAAAAATTTTAAAAAATTAAATAAGGATAGTTTAAGAGGCCTCTGAAACAACATAAAGCATAACAGCATCCATATCATAGGGGTAACAGAAGGAGAAGAGAGAGAGCAAGAGATTGAGAACCTATGTAAAGAAACAATGACTGAAAATTCCCCTAACCTGGTGAAAGAAAAAGACATACAGATCCAGGAAGCACAAAGAGTCTCAAGTAAAATGAACTCAAAAAGGTCCACACCAAGCCACATCATAATTAAAATGACAAGGTTAAAATCAAAGACAGAATCTTAAAAGCCACAAGAGAAAGACAGGTAGTTACCTTCAAGGTATGTCCCATAGGACTGTCAGCTGATTTCTCAACAGAAACATTTCATGCCAGAGGGATAGTCAAGAAATATTCAAAGCAATTAAAAGCAAGGACTTTCATCCCTGACTGGTGTGGCTCAGTGACCTGGACATTGCCCCACAAACCTAAAAGTCCCCAGTTCAATTCCCGGTCAGGGCACATGACTGGGTTGCCGGCCAGATCCTCAGTCGAGGGCGTGCAAGAGGCAACTCATTGATGTTTCTCTCACACATTGATGTTTCTCTCACACATTGATGTTTCTCTCCCTCTCTTTCTCCCTCCCTTTCCCTCTCTCTAAAAATAAATAAATAAAATATTTTTAAAAAAATGTAAGGACCTACAACCAAGACTACCCAGCAAGGTTACCATTTAAAACTGAAGGAGAAACAAAGAGCTTCCCAGATGAGGAAAATGTGAAGGAACTTGTTATCACCAAACCATCATTACAAGAAATGTTAAAGGGGCTACTTTAAGTAAAAGAAAGAAAAAAGGAACATAGCTATAAAGAATAAAATGGCAAAAAATTCAAACCTATCAATAATCACCTTAAATGTAAAGATCATAAATGCTCTAATCAAAATACTTAATGTAGCTGAAGGGAAAACACGACCTGTACATACGCTCTCTACAAAAGACCCAACTCAGAATAAAAGACACACACAGACTGAAAGGAAAAATATAGAAAAAGATATTTCATGCAAATGAAAATTTAAAGAAAAGCTTGGGTAGCAATACTTAAATCAGATGAAACAGACTTTAAAACAAAGGCTGTAGTAAGAGACAAAGAAGGACACTATATAATAATAAAGGGGTCAATCTAATAAGAGAATATAACTGTTGTAGATATTTACATACTTAACAGAGGAGCACCTTAATACAAGGAGGGGCAAACTAGGTTTAAAGTTGTTTGTATGGAAAATAATACAATAATAATAAATAATAATATAAGAATAAACTCTGTTTCACATACTGACAACTGTAAACCTACTTTTGCCCCAACCAGTATGTAAAACAAATCTTGATGGACATAAATGAAGAGATTCACAGTAACAGTCATAATAGGGGACTTTGCCACCACATTGACATCAATGAACATATCTTCCAGACAGAAAATCAACAAGGAAACAGAGGCCTTAAATGACACACTAGATCAGATGGATTTACTTGATGTTTTCAGAGCATTTCATCCCAAAGCAGGAGAATATACATTCTTTTCAAATGCACACAGAAAATTTTCCAGGATAGACTACATGTCAGGACACAAAAAAAGTCTTAATAAATTTAAGAAGACTGAAATCATATCAAGCATCTTCTCTGACTGCAGTAATATGAAACTAGAAATACATTACAAGAAAAAAACCCTGAAAATCACACAAACACATTAAAGCTAAATAACATGTTACTAAACAATGAATGGGTTAACAATGAGATCAAGGAAGAAATAAAATGTTACATTGAGACAAATAAAAATGTACATACAACTTTCCAAAATCTATGGGACACACCAAAAGCAGTCCTATGAGAGAAATTTACAGAATTACAGGCCTACCTCAAGAAGCAAGAAAAATCTCAAATAAGCCATTTAAACTTACACCTGAAGGAACTAGTAAAAGAACAACAAACAAAGCCCAAAGTGAATAGAAGAAAGTAAATAATTAGAGCTGTAATAAATGACATAGAGACTAAAAATAATAATATAAAAGATCAATGAAACCAAGAACTCATTTTTGAAAAGATAAACAAAACTGAAAAACCTTTAACCAGACTAATCAAGAAAAAAGAGAGAAGTCACAGAATCTGAAATAAAAGAGGAGAAGTAACAACTGACACCACAGAAATAAATGGATTATAAGAAAATATTACACAGGATGATATGCCAACAAATTGGGCACTGTGGAAGAAATAGATAATTCCTAGACAAATAAAATCTTCCAACACTGAATCAAGAAGCATTAGAAAATCTGAACAGACTGTTCATAACTTATGAAATCAAAATAGTAATAAAAAAACAGCAAACAAAAGTACTGAACTTGATGGATTCACAGGTGAATTTAATCACACTTTCAAATTAGAACTAACACCTCTGCTTTTCAAACAATTCCAAAAAATTCAAGAGGAGGGAAGACCCCTAAGATCATTTTACAAGGCCAGCATTATCTCAATTCCAAAACTAGGTAAGACACTACAAAAAATATATATAGGCCTATATCCCTGATGAATATCAGTGCAAAAATCCTCACCAAAATATTAGCAAACCAAATCCAACAATACTTAAAAAAATCATACACAATGGTCAAATGGGATTTATTTCTGGTATGAAAGATTGGTACAATATCATCAAATCAATTAATGTGATATACCACATAAAAAATTAGGGATAATAATCATATGATAATATCAATAGATGCAGAAAAAACCATTTGACAAAACCCAGCACCTATTTATGGTAAAAAAAAAAAAAACTCTCAGCAAAGTGGGAATAGAGGAATCATACCTGAACATCAAAAGCCATATATGACAAAGCCACAGCCAACATCATACACAATGGAGGAAAACAAAAAGTGATTCCCTTAATATCCTGAACAAGACAGGGATGTCTGGTTTCACCACTATAATTCAAGAGAATACTGGAAGTCCTAGACACAGCTATCACACAAGATGAGGAAATAAAGGCACCCAAACTGGAAAGGAAGAAGTAAAACTGTCATTATTTGCAGCTGACATGATACTGTATATAGAGAACTCTAAAGATTCCACCAAAAAACTGCTAGAAGTGATAAATAAATTCAGTAAAATGGCAGAATACAAAATCAATGTTAAGAAATCAACATTTTTATACACCAAAAATAAACTATCTGAAAGGGAAACAAATAAAATAACATCATTTAAACTACATCAAAAACAACATAAAATACCTGGGAATAAACTTAACTAAGGAGAGAAAAGACCTGTGCCTGGAAAATTATAAGGCACTGAAGAAAGGAACTGAAGAAGACACAAATAAATGGTATCATATACCATGTTCATGGATAGGAAGAATTAACATGTTAAAATGTCCATACTACCCAAAGCAATACATAAATTCAACAAATTTCCATCAAAATACCAGTGGCATATTTCACAAAACAAATAATCTAAAAATATATATGAAATAAGGTGCACCCAGCTAGCTCAAATGGTAGAGCATGAGACTCTTAAAAATGTATATGAAATTAAAAATGACCCCGAATAGCCTCAGTAATACTGACAAAGAAGAAAAAAGTTGGAAGTATCACAATACCTGATATCAAACTATATTTCAAGGCCATACTAATCAAAACAGCATGGTACGGGCATAAAAGCAGACACGTAGATCAATGGAACAAAATAGAGAGTCCATAAAGAAACCTGCATCTATATGGTCAATTAATATTTGACAAAGGAGGCAAGAACATACAATGGGGTAAAGTCTGTTAAATAAATGATACTGGAAAAATTGGACAGATACATGCAAATAAATGAAACTAGACTAACTTCTTACACCATATGTAAGAACAAACTCAAAATATATTAAAAACTTCAATGTAAGACTCGAAAACATAAAAGTTTTCAAAGAAAACATAGGCAATAAAATTCCTGACATTTCTCTTAGCAATATTTTTTTCTGACATATCTGTCCAGGCAAGGAAACCAAAACAAACAAACAAATAAACAAACAAATGGGACTACATCAAACTAAAAAGTTTTTGTATAGCAAAAGAAACCATCAAAGAAATGGAAAAACAACCTACTGATTAGGAAAAGATATTTGCCACTGATTTGTTTGGAAAGGATTTATATCGAGAATTTATGAAGAACTCATACTACTTATTACCAAAATACCAAATAATTCAATTTAAAAATGGACAGAAGACCTGAATAGACACTTCTCCAAAGAGGACATATAGATGGCCAACAAACATATAAAAGATGCTCAGTGTCACTAATTGTCAGAGAAATGCAAATTAAAACCACAATGAGATGTCACTTCACACCTGTCAGAATGGCTACCATCAATAAATTGGTAAACATCAAGTGTTGGTGAGGATTTCCAGAAAAGGGATCCCTCATGCAGATTGGTGGGAATGCAGATTGGTGGTGTAACCACTGTGGAAAACAGTGTGAAAGTTCCTCAAAAAGTTAAACATGAACTGCCTTATGACCCAGGGATTCCAGTTTTGGTTATATATATGAATAAACCCAAAACACTAATTGGAAAGAATACACGTACCCCTATGTTTATTGCAGCATTGTTTATAATAGCCAAGACATGAAAATAACCCAAGTGCCCATCAACAGACATGTGGATGAAGAACAGGTGGTACATATATACAATGGAATATTACTCCACCATAAAAAGAAGGAAATATTACCGTTTGTAACAGCATGAATGGGCCTCCTAGAGGATATTAATGTAAGTGAAATAAGTCAGTTACAGAAAGACAAATAACATATAATTTCACTTATCTGTGGAATCTAAAGAACAAAATAAGGGAACAAACAAAATTGAAAGAGACTTATAGAGAGGGCAGAGTACTGGGAGACTGGGTGAAAGAGATGAAAGAATTAAGAAGTACCAATTGGTAGTTACAAAATAATCATGAGAATGTAAAGCACAACATAAGTAATATAGTCAATAATATTGTAATAAGAATATTGTAATATTGTAATAGTATTGTAATATGTATGGTGCCAGGTGGGTATTAAAAATATAGGGAGAACACTTTGTAAAGTGTACCACTGTCTACCACTATGCTGTACCCCTGAAACTAATACAAAATAATACTGAAAGTAAACTATAATTGAAAAATAAAAATTTTAAATTTAAATTTAAAAAGTGCATAAATCTAAGAGTAGGGATATATCAAATGAGGAAAAAAGGGCAAGCCACATGGATGAAATGGTTGATTTGTTTGTTTTACACATATGGTGAAAATGGGTGAGAGAGAAGTTACGGTAATGGACAATGGAAACTATCCAGACATCTGTTGGAAACCTTATGTGGCTGAAAGCTAAGTATCTGATATATTTGTAATCTGCCTTAGTGGCAATTTAATCTCCCAGATTGCTGCAAAAGTGACCAGCAGCCAAACGAGTCTTAGAAACCTTGGAAGAAAGGTGTTACTACGTTATCCCATTCCCTCATCTGACCAATCTCTTGAGTGTCATTATATGCAGGGCACTCTATACTCATTTACCATAAAGATTAATTATGTTTGGTTTGTGCCATCAAGAAGCCCACAGTTAGAACTGAGTGACATGAACGTCACCAAAAAATACTGTGTGATTAATGCAGTAATGGATATAGTAACCAACTGTTATAAGAAGCAAGAGAAAAACAATCTGGGTTTTATGTATAATATCCAAGAAAGGGAAGAATGAGCATAGTGAGACCTCTGCCTTAAATGCTACGAAGGCACATTTTCCAATCAATGTGGAAGGGATGGTTTATGAAGCTTTAAAAGCTTTGTCAGAGAAATCCTAAGGAAGGAAAGAAATCAGTGAAGTTGCCCAGGGAACTCTTTAGTAATAGCTCAGAATTTTAAAGAGAATGCATGCAAGATGAAAAGGAGTCCCCTTAGAGATAAATTATGCCATAGACTGGTGAGGAAAATGTAAAAAGTCTAACACCCTAAATCAGCTCCTCCAAAATGCTAAGCCAGAGTCTGTTGGCTGGCTTGTTTATGCCCAAGTAGTGCTCAGAGCAAGGCTTTGAACAAATAGTGCTGGGCCTGCTACCTGTCTGAGGTCCTTACACTTGGCCAGGAGTGCACAGGGCTCCTCAGCCCCTACTGGCTTCTCTATTCATGGTCAAGGGGATGAAAAGGTGGGAAGGATAGAAAGGGGGAACCGAGGGCTACATAAGGAGAGAGACTGTAGGAGAGCCACTGAGTTCTCCAAATGCTTTGTAGGACTTGAACTCCCAAACCCTGCAAGATCCACAGGAAGACTAGAAGAGTAAGAATAGGCCAGAGCAGGCTAATATCCTGATCCCAAACGAGGGAAGGAGGCGGATTAGACAATAGTGCCCCTTCAGATGCCTGATCTGCACTGGGCATGTGTTCTCTCCAACAGACAGAGCAACTGCCCAAGGCCACGTTGCCGTAGCCAACCTGGGGTTTGTGTGCAGGCGTGTGCTCTGCCCAGCACTCTCTGCTGCGTTGTGGAAGGTCCCATTTCTAGGGCTGGTGCCAAACTTGGTGCCTTCCCAAGCAATCTTGACTTGGGAAGATTGCTTTCCTCTCTGAGGCTCAGTCTCCTTACCTGTAAGATGAAGAGACAAAAAAAATCTCCAGGGCCCTCTCTGCTCCAACATCCCACCTATGCTTTTCCTTAGATTCTGAACCAGCCTGATTCAGCAGCTGTCCGGCTTGCTGACCAAAGACCCCTGTCCTCCCACCCCCACAGCCCCTTCCTGGGGTCTGGCCTGTAACTACTCACCAGCACAGTGTGCTTATAGGCCCTGTGAATCACTATGCTGTAGCCAAACACGGTCACATCCACCTGCTTGACCCACAAGGCCAGTGATGGGTCCCGGTCCTCATTCTTGGCTGTGATGATAAACTTGGGGTAAGTGTCTGAGATTGGCCTGTTTCCTGTGGTGCACAGGATGAACGGGCAGCTGGTCTGGAAGTCAAAGGGGTAGCCATCAAAGGTCAGGTAGTGGCCGTAGCCAGACACAATGCAGGAGGCGTCGGTGCGGGCCTGGCAGTAGTAGAGGCCGCCTTCCTCCATGCAGTACTCGTCATCCTTGCAGGGGATGGTCTCACAGTGGACGCTGTTGTCTGTGCCGTTGCAATAGCAGAAGATCTGGCAGTCCAGGTCTACCCAAAAGGTCTCATTAGTGGCAAGCTGGTGCCCCTCAAAGTTGCAGCCACACTCACTGCGGGTGACACACTGGCTGCCTTGCAGGGCATAGCCCTCATCACACTGACACCCCTCAGAGCAGCTGTCCACACAGATGGGGCCCAGGGCCAGGGTCTCACAGGTCTCCGTGCACGTCACACATTCCTCAAAGTGGCTGTTCTCCGGGCACTCCAGAGCTAAGGGTGGTCAAGGAGAAGACAGGCTTGAGAAAAGAGCAGAGGTCACAGACAGAGTGTGGGTACACTCATTAGCACGCGTGTGTGTGCCTGTGCATGTGTGGGTGTGCTGTGTGCATTCTTTTTGGACAGCATAGTGAGCTCAGTCAATGTCATGTCATCTCACTGGGGTCAGCAAAGGCTTAGGAAACCCCTTGCTCATGTGTGCCTCAGGTGCGCTTAGCTTCCCATGGAGAAGATGCCAAGACTGCAAGCCTGTGTGGAGCTCCTGCTACATGCCAGGCACTGTGTCAGGTATGTTAGTGTAACTTTTCTCAATGACCTAGAAGGTGACGAAAGTCTCATCCTCCCTGGCTTAGAGATGAGGAGGCTGAAGGTCAGTGACTTAACCTTACTTATAAGTCCTGGAGAGAGATCTGAACCTGGATCTCCCTACTTGAAGACCCTGGGACAGCATCCTGTAAGAACAGATCCTGTGGACACCATGTCCAAGCCTCAGTTTCTTCTTTTATGAAATAAGGACCTAGCCTAGCTGTTCTGAGGATCAATAAGCTAATATAATAAGTCCACAGTAGAGTCTCAATGCCCTTTACCTTCTTTACACTTTCTTCTATTATGAATAGCCTTTATGAAGGTATTTTCACTCTGCAGATTGATCTTTCCCTTTGACTTTCATTTCCCTTATCTACTGCTTCCTGGCCTCTTCCACCTCCTCACCGCCTTCTGGATGAGCCTCTGCCTCCTTTGCTTACACTCTTTCCCCCACCTGGAGAGTCCCCACAAATCTAAATCATACCCATTCTTCAAGTTTCATTTCAAGTGGCCCTTCTGCCCAGAAGCCTTCCTTAACAGATCAAGTCTCTGAGTCACAAAGCACAGCACATGAAATAATAACAGCACCTGCCGCTCACCATGGAGTTCCAGGCAATCTTCCCGTTCCCTTTATTATATAGCTTGTCAAAATTTGACATGGGAAGAGAAGAATCTGGGAGCACAGAAGAAATCTACCTAAAAGTCTGCATAGTCTAAAGATTGTGAGAGTCCCCACCATCTCCAAGGAGAATAAGATCTTGCCTTTAAAACTGTTTTCAAAGCTCTTGTGCACACTATTACTCCTTAATAATGTCTCAGAATCCGAGGACATGAAGGACGATACAGACAATTAAGTGGCATGGCAATGATAGCTCTGCCCACAAGTACCTGCTCAACAGTCCCACGGCATGCGGTACCGAAAGCAATCATCTCCTCCCTCTGGGTAGAAGGACCACCCCCACTCCCATTGAGTACAACACCATACAGCACTGGAGTTGAAGGCTAGTCCAGCACTAATCAATATGTCTGCATAGAGGGATTTTCACATTGGTCTCTAAGTTGTGAATATTTGTAACACTGACCGTAGGTTTATAGTGAGAGCAAACAACATGACTTATTTAACTACATCTTGCTTTGTGAGTTTCCGTGTTGTCTGAATTTGTCTGAAAGTCTGGGACATACAGATGTAAGTAATAAATATCCCCTGACCCCAGAAATGCCTCTGTGAAATTATTTTCATAGCAGCTTGGCTCTGCCAGCAAGAGGTGTGGCTAAACACATCTGAACAGAAGCGTGGTTGTCTCTCTCTAAGTCCAAAGAAGATTGTGTTCCTGCTTTGCAGCTGGTGGCCCAGTCTAATCCCCATTCCACAAGACTCTGACCAGATGAACTCCTTAGTGCCTGGTGACTGGATGAATCGAGTGTGCACATTCCAGTTCTTCTCCCCAGACCCACACACACATGTGTGGGCGAGACTTCCTGGAGGGTTTCTGCAACGTGAGCCCTGGCCCTTCTGCCAAAGGAGCCATGTTCCTGTCCACATGACTCTATAAAAGCTGCTCTCAGGAGCTTCCTCCAGCTCTGCAGCCCCAAGAGGGGCAGTGACAGACTCTTCCCGGTAGCCATCACATCCAGGAAAAGAGGGTCTCCTTACTGCCCCACTGCACTTGCTTCATACAAACAATGTGTCATGTAGCACAAACACTTCCTGCTGGGCAGGAGGTCAGTGTTTAATGGAAGGGCATGGACATGGCCTACAACAAAACGGACCTGGTGTGTGGCCATGAGGGGACTCCACATGTGCAGGAGCTACACCTGGAAGACTGAGTGCTGGTGTGGGAACAAAGGTCATATTAGATAAACTGGAGAGAGCACAGAGGAGTAGGAAGGGAAGCAGATTAATAGGAAGGCTTTGAGAAAGTATTACAAGGTCCGACAAGAGGTGATGGTCAGTGGAACCCTTGGAACCTCTATCCCTGTGGGTGACTCTATGAAAAGAGCATGCTCCCAGAATTCCAGCTTTAGGATTCACAGCAGCTGCTATTAATTCCTCCCAAGTGTGGCTAAGATTCACCAGGTATCCAACTTCCCTTTTCTGAGATGACAGCCAACAAATACTCCATATGCACCTAAAAGTTCTAAAGCTCAGAAACCAGATATTTAAAGACAAGTGTATGAGTGTGCGTGTTAACTTTTAGCTCTGAGATGCTTCTGTTGAAAGGGCTTAGAGATAAAGCAAGACTACTCCAATAGCAAATGGGTAAATCTCACACAGATCTTGGTTTGTAATACTTTCTTCACCAAAAGAAATTGGGGCTTCTTGGAGTAATGGCTGGTTTTAGTCCGGGACTGGGGAAGGTTAAGAGATGAATGTGCGATGTTTTTTTAATGCCAGAAAGTAAGAAAATAACAGAGTTGTGCCAAAAGGACATAGGAGGCAACTTGAAGGAGTTCCCACAGGCCCGATGTAGAACAATTTTAACACCAAAATATTTTTTTAAATGTAATATGAAATATAAACAATTGAAACAATTAGAAATCTGTGTATCCATATTGATGAGAGATAGATGGTTGAGACAGATAGAAGGCTGGATGGATGAAAGGCAGGCAGGCCAAAGAGAAGGGAAGGCTTCTGTTCACAGCAGAATGACCTCTGCTGACTGGTAGACGTAAGAGTGTGACAGAGCTGACAGCCATCAGTTTGTAGTCATCATGCTCCAGGTTGATGTAAGCAAACATTATCAATGGGCACTAAATTGATGAGGGGGTTTGGATGACATGCAGGATACCTGCATGGTCTTAAAGTATCTCCTAGCCATATTGCTCATTATTTGCAAGAGAAAAAACATAATGACTATATAGTAGAGACATTTGAAAATGTCTTTGACCAGGGTATCAATCTGCTTATGACCCATGAGAGGAGGTTGGACAGAATGTGCCCCTCATGGGACGTGATGCTGTCAGGCAAACACGCATCATCCGTGCAAGTGTCTGAGTGCGGACATACAGCAGAACCCAGTAGTGAGAAAACATCAAACCCAAATGGAGGGCCACTCTGTTTTTAAAAAAGGTGGCTGTATTCTTCAAAAATGACAATGTCAAGAAAGACAAATAAAGCTAAGGAATTGTTCCAGAGGAAAGGGGGCTAAAGAGACATGAAAACTAAATGCTGCGTGCAGTCCCAGACTGTGTCTGTACTGAGGGTGTAAAACGCCATACAGGACATTGCCAAGTCAGTTGTAAAAACTGAACTATCGATGTTAAATTATTGTGTCACTGTTAAGTTTCCTAACTGTGATTCTATAAATGAGTATCGCTGAATTAAGGAAATACACAGCGAAGCATTTAGCAACAAGAGGCACAAATCATACAACTTACTTTCAAGTGGAGAAAGAGTGAGAGAGAATAAAAAGCATATGGGACAAAATGATAACAATAGGTTAATCTGGGTGAAGGGTATACACATATTCTTGCAACTTTTCTGTAACTTTGAAATTATTTCGGAGTAATAAGTTTTTTAAAACAAACAAACTTAAGTAGGAAGAAATAAACAGATGTAGAGCATGTAGTCTTAATGGTGGCACTGGTTCTGGTTTGGGGTCAAATGTTTTGGTGAGAAAGGGGTGGGTGCTCAAGTCCAGGTGGGGCATCCTTGCTCCAGGCATAGCCCCACCCTCCCAGCTACTCCTCCAGGTGGCCTCCCAAGTAACCTAGAGTGTCACTTATTAGGTCTTCTGATTACTACAGTACTTTCATTGCCTGGCTGAGAGGGGCCAGATACTCTGGGGACAAAATTTAAAAAACGGCAATATGAAATTTTCTTAATAGCCATTGCCAAGTTTGCCCCAGAGAGCAGTGCTAACCTCTAGTTCATGAAAGGCAGCCTGAATGACCACCTTCTACTAAACTGAACTGGACCCTTCTTTGCCAAAAAAGGAAGGTGCCAAGGGAGCCTTTGACATGATGTGTGTTAGGGCAAAACACACAGGCAAAAGGATGGCTAATTGTTCTACAATGAAAAGATTGTGTAATTAGAAACAAAAATGTGGGTGAGAAACAGTTTGGTTTAGGGTAATGGGCCTTCCAGAGGACACATCAGACTAGGGAAGGTTCACTCAAGAATCACACTGTCCCTGAGCTCCACTGCATCAGGAAGAGGAGTCCTAAGAAAGAACACCCAGTGTCTCATGTACTTCCCTACCACCCAGCTGGCCTCCCCCATAATGTAGCCCCAACTTACGGCAGAAGTCATAGGTCCTCCAGGGGCCAACCTCCACATCAGCATTCTTGCAGGCGCTTGCGTACCGGGCCACAGAGTCGCAGAGCTCCGACTCGTTGCCTCCACTCTGGCACAGGCGAAAGAGGCAGGTGCGGTAGTAGGCGGTGACGTTGACCACCCCATGGCACTCTAGAAAGGAGCTGTTGGAGGGGTCATTGATGATGCCACACCTGGAGCGGCTCCGATAAAATTTGAGCAGCTCTGAGTCATTGTTGCAGGCCTTCAGCAAGTCCCCACACTCCCCATTGCAGATCTCCTCAAAAGTTGTCCAGCTTTCCAGGAACACGGCCAGGTTGTCTGTGCACTTGCCATTGGGGAGACAGAACTCATCGCTGGCATTAGCGTTGAAGAAGCCACATAAGCCCCCGGTGCAATTGAAGTAAATAGTGGAGAGCCGGATATAGAGCAGACCTGTGTCTGAGTACTGGACACTCACAATACCTTTGGACTCTACTGTTGTGCTGTTTTTGTTTCGATGAATTTCCAGCTTCCCCGAAAGATGGAAAAATGGTAATTCTACTTCTTGACCATTCACCTGAAAAGTCAAATCACTATCATCAATTGCAGCTACACACAATTTTCCAGGCTACGGGTTGAAGGCATGGCCTGGCACCAGTACTAGTGCTATGAGAAATGTCAAGAGGCTGACCATCTGTAGAAACCACACACACAGACAAAAACTGTTTCTTCAGGAGCATCTTTGTTCTTTCATTTCTAGACTCCTCTGATTCAACATATTTACTGTTTATTTCCTATGTACAAGACTCTAAGCTAACCCAAAGCAAAACTGGAATGTAAGCAAGTTGTCTTACATGCGTGGCTTCCTCCTGCTGCCTGACACCTTTCTAGGGATAGAGCCCTTTCTTCCCCACATTCCTGGCTCCTCCCTTTCCCTTTAAATCTTACTCTGCCTGTGTCTCAGCCCCTTGGGGGCATAAAGCATGTATCTAGTTATCTAGCTGTCCATCTACCTAGCTGTCTCTTTCTGTTCTTTTAATGAATTAAACTCTGCCAGTGTGTCAGTAGGAATGAAAACAGCCCTTTCAGTGTGTGGGTGTGTTTTATCATATCCTTGTACAGCACCCCTTTGACTTTTGTTTTCTAAATTAAGCTTGATGTGATATTATGGAATGCATGGTAGACTGGGAAAAGAAAGGTCTGCCCTCCGTTAGCCCAGCTCCACTGCAACTTAGCTGTGAGGCCGCGTTAAGATAGCCTTTTGGGATCTTCCTAAGAAAACAAGGAGTTGCACTAGATTATTCTTAAGATTCCTTCTAAAACTAATGATCTATGAGTCTAGATACCTCAGCCTGGGTATTTTAGAGCAGGTCAGAGGGACAAGGGGACCATCGCAGGCACCCTTGGCATTACTCCATATAGATTCCCTTTATAGGTAGGAAAGTCAGTATAGTACAGGGTACAGGGCATAGACTCTGGAGCCAGCCTGCCCAGGTTTGACTCCCATCGGTGGCTGTGTGTCTCTGAGGAAGTTACTAAACCTCTCTGTACCTCAGTTTTCTTATCCGTGAAATGAGGATAACACTGGGTAGGATTAAATGTGATACTGCTTAGAACAGTGCTTGGCACATAGTAAACATTCTGTGAGTATTTACTATAATGGAGAGCTAGTCCTTTTTATCTAATTTGAGAAATTCCAGCTTCACTCCATGCTCTACCTGTTGGTCTCTTATTTAATGACCATAATGTTCCCATTTGGGAATCGTCGTCTTTCTAGAATCCACTCATAGTCAGAGGCAAAAAAAAGCAAACCTGAAGAACATGGCTCCTTCATTTGTGTGACTCATGGGAAACCCTCAAGGGCAGCAGCAGCCTCACCTTGACTTCTGAAGCCCCTATTCCTCCTATCTTGACCTCCTGGTTAGCCACCAGGATCCGAAGACCTCGAAGCCAGGCAGGCCCTCCATCAGGCTTCTTCTTGTTGATGTCGATTTCCAAGTACTCTGGCTGCTCCGGGCAGGTCTTGAGCAGCGTGTAGGAGAACTCGGAGGGGAAGGCATAGGCAGCCCCGTCAAAAGTGTGCAGCACTTGGTTCTGGCTGAGCAGGCACACAGTCTCTCGCTTGGGGAAGCAGCCGCGGTAACCGTCCTCCACGGTGCACACCTCCCCGCCCCGGCAGGTCTTGTTGAAGCAGTACACATCTCCGCCCTCCTCGCACAGGCACTGCACAGTGCAGTTGGCTGTGGCCCAGAAGAACTCCCCCATGGCATAGTAGTGGCCATCGAAGTCACAGCCGCACTTGTGCAGCGGAACGCACTGGCTGGTGCTGAGAACAAAGCCCTCGTTGCACTCGCAGCCCTCCGTGCATGGCGTGGCGCAGTTCTGCGAGGCTGTGAGGTCTGAGCACGTGTCGGGGCAGCTGCTGGTGCACACGGAATAGTGGCTGAAGCTCGGACACTGCACCGTGGACACTGATGTGAGGGAGAGAAGGGAGCATGACAACAAGGTCAGTGACCCAGGCGCCAGTGGCCAGAAGCCACCATGCACTGGAGCCGGGAGGAGAAGAGCTCCTTCCATTTAGCTCCTAGAGGGAGGGCCAAGCAGCCACTCCTTTGAAGAACAAAGACTTGAGGTTGTGTCTGTAGAAACAAGCTCAACAGCTTTTCTAATAACTACTGAGCAACACGAGTGACTTGTGAACTTGGACTCTCATTCAACCATCTTGACTAAAATTTTACTTCAAGTTGTTATGCTAGCTAAACTACAGATTACTCAATATAGATTTATCATTTGGTGATCTGCAATCATTAGGGTGTTTTAAGATCTTCAACTGATGGACATATAAATTATTCTGATTTTATAGGGCATGGCCCATTCTTAGGAGGAAATAAATTCAACTTGTAACAGAAATGAAAAATGTAACCATTATAGGAATAATTTGAAAATATAGAATTTCTAACAGACAGGTACTTAAAATACCTAAGAGTGACCAAGGAGTTTGCAAAAATGAATTCTCTGGAATGCTAAAACAATAACAAAACTGGGCTATCTGAAAAGAACTGTGTGCCTGTTCCTCCAAGAGACTGGATTGAAACTAGAACTAGAGGCCTTCTGACCTTCTTTCTTGCCTTAGAAACCTTCCATTCTTATTTTAAGAACATCTGAGTGTATGTAATATTTGAATCTTGTGGGATCCAACAGGCAGGGGCTCAAGAGCCTGGTAAATTAGCTCTTTGAATTACATGTGACTCATCCCATTGACATTTAGAGAGAGGAAGACAGAGGGAGGGAGGGAGAGAGAGAGAGAAGAATGTGGAAGATAGGAAAGTAGTACCACAGAGAAAACATAGCCATTATAGGCAAGAATTTAGTTAGGCAATTTGGATGCTCTTGGGTTATAAAAAGATTAAGGGAAAAACATATTCAATTTAGCCTTGAATCAGAATTTCGATGCTGTAGATATAATAGAAGCTGGTCAGTCACAAGAAGAAAAAAATACACTGTCTCTTGTAGGTTGACCAGTACTCAAAGAATTAAATCTGACATATGATGATTTATTTGAATCCAACTTATACATCTAAGATAAAAATCTCCCTCTGGCCTTGGAACTTAAATTTCTAAATCTTCTCACCTCCATAGCAATCTCAAGTGCATGGATTATAATTTTCTGTTTACTTACATGGAGAAAACCAAGCACCAGGAAAGAAACAAAATTCCAAGTAGTTATTTTTTGTTTGTTTGTTTTAAAAATTTGTATAATAGGAAAAGAAAGACAGATTTAAGAGGGCTAGGAGGAAAAAATAATGAGGTAACTAAATTATGCTTAATCCAAAAGTATAACAAAATAAACTGGATTTCCCCACACAGTTGGGCTTTTCCTAACCACTTAGCATTTCAGATAAAAGGACTTCTTTCCTGGTTGCTATACTTCCTATCTGCAGCCCCTTCTTCCACCGCCAACAGCAGGTCAGCATAAGTGCTACAGAGCAAGAGACACGAAACCTAAAGGGGCTGTAAGTGAAGAAGAATGAACCAAGGAAGAGATGTCATAGGTTTCAATGGGAGGTAAAGTACTTTGCTGAAGGCGGGTCTTGATCACCCAGGCTAGTGTCTGTATTTACTTAACAGGCACAAAGGTAGCCACCTGTATCTCTGAAAGCCCCACCACCTGGCTCAACTCAGGTTGCCACCCCACTGCAGGGCCTTCATCCCACCAAGCATTTCATGTTTCCAGACCATTTCTGCTCATCAATGGCTTCTAGTTTTCTGGCTATAATATTGGAGGGGGGAGGGTACAAGTAAAGATCCTTTTACAGTTCATTCTTTATAATTTATGATATTGCAACCTCACCTCCACCGTCAGACAATTTGTTTCAGCTAGAGTTCTGAGGAGCTCGGAAACCCTCTCCCTGCCCCCCTGCACAAGAGCAGCCTTCCATTTGGTTGGGATGTCAGCTTACCACACCCAGTCTGCACTCGCCAGTCTCCAATCGGAATGCCAAGGGCTTGGCACACAAGGGCATAGGCTTGGATGGCTTGACAGAGGAGTGTCCCATTGTCCCTCACGCTGCACAGGTCATACACACAGCTGTGCACAAAGGCTGTGGGGTCCACGACAGTGCCACACTCCCACAAGGGACCGTCGGTCTTATTGAGGAAGCCACAGTAGTCAGAGCCAAAGTAGAGGGTCTCCGTGGCCGCATCGCATTGGGTGCAGTTGTCCACGCAGCCTGAATCACACATCCACTCGGTGTGGTAGACCCGCCAGCTCTCTCCTAGATCCAGGACAGACATGGCTGGCCTGCCGTCCGGGCGGAGGAAATCGTCCAGTGGGTTTTTATTGTAGTTCCCACAGAGCCCACATGTGGAGTTTATATAGGAGCCTGGGATGGAAATGGAGGCGTAGTGCTGGCCATCGAAAGTCACTAAAAGCCCAAAATCCGTTTCCACAGCTGTAGACATGCCACTCTGGTAGATTTTCACTGCCCCCAAGTCTAAGGTGATGGGCAAAGAAGCCACCAGATCATTAACCTGCCAACAACAATAGTAAAAGGCAGGTGAGCAGGTGCCAGGCAATGGTTCCAGCTAATGTCCTCCAGAAAAAGGGAGGCAGAGCAACTCAGTGTTCCAGAGAGAATGGTTACTCCAAACTGCCTGGGCTTCAGTGGGCATCCTTCCTATTACAGCAGAGGCCTGGGGAAGCCCCAAGATTGGGCTGGTGTGGACCATCTGAGCACTGGGTGCTGCTTAAGCTGTGAGAAACATGCATTGCTAGTGCCACTCTGACTCCCCTGGGGGAACAGGTTGCTGTCACTTCTTCCTGGAGTGCCAGGGCTAGCTAGCTTCGAGTCTCTTCTTGAAAGACTAGTTACCTTGCTTTTCCTCTTTTCTCCTCTAAACCCTTTCTTTAAATTCCAGCTTAAGTTACACATATTCCATTGTATTTTTAATGCCTTTAGCACTCCCTGACCCTTCCTCCCAGCTGAAGTGTATACTATAAATTGTTCCACACAATTTAGCATTGAGGTCCCTTGGTATTATTATTCTCTGAGTGTTTCACTTGCTGATATCAGGATGATGTCATGGAATCATTCACCAACAACAAATCTGACCACCTACTGGGTACCAAGCACTATGTTCGGTGCTGAGAAATAAGGAATTAAAAAAATAATAATAATTGACCTTGTCTCTCATGAGCTCTCAATCTACTGAAGAAGAGGGCCACAAATTATATTTATAATATACTGTTTGAAGTGTGTGTTAATAGGCAATGCAATGGGAGAACAGTAAATCAGCATTTAATGCAGCTTGAGGAAGTCACAGAAGGCTTCTTAGAGGGAATTACATCTGATCTGGGTCTCTAAAGGTAAATGGAAGTGACCAAAGGAAGAGTGGGAGACAGGAAATTCCAGGACAAAAAGAGAAAGGCAAGGTGGGACAGTCATCTGGGTGGTACCAGACTGCAGAAAGAAAGGGTAGACAGAAATGAAGCTGGAGACAGGGACAAGGTCCATTTGTTCAACAAATACTGATTTAGCCTTTTCTGTGTATTAAGCACTATTCTAAGAGCTAAGGATTGGCAACAAGTGGAAATCCCCACATCATGGAACTTCTGTTTTAGTTGAGGAGACCAACAACAAAGAAAATAAATAAGTAACATATGAAGTATGTCAGAAAATGTTCTGCAGAAAAATAAAGCAGAAAATGTGGGTCACAAAGTACTAAGAAAGAGAGTTTCTAATTTCAAATAGGATAGTCAGGGAAGACTTCACTGGGAAGGGGACATTTGAGATGAGGAAGCAAACCATGCTGTGGTCTGGTGAAAGCAGCTCAGGAAAAGCAGTCAGCCAGGCCCTCGGTGGAGCATGCCAGGGAACTCCCAGGACCTCAGGAAGCCAGTGTGGCTGTGACAGAGAGAGTAAGAGTGGCAGGTGATGTCAGAGCGATAAGAACAGCCAGAACAGACCAAGCCTTTCAGCCATTGTGAAGACTTTGGCTTTTGACTGAGCAAGACAAAGAGCCAAGTAGGTGTCTGGAACAAAAGATCATCATGATCTGACTTCCATTTTTAGAAAATTGTTTGTGCTTCTGTGTTGGGAACACAGAAGGGCCTTTAAAGCTGTTTTAAAACAAACCAAAATTACACAAAAACAAACAAAAAAACTTGGATTCCTCTTCTGTAGGGTGAGCCCTAGAAGGTTTTGAAAAAGAAAATGACATAGTCAGACTTGCATTCATTCTGGCCAGCATGAAGGACTCACTGAGGTATGTCAAACTGAGAAGGAGAGAAACCAGACAGGCAACTGCTGCTGGAATCCAAGGGTGGTGGAGGGTGAGGGCCTGAATACAGAGTGACATGGAGAGTGAGGGACATGCTCATGGGGTACCCTCAGGACCTGGTAGGGTTTTACAGTGGAGAGTGAGAAATGGGGGGAGAATCAAGTCTGGCTCACTTGAGTAGGTGGCTTGATAAGGCTGTTAACAGAAAGTTTATTTTCTTCTTTTTCACATTTATTATGCCTAGCCCCTATAGATGTCCCATTGTGGGCTAGGATGGGATGGTGAGTCCTTGGAGGAATTGACTATAAGTGTACATATGTTTTCTAAGCTGCCCTATATCGATTTCTGGCATCCAAGAAAGACAAGAGTGTTTAGTGCCATCATTGTCCCTACTTTCTGAGTTGTCTAGGAAATGAGACAATTAACCAAACATCAGTCCCAAGATTTACCATGGCAGATAACATGTCACTTCTCTATCTCTAAAGATTACTAAGACTTGATGGGGAAAGTGGACAAGAAAAATATGCTCAAGAAATACATTGTCCAGATATCCAAGATGGCAGTGGAGCAGGTAGAAGCTACACTCACCTCCTCCCAGGTCCAAACTGGGACTACAACTAAAATATAGAACAATCATCCTCAATAATCAACTGAAGACTAGTGGAACAAAAATCTTATAACAAAGAATATACAAAAGACAACAAGTAGAGACTGGTGGGAATGGTGGAAAATGAAAAGGGCCAGCCCCACTCCCATGGTGGTGTTTGAGATTCTGTAGGGCTATCTCAGCTGCAGAGGTCACAACTGAGGAGCAAGGGATCTCAAGGCCAAGCTGGACTCTCCAGCACAGAACACCGGAGTGGGAAGAGGTACCACACACATCTGGCAGTGAAAATCAGCAGGATTCTGTCTACAACAGGGAGAAGGGAGTCTGATCGAGACACAGGCACCCTCTTAGAGCACCAGAGCACAAAATCTCATTTGCAGCCACTCAACCAGGGCTCCAGCAAAGGGATGATAGAGCAGACTAGAGTCTCATGAGGAGAGACTGGGAGTTGTGGCTCTGGGGAGAGAGCTGAAAGGAGAGCTGCCAGGGTTTCTGTGCTAAGTCCCTCTCCCACACTGCAGATGTCACCTTTCTTGGGTGAAGCACTTTCTTCCTTATGGCATCAGCCTTGGGGATGCAACAGCCCCACCTTCCGGACCCCCTGACACTCCACCCTGTAGAGCTCATGCCCTTCTGAGGAGTCAGTTGCCTGGGCTAAGGTGTAGAGGTCACGGCAGACTCAGGGAGTGTCAGTGACTGAGTTGTGTGGCTTTGGGGTGGGCAGCATTTCCCCCACTTTCCCTCTCATGGGAGATCTACTAGCCCCACCTTCCAGGCTCCAAATGGCTCCACCCTGCTGAGCATGGTCCTTCTAGGAGGTCTGTGCAGAATCCAAGACAGACTGATTTGTGTGGCTCTGAGGCAGAAACCATTCCCTCCACCATCCCCCAAGCCTGATCTGTGCCTCACCCTCATTAAAGATCCAGTGACCCCAGTCTCATAACTCCTGGCAGCCCCACCCTGCTGAGCTATGGCTCCTGGGAGAATCTGGGGCAGACTGAGTTGTGTGGCTCTAGGATGGGCAGTCATCATTTTTCCCTAGCACACCTGATTGGTGCAGAGCTTTCCCTACACACACCCAAATCTTGGACTGTTTGGGCCTGATCAATTCAACTGGTCTCACCTTGTTGACTCCCTGAGACCCTGCCCCACCATAATGGTCTGCAGGCACCCCATGGGTGGCAGCTAGACTTGGTGTGCCCTGGGACTTTTGCTGAGTGGCCTCAGACCCGGCAGTGGAACCAAGTTTCAACCTGCGTCAGCCTGGTAACTTCACTTGCCTCTACCTGGTGTGGACTGAGAATCTCCCTAATGCAATTCCAGTATTGCCAGGGGCTCTTTCAGTGGCTGAGCCTAACAGATAGCCAGCAGGTGGAGGCAGGTGGAGGCAGGTGGAGTCTGGTGGAGGCTGGTGGAGGTGGATCTCAGAGTGCCTTGGGACTTTTCCTGACTTGCCCCATGCTCGATGCTGCTGGAAGCCAACCTAGATGTGAAGCTTGGTTGTTCCCACACACACCAAGGCCCAGTAAGACAGCCACAAACTATGGATCACTTTGTATAGCTCCAAATAAGTTGCCTAGGGCTAGTCACAGGTGGTGACTGACATTGACCCACATCAGAGTACTTCCTAAAGGTACCAGAACAGATATACCCAGTGGCCAGCTTCAGACCATGTCAGAGCAGGATCCAATTAGATTCATAGGCAGAACATCCAAAGGGACATCTTAACAGGCACCAGAACCTGCTGACGCAAATTCCACTTTGGGTAGTCAGCACCACAAAACAACTCCTACATGGTGGTCAGGGTTAATCCTCACAGTCAGCCCGCCTGAGAGTCAACCCCACACATAAACAGGCTAATTGCAGTCAGGACTCAATTACAAAAGGAGGGTTCATGTAGCCCACTCAAGTTACATTCATGAACTATCAAGCTCAGATGATCAAGAAGACTGTGCAGCTGGGTCCCACAACACACCAACTATATAAGTCCACCCTACCAAGACTGGGAGACATAGCAACTCTACCTAATACATAGAAACAAACAGAGAGAGGCAACTGAAATAGGGAGACAAAGAAACATGGCCCAAATGAAAGAACATGAGAAATCTCCAGAAAAAGAACTAAATGAAATTGAGGCAAGCAAGCTACCAGATACAGAGTTCAAAAGAAATGGTTATAAGGATGCTCAACCAACTTAGTAAGAACTTCAATAAATTTAGTGAAAACTTCTAAAGAATGAAAAAGAACAAAGAAACCATAAACACAGTCAGAAAAGAAGAATACAATATCTAAAATGAAGAATACACTAGAAGGAGTAAATAGTCAGGTGGATGAAGCAGAGGATTGAATCAGTGATTTGGAGGACAAGGTAGCATAAAACACCCAATTAGAGCAGAAAAATATTTTAATGAGGATAGTTTAAGGTCCCTTGGGACAACAGGGAAACAATATAGGCATCATAGGGTACCAGAAGAAGAGGAGAGAGAGCAAGAGAACCTATTTGATGAAATAATGACCAAAAACTTCCCTAACCTGGTGAAAGAAAAAGACCCACAAGCTCAGGAAGCACAGAGAGTCCCAAACAAGATGAACTCAAAAACGCCCACAGCAAGACACATCATAATTAACGTGGCAAAGGTAAAAGACAAAGAGAATCTTAAAAGCAGCAACAGAAAGACAATTACCTACAAAGGAGCTCCCATAAGGCTGTCAGGTGATTTCTCAAGAGAAACATTTCAGGACCGAAGGGACTGGTGTGAAATATCCAAAGTGATTAAAAACAAGGACCTACAACCAAGACCACTCTACAGAGCAAGGCTATCATTTAAAATTGAAGGAGAAATAAAGGGCTTCCCAGATTAAAAAAAAAAAAGAAAAGCTAAAACAAGTTCATTACCGCCAAATTAGTATTACAAAAAATGTTAAAGCGTCTTCTTTATGAAAAAACAAACATAGAGGAACAGAATTATAAAGAATGAAATGGCAACAAATACAAACCTATCAATAATCACATGTAAAGGTCATAAATGCTTCAGAGAAAATACTTAGGGTAGCTGAATGGATAAGAAAACAAAACCTGGGTATATGTTGTCTATAAGAGACTCACCACAGAGCAAGAGATACACACAGACTAAAAGTAAAGGGATGGAAAAAGATATGATGCAAATGGAAACTAAAAAAAAAGCTAGGGTAGCAATACTTATATCAGACAAAATAGACTTTAAAACAAATGCTCAAATAAGAGACAAAGAAGGACACTACATATTAATAAAGGGAGCATTCTAATAAGAGAATATACCCTTTGTAAACATTATGTACCCAACACAGAAGCATCTATTATATAAAGCAAATCTAAATGGACATAAAAGGAGAGAATGACAATAATACAGTGATAGGAACAGATGTTAACACCCTATTGACATCAGTGGATGGATCTTCCAGACAGAAAATCAACTAGGGAACAGTGGCCTTAAATGACACACTAGATCAACAGATTTAATTGATACCTTCAAATCCCTTCACCCCAAAGCAGCAGAATATGCATTCTTTTAAAGTACATATGAAATATTTCCTAGAATAGAATGCATGTTAGGACACAAAAATATCTCAATAAATTTCAGATGATTGAAATTATATTAGGCATCTTTTCTGGCCATAATGATATGAAACTAAGAACCAGTTGCAAAAATAAATAAATAAATAAATAAATAAACCCTGAAATACACAAACACATGGATGCTAAATAACATGTTACTAAACAATGAATGGGTTAACAATGAGGTCAAGGGAGAAATCAAAATATACTTTGAAAAAAAATGAAAATGAGAACACAACAACCCAATATCTATGGAACACAGAGAAAGCAGTCCTGAGAAGAAAATTAATAGCAATACAGGCCTATCTTAAGCAGCAAGAAAAAGTTCAAATAAACAATCTAACTTTACACTTAAAGGAATATAAAAAAGAACAAACAAAGCCCAAAGTCAGTGGAAGAAAGGAAATAATAAAGATTAGAACAGAAATGAACAGAAAATAGAATCTAAAAACAAATGCAATATAATCAATGAAACCAAGAGCTGGATGCTTGAAAAGATAAACAAGATTGAGAAACTTTTAACCAGACTTGTCAAGAAAACAGGAGAAAGGACCCAAATTAATGAAATCATAAATGAAAGTGAAGAAGTAATAACTGACACTACAGTAAAAAGAATTTTAAAAAAACATTACAAACAACTATATTGGACAACCTGAATGAAATAGACAAATTACTACAAACACACAATCTTCCAAAACTGAACCAGGAAGAAGCAGAAAATCTGAATAGATTTATAACAAATGAAATTAAATAAAGCAGTAATCAAAAAACTCTCAACAAATGAAAGTTCTGGATGAGATGGATTTACAGATGATTTTTTCAAACATTCAAAGAAGAACTGACACCTATTCTTCTCAAATTATTTCAAAAAATGAGAGAAGAGGGTAGACTCCCAAGTTCATTTTACAAGATCAGCATTATCCTAATTCCAAAACCAATAAAAACACTACAAAGAAAACAATTATATGTCGATATCTCTGATGAACATAGATTCCGAAATCCTCACCGAAATATTAGCAAACCAGATCCAGCGATACATTAAAAAGACCATACAACATGACCAAATGGAATTTAGTCTGGGAGGATGCAAAGTTGGTACAATATCCACAAATCAATTAATGTGAAA
Organism: Desmodus rotundus; assembly: GCF_022682495.2. NCBI lineage: Eukaryota > Metazoa > Chordata > Mammalia > Chiroptera > Phyllostomidae > Desmodus > Desmodus rotundus. The sequence goes on from NC_071393.1 coordinate 33,143,783, forward strand.
CACGACATAAACAAAATGAAGAATAAAAATCATATGATCACATCAATAGACTCAGAAAAAGCCTTTGATAAACCCAACACTTCATTTAAAATAAAAACTCTCAGCATAGTGGGAATAGAGAGAACATACTTTGACACCAAAGGCCATATATGACAAACCATAACCAACAACATACTCAACAGAGAAAAACTATTATCTTGAACAAGACAGGGATGTCTGGTTCCACCACTCTTATTCAACATAGTACTGAAAGTCCTAGCCACAGCAACCAGACAAGAGGAAGAAATAAAGGCATCTAAATTAGAAAGAAAGAAGTAAAAAATCTGACACCATATATACAGAACCCTAAAAATTCCACCAAAAAACTATGAGAACTGATCAATGAATTCAGAAAAGTAGCAAAATACAAATAAATATCCAGGAATCAGTTTCATTTTTATACACCAATAATGATCAGAAAAGGAAACTAAGAAAACAATCCCATTTAAAATAGCATCAAAAAAATAAAATAGTTAGGAATGGCCCTGGCCGGTGTGGCTTGGTTGGTTGGAGCATCGTCCTGTAACCAAAAGGTTGCAGGTTCAATTCCCGGTCAGGGCACATACCTAGGTTGCAGTTCTGAGCCCCAGTCCAGGCACCCTGGTTGGGCCAGGTATGGGAGGCAAGCAATCGATGCTTCTCTCTTGCATTGATGTTTCTCTCTCTGCCTTCCTCTCTCTCTAAAAGCAATGAAAAAAATAAGTCCTTGGGTGAGGATAAAAAAAGAAAAAAAAAAGGAAATAAAATACCTAGATATAAACTTAACCAAAGATGTAAAAAACTGTACTTGGAAAATTATAAGACATGGAGGAAAAAAATTGAAGATACAAATAAGCATATACCACATACATGGATAAGAAGAATTAACATCATTAAAATGTCCATACTACCCAAAGCAATCTATAGATTCAATGCAATTCCTATTAAAATACCAATGGCATATTCCCCAGAACTAGAACAAACATTCCAACACTTTATTTGGAAACACAAAAGACCCCAAATAGCCACAGCAATTTTGGGACATAGGAGCAAAGTTGGAGAAAACATTCTACCTGATATTAAATGACTCTACAAATCATAGTAATCAAAACAGCCTGGTACTGGCATAAAAACAGACACATAGATCAATGGAACAGAATAGCACAGAAGTAAACCCACACCTTTATGTTCAGTTAATATTTGACAAAAGAGGCAAGAGCATACAATGAGGTAAAGATAATCTATTGAATAAGTGGTGCTGGGAAAATAGGACAAATACATGCAAAAAATGAAACTAGACCTTCTTACACCATACACACGTATAAACTCAAAATGTATTAAGTACTTTAATGTAAGACTCAAAACCGTAAAAATTCAAGAAGAAAACATAGGCAGCAAAATCTCAGAAGTTTCTCGTAGCAATATTTTTTCTGATATGTCTCTTCAGGCGAGGGAAACAAACAAAAAAAGGGGCTGCATCAAACTAAAAAGCTTTTGCGCAGCAAAGAAAACCATCAACAAAATGAAAACACAACCCACTGAATGGGAGAACATGTTCACCAATGATACATGTGATAAGGGGCAAATATCCAAAATTTATAAGGAATATATGAAATTTAACACCAAAACCAAACAATCCAATTTAAAAACAGGTAGAGGACCTGAATAGACACTGGTCCAAAGAATACATACCGATGGCCAATACACATATGAAAAAATGCTCAATGTCACTAATCATCAGAGAAATGTAAATTAATACCACAATGAGATATCATCTCTCATCTGTGAGAATGGCTATCATCAGTAAATCAACAAACAGCAAGTGCTGGTAAGGATGTGAAGAAAAGGGAGCCCTCATATACTGTTGGTGGGAATGCAGACTGGTGCAGCCACTGTGGAAAACAATGTGGAGTTTCCTTGAAAAATTAAAAATGGATCTGCTGTTTGACCCAGCAATACCACTTCTGGGAATATACCCTAAGAATCCTGAAACGCCAATTCAAAAAAATATATGCACCCCTATGTTCATAGCAGCGTCATTTATAATAGGTAAGACTATAAACCATTCAAGTGCCCGTCAGTAGATGAGCGGATAAAAAATCGGTACATTTACACAATGAAATACTATATGACAATAAAAAAGAAGGAACTCTTACCTTTTGCGACAGCAGGGATAAACCTGGAGAGTATTATGCTAAATGAAATAAGCCAGCCAGAGAAAGAAAAATACCATATGATCTCACTTATATATGTGGAATCTAATGAACAAAATAAACTAACAAACAAAATAGAAACAGACTCATGGATATAGACAACAGACTTACAACTGTTGAGGGGAGGGGTGTTCGGGGGCTGCATGAAAAAGATGAAGGGATTAAAAAACCTTACAGACACACACAACAGTATGGTGATGAGCAGAAGGAAAGGGTGGGTGGGGGAAGGTAGAAAAGGGCAAAGGGAGGATTAATGGTGATGGAAGACTTGATTTGTGTGGTGAACACACAGTACAATACACAGATGATGTATTATAGAACTGCACACTTAAAATCTATCTAATTTTATTAACCGACATCACCCCAATAAATTCAATTAAAAAAAGAAATAAGCCATCCAACAACAGAGAGCTAGATGTAGAGAGAATAACCTAGGAGTTGAAGGCCAACTAGTAAGAGTTCTGGATGGTAACTACATATTGTCCTAAGCTGAGATGTAAACAGTGAAATCTTCTCCAATATTGGTATAATTGTTAATCCCAAGGACAGCTGACCCTTGAACAGCACCGGGTTTGAATTGTGTGGATCGACCTATATGCACATTTTTTTCAGTAGGTGCTGTAAATATACTTTTTCTTTCTTATGATTTTCTTAATCTTTTCTCTAGCTTACTTTAGTGTAAAAATACAGTACATAATACATATAACATATAAAATATATGTTAATGTTATTGGTAAGACTTGCAGACAACAATAGGCTATTGGTAGTTACATTTTGGGGGGCTCAAAAGTTATATGTGGATTTTTGATTGCACAGGAGGTCAGCACTCCTAACCCCCACATTGTCCAGGAGTCAACTGTACATCCCCTACTAAATGCTCTTCTCTCACTTAAGCTTCTGCTATGTGTCTTGGAGCAGCAGCCACGGGCAGACTGTCTCTGGATATTGCGCAGTCCCTCAAGTTTCTCTATATTGGATCTTGTCCCACTAAGACTGACTTTATCCCTGGGCAACTGTAGGCACTGGTATTGCCAGTTGATAGCTTTTTTCCTGGCCTCAATCCGTTGTATCTCCTTTCACTTTCACACGTCTCCGTTTAAACCACGAATTACAGAGTGCCTGTGTTTGTAGCTGGCAGTGCTCAGAGCAGGAGCTCCCAGACAGCTCTTACCCCCACACACGAATCTCATTTCCTTCCTCCAGTCTGCCCTTCACTCTTGATTAACTATGGTGGATGAATCTCGCCCCTGTGCTCCCCTTCCTCTCTCTATGTTCTAGCCATCTCCATCTTCCGCAGGTGGAGAAATTAAGGTTCAGGCTTGCGTGACATGGGTAGCAGGGCCTGCCTGCCTCTCACTAGCTGGGCTTCTGTACTGTGCCCTCCACTGCTCCCTGCTCCCTCTCTCCCAGGACTGAGTAGAGGCAGCCAGCTACAACTCCAGAGCCCTGCCTCCTTGATGCTGTTACCCATTTCACAAATGGAGAAAATAAAGCTCCAAAAGGCCACGCAGCTGGCAGTGGTGCACAGAGATAGAGCAACTCTGACCCCAGAGTCTGAGCTCCTCATCACTGCAAGCTGCTTGGCCTCAGCACTTTTCACTGGAGTACAGAAACTCCCCAGGTTTATCTGGGGGAGAAATAGGAGAACTGACAAGTATTGGCTACAAGGCCATGTTTATTATACATGGATTTTAGCTGGCTTATTTTGTTTATTTTGTCGAGTGAAATAGTTCAAAGGGGGAAATCTCTGTGTGGAACCCAACTCCTGAGCTCAGCATGTGGAGACAGGAAATTTCTAGTTTGCAAGGACATTCCCAGCCTGGTCCAGCACATCTGAAGAAGTCAGTTGTCTTGCAGGCATATCAGACTCTCTCTTGCTTCCCATCCCATGCCTTTTCCTCACTTCACCCTGGGTGGGAGCTCTGTCATCCTCCACCTACCCCATCCCCAGAAGAGGAGGTTTATTCAGAGAAACTTGGAAGCCATTTGGCAAAAGGAAAAGGAAGCCATTGTCAGCTTGCAGCTGGAGTCACAGAACCTTTTCTTTCTGATACATTTACATTCACATCCACTTCTCCCTCTTGCTACAGAAAATTGAGGAATTGATGCCCTAAACTTGGAAGATGGAAACGAGCTACATAAAATTAGCAGAGCTGCAGGGCCTAAAAGGAATGTCAATGCCCCTTTCCTTCAAAAACTAAAAGTCTGAAAGAGAATTTTCATCACAATGGAAAGTAGGAATAAAGCATGAAGCTTTCTTTTTCAACTGCAGATATTATACACATTACCCCACAATGCAGGAAGTAAGGGAAAGCTAGTGAAAATTTTTTTAGCTTGAAAATATTACCATCTATCCACAGGGGTAAGTATTGTGCCCAACAGCACGATATAAATTTAAAGAGGAAAGTCTCCAAACTTCTGTCCCCAAACTCTTACCTTCGATTTGAAATAGAGAACTGTCCCTAGGGAGACTAACCAAATAGCAACCACAGTGATAGCTCATTTTTCTAATTACAACATAGACTAGCTCCAAAGACCTAGGAAGGGCAGAACCAGAAAATGTGGAATTAGTTCCTCGATCCTGCCTCTTGATGAACAACATGCTGTATCAATTAAAACTACAACACATTTTAAAAAAGAAAGAACTCCCTGCATCAGATTAAGTTCTGCTCTGTAATCTCTGTGATGATCTCCATTGGATTGTACGGCTCACATCAAACAACCGCTTGGGGTCTTCGTTATTAGTGCTTGAATAAATACATGGTTGTAATAGGTCTTCATTAACATTATGAAAGCTGAAGCCTCCACATGTTGAGTAATTGCTAGTGGCTTTTCACTTTGCCTCTTTGGCCAATGCACCTGCTTGAAATTCAGGTGGACAGTGACAAGGATTATTTGCATGTGCTGAACAGACCAGCAGACAACCATGGCCTTTTCTCTTCTTGCAGATAGGAGTGAGGGATCTGTAAAAGGGATGTTTGGGCAAAGCTTTCAGGGACTTTCCTACCCAGACTTCTCTATAGCGTCATCAAGCCCTCCGTGCAGGTGCTTACTCAGGCAGTGCCTCAGAAGGCACCAATCAACTGGGAGGCTTCCCTGAGAATGAAGCAGCAGCACCTCTTGGGAAGACAGGATGGGGAGGTGAGAGTCGTTCGTCAAAGCCTGTACTGAGGAACTGAACTTACCTCTCTTCCCAGGTACTGCTGAGCTTGAACTTTTGTGTGTCTGTGTGTGTGTGAATATACCAGTGCTTATGAGGGAACCAGGAATGTAAATTGTGCTTTAGGATAAACAGCAGAGACAGACATGTTAAAGAGGGAGCTTAGGTTAGCTCTAATACAAATAAAACTTAGCTTAGTAGAGAATTTCACAGGGTATTTGCAAGGCAGGAAGAGCCATGCGTCTCTTTGGTACAAATAGCAAATATCTTCTCCATCTCCCTATGAAGAACAGAGGGTGTCTCACCTTGACTTTTCCGTAGCTTCCTTTTGGAATGAGAATCTTGTAGCCATTCACCTCCACAGAGAGCTCCTTCACCCAGGAGACAGCTGACCCACCCCGGTGTTCATTCTTGGCCTCCACACTGAAGAAGGGGAGGCTGGAAGTCTGCAAACACTGCCGGGCCAACAGGTAGGCACAAGAGCCTTGGAAGTGGAAGAGGAAGCCATCGAAAGTGTGATAGTGTGGCTCTCCAAACACTACGCATGTACTGGTCTCCACGGGGCTGCAGTAGAAGAATTTGCCTTTGGGATCGCATATTTCGAAGGGACTACAAGAAGCTTCCTGGCAATAGATCTCATTGTTGAAATCCAAACAGCGGCACTTGATGGTACAGTTCAGGTCTTCCCAAAACACCTCCCCTCGCCGAAGGAACTGTCCTGGGGAATAATGACATTAGAGCCAACATTTACTGAGCACTTACCTCTGTGCCAGGCATTGGGCTAAACGTTTGACCTGCGCTATACCATTTAATCCACAAAGGAACCTAGGTAAGTATTGTCACCCTCACTTGACAAGTGGGGAACTGAGGCTTAAAAGAATTCAAGCAACTCATCCAAGATCACTGAGCAACTCAGTGGTAAAGTCAGGATTCCAAGTGAGTCTGTCTGAATCCAGCTTAAGCTCTTGGCATGATCTTTTCCATGGGCGGGTGAGCACACTCTTATTCAAGAAAAGACACATTGTATTAATCTATGGGAAATGCTATGACACACAGGAGTTATAGCTTTCCTTTCAGCAATAAGAGGAAGAGTAATCCCACAGAAGGCTCGGCTTATCCAGGTAATTCAGCAACACTGTTCACTTGTTCATCCATCTACTCACTCAACAAACATTTGTTGGGGGACCAGTGTATGGCTGAAAAGGTCAATAGCATGAATCAGGGGTCAGATGTACAAATCGAAATCCCAGTCTTTCTGGGAAGACGCTAGGAAGGGTTGACCTCTGGCTTGGCACCTTCCAGGGTTCACAAATCCTGCAGACGCTGCTTAAACAAAACCTATGTCTGTACAACTTGTCTTTCCTCTCACTCTAGGCCCTGGCAAAGCCTCACACTTTTCTCCCCTCATCTGCTGGACAGAAATTCTTGACAGGAGAACAACTTGGAGGCAAGGATGTGGTTTTAAGGGATGTGCTCATTTTTTAAGTATTCAACTACTATTTATTGGGTAGACAATCAGTCTTTAAAGCCATTTCCCTAAATAAATGATCTTCCCCATCAAAATTTTTGAAATTTGCCAGTTGTTAATATCAACCTTCCATGGCACTAGGAGAACTCAGGGCTGAGAGCTGTGATGGCCCCTGGCTGGGGGTCGGAGTCAAGAGGACTGGGTAATGGTCACAGCTCTGCAGATGACTGCTGTGACTTCTGACTTGGTTTCCATCAGTCTCGGTTCTCTAGCCCATAAATGTGGACAGCGTTCCTTCCTCAGCCTTGCATCAGGGGGCACAGTGATGCTCTACAAAGCTGGTGCCCACTGATAGAGGTGGGGCATTTGTAAAGTGAGAATCTCTGAAAAGGAAAGTATCAAACACACAACATTAAGATATGTAAATAATAGACCAGGAGTAGCTACAGTTTGAAACTGTAGTTTGAAAAGATCTCTCATGTTTTTATAAAACTGACTACCCAGTGCACAGCTGGCAAACACAAGGCCCGTGGGCCGAATCTGGCCCTCTATCTTGTTTTATCTGGCCTGGCACCTTGTTTCTACCTGGCGGCAGTGCCAAGCTCCTTGCCCCTAGTTAGGGAGTAGTTACAGTTATACAGTCCTAAAATTACATTTGGCCCTTTGAAGGCAACCACGAGGCTGATGTGGCTCCCAGTGAAAATGAGTTTGACACCCCTGACCCAGTGAATAGCACAAAGCTGCAAGGTTAACCCCAGCTGAAGGCAGGGTTGCTCCCAAAAGTCCTTTCTCTTTCTGTCCAATAGGAATAATTGTATCTCAGCAGGCAATTAGGTTTCATACTTGGTGAGCACAGGGCCCCAAAATGGGATAATAGATTTATTCACATTCCCAGTAGGTCATATGCATCAGCACTGAAAAACGCCCCTCAAACCTCGGCACACTTTGGCCCTGGTCCCAACTGCGTATATTGTAACAGCCTCCTCTCAGTGTAATTTCCAGTCACTGCTTTTTCAGAATTCAATAAATGAGAGGCAAATGCCTTTGAATAGAGGAGGTTGGGACAAAAAGGTAGACTCTCTCAGATAATTTTCTTTACAAAATGATGATATAATAAACCAGATCTGCTATCACCCAGGCCAAATCCCAGTCTCGTTAGATCGATGTATGTCCAGGGGCACATAAAAATACAGAGTAGTCTGTGTAAGGATAATGAATTTTGTCCTGTATGTAAAACCCAACCCTATAATTCAGGAGGGAAAGAATGAAGTCAAAGTGAGGACTCTGTACACAGCTGGCATCTAATCAACACACAGCTCTGCAAGCCAATGTTCCCATTAGCATGGCATTTGACTCCCGCCCAAAACCTAGCTGAGAGGCTGTCTCTGGTCACTTGGGCTGCACAGCCACAGCCAGTCAGCATGGTGACACTTGGACAAGGGGTAGGGGAGGTGCTGGGTGGATCTCCAGTCCAAGCCATAAAGTGAAGAGAGAGAATGGCGTGTTGGTTTGGAATTTTTCACAAGACCTGAGTGAAGCTATAGTTACCCCCTGTAAGGGAGGAGGGTTCAATCTCTAAAATCCTGGTGAGCTTGGGAGCTAGATTCTTTTTAGTCTTGTTCAATACCAGCCTCACTCTAAGATATTTGCTATTCTGAACAGGGAGGACTTCACAGTGTCTGCAGGGCCAAGAGGTCCAGGCAGATCCCCTTCACAAATGACCTTCTCCTACAGCAAAGGCAGAGGTATCATGAGCCTGATCACAATGCAGGGACTCGGGGCCTAGGGCGTGGGGGCTCCAGACCAGGTGAACATGGCTTTTCTGCATATTATACAACTTGAAGCTGAGCCAAAAGAAAAACCTGAGACCCTGGGGTTGCCAAGACATGCAGGTCACCAAACCAGGCTTTCTATCTAAGGAGGCAAGAGACTCCCCGAAACCTTCATCCCAATCCAAAACATTTTTACAGATCTGGTAGCTCCTCCCCAGAGCTACCCTCTGCCCTTCTGCAGTGCTCTGCACTCATGTCTACCACACTGTGCCCTAAACCGAACCCTCACTGTTTCTGTGGCACTCATCTCCCCCACCGTGCTTCAGGGGAGGCGACAGCGCCTTCCCCCTCAGACCTAACAGCACGACTAGCACCTCATGGGGCTCAAACTGTTCTCGGAAACATGCAATGGCTGGATGGCTAAACGGATGAGTGGGTGGGTGCTTTACTAATTCTAGTCTCCACTCCTAGAAGCAGAAATATTAACTGAAATCCTGTTTCCAGAATACTTTTGTACACATAGGAAGCAGGTACCTGGAAACCTGGCTGTTGCTGTGAGAGACCCCTGGGCTTTTTGCACATCCAAGAGGTTCTGATCGTTCAGAAAGGACCCCAAACTTGGGATGTTGATGTAAAGGGAGCCCGCTGAGGTCCAACTGCATTTGTTCACACAGCCCTTAGTCCACCCTTGATCCTCCCCAAACTCCTGCAGCTTTTGCTGCTGCTGGGAGGATTTTAGGCAGAGCTACCCTAAAGACTATGACACTTTTTTTCTTTCTTTCTAATTGTATGGTCTAACACTGATTTACTCTTGTGGAGGCCAGGCAACATTCCAAGTTCACCCACTCTTGTATCTACAAAGTGCCGGTGGCAGAAGTAAAGCAGGAGTAAAGATGAGAAAAAAAAATTAAAGGAGGGAAATGACAACAATGATGATGTTAAACAGAAGGGCTCCCTTCTGTCCCTCTGGTTGAGAAATCATCCAAGATCCCTGTCTCCTTTGCAGTTGTTGCAAACGGGGAACTGTGTTCACACCCGAGGCAAGAACTTCATAAGGCGCAGTATAGTAAACGCAGGGTTTTAGTTGTTGGTCTGATAAATGTGCATGCTAACATTACCTTGACTTCCATTACCCAGCTGAGAGATGTCAAAACTGTATGGCCTTGACACGTGTCTGCTCCGGGGGCTTCAAAGCCTGCCTTTCCGTCTCAACTGGACGAACTCTGCTTTGCTATAGAGAAGAGGAACTCCTTTACCTCTGGACGTGCAGCCATTGGCTGGGTCAATTTCTTTCCCGTCCACTTTAAATGCCCAGCGGCCTGGAACATTGACGTTTGTGGTCTCCTGGATATTCACAATATCCGGGGTTCTTGACCCTGGGAGGCTGAAGAAATTGGTGAGGTTTCCACCATTAAATCCTGCCTGGAGCACAAAAGGAAGACAGGACTTTTGAGCACGAACACTACCCCCGCTGTGTTAACTTGCCCAAATATTTTCAGGATCTAGCACCCCAGAAATCAAGGGACCCTGCAGTTGCAGGCCTTTCGGGTGAGAAAGGCCTGCCTGGTTCCTGCTGCACCCAGATCAAGGTATCCCAGACGGGCAGCACCAGCCTCTCAGTCTACCTGGCTAAAGGCTGTGGGTGGCGGGGAAGCATATAAGCAGAGGCCCCTCTTCAGAACGTGGGAACCACCTACCTGTGCCATCACTCCCCCAAGGCCCGTCAGGGGATCGCCGCCACTGGCCGTCCCAGTGGTCCAGTTGATTTCATAATAATTGAAGAGTGTGAATGTATAGGAGCCATCAGACACCAGGACAGCCTGGAAGGTGTTCACCTGCAGGACGGGAAGGCTGGGCTCAGACCCGCTCTCCCCAGGAGCTCCTCTCAGCACTGCGGCTCCCTGCAGTCTGCACCCTCCCTGCCCCGGGCGGCCGGAGCTGCTGCTCCCCCAGCGCTCACACTCAGCCTCCTCTCGGGATTTGTTCTCGCCTCCAGTGGGAAAAGCAAGATGTGTGCAGTAGAGCACCTAAAAGAAAAATGGCCTGAGGGTACCCCAGAGGCTGACTCAGCAGCGCAGCTCTTCCACTTCTGACTTGAACTCGACAAAATTCAGAGGTCGGCTCAGCTTGTGGTGTGCGCAAGCACCTATAGATGGCGGCATTGGAATAAACTAAAGGAAATCTCCCGGCAGGGAAAAGGCTGCAAGCACCTGTTCCCGCAGCAGATTGAATGGCAAGTGGGAGGCGCACAGAGACTGAAGTAGTGGTATGGACTGCGTCTCTCACTTCCCAGAAAACACTGGTGATCCGGGTGAGATGTCTCCCCTTTTTAAAATGGTACTTGGAAAGTGATTTTATAGAGCATTTTATGGGGGGAAAATTGCTCCTTAATTGCATCACTTTATATCTGCAAGATTCTCAACACTCATCTGTACCTCATACCAATGCAAAGTTGGGCAATTTGGGGGAGGGGGGGCAGTCCCATCTTACAGCTTGAAAAAGTGAAAGCTCAGGGAAATGAATTGCTGCATCTCACAATGTCCCAGAAACGGATAACGGGAGTGGAGCCAGAGCTCCAGTCCATCTCTTACCACACTGTCCTTACATGCTGTCTCAGTGTTAAACTGTTTAAGACAGAGATGTTATACACATTCAGACAAGCCTTGCAAACAGTCCTGGAAACAAGCAGTAGCAAACGCTGTCCTTTCCTATCTCCCTTTGCTCATCCCTACCCCTTGACACATGTTTCCAGGAAATTAAAGTAAAAATAGAATTAAAAGGAGAGGCTGCTTTGACCTTTTCCACTCAAACCTTGCGTTTCCTCAGCTACTGGATACTATCCTGGTTAACATTCTGTCAGATGCAGAGAAAGACCCAAATCCTTATCCTGTGTAATCAGACTTGGGTAGAGGATCTTGGAAGCCCCAAATCGCCCATCCTAGAGTTCCCAGGGAGGGAGACAAGGTGCAAGGAGAGAAAAGCCCTTTGTAAATGAGGACTTCTTCCTCAAGCTCTGTGGTTGCCATAGCTGATGGTGTCTGTGATAGAGTCACCCAGATATATGCCTCCATGCTTTGGCTCTGCTCTACCAAAAAGGAAAGTGGGACAAAGAAATGAGTGAGCTCAGGATCGTTGTAAGGTCACTGCAGGGTCAGGTTCAAGAGACAGGCACAAAGTCAAGGTCACACAAGGACTAAAGCTGAACCCTCCTTTAGACCAGGATTCTTTTTCAGAAGGTGAATTCCTTCTCCTGAAATGAAGTTGGAAATATCTTTGGTTCAAGCAAGTCTTGAGAGCAAGCCATTTCTGACTCCAAAAGTCACCTCAAAACCAACCAGCCATCCAAACGGCACTCAGAGGCTCTCTGGCCCTCCCACACACATACACATCTCTTCACCATTAGTTTTGAGACTAATCCAAGATCTCTTTTTGTGAAACTATGTTTTCAAATTCTTAAAAACCCTCTTATACTCCAGAGGACTTCTAATATTCCTGGAGGAAAAACTTCAGGATTCAGAGTTAGAAGACCAGTTTGAACCCTGCTCTGCTTTCTCTGAAGTTCAAATCTCTTTTCTTGCCACTTGGGCAAGTTGTTTAACCTCTCTGGGCCTGGTCCTGCACCTTGAGTGGAGAGAGTAGTTATTATGGAACATTCTTGTGAGGGCTTATATGATATGCAAACGTAGCCTATCATAGAGCTGGGCTCGTAGTGAGCCTTCAATAAATATTACTTTTCCTTCCTTAAAGTAAGTATGTTTCCTTCTCCTTCTCCTTCCCCTCCCCCTTCTATTGGGTATCCATGAGTCCCTGTCTCTTAAAGACCTCTCATGCCCAGTGTTTAGTTGGCTTGATGATACATGGATTCCTATAGAGAAGGGGGAACCTGGGATAATGAGGAGATGGAAGAGGTGGTCAATTTCAAAATAGGATGGACAGACAGTTCTGCAATTGTGGGGACGGGGACTGTATTATGTTTTTTTCCAAGTAGCTCAGAACATTCAGATTTTACCTCATTCATCCTTGCTGAAACAGTTCTCACTTAGTCCAGAAATTTACTTCAAATTACAAACCAGAAAGTATCTAAATTATCTTGCCATTTTTATTGCCAGTGGAAGTTTTTTGAAAAATTGATGGTCAGGATTTGATGGGCATTTCTTGTCTTTGTTCCCCCACAGACACTAAAATTTATCAATTGCTGGCATATGACATTCTAATGCTGTAAGTATGAGGCTTACAGGACAAAAAACATCACCCAAGGAGTCGTTAGCAAGCCACAGCATGACAGAGGAAAATGGACTCTTCTTTAGAGGTTATTTCCAGCCAGGGCATCTCCTGTTTAAACTGTGTCTCTGTTTTCCAGATCCCCCCAGCGATCAGGTGCATCTTGATGCTCTGGTCAGGAGGTGCTGAAACACAAGTGCCAGCCCAGCACTTTCCACCTCGGTCTCTAGCTCCAGTTTCTGTTCCACCCCCAAGCAGCCAACTCATTGCCAAGGAAATTCGGAAACAGATGGGATTGGAAATAATCCTAGGAAAGCAGAGGGCAGGTTTTTGAGTGTCTTTGCTTATTGGAAATTATACAGATGAAGATGCATCTGCTACTTCAAAAATCTCCACTGCCAAAGTCAACCAAACAAGCCACAGGCTTTCGTGAAAAGTATGCTCTGATCCTTTATGTGGAAAGTTGATTATCTCTGCTATAATGCCTGTGATAATCTTTCTTATTTGACTTTTATTTGACTGCTCATTTGGGATTTTGGAGCAGATGTTAAAACCTTATTCATGAAATGCTTTAACTGTCCATTCCAATTAGCATCAAATAGGAATTGCAGGCCCAGTCATAATTAAAAAAGGTCATAACATAATAAATTGAGTCAGGTCATTTGCTCCCAAAGCCAGTACCCTATTTTCCTCGTCCTACCAGGTTTTGTGAAAAAAGACAAAAAAGGGAAATTAGCTGATGAGGGAGGCATTTGTGCCTCTGGCAAGATAAAAGGACCTCTGGATCCCTGATGGGTCCCTACCCACATGGCCTGAATCAGGCTTCAGTGCCTGGACCACTCTCTTGCAAAACTGAAGTGCTACCTACTGAAAGAAAATTGTGGCTGGGTTCTGTTTGCACATTTGTAGCGATCAGTGATAGGGGTCAGAGATCTTCTGAAATATTATGGCTGACTGGACTGCCTAAGTATCATATCTCACTTCCTTTCCTGGAAAATGGGTGGCAAGACTCATTAGTTTAACTCAAGGAAATGGATCATCCTCAGCTCTAACAATTAGACTCCTTCACAGTAACGAAGACAGACAATAATTAGATATTAGGATATAAAATGGAAACAGAAAATGTGAATTATTACAGGTGTTGTGCTGCTCCCTCCATAAAATGTGACTTCCTCCCAGGTCACAATGAAAACCCAGGTGGCAGAGAAGGTTGCCATGTCTTTGAAGTACTTCCTGATGTCCTTGGTGGCTCTTTTCAAGATGACAGGGTCCATGGTCTCTCTGTAATAGATCTCGCCTCGAATTCCATTGTGCACATCTGCCCAAAATGGAGCAATGAAGGCCCGCCCATCTGTCAAGGGGAAGGACTCTGGCGTGAACTGGCTCACTAGCACGTTGAAGGACACAACTCCATTGTTATTGACCTACAAAAACAGGAGAGGTTTGCACAGTGGATCTGAAGCCATGGCAACTTCAGAGTCCTACCCCAACAACATCTGCTGAATTAGAACTCCCGAACATTGCTCAACCGAAGTTTGTTTACTGCTAAACTCATTAGTTTTCTTTACTTTCAATTTTTAGTCAACTGCACTTCTTATTAATAATCAGTCTCATTTTCATGTTTTTTCCCTAACTCCATTTGTATTTATCTAATGCCACTTAGTTGTGTGTCTGAGTGTGAGTGTGTGGCTGTGTGATTGTGTGACTATATGTGTGAGAGTGTGCATGAGTGTGTGTTTATGAGGTTTTGTGTGAGTATTAGTGAGTCTGCAGCTGTGTGTTTGTGTGAGTGTGTGTGTCTGACTGGGCAATGTAGTCAATAAAGAAGATCCAGAGTCAGAGATGCAAAATAGGCAGGAAAAATAAAACAGAGAAGCTAAAAGTTGAATTGAAAAGTTGAGGAGCTCTATATATTAGACCTGATTTCTATTATATGACAAGTGGGAAGTGTCATAAAAAGACAAATCAGATACCTCATCATTAAACTGAGATCTCAGGATGAAACATATCCTGCTTTGGATAAGACATTTAAAGGACTTCTACAGATGTCACAACCGTTCTACTGTATCTTGTGGTGATTTTTTCATGATTTGCAAATGGCTTAGTAAACTTGTTAAATTACAAAACCTTACTGTGACAGAAGCCAGTATGTACATTCTGTGGACACAGGGCCGGTAGACAACCTGCCTCTGCCTGAGTCTGTGGCTGTGTGTGTCAGTGGATGGGGCTAATTCAGCCTGTGCCTTCAACAGCAGAAATGCTCATGGAAATACTTGTAATTTGTTGATACAGAAAACCTGTAGATCACTTTCTGTATATTCTAACTTTTATGTTCATACTGATTATTAATACTATGGGCATTAACAAGGACATGGGACCAGAAGTAAGTTATCAGTGCCTGGGCCAAGGGTCTATCAGTCTATTTTAGAAGCAAGGGTGTGGAGTTTGGAAAGGAAGCTGGAGACCCAGCTACAAGGATGTTAAGAATCTATTGTCTTCAAGTAATAGTGATTAACAGAGGCTTGAAAAAGACTGCACTACTCATTCAAAGTGCTGGAAACTCTTAGAACCAATTTACCCTCAAATAAACCCATCCCAAATTAAAGACCTTCCTTTTGCAAGGACAGGAATTTCTCAGACTGCATGTCACACAGCACATGGAAGAGAAAGGAGCTTAACTAAATGCATTTGTTCCAGCTGTCTATAAGACTAGGCTTCCAGAATGGAAATCCTTTATACCTCTCTCATCTCCAAAATCGGGTCAACGCTTTCTGAAATTTACAGTCAGCTATTATGGACTAAGAAAGCTCTCCTGTGAGTAGAGCATAAAAGGCATCTCAGGATGCCAGATAAATGTATTTGCTAAGGGATCCTGGGTGCAGTTAAAACACAGAGACCAGCAAAAGAAGCTGGTGATGGCTGTTGTGTTTTAATTATATTCTGTAGTTAAGATCAGCCATTCTCCAACGTTGGTGGACTTCAGAATCCCCTGGAGGGCTTAATAAAACAGAAATCCTGGGTTCCCCTTCTAGAGTTTCCGATTCTGCAGGTCCGGAGTGGGGTCTGAGAAGTGACATTTCTAATAAGAGCCCTGGTGACTCTGATGTTGCAGATTCAAAGGCCACTGGTTACACAGCAGAACAAGAAATTATTTTCTAATGGGACTCAGCCCTGAGCTATAAATCAAACGTTGGTGTCTCAGACTTAGAAAGAGCCAGAGGCACAGGTGCTTGGAGCTTTCCTCCAGGGCAGGAACCAGACTACAATAGGACATGATACAATCTACATATGCCACACCCAACCCTGTGAGGCCAAAGATAAAAACAGGTTCAGTTACTGTTAACCTTCTCAAAATGCATCGGCCTAAACTAGCAGCAAACCCGATGAACCAAAAAAATAACATGAGAACACAGGTTCCCAGGAGAGTTCCGAGAGCAAATGGCACCATTTCTTCATGCAGGTTTGACAACGGGACCCTACGGCATGTCTCAGACCCGGTGAGGGTGGCCAAATCAGCAAACGACTTTAATGTGATAGTTGATTATCCCTCTACTATGCTCTGACTCTGCTTCAAATTGGTAGGAAGCCTAAGAACAACAGACACTTAAACTTTTCACACCCCCAGAGGGGAAAGAAAAATGATACTGTTCCTGTTGTGGTTCATTGTATCTTTTTATCTTATCCAGTAGCAGAAATAATGTTCACAATGCTGGCCCTCTGCTTCCCACTTGTGTTTAATCGCCTACAAAAGAAATTGATTCTCCTGTATACTATGAACATTAACCATTAAATATGCCTTTGACTACCTTGATCATAAGATCTATCAGTTCATGATATCTCAGAGCCTGTCATTTGGGCTGCCAATAAATCTTTCTCTACTCCTGGAGCCCTGGAAGAAAGTATTTTTACTATTTTCCTTAGTGACAAAGGGAAAGCCCCATGGGCCACTCCCCCACTTACATAGACAGTGCGGTAAGGAACACCGAAGAAGAAAATGGGGATGGCCAGCTTGATCTCAGACGAGCTTCCATCGTCTACTTTAGGGGTTTTGGTGTCATTCTGCCAAAATGGATACATGAGCTCCCTGGGCTGAACTGTCAAGAGAGACGGTGGTTAGATAGATGGCAGACTGCTCTTCCACAGGGCAAGCCACTTCCCTCTCACGCACTGAAGCCAGTCCCTTTTGGTAAGCCTTACAAACTAAAAGCAAGTCAGAATCCCTTTTTGTTTATCCTAAGCCTAAGCTGCACACTGTGCATTTTCTTCTGTCCCTGGAAAGGGAGAATGGGAGTGATGCTACTTCTCCTAAGGAGAAGTCAGTTCATACCTCGTTTCTGTTTTTCCAAGCACTTTGGAGAGAGCAATGGTTAAGGCTGGCGGGTGCTGTGAAATCACCTGTGCCTGAGCTCTCGAGCCCTGAGAGGGGCCTCTGGGTCTGGCAGGGCTCAGTCCCCTTGATCCCAATTTGAAGACAACGTACAGACAAGGTGGCTTATGGCTATGAAGCTCCTTTCCATCACAAAAATTGTACTATTCAGGTCTTTTCCCAAAAACTGCCTCCTCCCTTCCCCTACATAATTGAAGATACCAGATCCCAGAAGGAAACAAACAACAGCTGGACCTGGGACAAAGTGGGAGGAGAGGGTTTGTAGTACCTGCCCTGTGAATGACCTTGACTAAGTCCCAGCCCTGTGAGCAGGAAGGCTCTTTGCCCAGCTCCTTGTTTACCAATGACATCGAGGGACCCTGGGCCAGGGAGGTGGGGCCCCAGAGAACTCTCTAGAGAGGAGGCTCAGGGGGCTCTCCTGCCCCCTGGTCAGTGCCCCTCATATCACCTGACTGTGTCACCACCTTTCTGGAAACCTGGCTTGTTTCTCCTCCAAACTCCTGAAGGGGGTGGCCCAGTTTAGCGATAGAAATTAGTTTCTCAAGGGTCTACCTTGCTGATGACTGGGTCCAATGGTCTCCACGAAATAATCTACATTTGGATGTAACTTTTCTCTGTTCCTGTCCTCTCTTCTCTTGAATGAAAATAGAACATCTTCTTTTCTTCCTTTTTTTTTTAATTGTTACTTTTCAGGGGCAGTGGCAAATTCATTTGGGGCTTTTGTCCTCAGTTCTTGAGGTGCCTGTTGCTGCAACCCAGATGCTAACACCCCATTCTGAGGTGGGAGGACCTCCCTGGGAAAGCTCCTGCTCTGAGCCATGGAGGTGACAGGTTGGCCACCCCTGGCCCGGGATGGAAGCCTTTTTATGAGCAGACAGCTCATGTGAGAGAGAATGTGGAGTGACCAGAAGGACCAGGCCAAGCACAAGCTCTCTCTTTCTGGAGCAAGGAACAGGAGGTAGTTTGCCTGGATGGAGAGCTAACCTGTTTCCAAGGGCTAACGTCAAAGGAAAGCAGGGAAAACCAGCCTGGTCATTAGGTACAAGCATTGCTCCCCAGGCCCCAGAAGTCTCTGGGGAGCCAACCAAATTCCCACCTCTAGGAGGTGCTGCAGCTAACTTAGTCACAGAAGCACTCCTCAGACAGCTTCCTACAATTGTGATAGATTTAATGTCACAACTGTAGGCAAAAAGAGGTTTTCTTGAACATTCGTATTTACACGGAAGTTACAAATGCAAAATTCCTAGAAGGTAGGAATTTTTTAAAAATCTCTTCACAATTCCTTTTTGTAGCATTATAATTATTAAACTTGAAAGGTGATAAACTTTCTTGAATAATAATGATTAATAATAATAAATAATAATAATAAATAATCAAATCATATCATGGACTTATCCTCCATGAGGAACTATTTAGAAGTGATGCCCACATGTGAAAAGGGCACCTATTCACACTGAATCACAGCCATTTTAATGACTGGCATCTTGGGCCTGGGGGCACCTCTGCCCGGAGGAGGCAGCAGGCCCCTGTCAGGAAGAAGGCCCCTAGCTGCTCTCTCTGCACTGACACAGAGGTAAACTTCATGAGTAAGCCTACCTACCGCATGATTTTAAACAGAAAAGAATGGTCAGTTAAAATGTTCTCAATTTTAAGAAGAATACAAATAATAAAGATACTTAATATTGTAAATACTTAAGAAATACTTGTTGAATAAAAAATAGGTACTTAATAAAAAGGAGTGGGTTTAGACTACAGTAATTTCCACCTTGGAAACTATTAGTATTATTTAAAAACCATTAACAGCATGCCTATTTAATACCATCAGAGGTAATACAGCTACCACTCGTGCTAGCATTGGGCTGGGGATTTCATAATAAACCTAACTGTGCTCCCTGGACTTTGGGCTTTTATTTTCACCAAATAAAATGTACTTTCTTAGAGCAGGGGTAGGAGATTATAGAGTCAGTGGGACTCTTTCGTTATTGTGGAGTTTCACACTATAGTTTGCATGCTACAACTATTTAAATGTCCCCAGTCTTAGCAAAATGTTAGGGGTACACATGCCTTATAGATCTGTTCTCATACTTGTAACCATGTGCCAGGTGAACAAAACAAAGAAAGATGCTTTAGAACTTTAGTCATAAAAGTTTCAAATCCATGGAGACTTTCCCACCTTTCTTTTCTAAAATCCAAACACAATAGAAATAAATATATGTGGCTTTTCACCTATCCTGGGCAAGGCTACGCAGATCAAAAGTAGGTATCACTGATGGGAACATTTTTTTAAAAATTTCACTTACATTTTCAGGTTTTGGGCCATTGTAAAAGGCCTCTGACACATACGTCACCAACATCAATGTCAATGGAATTTCCTGATTTGGGCAAAAACAAGTGTATTCCTTAAACTCTGTGCCTCAAGTTAAATTCCTTAATGGGAATCAGTCATCAGGTATGGGCTGCACACACGCCTACCCTGTATCCTTTCAGGGGAAATAATTTCCATTATCTTAAAGACCCAGTCCATTCACACGGGGCAACCTGGTAGTACAAATTGCATTCAGTTAAATAAGAAAGAAGTAGGAATGTACATAAACATTATTCAAAGTTAATATATTTTGCCATTGACAACAAAATTTAATTTACATTTTTTGTGTATGTGTAGGCACATACACACCTGCCCTGACAATTACGGCTCCAACAAAAGTGTCTCTTTATAAATTCAAGAGCATGTTAATCAAGAATTTTACAAAACTGTGCAGTACTCACCTTGGTGCTGTACAAGTGCGAAGATGAAAGAGACCCAGATTCTAAGTAATGATGAATAATTCATCCTGGAATTTTAAAAAGAAAAAGAAAAAAAAATCCCCAGCTTGCCAGAGTAAATAGAATACCAGGTGTGTTTAGTCACAAATCCCATGACATGTAACAACCATCACCGAACAAACTCACATAAAACATCAACAGAGTTCTGAGTCAGGCTGAAATTCCCCAAAATGCTAACAGGTCCTCCCAAGTTCAACATGTCATGAACAAATTAGACTGGTCCGTGAGAAGCCAGTTTGGAAGCGCGACGAGAGTATTCCAATGGTCAGTGAGTTGTTTAGACTCAATGAGAACAGCAATGAGCCAAAGAAAGCCAACTGCTCTGCAGCTGCTCAAGTGCTGAAAAACAGGACCTGGCTCTACAGACGCAGGTCTCAGCTGTGTCTCTAGCACAGACCTTCATCCTCTGCGAGACCCAGCTCTTCTGACTTTCACAGCAGCTTTCAAAGAGGTTCAAATAAAAATCAGTTGAAACACAATAGATTTTTACAGGTAGAAAAATTTAGAGTTTGCCATCACCTTCTCTACATGGAGCAAATCCACCATCTTGAAGTACTACCAGACTCACGGTAGCATAAAACTGTCCACTGACTTTCCCTAGTGAAATGAATAATACATTGGTGATTAAAAAAACAAAAACAAAAAACATGCCAGGGTCGGTCCTTGAAATTACAATAAAAATAGAACCCAGCACACAAGCAAGTAATTAGTCCCAGCAAATTAATTAAGGAACATCAGAAAGTGAACTTGTTTTCATTTCAATCACAACCAGTTGAACCAGCTGCTTCACTCTCTGTTAGAAGAATTGCCGGTCTGTGCTGCTCCATAAAGCCGAGATGCAAACACCCGTGCAAGCTCCCAATTACATATACTCCTGCGGAAGAACCAAGTACACAGGTAGACCGTTGAAGTTTGCTCCTGACAGTAGTCGTAAACACAAAACCATCCTCTTATTATTTGAAGCTATCATAGTCCTTCAGCCAAAATTTCTTGGAAAAATCAGTGAGTCCACCCTGTGAGAGTTTTACTGTAAACCTGCAGTTGTCAAGCATACACACTGAAACCTCAAGCACACAATAAATATTAGTCTTGCTGACAATGGTGCTAAGACTTTCACAGAGATCACACAGCTTTAGCGGAGGGAGGGAGACACCTTATGCGTGTAAGATTTGAGCCCTTAGGGGAACGGTTCAGAGAGCATAAGGAGAATTCATTTAAATATCTGTATTTATGAAAAATATCACTAACCTGTTCTGTAGAGACTGGAGGAATTGAGTCACAAATATTAAGCCAAATCTTGGTCAACCAGGAAAAAATTAGGCAAAACAAGAATTCATGTCAGTTCTCCCCCTCTTGCTGCCAATTATTTCTGATTCCTGAAATGATGTCTGAATCCCCTACTCTTAAAACCAAAAATTCAGTTAGTCCTGAGCGAGAGTCAGATAAGTGTTGAGTTGCAATCAAGTTTTTTTCTATTGATTAAGAAAAAGTAAATCTAAAGATCAGTTTCAGGATTGTGTAGAGAGGTTCTTTTCCTGAAAAACTAGACCTTCTCCCCACCCCCCTTAAAAAAAGTAGATTCAGATGGAAATGTCAGGTACTTGGAGCTGAAACCTTGAGCCTTTCTGATCGGAATCACTTTGCACTGAAAAACACAAAAGAAAACCCCCCTTCTACCTTTGTACCCAAAAAAAAGGCAACTGTATAAAGTTACAGAATTAGCATCCACCAGCATGGGATTAAAACTCCAAACAAAGCTGCTGCCTCCAACATTTAAATAAAGTTGGTTTTCTACTAAAGTCTTTTTTTAGTTTCTATGGTTTTGAGCTGTTGCCACAGATAGGCTCGACTCTGTTTTTTCACAGGTGTGCATGAAGTATTTAAAGAAACTCGCTCAAACTTGTCCAGGTTTTATTTCTCCCCTTGCCTCCCCGATCCTCCACTGTGCAGTGTGACCACCCAGGGAAGTTTCTAGCAAAACCAAGGGGTTAGACAGTGCAGGATGTGATCTTTCACAAGGAAAGACCAGCTCGCACTCTGGAAGCCTCTGTGGGTGCCTGGTGAGGGTCCTCAGAGGGATAGACTCCTTGTGATGAAATTTTGCAGTAAGTAAATAACTTAAAAGGTATTGTGAAGAATGAGAAAAATGGAGTGAAATTTGTTTAAAAAGAAATCATTTCAATGTAGTAGAAAAAACCTCTAAGTCAGTCAGTGGGAAATTCAAATCTACTCCAAATTTGTCTGTGAGCAGGCATTTAAATGTCAACTGTACAAAATGACATAATTCCAGTTTTGAACAAGTTGTCCTAAAATGGACAAGAGTATTTGGGCAACTAATGTTTTAGTATAAATCATTCAATATTTTTCTAAAGACCCATGATGATTCAGCAGATCTTGCCCACTAGTATTATGAATCCTCCATATACATTTACTTACAGATATCAAATGGTTATTTCCTCCAAAAGCATGTGTTTATGTAACAGAATTATCTAATTTTTGAGTGCCTAATCAAAATAAAATTAAACTCAGTCTCACCTAAAAAGCATCCTCCTTGCCCAGTCTTTGTTAAGATGTTAGTCCCATAGTCAACCTAACTGTCTTGAAGCAAAGTAGTTGGTTCTGTTCATAAAACTGCCAGGGGCACAATAATTGCTTTGGTCTTCTTTCTTCATGATCTCAAGGGTATTTGTACCCCAGTCCTTTGACCCATATTAAACACTTCATCTTCCTTGAGGCAGGACTCCTACTGAGACAAATGCCATCTGGGCCTAACCAGACACACAGGATGGCGGCATAAATGGATCAGAATCACCTTGAGAACACAAGTTCAAGGATTGCCAGGTGCGCAGGGGTAGACTGGTCTGGTCGGGCTGGGAAGCCAGTCAGTGAGTGTGTATTTGAGGTGTTCACTCAGTGGTCACAGGTGGAGAAATGACAAAAATCTTTGTATTTGCCATTTTTTGTATTTCATTTTTTAGATTATTTTTAACATTTATTTTCAGTTATAGTTGACATGCAATATTATATTAGTTTCAGCTGTACCACATAGTGATTAGACATTATATATCTTATAGGTGATAACCTGGTAAGTCTAGTACCCATCTGGCACCACACATGGTATTATTATGATATTGTTGAGTCTGTTCCTTGTGCTATACATTACATCCCTGTGGCTATTTTTATAACTGGCAATTTGTGTTTCTTCATCCCTGCCACCCATCCCCCAACCCCTCTCCCAACTGGTGACCAACAGCTTGTTCTCTGTATCTATGAGTTTGGACAAAAATCTCTTTTTATAACATGTTGGCAGGAAGGCTCATTTTGTTGAAGATGTAAAGTGAGCCAAGATTTCTGACAAGATTTAGGTGAAATGTGGTGTGAGGGTGGCTGAAGGCAGTCACCCGTGAAGCTCATGCTTTGTATAGGGGGCCTTGACTGAGGCTGTTCCGTAGGCAGGAGGAAGGTTACCTGCAAGAAAACAAACATAAAACATATAATTCCCTAAAAACAATACGAGTCGGTCTTACATGCTGATTGGCTGTGCTTTATTTTCACAAGTTTCTACACCTTTTCTGTGAAAGACAGATTCTGAGCCCAGCTGAAGTGAGAAGTGTGGTTGGCCAAAAGCCTTCAGCTGTGAGTCCCTCTGGCTCAGCCCCAGCACTAGAACCAAGGGCACGCCCTGGGGGGGCGGTCCTCCACCAATGACCAGACTTGGCGGTGAAACGATGGCCTGATGCTTCCCACCCAAAGCAGGACTTAGCTAGTGACCGGCTAGTGTTCTGGAGAGGTTTACTGAACTGACATAAACTATGCCAACTACTCAACTGAGGCAGCTCTGTTATGCCCAAATCAGGGTCTAATTAAGAAAACCTTGTCTCAACATAGACATAAAATTTTATAAGATTTATCATATACATACATGTACATACATACATACATGTGTATGTGTGAGAGTAAGATGGCATCATCTGGGTATATGTCCTCAAAGATTTTGATTCTATAAATTTCTCAAGATTTCTGAGCCCTCAGATATGCCTGACTCTACTTCACTAAGAGCTAAAATTTATCCCAGAACAAGAAGACAAGGGAGAGGACTTTTCTCTAAGGCAACAGTCCCACCCTCTTCAGAGGCTGCTCCCATCTCCTCTCCTAACTGCTAGGCTTACAATCAGGGATAAAGCGCAGCATTGCCCAGGCCAGGGGCATGCTGGGCCTGAGGAGGGAGGAAAGGGGCTAGACCCCAAAGAGCTGTTAAGACCCAGCAGGCAAATACTGACACAGCGTTGAGGGAAGCACCCATGGGACTGGATTGTTGCGAGGGTGCGAAATCATGGAGATGGCACAATGCAGAGTCAGGAAGTGTTTATTGTCTTGGGGCTTATACGAGGGATACGGCCTTGTACACTGGCAGGGACTGCAGGGGATGGTGCAAGCTCGCGGCTAAGGCAGCTCCTAGACACCTGGAAAAGACTGATGGCCAACACTGAGTGAGGCTGGAACTCCTGGATCACTGTGACAGATGGCAGAAGAAGGGATTAAGAGGCTCAGAGATGTGAACATGCTGAATCAGATATCTTATGGAAGTCTGGAAGAACCACCTGATGATCATGTCCATGGGAAAGCTCATTACCCACCAAAGGCAGCAGGAATGTTCTGGTGAGTGGAGCACCAGCAGCACTGTGGACCTTCCCTCTGCAGGCCAGCACTGATGGTAGGAAAGGCAATCACAGAACCCAACTGTCCGATAGCAGTGACATGGTGGGCACCTGAAGCAACAGAGACCAGGTGGCAGCTCTCTACTGCATGGAGCCAGGGGTCATAGTCTTCCTAATGACTGACAGATCAGAGTGGCAGCCCAGGGGCCTGGTTCAGAGAGAGTTATGGTGATGATTAACAGAGTATGGCATCCAAAGGCAATGTAGACAGAAGCCAACCAGGGTATTGCTTGTTATAGTATATAATAAACAGTGAGCGTTTGTGAGCAAGAGGCCAAAGACAGTTGCCCCAGTAAAAAGTCTTTGTCCCTTGCTCAGTTTGTGAATCTGAGTCCATTTTCAAATCTGGCATCCATAGACTGAAAAGGTAACTGGGTCCCCAAGGGAAGAACTCTGCAACACCATCACAGTATCATACTGTATGATTCTTCCAGTCTTTTCTCCAAGACCTATCACCATTCACTTGAGTGAAGAATGTAGACTGGGGGAAAGGAAATACCTAGACATTTTGAGGACTGGGACAAAACTATAATTGGACGAGGCATTTAAGTTAACATCAATACACAAAGACCCTGCCAGAGTGGGAGCCCAGGTAATACAAGGAGGACTGGCCAAGTCCAGCTTACAGTGAGTCCACAGGGGCAGCAGACGTACCTGGATGTTATTTTTCAAGTCTCAGTATATAATTGAGATAAATGTACTTAACACATTGGGTCCATGTTCTGTGGGTACCTCTCCAGCCAATGTAGTAAATACAAGAGTATTGTATCCCAAGGTTAGGAGACGACGGTGAAATTTGGTGTCCCTCTTGGAGAGAAGGAGTGGGGACTCTATTGCATCTCCAATTAATTGGCCATGATGAATCCTAAGAATGGCTCTGGGTTACTTCAAGCTTAGCCAAGTGGCAGCTATGTTAATATAGTGTTTTTACTAGAGCTGGTTCACATGGCTTTCAGGTACATGATATGTGGCTATTCGTTTGGCAAATCCATTTTCTTCCTATCTGAATCAGGAATGAGGATCAGAAATAGTTCGTGTTCAAATAAAACAGACAGCAGTATACACTTATAGTTTCACCCCAGGGCTGAAGTCTGGACCCTCTGGATTCTACAGCACATCACCTTGGTTCACTGCATTGATGACATCAGGCTGACTGGGCAGGATGAACAAGAGATGGCTAGCAGGCTGGGGCCTGCCTCTGTAGGACAAGTGTTCCAGGAGGTGGAAGATAAATCCTTCAGACTCAGAGCTAGTACTTCAGTAAAGTTTTTAGGAATCCAGTGGTCAGGGTCATGCTGGGACCTCTCCTTCAAAATAAAAAAAAAAAAATTACTGCATCTTGTAACCTCTCCACAAAAAATTTTTCCTCCTCTGAAGCTATCTTTGGGTTCTAGTGGCCATCCATCCATCCCTATGAATGCTGCTGCAGCCACATTCAGGTGATGTGAGTTCTTCCAGCTTTGACTCAGGCTAAGAGCATGAAAGAACTTTGCAGCAGCTTTGGGTTGAAGCACAAGCAGCTCTGCCCTTGGGTCAAAGGGTCAGTAGACCCTTTGTTGTTGAGTGGTGTCGGTGGTGGAAAAAGATGAAATGTGCATTTTATTTCAAACCTCCAGTTTAGCAAGGCTGATCTAGTTACCATTGCCTCTGAAATGTTCAGTCTGCCAACAACACAGTCAAGGCTAAGCCCTCAGCATGGAGGCATGCAGGACACCTCATCCATAGGTATAGAACTCCATGCAAAACAGCATCTGACGAGGGAGCCCATGGCTAGAGCAAGACACACTGACAGGAGCACAGTAGTGCCACACGGGAGATGCCAGCACGATGCCTCCCTTCCTGCCTGGGAATCTTCATTTCTGGACACCTGGATCAGCGTTCGCAAAATGGATGCTAATGCAGTCTGCTGGCTTTTCATTCTTAAAAGCAGATTTTAGAAAAACCTGATGTAATATTTCTAAAATTTTTCATATTTATTAGTATCACGGCAATAATAGTATCATGGAAACAGCAAGCTGCAAGCATCAGTTTTAATTATTGCATGAATGCTCTAGAGCCTTTTTAAAGAATTAATATTATTTGCCTCTAAGTAACACTTACTTTTGTGTTGGCGTCACTCATTGTAGACACTGGGCTTGGGCTAAGCTTACTTGTGAGAAAAGCGGCATTGCGCTTCAAAAACCACATTGAATGACACTTTAAAATGTTTATTTAGTCAGAAAAATTTTCTAGATCTAAGATCTCAACAATAAAAGATGTTCATCTCTAAACTATAAACAAAGATTCAAAGATATTTTCCAAAGCGGCTGTAGTATCTACCTCCAACCAAGGAGTTTGTAACAGCTATTTTTAAATAGACCGACATGGCCAAAAGGAAAAACCCTCACAATTAGCTTTATGCTAACATCCCTGCTGGCACATTAGCAGTAAAGTTGAAAAAAGAGGCACTATATAGGGGTTAGACACACTACATTCCTCATTCACCAAGTAGCACTAACTAGTTCCTCTAGAAGAATTTCACTGGTCAGCCAGAAGCGGCTCTGATTACTGTGGACAAGAAGTAGAGAGATTTGGGGCTATTAATCTATCACTTGTCAAGGGCACTCAGCTGAAACAAATGCTCACACAATGTGAAGGGTAAGTAATACATATACCAGTACCTTCTCCTGCAGAGGTGAAATCTCACTTACCAATGATTAAAAATTAGGTTCCAGAGCAAAGGTGGCTGGCTCATCAGACACACGACCGGCTGGCTCCTTCAAAGCTGTCATGTGTTGCAGTCACGTGCCCAGTCTGGGTGCCTGAGTGGGGAGACCACTTGCCTGGCTGCACTGACCAGGAATAATGTACCAAACCCAAGATCAATTCAGTCTTTGACTGGGCACAGATGTGACAAGTCATATAACCAGAAATTTTTTTTTTTATAAAACTCCAATGGAGAATACTTTGGCAATATCTACCAAAATTACCAACACTTTAACCTTTTGATCCAGCAATTCCACTTCTGAGAATGTATTATACAGATTTGTTTTAAACATGTAAAAGAATATATGTTTTTTACTGCAGCAAACTAAAACGAACGAGAGTGAGAGTGAGGGGGAGGGACTGAAATATCTATCAATAAGGTATTGGTCAAAATAGTATTATAAATTACATCTACATTACACTGTAAACAAAGGATAAGGTGATTCCCTATGTACTGCTATGAGAGATGTCCAAAATACATTTTAAGTTTAAAAAAAAGCAAGGTGCACGATAGTCTGTAATATACTAACTTTGCTATATGAGGTCTGTTTGGAAAAAGTCCAGCCATTGTTAATATAACAAGAATGGCTTGCATGACATCAATGTAACCTGGCAGGACTGGAGTGCACATGTGTGAACTGTGACTTCACTTATACTAGTCAGTGGGGCGGTAGAAGCCCTTGAGTGAGCGTGTGTACTGTGTGGCCATCACATTCAGAAAGATTGAACCAGTACAGCAACGAAAACATTCCTCCATGGAAACTATTCAGATGATTCCAAAGGCCACACCTATAGGTAATTGGTGATTGGCAGCTTCATCACAACAATGCACCCACTCATGCATCACGTCTCATGCAGTTTTTTTGGCACAACATGAAATCCCTCTCTACAGGTGACTCAGCCCTCCCTCCAGCCCAGATTTAGTGCCCTGCGGTACTTCTGGCTTTTCCCCAAATTAAAATCACCTTGGAAAGGGAAGAGATTTCAGACCATCAGTGAGGTTCAGGAAAACATGACAGGGCAGCTGATGGCGATTGGGAGAGCTGTGTGAGGTTCCAAGGAGCCTACTTTGAGGAGTACTGAGGCATCATTGTCCAAAGGACAATGTTTCTTGTATCTTCTTCAATGTCTCTGCTTGGCATAGTACATGGCTGGATACTTTCTAGACAGACCTCGTATATAAGGGGAACATGATAAGATATATTCTCCTTTGCTAGCATTTGTTTAAATTCTGGAAAGACACAAGAAACTAATAAAAGATGGAGTACAAGGGTTAGAACGGGATTTTCTAATGTATACTTTCTTTAATTTTTAAACTGTTTTCTATTTAATATTAAATTTAAATTTTAAAGACTTCTTTTTGTAAAGAAATTGAAATTTAGATAAAATAAAATTTTAACACAACCAAAGCAATTCATAATGTCCTAGGCGTGTCCTCGGACAGTGGAGTAAAGCTTACGTCTGCCCTCAAATGTTTCAGACATATCAGGAAACATTTTTTCTCTTAAGTCTGTACTCTTTAATGTCTACTTCCTCTTAGTCCCAGTCTTACCTACTTAGCACCTTAATCATATTACAGTAACTAGGAAGCATTCAAGAATGAAGAGTCTGTGAAAGACTCAAACTGAAATCGCATTATTTCTGTCAGCTCTAGATCTTGCTGACCACAATAGATAACCTGTCTTTCTATTTTGTAAACAATATTTATACTCTTCTCAAGGTTCTCTCTTGAAATTTAAGAAGAAACAATAGCAGTGACAGCCTCATCCTTTTCCATAACAAAACCTCTAATACAGGCTCCATTAGATTATAAACTTAATTTCCTTCTATAAATACCAACTTTAAATGTACTTGAACACCAATGCCTCCTTGATAAGTCTGAGTTGGAATTGAGGGACCTCTCACCTTTGTCCATTTACTGAAACTAAGTTTTCAGGCTCTAGAATATTCTCATGGTAGACATCAACATGTCAGTTTCCTTGCATCACATTACTGGTTCATTTATTCTTGCCAATGGCCCCGCAATGTCCCCGGAATGGTGCTGCAGAGGCTCAGAGGGTGACAGATACACATCTAACATAATTTCAGGTCTGGAAATGGCACCAAGGCAACTTACAATTTGGATTCCGAGCCATCAGCCACATCAGTGATTTTGTTATAGAACAAATCAATTTAGTAAATAGATGTTGAGGAACATGTCACTTTAGTGTCTCAGTGAAACATAAAAACAACAGATGTGTGTGTGGAGTGCCGCAGCGCACGTACAGTTAAGTACATGGGTTCCACAGCTACATGAAAGTACTGAATAGCTGCCAGCAACTCTTATTTTACCCGTTTAAAGGCACCTTCCTTTATTCTAGTTTGCTATCTATTTATTAGGCTTAATGACTACTTAGGTCACTGTTTCAGTGTTTTGAGATAAAGTTGTAAAAATGCCACTGACTCAGCGGAATAATACTGAACCCGAATGTGTTTTCTTTAGTCCAGAGTAAGGTGGGAGCATAAGAATATGTTTACTGATATTATATTCGTATATACATGAGTTCATATATATATTTAAAATTTTTAGTAGATTAAAAAAGCTAAACATTTCTAGTGTTAACACTCAAATTTTTGAGGGAATCCGAAATACACTATATTTTAAGATACAATATGGTATGTTACTCCTTTTCAAGGATTAACTCAATTCCTAACTCTTAGTTACATGAAAAACTTAAAAGTAGATGAAATGACTGATGTTAATATGCACAATGACTCTATATGTTTTAAAACTTCTCTGGCTAAATTTAAACTCTAAAGTTCTAAGCCTAAGTTAGAGAACACAGTTATTTCTTTTCCAGCAAGGAGCTGGAAACAAAAAAGTAACGTCAAAGGTTAACCTGGTTTTATAAACATTCTAATATGAAATTTATAGCACTTCAGTCCATAGGTATTGATGTCTTGACATAGTTTGCCTCACAAGTAGACATAGTACTTACACGTACTCAGAAGCTCACAATACGTACTAATTAAATAGAATTTAGAACAGAAGTTAAAATTAGTTATTTGAAATTTGGAGGTAGAAATATTTTAAATAAACAGATCATGATACTTATGTACTTTTTAAAAAAGATTTTATTTTATTTTTAGAGAGGGGGGAAGGAAGGAGAGAGAGGGAGAGAAACATCAATGTGTGGTTGCCTCTTGTGCATCCCCTGCTTGGGAACATGGCCCTCAACTCAGACATGTGCCCTGACTGGGAATCAAACCAGTGACCTTTTGGTTCACAGGCCGGCACTCAATCCACTAAGCCACACCAGCCAGGGAGATACTAGTGTACTTCTGAAGCACTGAGAGGTTAATAGACTGTCTTTAAAAACAGAAATAAAATGGATTTCTTGGACCTTAATTCTTGGTACAAGGTTAATTCATTACAGTTTACCAAGAAATTATTAATAAGAAGGTAGGGTTCAAGTGTCTAAAACTCTAATTCTTATAGAAAATTATTTTCAAAGGAAAAAAGTGTCACAAATTTCTAAATCACCAAAATGAGATTTTCAAAAAAAGGGATGGCAAACACCTCAAAAGTTTTTATCCATAAAAAGGGAACAGGAAGAGCATGTCAGAAGTATAAAACTTTGCTAACACAACAGCAGCTGTAGTTTTCATTTCTAACTTTAACAAAACTCCAATTACGTTTGTTCAGATGGTGGAACTTTAAAAAAATTTTTTTAAATATTATTGATTTTAGAGAGAGAGAGGAAGGGAGAGAAACATCAATTTGTTGTTCCACTTTTGCATGCATTCATTGGCTGCCTTCTATATGTGCCCTGACCCCACAGCCTTGATGGATCGGGATGCTCATCTACCAGCTGAGCTACCTGCCCAGGGCCAGATGGTGAGACTTGAGCCCGTGGAGGCCAGTTCCCCAGTTCCCCAGGGAGTCAATCACAGCACTGATGGTGACTTTCAGCTTTAAAAAAATAAACCTATATCTTGACCACACAGCTCCAGAAAAAATTCAAAACACAAAGAGAAAGTGAACTTGGGTTTTTATTTTTTTTTAAAGATTAACTCTCTATCTATACATATATTAATAAAAAGTGCAAAGAACATGTTTAAATTATATTCTAAAATAAATATATATATATATATATATATTTCCATTAACTGCAGGAGACAGCTGGCAAGTAGAGCCTGAGAGAGCCCAGTCCCTCTCCATCATTACCACAGACACACACGCTTTAAGGAAGCACCTATGGACAATAGAGTGTTCACAACACTTTTGGTAACACAGATGGCTTCTGGGGGTGTTGAAAGCAGTTTGTTTGTATTTTCGATCTAACACGAAACAAAGGGAAAAGTCGAATTCATAAACAGAAATGACAGTGCTCAGAACTGCACTCATGTTTTCCATGCAGCCAGCCAGTCCCACGCACACTGGTGGAGGGCCCCCAGCCTGCCTCCAACGGCGACCCGGTCAGTGCAAGCTGTCTGTGTTCAGACGCTGCTGACTTGGCCACACAGCTCGCACGCATGGTTACAACGGCACTTTCATCTTGTTAAGTGAACAAAACTTTAAAACAGAGCACAATAACGCCAGGCTCTATTACACAGGGCTCATGTTTTGGGCTGGTTTCCACTAAAAGGTTTTAAAGAAACAAGAAGTCACAGAACATCTGCTGCTTTCTTATGTGTTTATGGCAATGGTGGCAGTTGGTTGCAGAAACAATGGAAACTTTTGATAATAAAAAGACATGACTCTGAACTTTATTTTTCTTTAAAATATTCTAGGATATTTCGACAATTCAAACTAGAAAATTGATTTCTATTGTGGCTTCAGTAGCTACATGCCCATATTCCTTGGTTTTTA
The DNA here is from genome assembly GCF_022682495.2 of Desmodus rotundus. Classification (NCBI taxonomy): domain Eukaryota; kingdom Metazoa; phylum Chordata; class Mammalia; order Chiroptera; family Phyllostomidae; genus Desmodus; species Desmodus rotundus. The sequence goes on from NC_071393.1 coordinate 33,176,160, forward strand.
TTTGGATTTCTTTTACTACTCCTTTCCTTTTTCATGACTGAAAAGAATTTCTCTTTTTAGGAAAGATGTTTTATACACTGTGCTGTAGAAATAAATCTGCAATACTGGCTATAACAGCATTTTGACTCATAAATGTCAATAATATGCTCTTATTGAACCTGGATGAAGTTGACATTAAAATACAGAGAAGCAGCAGCAACCAACCCTGCATAACTCGTAGACTGAAAGATCCATGGTGTCTGCTCTCCTCTGTCCTGTTACAAAAATAATTTTGGTTACAAGTGTCCACACAGCACCAATTTTATTTTTAAAAAAATCATCTTTACTCAGCCACCCAAATAAATCTACAAGTACACATGCTCAAATAGCTTTTCTCATTTACTTCTGTAATTCCAAAAGACCAGTAACTGGATTAGATTTTGTCTCAATCAAAAATTAGTCAGCAATTATAAAGCCATCAATGACAATCGCCTAAAACACCCACGTCCACGGAGTTAAACGAGAAGCTCCCCCGACATGCCAGTGTGTAACAGGACAACTACACCTGCAGGTGACGGACACTGTGTTCTGCAAGAACAGAAAGAGCATGTCTCTAAGAGTAAAAAAGCGTTTCATAAAACTTTGTCATATATAAAATATCTAATTAATTGTGACCACTCCACTTACGGTTAAAGCGTAACATAAGTGTTCTCTCTGCCTTCTGCTGTAGAACAGTCAGGGGTCATACCCAGCCTGAAAATGCAGGAGGGCACCCGCTGCCCAGGCTGATGATAGCAAGGGCTTGGTCACACCGGGTCCCCGGCAGCTCGCTGGCACTCACGCACTCGTGCTCCAAGCACCCAGGGTTCTCAGCGTCCTGACACCGTGGCTGCACTTTTTGCCACCTCCAAAAATGTGTCAGGAAATTGTGACTGCAAAATAATCATTCTTGTCTATGCCCAGCCTGGACCACCACAGTTCACTCTTAAGATTTTGAAAGATAAAATCTACAGCAGAAGGAGAAGAGGCTTCACATTCACCTTTCTCAAACCCTTTGGTTTCCACCGTTAATGTTACAGTGACTGTCGATTTGACTCAGTGGGCTGGGTCAAAGGCTTCACAAATACTGAACCTGAAGTGCATTAAGAGAATAAACATCCGCTATTATGGCATAGAAAAAATTTTAAAGTGGCAATAATAAACACAATGCCATGTACATAAAGAATTTACAAGCCACAAAGAATCTCTTAAGAAATTTGTAGAAGCAGTGGAATCATGTAGAAAGATCAAAAGGTGAAAACGATCATAACGATCACATTCTTTGAGAAATACTCCATGTATACACCTTCTGTCCCAGTGATGCTAAGTCTGTCTCAAGTCTCCCTCCTACAAAGATGGTGGACCAAGAAAGACGTGTTAAAGACAGGGACTGCACTGACTAACAAAGGAACAGAACAAAGATTCACAGCAGGCCAGGAACTAGCTTTTAAAGAAAAGTGTTTTAAATATGCTTCTGCGAAAAATATGACTTGAAGGCAATTCTGAAGTTTTGACAGTTATATTTTACTCATTAGTCAGAGTTGTTCTTCTGTAGAGGGAACTATATTAAAATGTAAAACAAAAAGAGTTGTTCAATTATGACATTATAAAATCCCAGGGAAGAACTGGGAACCGAAGCTCCCTTTGATTACAATTTCCCTCTTTTAATGCAAAGTACAAGAGCAAGGCCTTCAAAGGATGACACAGGCAGGAAAGCCACAACAGTCTCCCCTCACCCCTGTTCTCCCCACTCGACGCCTTCACACACACCGTGGCCCATTAGCTGGGTCTCAGCTCTCCTGGCACACATAAGCATTATTCTGTTGGATTCTTCAAAAAGTCGGGCCTCTACTCCCAATAGCTTAAAGTAATGAAAAAGAGACGTGTGAGGAAATACATTCAATAAGCAAAAATAAAAAAACTCTGGAATCTCACGCATTTTATGTTATGAAAGTAATAGTTGATACAATGTATGAAGAACATTAAGATCGAGACAGTTGCATACAGAAAGATCAGACTGCTCTGGCGGGCTTTGCATAATAACAGCAAGTTCTCCTGGAGTGTTAGCTCTCCATCGACTCTTCTTCAAGATCCTAACAGAACTATAGATTCTAACTGAGCACCTGAGATTAGAATCAGGTAGAGAAATGCTTAAAACACTTTAAATTATTTCAAAAGGGAGAAAGGAAGAAAAAAAACCACCCAAGTTGAGAAGTTAATTAAGGACACAATAAAACTATTAGTAAACATGGGCAGACACTAGTCAAAATGAAAAACTGAACCCAAACAAGAAAAAGAGAGAGAGGGAGGGAAAGAGAGGACCGGGGAGAGAGAAGGGCTGGCCCTTCCTGTAAAGATACTTGTTCCCGATTTAAATACTCTAAGACATCCTTCTGAGGAGGAGGCACTGTTCCTGCTGTCTTCACAAGTATATGGAAATGGTGATGACAACGAAGCAGGAGGCAAATCCCAGTGAACACAGTACCACGGTGATTTCTCAGTCATCCTTCCACGAGAGAGGACATATGGACTGGAGGTGTGGCCAGTTCTGCTGGCTGAGCCACAGAAATCTTAGTAAAAAAATACCCCATACAGCCCCCTACCCATTCTAGGAGGAAATATATATGCCCCTCAAACCTCAACAAAACAAATCAAAATGAAAACTATCTTCTTCTTCATAAAGAACATTATGTGGAAACAAATGCCCCCAGGAAGTCCTTGTGTGTGTGTGTTTACACATCTGGTAGGGGTTATTTTGTTTTGGATTCTACGTAAATTTTATCTCCATCCCTAATGCCAAAGGAATGCAGTGCCCGAGAGCTATACTTCATTTCCTCTGGTCCAAAGGGTGCTTCATGGTCAAAATAGTAGAGAAGCATGTTGCTTGTGGGTAACTGCACTAGAGTTTTTAATTGTTTCTTTAGTTCTGCAACTGTTTGGTCCAAACGAATGCTCATTTCTTCTACCTGATCGTTAAAATGGACTTCTACTTTTGCACTGCTCTGGGGTCTTAGATCCACTTCTGCCAAAGGCTCCAACTTTCCATATTTTGTGATTAGTTCATGATACCTAGAAGGATAAAAAGACAGTGTCAGCGTAAGCCACCTGCAACTGAAGTACAAACTTTTTCAGAACTGCTGGTGCATTACACTAATGTACTCAACATCGTTCTAATATCCTACTCCAATATTCTGTCTACCTGCCTACCTGGTGACCACTGTGGGATCTGTGACCTGATGTGGCTGCCCTTTGGAGGTCACAGTAAAACCACATCCTGTGGACAGGTTTCTCCTAAAGATGGGCACCATGCCTGCTGTGAACCATTATAAGATTAGGCTTCTAGAGAAACACAGCACCTAGAAAAGTAGACACTGCAAAGATTATAGAGAGAAGTGGCATTTGTAGAACTTGCTTTCTTGGCTATGATCATGAAGAAGGGCCTAGATCTAAGCACATGCTCCTTGGTACCACATGGGAAGATGGAAGTAGGCCAGCAGTTCCTGAGCCCTGGGGAAGTCATAACTTACAAACAAAGACATCCAGTTGCATGTTGGCTGTTAACCCAGCTCTTTCAGTGATGCTTTTCTGAATGTTCCAGCCTAGACTCATGGGCTACAACACAAGGAATTTACAAGGAATAAATTCTTGTAAAAAAGTGGTAAATCAGGAATACAAGTTTCTTAATTATAGTGAAAATAAAAAAGCAAAAGACACCAAGAGGAAAGTGAGTTACAGAGATGAGACTAAGGTCCTACAAGGGCAAGTTTCGCACATGGAAAATCTAGTTTCCACTATCAGTCTTGGAGGATCTAGGTCTGATTTACTAAGGAAGCTGAGCAGTTTCCTACAAACTGGAGAGGGGAAAATGCTAAAAAGATCTGATATTAGCTTTATTATAACCAAGGCACACAAGTTTAATTCATGATCAGCATAAAATAGTCACGTAAGATTATTCTCCCACCTCTCTCACCCTACTTTTGATTTTAACTCAGTTAAATCACTGCTATAATAAGGTTGGTAGGAACATTAAAGACATAATAAGATGTCTCTGATCAGAGATGGAGGGAATCATTTCCATTAAGGGGAGCAGAGGATATGGTAAAATAGCATTGGCCTTGAAGTCACAGGATCTGACTTCAGAATCTTGACTCTACCTTATAATTAGCTGTGTGACTTGGAAACTCACTCAGTCCTTTTAGATCTCAGTTTCCTCATTAGTAAAAGTGGGGTAATAAATTCTGCCCTTTCTTCCTTATAAGAATTATGTAAAATAACAGGTGACTAGCACTTTGTTAAGTTATAAGTTCATATACAAGTAAAAATGTCAACATTACATTCATGCTATTCTAAAACTTACATTATTAAAACTCCTTAGAAAATATATAATTGACATATATTTAGGTAAACCTTCTTGGAAAAGGTGGTGGTATGATGAAGCAGATTACAGAATCTTCTTCTCTCAGGACTTCAAACCCAAATAGTATTTTTTGTGAAAAGAAATCGCCAGCAGCAACTAACAAAAGAGAGGTGTCAAACAAAGGTTGTCATCACCAATTCAACACCAACAAGAGTCCCTGATTTCTGGTGTGGTGAAGGGGGAGACTTCATTCATTTTAAAAACTCAGCTGTGAAAAAGCTCGGCTGTCGAACAGCATGGCTGAAACAGCTCAATTGTAAAACAGCTTGGCTGTGAGACAGCTCAGATGAAGCAGCCTAGGTGTTACAGCTCCAGTCAGGGGAACGCAGCCTTGATGGAAACTGAAAGTATACTCCATTAAAACAGGGGTGGAGCTGGCTTATTTAGAGAAGAGTGTCTGAACCCAGTCTGATTGATTCATCTCTATGTGAATAAGCACTCCAAATCTTTACATTGGTCCAAAATGCGCTGTCCTGATTGGTCAGAATGGGCTAGCTGCACAGCTCCAACCGGACAAGGAAAATCTCAGTTCTATTGGTCAAATTCCAATCCTCAGAACTCCTGGAAAAGGGCTGCTCAGAAGGCAGAGCACAATGCAGGAGGCCTGGCAGACCAATCTGTGGCCCTGAAATGCAGTGTGCATGATAGGACTCTGTGAATAGTGGCTGCTAGACTCTGGTTATGAATTTGAGCCCAATTACAACAAGAACTCCTATTTGACAGGTATATACTTGGGTCAACAGAGGGAATAACCTTATTGCCATAATCTTTTAGAAGGAACCAAGATTTTAACTAGTGGTAAGCCCGTGGATCCATGAATTGGATGAGGCTTCTCATTATTTTGTTCCAAATTCTTCCCAGAATACCTTCCTGAACTGCAAAAACTGGAACAGAAAACCGTATTTCTCACACTCTTTTTCAGGTGAGATTTTGCTTCTATCAGTCACATTCAATAGTCCTGAGGAGAGATATAATGAATCTAGTTGGAACAACTTGGGGAGAGACTTCCTAACTAGCAGGCTACAGTTCAGGCAGTGTGTTCCTGGCAGCACCTAAGGTGGTGTGATGCAGCACCAGGACATCAGCTTCCTGAGTCTTTCCTTACATGATTCTAGCAGAGGTAGCACTGCCTTTGGGCAGCTGGCTTTGTGATGCTATTCTAGAGGCAGACCCATTCTAGGGAGATAGATCTTGCAACGATTTTGTAAGCACCTTATTTCCTGTATTAAATTCCTTTCTTCTTAAAATAGGTAGTGTGAGGTGATGCCAAAGAAATGGCAATGTGAGAAATCCCCCTGGTTTCTCTCCTTGAAGTTTCAACAACACCAACAAAGGATTCCCTGTTCAACACACAAATGTGTTTGAGAGAGCTGCGCATTGAAGCATATAAAGGTGGGCAAGTGGGAGTGAACTGGGGGGGCAGGAAGGAAAGAAGGGCTGAGATGAGCCACAGATGCAGCCCTACTGCCAGGAGTTCATGGCACGGCTTAGCCTGGGGAGGGGAGCAATCCAGTTGTGGCTGGCTCTTTCAGCTGGGAGGAGCAAAGAGATTTGGTGGGTATTCCTGCAGGAGTGAGTAGTATGAGCTGTGGTTGAGCCCAGTGACCTGGTCAGGGACACAGCATGAGGCTGTGGCTGTGGCTGTTGGGAGGTCAACATTCCAGACAGAGAAACAAAGCCACAGAGCTTGTCTTCCTCCTGGAGCACCCTAGAGCTTGCCTCCCTTAGACCTTGGTGTTGTGTTGCGGAGCACATTATCTGCAAACCCAGGAATGAGTACAGAACCACTATTTCCCCTGAGCAAAGGGTACACTCTGTAAACACTCCTGGGGTCAGGGAGCAAGAGGTTCACTGTGGAGGTCTGAAGCCATTACATGAGGGCAAAAGAACAAGGAAGCTTGCTGGTTCCCCCAGCCCATGCTACCTCCATGTGTTGTGGCCACATGGGCAGCATGGGCTGCAGGGGTCAGCAGTGGGATTTCACAGAGCTAAAAAACTTGTGGTCCAGTACTACCTATTGGAAAATAAGAGAAAGACCTCTTCATATCAGTATGCTAAAAATGGGACACTCAAACATCGATGCCTTGACAGAGAAGGAATCCATCAAATACCACGAATAACCAGGGTAGCAAGTTGGGTCAGAAAGAAAATGAAAAAATCACCTGAAAACAAACTTAAAGACATGGATATATATGATATAAATGACAGATAATTCAAGATTGCGGTTTTGAAAATACTCAACAAGATGTGAAAAAACACAGACAGGCAATTTAGTGTGCTAGGAAAACAAACAAAATAAGTACTTTACCAAAGAGGTTGAAACTTTAAAAAGAACAAAACAGAAATTCTGAAGATGAAGAACTCAATAAAATAGACCAAGAATGAACTAACGAGCACAGGAAATAGAACAGAGCAGATGGAGGAAAGGATCAGTGAAAAAGAAGGTAGAAATCTAGAAATGATGCAGAAAGATGAAAGAGATTTCAGCATAAAAATAATAAAAGTGCTCTATGATAACTATCTGAATCCATCAGAAAGAGCAATGTAAGAATAATAGGTGCATCAGAGAAAGAAGGGAGGTCAGATAGGAACAAAGAGTCTACTCAAACAAATAGTTGATGAGAACCTCCCAGAACTCTGGAGAAAGCTAAATCCTCAAATCTAAAAAGCAAACAGAACACCTAGTTACCTCAATCCATAGAGACCTTTTCCAAGGCACTGTGTATTAAAACTGCAAAAATAAATGATAAAGAAAGAATTCTCAAGGCAGCCAGGGAAAAGAAGAAAGTGACCTGTAGAGGAAATCCCATTAGGTTATCAGCAGAAACTCTATAAGCCAGCAGAGAGTGGAACCAAATATTCAAACTATTGAAAGAGAGGTGTTATAATATCTACAACAAAGTTATCCTTTAAATATGAAGGAGAAATACAGACTTTTCCAGGCACACAGAAGCTGAGGGAATTTATCATGAGAAGGAAATATACAAGGGAGTTATTCTACCTGAAACAAGTAACAAAAGATCACGAAACTACAAGTGAAATCACCAAGAAAATTTACAGCATAAATAGGGATAATTTGTGACAACAACAACATAAAAGGAAAGGGGTAAAGGTCTGAATTTGCAAAAGAGGATGGAGATCAGATTCATTGAAAATAAAAAGGACTACAGTATATATGAAACCTTCTTTTTCATAAATCTAATGGTAGCCACACACACTCATACAAAACCCAAACTGAGACACATTGCTTTAAAAAAAGAGGAAACAGAGGAAAGAACTGTGGAATACACCAAACAAAATCAGCAGACAGAAACACAAAAGAAAAGAACAAATGGAGGCTACCAGAAAACAAAAGATAAAATGGCCATAAAAATCTCATACAATAATAATCACCCTAATGTAAATGGACTGAATTCACCAATAAAAAGTCACACAGTAGCAGATTGGATCAAAAGCCAAAACCCAACCATATGCTGCCTTAAGGAGACAGACACATGTAAGCTGCAAAGACAAAGTTAGACTCAAAGTGAAATGGTGGAAAATGATTCTCCAAGCAAGTAACATCCACAGAAAAGCAGGTGTAGCCATATTTATAGCTGACAAAACAGTTTTCCAGATAGCAAAGGTAACAAGAGACAAAGATGGACATTTTATAATGATAAAGAGGACACAACATCAAGAAGACATTACACTTCTTAGTATATGTGCACCCAATTAGGGTGCACTGAAATACATAAAGCCACTACTCACAGAACTAAAGGTGGAAAGAGTCAAAAAACATTATCATAGCTGAGGACCTTAAATCTCCACTGGCAACTCTAGATAGATCATCCAACAGAAAATCAATTTAAAAATATTGGCTTCAAATAACACATTAGACCAAATGAATATAATTGACATTTACAGAGCCATTCATCCCAGAACGTCAGATTATACATTCTTTGTCAGTGCACATGGAACATTCACAAGTCACAAAACTACCCTAAAAAATTGAAAGACTGAAATCATACAAGCATATTCTCTGACCACAACGCTTTGAAATTAGAAATCAACTGCAAGAAGGAAGTAAAGAAACCCATAAAAATGTGGAGATTAAACAACACACTACTAAAAAGTAATTGGGTGAAAGAGGGAGAAAAAGATGCAACAAAAAGACATAGAGAGACCAATGAGAAGGACAAAATGACACATGCAAACTTCCGGGATGCAGTGAAAGCAGAAGAGGAAATTTTACATCACCACAGGCCTATTTCAAGAAACAAGGGAAATTCCAAGTAAGCAACCTAACATTACATCTTAAAGAATTAGAAGAAAATAATGAAAATCAGAGCAGAACTGAATGAAAGAGAGAACAAAAAGACTACACAAAAAATTAATATAACAAAGAGGTGGCTCTTTGAAAATAAAATAAAATTGACAAACCCCTGGTAGACTCACTAAGGAAAAGAGGTAAGACTCACATAAACAAAATCAGAAATGAATGAAGTTACCACAGACATCACAGATATAAAAAGGATCATATGAGAATACTATATGCTGGCAAATTCAATAACCTAGAAGAAATGAACCAGTTCCTAGAAATATATAACCTTCCTAGACTGAATCATGAAGAATTGGGAAACCTAAGTAGATCAATCAAGAGTGATAAAATTGAAACAATTATCACAAACCTCCCCCCAAAATAAAAGTCTAGGACCAGATGGCCTCACTAGTGAATTCTACTACACATTAAAAAAAACATTTGAGCCCTGGCTGGTGTGGCTCAATGGACTGAGTGCCGGTCTGCAAATTGGAAGGTCACAGGTTCAATTCCTACTCAGGGCACATGCCTAGGTTGTGAGCCAGGTCCCCAGTTGGGGGTGTGTGAGAGGCAGCTGATCTATCTCATACATGTTTCTCTCCCTCTCTTTCTCTTTCCCTTCCCCTCTCTCTAAAAAATAATTAATTAATTAATTTTAAAAAGTCTGATAACTATTCTTCTCAAACTCTTCCAAAAAATTAAAGAAGAGGCAATACACTTTCTAACACATTTCATGAGGCCAACATAACCCTGACATCAAATCCTGGCAAGGGTAACATTAAAAAAGAAATCTATAAATATCTTTGATGAATACAGATGCAAAAATACTAAACAAAATAGTAGCAAATCAAATATGACAATATATTAAAAAATAAGAATACAGCATGATCAAGTGGGGTTCACTCCAGGGGCACAAGCATGGTTCAACATACACAAATCGATCTATATAACACACTATAGGGACAAAACGAAGGATAAAAACCATATGATCTTAAGAATAAATGCAGAAAAGTCATCTGTTTATGATTAAAACACTCACTAAAAGGGCATAGAAGGAAGGTACTTCAATATATATGGACATATATGACAAACCCTCAGCCAATATCACACTCAATGATAAAAAACTCACAGCTTTTCCTCTAAAATCATGAAGAAGACAAGTATTCCCACTCTTGCCATTCTTATTAAACACGGTTCTGAAATCCCTAGCTAGAGCAATTAGGTAAGAGAAAGAAATTAAAGACATCCAAATTGGGAAGAAAAAAGTAAAAGTGTCAATTTTTCCAGATGACATGATTCTGTACATAGAAAACCCTAAAGGCTCCAAAAAACTGTTCGAAACAATAAACAAATACAGCAAAGCTGCAGGATACAAAATCAACTGCTTTCCTATATACTAATGATAAAACTTCAGAAAAAGTAATAAAGAAACAATTCCTTTTGCAATTGCAACCAAAAGAATAAACCACCTAGGAATAATCTTAACAAAGGATGTGAAGAACCTACATACTGAAAACTACAAAGCATTATTGAAGAGACTGAAAAGACACAATGAAATGGAAAGATATTCTATGTTCACTGATTGGAAGAATCAACATAGTTAAAATGGCTACATGAGCCAAAGCAATATACAGATTTAATGCAATCCCCATCAAAATACCAATGTCATTTTTTAAAGAAATAAAACAAAATATCAGATTTGTGTGGATCAACAAAAGCCCTGAATAGCCAAAGCAATCCTGAGAAAAAAGAACAAAGCTGGAGGTATCACACTACCTGACTTCAAATTATACTACAGAGCTATGATAATCAAAACTGGCCCTGGCTGCTGTGGCTCAGTGGATTGAGGGTCAGCCTGTGAACCAAAGGGTCGCTGGTTCAATTCCCAGTCAGGGAACATGCCTGGGTTATAGGCCAGGTCTCCAGCAGGGGGTATATGAGAGGCAACCACACATTGTTTCTCTCCTTTTCTCCCTCCCTTCTCCTCTCTAGAAATAAATAAAATCATTAAAAAAAAAAAAAACCAGCATGGTATTGGCAGAAAAACAGACACACAGACCAATGGAACAGAACTGAGAGCCCAGAAATAAATACAAATGTATATGGGCAAATAATTTTTGACAAAGGAACCTAAAACACACAATGGAGAAAACAAAGCTCTTCCATAAATGGTGCTGGGAAAATTGGAAAACCACATGCAAAAGAATGAAACTAGATTACAGTTTTTCCCCCTTGTACAAAAATCAATTCAAAATCGATGAAAGATCTAAATATAAGATCTGAAACAATAAATCACATAGAAGAAAACATAGGTACTAAACTCATGGACCTTGATTGTAGAGAACATTTTATAAATTTGACTCCAAAGGCAAGGGAAATAAAGGCAAAAATAAATGAATTGGACTATATCAAACTACAAAGCCTCTGCACAGCAAAAAAACCCAACAAGGCAAAAAGGCAACCAATCAAATGGGAGATGATATTTGCAAACAATAGCTCTGACAAGGGGTTAATATCCAAAACATACAAAGAACTCATACAACTCAACACCAAACAATCCAATTAAAAAAAATGGGCAGGGGACCTGAACAGAAATCTCTTGCAAGAAGACATACAAACAGCTGACCGATATCTGAAAAGATGTTGAACTTCACTAGCTACTAGGGAAATGCAAATCAAAACTACAATGAGACACCATCTCACACCTGTTAGAATGGCTATTATCAACAAGACAGGTAACAACAAGTGTTGGAGAGGTTGTGGAGAAAAAGGAACTCTCTTTTGCTGCTGGTGGGAATGTAAATGGGTACAACCGCTATAGAAAACAGTACTGTGGTTTCTAAAAAAAATAAGAAATGAGTTACCATGTGACTCAGCAATCCATCTTCTGGGAATCTACCCATAAAACTCGAAAACATTGTTTTGCAAAGATATATGCACCCCTATGCTCACTGCAGCGTTATTCATGGTGCCTAAGACATGGAGACACCCATATTGCTGTTTGACAGAAGACTGGAAAAGAAGTAATACATGTACATTATGGAATATTACTCAGCCATAAGAAAACATAAAATACTGCCATTTGAGACACGAATGGACCTTGAGAATATTATGCTAAGTGAAATAAGTCAGACAGAAAAAGCTATGTACTATATGATTTCACTCATGTGGGATACAAAACTGAAACTCACAGACACAGATGACAGTTGGTGGTCACCAGAGGAAGGGGTGTGGAGGAGTAGTGAAGGGTAAAGGGGGCCAAGTGTACGGTAACAGAAGATGATCTGACTTTGGGCGGTGGGCACATAATAATGCAATATACAGCTCACATATCATAGAAACCTATACTTGAAACCTATATGGCCCTATTATTCAATGTCACCTCAATAAATTTAATGAAAAACCAGTGAACGTGTTTTTTTCTGTCATGTACAACTGAGTCCCAAAGTATAGTCCTTCAAATGGTTTTCCATGACTTCAGGGAGGCCTCAAGTTGGCCCTTGTCTATATTAGAATCGAAGTAATTGTTATAAAACACAAATTTTACCATACCACTCTTCTACTTAAAATTTCACAAGACCCATGACTGTGGTGGGCAGAATTTTGGCCCCCATGATACTCATCCCCTGGTTCTGTTCTCAAGATCATATAATGGTATTTGGCACAGTGGACCTTAAAATAGGCAGATTGACTGGATAGGCCTAATCTGATCATATGAGCTGTTAAAATCAAAGAAGTTTCTCCAGTTGGCAGCAGAAGAGGAAGTCAGAGGGATTCCAAGATGAGAACCTGACATGCCATTGCTGGAAGGTGAAGTGGGGAACGTGGAAAGCATGAGACAAAACGGAATTCTGCCACCGTGCTGAAGGATCCTGCGAGGTGATTCTTGTCCGGACCCCTCAGTAAGGAGCACAGCCCTGCTGACCCCTCGATCTTGGTCTGTGAGACTAGAGAACCCAGTTGAGCCATACTATGCACCCAAATTTCTGACCCACAGAAGTTGTAACATTAAGTTGGTGGTGTTTTAAGCCACTAACTTTATGGTAATTTGTTATAGTAGCAATGGACAACTAATGGAAATGGAAAACTACACTAATACAAGGACTACAAACAGTCCGTCATGATCTGGTTCCTTCCATGACTTGTCAAACTTATGTGACATCAACAGTACCATTTTCTGCACCTACTTTTCCACTTGCTTAAATTAAAAAAAAATCAATGTTTATTTATTAATTTTCAGTGAAACAGCAGAATTTTGTATATTGATAGAAGTTTGGATATGGGCTATAACACATATTCACTTTTTATTCCATAAAATGAATAAGTACTAGAGTTATGATTCACTTTACACATTGAATATGTTCCCCTAGAATTATGTAAATAAAATTATGATTTCAAAGTAGTACATTTACTCCCAATTATGTTATTTTAAAATATCTTTAAACAGGGAAAAATCAATAAATATAAGAAATCATGATTTTACAATGTGCCCAGTAAATTTTAGAAAATAACTTCTTCCTATTCTTCCTCCTAGATATTTTACTCATTATTCAAAAGTCCATCCACACTGAACTACATCTACATACTCTGTATTATCTGAGCTTTTCTTAGCATTGGCCCTAAAGCTATAATCTTAACAGGTAAATGATTTCTGAAGACTAAATATTCTTCAAAACTAATGATCTCAATATTCTACCAATCAGCACTTCTATCTCATTATTTTAAAAATATTTAATATTTAAAGGTCTCACTTATAAAGTGGGCAAAAATGTTATAAGCCTACTTTGCAAGATAATATTGACAAGGATGTACTGCAACAATCAAATTCTAAAATGTAATATATACTGTACTGGTGTTCAGGAATTCGGAACACCATTCTGCCATGATGCTTTAACAGAAAATGAACAATCACAAGGGAAACAAAATTGTCTACACACAGCATAAGGCCAACAGGACACATGGGCAACTGAGGACAGCAAGAGAGCCAAATGCGAGATGCAGTCTTGTGAAGAACACAACCCACAAGCACACTGGCACTGTCTTTTCCCTTCCTATTAAACAGAAACACCCACTCACAGAAAAGCTTCCTTGACTTGAAGGGTCTGAATCGTGAGTGGTTAGCAATCACACTGCTGTACAGTGGGGTTGAAGGAGGAGGCATCAACAAACGGGGGAACGAAGAACGAAGTCATCCTTAGAGCAGCTGAGGTAGCCCCACTCCCAGGGCACATCAGTGAGCCTTCCCCCACCAGGGCCCTGGTCCAGGGCACACCTGCCTAATGTGACAGACGCAAGAGCAGACTTCAGTAGCATAAAGGTCAGGTTGGGAGAGAGATGCTCCTTTCTCCTTATTGCCCATTTTCACCCTTGATTCTTAAGATACCCAGAAGCACAACTGAGTCAAAGGTCTATGAGGCCAGAATAAGTGAAGACTTAGCATACTACCTGAAAAAGATTGCAGGTTCCTACTATAAATCTTAGTCTGAGGGTGACTTTGTGATAAAACCTAAACCCATATACCAAAATTAAAACTAAAAACTTAACCCATACCCTACATTGCATAAAAAAATTAACCCTAATCATAAGTTTAAATGTAAAATCTAAAACTCTAAAGTGCCTAGAAAACATTTTCAAAAACCTCTGTAATCTTATGTTGTTCAAAGATTTCAGAGTTATGACAACAAAAACACAATCCATACAAGGAAAATATCAAGAAGTTGAATATCATTAAAATTTAAATTTCTACCGCTTGAAAGAAACTGTTAAAAGAGTGACATGCCACGCCAGTCTGCAAGAAAATATTTACAGAACACCTATCTGTAACATATATAGAACTCCCAAAATTCAATAATAAGAAAACAAATAACCCATCACAAAAATGGGCAAAAGATTTTTTAAGTGTCTGCTTCACCAAAGAGGTATTTAAGAAGCAAATAAGCTCATGAGAAGGTGCTCAACCTCATTAGCCACTAAGGAAATTCAAGTTAAAACCACAAAGAGATACCACCACATACCTATTAGAATGGCTATAATTAAAGGAAACAAAAAAAAGGAAATACCAAGTGGTGATGAGGATGTGGAGCAAGAGGAACTCGCACATGTTGCTGGTGGGAAAGCAAAACGGCAGAGCCACTTTGGAAAACAGCTTGGCAAGTAAACACGCACGTCCCATACAGCTCCACCATTCCACTGCTAGGTATTTTATGCAAGGGAATTAAGAACTTATATTCACACAGAAACCTGTTGGTGGCTGTTTATCAAAGCTTTCTTAATAAATTGTTAAAAAAATAGAAACAACACAAATGTACTTCAGCTGATGAATGGCTAAATAAACTGGTACATCTAAATAAAAGAATACTACTGAGCAGTAAAAAGAATCTCACTCGTGATACACACAAGACAAGTGAATCTTAAACACATTATGCTAAGTAAAAGAAACCAGACTCAAAGGCATCTACATCTCTTTTCAGCAAAGGGCAAAATGACTAGACAGAAAACCAGCAAGTATAGAGATCTGAACAACAGCATCTAACTGACATATATAAAACACTCCACCCAACAATAGCAGAATATACCTTTTTTTAAAGTGCCCACAGAACAATCACCAAGATAGGCCATAAAATAAACTTTAAGAAATGTAAAAGAACTACTATTACATAGGGGATGTTCCTTAACCACATGGAAACAAAGTAAAAATTAATAACAGAAAAATAACAAGGAAATTCCTAAACATTTGAAAATTAAATTTCTAAGTAATTCATGGGTCAAACGAGAAGACAAACCAAAAAATACTTTTTAAAAAACATACAAATGAATGGAAACAAAAATACAACATACTAAAACATGTGAGAAGCCAGCAGTGCTGAGAGTGAAAGTTATAACACTATATATTTATTAGAAAAATTCTCAAATCGATAATCTACATTCCTACCTGAAAAAATAAAAAAATAAGCAAATCAAGCAAAAGGAAGGAAATAACAAAAACGGCAGCAATCAATGGTTTAAAGTAAAACAATACTGAAAACTATAGTACGTTGCTGAAAGAAATTAGGGATGCCATAAATAAATGGAAAGAGATTCCATATTGATGACTTGGAAGAGTTAATATTATTAACATGTCTAAACTACCCAAGGCAATCTACACATTCAGTGTAATCACAATCAAAATCCCAAAGCACTGTTTTGCAGAAATAGAAAAAAAAATCATCCTGAAATTTCCACATGGAATCTCAAAGAACCCTGGGTAGCCATGCAACTTTTAAAATGAAGAATAAAGTTGAGGGAACCAAGATGGCGGCGTAGGTAGACACACTGCGCCTCCTCGCACAACCAGAACTGACAGAGAATCGAACAGCAAGGGGGACCAACACCAAGGAAACAGAAAATAATCATTCATCCAGCCTGGTAGGAGGGGCGGAGACGGGCACCGGGGTAGAGAGGACTCGTGTGGCTGTGGCGGGACTGAGACTGGCGGAGTGTGGGACAAATGGCGCAGGCAGTCCGAGCACTAGCAGACCCTGCGATCCCACATTTGCACAGATAAACCCAGAGGGCCAGACTCAGAGTGGCGGGTAGCACCTTGCGGCACCACATTCGCCCACAGATAAACCGGACGAACGGCGGGAAGCGAAGCAGACCGCTGAGCAACCCAGGGCTCCAGCTCAGGGAAATAAAGCCTCAAACCTCTGATTGAAAGCGCCCCTGGGGGTTGGGGCGGCAGGAGAGACTCCCAGCCTTACAGGAGAGGTCGTTGGAGAGACCCACAGGGGCCTAGAGTGTGCACAGGCCCACTTACTCGGGAACCAGCACCAGAGGGGCCCAGTTTGATTGTGGGTAGCGGAGTGAAAGATTGAAATCCGGAGGAGAGTGAGGCAGGCGCCATTGCTCCCACTCGGCCCCTCCCCCACGTACAGCGTCACAGCGCAGCGACCACCATTACCCAGCTCCGGTGAACACCTAAGGCTCCGCCCCTTAAAGTAACAGACGCGCCAAGACAGACAAAAAAAAAAAATGGCCCAAACGACAGAACACTTCAAAGCTCCAGAAAAAATACAACTAAGCGACGAAGAGATAGCCAACCTATCGGATGCACAGTTCAAAGCACTGGTTATCAATATGCTCACAGACTTGGTTGAATCTGTTCGAAAAACAGAAGAAAAAATGAAGCCTATGCTAAGAGAAAAAAGGAAAATGTACAGGGAACCAATAGTGATGAGAAGGAAACTGGTACTCAAATCAATGGTATGGACCAGAAGGAAGAAACAAACATCCAGCCAGAAAAGAATGAAGAAACAAGAACTTGGAAAAATGAGGAGAGGCTTAGGAACCTCCAGGACACCTTGAAACGTTCCAACATCCGAATTATAGGGATGCCAGAAGGAGAAGAGGAAGAACAAAAAATTGAAAACTTATTTGAACAAATAATGGAGAACTTCCCTAATCTGGCAAAGGAAATAGACTTCCGGGAAGTCCAGGAAGCTCAGAGAGTCCCAAAGAAGCTGGACCCAAGGAGGAACACAACAAGGCACATCATAATTACATTACCCAAGATTAAACGCAAGGACCTACATCCAAGATTACTGTATCCAGCAAAGCTATCATTTAGAATGGAAGGGAAGATAAAGTGCTTCTCAGATAAGGTCAAGTTAAAGAAGCTCATCATCACCAAGCCCTTATTATATGAAATGTTAAAGGGAGTTACCTAAGAAAAAGAAGATCAAAAATAGGAACAGTAAAAATGACAGCAAACTCACAGTTATTAACGACCACACATAAAACAAAAACAAAAGCAAACTAGGCAAACAACTAGAACATGAGGGTTGTCAATAAGGGAGTGGGAGGGGGAGAGGGGGATAAAGGTACAGAGAATAAGTAGCATAGATGATAGGTGGAAAATAGACAGGGGGAGGGTAAAAATAGTGTAGGAAATGTAGAAGCCAAAGAACTTATAAGTATGACCCATGGACATGAACTATGGGGGGGGAAATGTGGGAGGGAGGGGGGTGGGCAGGATGGAGTGGAGTGGGGGGGGAAATGGGACAACTGTAATAGCATAATCAATAAATATATTTAAAAAAAAAAGAATAAAGTTAAAGACTCCCACATCCTTGGTTCAAAACATGTTACAAAGCTACAGTAATCAATATAGTGTGGTACTGGCATTAAGACAGAGATATATACAGAAATAAAATGGAGTAGCAAGGCCAGAAATAAAACCTCATGCACATGGTCACCAATAAATGTGCCAAGAACACTCAGTACGGAAAGAGCAATTTCTTCAACAAATGATGCTGAGAAAACTGGATATCCACATACAAAAAAATAAAGGTAGACCCTTACCTTATACCATATACAAAAAAAAGTTAACCTAAAAGTTCATGATCTTGAAGTTGGCAATAATTTATTGGATATTACACCAAAAGCACAGGCAACAAAAGCTCATACAGACTAATGGGACTACATCAAACTTAAAAACTTTTGTGCATCAAAGAATACAAAGAAAAGAGCAAAAAGGCAACATACCGGATGGGAGAAAATATTTTCAAATCATATATCTGAAAAGGGGTTCATACCCAGGATTTATGAGAAGTCCTACAACTCAACAACAAGAACAACAACAACAAACTGATTTAAAAATAAGCAAAGGACTTGAATAGCTATTTCTCCAAAGATACCGTGTAGCCAACAGGCATATAAGATGTTCAACAACTAATAAATCAACAAACAAGTGCTGGTGAGGATGTGGAGAAAAGGGAACCCTAGTGCATTGTTGGTGGGAATGCCAAATGGTGCAGCCACTGTGGAAGATAGTACGGAATATCCTCAAAAAACTAAAGATGGAACTGCCTTTTGACTCAGCAATTCCACTGGTGGGAATATATCCTATGAATCTTGAAACACCAATTCAAAAGATCTTATGCAGTCCTATGTTCACAGCAGCACAATTTACAATAGCCAAGTGCTGGAAACAACCTAAGTTCCCATCAGTAAATGAGTGGATCAAAAAGCTGTGGTACATTTACACAATGGAATTCTATGCAGCAGAAAGAAAGAAGGAGCTCCTACCCTTTGTGACAGCATGGATGGAACTGGAGAGCATTATGCCAAGTGAAATAAGCCAAGAGGTAAAAGACAAATGCCTATGAGCTCACCTATAAGTGGAACCTAATCAATAAAACAAACAATTGAGAAAAATATAACCAGAGACTTAGAAATAAAGAATGAACTGACAGTGACTAGAGGAAAGGGGGAGGGAGATAACAGGGGAAAGAAGGGGCAGGGGCAAGCAAAGGCACATGAATAGAGGACTCATGGGCACGGACAATGGTGGGGGGGGTATTGATTGTGGGAGTGGGGGGAATAGCACAGGGGAGAGCAATGGGGGAAAACAGCAGGACAACTGTAACTCAACAACAATATCAAAAAAAAGAAAGAAAAGAGGTTCAACATCATTAATTATCAAAGAAATACAAATCAAACCCACAATGAGACTCCACCTCAATACCCATAAAGATGGCTAATATAAAAAAAATTTAAAAATAGCAAGTCTTGGCTAGTGGAAAAATTGGAACCCTTCTGCACTGTTGGTATGACTGTAAAAGGATGCAGCCTCTATGGAAAACATATGATGCTTCTCTAAAAATTAAAAATATAATTACCATGTAACCTAGCAATCCCACTTCTAAGATTCAAAGGAACTGAAAAGCTGGATCTGGAAGACATATCTGCAAATCCATGTTCATAGCAACACTATTCATAATATATGTATTAGCCAAGAGGTGGAAGCAACCCAAAGGTCTATGGATGGATAAATAGATAAACAAAAGGTGATATATACACATAATGGAATATTATTCAGCCTTAAAAAGGAAGGCAATCTGTAGTATGCTACAATATGGATGAACC
The DNA here is from genome assembly GCF_022682495.2 of Desmodus rotundus. Taxonomy (NCBI): domain Eukaryota; kingdom Metazoa; phylum Chordata; class Mammalia; order Chiroptera; family Phyllostomidae; genus Desmodus; species Desmodus rotundus. The sequence goes on from NC_071393.1 coordinate 33,195,800, forward strand.
TTGAAGAAATTAAGTGAAATAAATCAGACACACAAAGAAGAGTGATGGCTGCCACGTGGTTTCAGGGGGTTGCAGGGAGTGGATGATTAAGATACAGTTTCAGTTTTGTCAGACCAAAAAGGTTCGGTATATTTGTTGCACAACAATTTAAATGTACTTAACACTTCCTAAACCACACACTTAAAAATGGTTAAGATGGTAAATTTTATGTTATGCATATTTTCTCACAATTTAAAAAATAATTAAGGTGGTATATTATATGTATATTTCACTATAATTTATTTTTTAAAAATTTAAAGGATAAAAAAAGGAATTAACACCAACTTTACACACTCTTGTCTGGAAAAAAGAAGAGAAGGGAACACTTACCAACTCATTTTATGAAGCCAGTATTATCCTGATACTAAAAAGCACATAAAATAGTTAAAAAAAAATACTACATACCAGTATCTCCCATGACCTTAAATACAAAAATCCGAAACAAAATATTAGCAACTAAATCCAACAAACTAAATCCAACAATGTATAAAAACAAATATACATCATGGCTGAGTGGAAATTATTCTAGGTGTGCAGGACTGGTTCAACACTTGAAAATCAATGAATAGCATCCCTGCTAACAAGCTAAAGAAGAAATAGCATATCATAGTAATTGACACAAAAAAGAATTTGAAAAAATCCACTGATGATAAAAAATTCCCAGTATGTTAGAAATAGAGGGGAACTATGTCAACTTGCTGAAGAGTATCTCCAAAAGAAAAAAAAAACCTATAGCTAAAATTATACCTAGTGGTAAAAGACTGAATGCTTTTCCCTATGATTAGGAGCAAAGCTAGGATGTCCAGTCTTACCACCCTCATGCAACATGGGGCTGGAAGCTTGAGCCACTGTAACAAGGCACGAAAACAAAATAAATTCAAATAGATTGGAAACACAGATATATAATTTTTTATGTTTGAAAATAACATGAAATACTTAGGTACAAATCTAAGAAAAGATGTATAAGACTTGTATGTTGAAAATTACAAAATGCTGACAGAAGAAATAAAAAACAGCCTAAATAAATAAAGAGACATACTGTGTTCATGCATTGGAAGATCCAATATAGTAAACAAATCAATCTTCCCCAAACTGATCTATATAGCTTTAATAAAATTCCTATTAAAATCCCAGCCAGATTTTTTGTAGACAGAGATAAGCTTAGTCTAAAATGTATATAGAAAAGTAAGGGCCCTAGAATAGCTAAAGTAATCTTGAAAAATAAAGTGAGAAGAATCATTGTACATGATATCAAAGCTAGTTATATAGTTACAGTAACCTAGACAGTGTGGTAGTGGTGGAGCAATAAACACATAAATCAGACTAACTGAACAGTATACCCAGAAATATGCCCACACAAATATGCTCTCCCAATTCTTAAAAAAAGTTGCAAAAGAAATGCGATAAGGGAAGACATCTTTTTTCAACAAATGGTGCTCGTACAGTTGGACAACTATAGGCCAAACAAACAAACCTCAACCTAAACCTCTCACTTTGCACAAAAATTAACTCAAAACAGTTTATAAACATAAATGTACAATGTAAAACTATAAAACTTTTAGGAAGAAAAAAAGAAAATCTTCAAGATCTTTGGCTAGGCAAAGAGTTCTTGGCACTAAAAGCACAATTAATGAAAGGAAAAACTGATAAATTGGACACTAATCAAAATTAAAAATGTGCTATCAAAGTTCATGGGAAAAAATGAGAAGACAAACTACGTACTAACATAAAATATCTGCAAATCACATATCCAGCAAAGGTCCAGTGTCTGGAACACATAAAGAGCTCTAAAACTCAACAGTGAAGAATCAAATAATCCATCCAAAAAAATTGGCAAAAACTATGAAAGAGATCACCGTATTTTTCCGACTATACCAGACCATAACACACACCTAGGTTTTAGAGGAGGAAAATAGGGGAAAAAAATTGAAGCAAAAAATGTGGTAAACTATTTAGTTCTTTAAAGCAGAAATCCTTTTCTGCTTTGACATCTTTCCACAATTACGGTAGATTCAGCAGGAGACTACGGTACGCTATCATATCTTTCTACAACAAAATACAGTAATGACTGAACTATCAGCACTGTGTCCTTCATAGTTATTGGGGCACTGTAGCTGAGAACATCAGTGGATGACGCACTGTTATGTGGGGATCTGCTGCTGACACTGTTATGGGGGGGATCTGCTGCTGACCCTGTTATGGGGGAGATGTGCTGTGGGAGGGCCACAGCTGTGCAACACTCTTGTATGGGGACAGCAGTTTTGCACAACCTGTGTGGCTCTGCAACTGTTGCCAAATTATAGCTCCCATCATCCCAACCTGTCCAGGCATGATGGGAGTTGTAGTTTTGCACGCATTGACAGGTGACCCTGCAGTGGAATTTGCCTATGTTAATGTTAATGGAGGGCACACCAGTCACGTGATGGAGGCACGTGTGGGAGCCGCAGGCTTTCTCTCCTAACGTGCCTGCACTGCCTATACCCTCCTCCCTAGCACTACAGTATGCCGCAGCGGGGACTCCGCTCCCGCCTCCCTTGCTTCGCACCACCGAAGCATCACCCCACTCCTGCCGCTGCTGGCTTCCTGCAGCAGAGACCCTGCTTCTGCCTCCTGTGACCCCACTCCACCACAGCCCCCTGCCCCAGCGAGCCTCAGGTAAGCTACATTTGGACTATAAGATGCACCTCCATTTCCTCCCAGATTTGGGGGGCTGCATCTTATAGTCCAAAAAATACGGTATTTCACTGAAGAGGCTTTACAAATGGCAAATAAGTACATGAAAAGATGTTCAACATCTTTAGCCATCAGGGAAATGAAAATTAAAATCATAAGGTATCATTATCCATCAACCAGAAGGGCTAAAATATAAAAATAGTGGCAATGCCAAATGCCGGCACAAATGCAGAAAACTCAACCATTCATACATTGTTGGTAGGAATGTAAAATGGTACAGCCATTCTAGAAAAAAGATTGGTAGTTTCTTACAAAACTAAGCATACAATTGCATACTACTCAGCAATTGCACTCCTGAGCATTTATCCCAGAGGAATGAAAATTTATGTTCCCACAAAAATCTGTACAAGAATATTCATTGATTATCTTATTTGTAACAATCAAATACTGGAATCAATCTAGATGCCCTCCAACAAGTGAACGGTTAAACAAACTACATACTCCATGGAATATTACTGAGCAGGAAAAGGCACAAATTAGTGATACATGCAACAATTTCGATGAATTGCCAGGGAATTATGCTAAGTAGATGGAAAAAATCCAAAAGGTTATATACTGTATAATTGCATTTATGGAACTCTTTCGACAGGGCAAGATTTTAGAAGTAAAGATAAGGTCAGTGGCTGTGGAGTGATAGGGATGGGGGACCAGCGGGGAGTTGAACGTGGTTCTCAAAGGGTAACCTGAGATGCCTGTGGTGCTGGAGCGGTTCAGCACCTCCACAACGGTGGTGGTACATAAACCTTCACAAGCAAGAAAATGCCCAGAACTAAGACAAACACAAACACACAAATGTGTACAAGAACCGTTACTAGAGTCTGCAAAACGTACTATCGGGGAAAATTGGGGAAAGGGTGGATGGGATCTGGCTGTGTTATTTCTTACAAATCTATGTGAATCCACAATTACCTCAATAAAAATTTCAATGAAAATAAAGGTACATTCCATGTGATTCCATTTATATGACTTTCTGAAAAAGTCAAAACTGTAGGGTCAGAAAACAGAGCAGTGGCTGCCAGAGTGTGGGAGTCAGCGGAAGGGTTGAGGAGTACAGGAGAGTTTTTTGGAGTGAAAGAACTGTTGTATATTCTGACTGTGCTGGTCGTTACATACTGTAGAGTTTGTCAAAACTCAGAAATGCACACTAAAAAGGGTAAAACTTGCTCTATGTCAATTATACCTCAATAAACCTTATTTTTAAAAATTACTTATTTTTATTTTTAGAGAGAGGACAGGGGAGGGAGAGAGAGAAACAACTATGTGAGAGAGAAACATTGATCGGCTGCCTCTTGCACTTGTCCTGCTCAGGGACTGAACCCACGACCCAGGCATATGCCCTGCATGGAAGTCAAACCAGTGACCTTTTCTTCCACAAAACAACACCCACACCAGAAAGGGTCGCGATAAACCTTACTTTAAACAAAGGACACTACTAAAAACTCTTCACTATGGAATAATATTGAAAATCTATTGTCATATGAGAAAGGAAAGGTGTCTGTTCGTGTATCAAATTTAAACACTGAATAGCAATGGAAACTATAACAGGAAACTGGTGTCAGTAGTTGCTTTGGGACCAAAAACCTAACTGGCTGCTAAGGATAAAAGTGACAAAACTTAGTTTTTGCTCTATATCCTTAAAAAATTTTTAATCGGGTTCCATGTGAAAGTATCAACTGATCCAAATGAGAATTAAATAGAATAAAATCATTTAAAAACTTTAATATCTACCCCCTAAATCATAAGAATATTATGAATGACTATAAAATTTTAAACTTAAAAGAACCAGTTAATTTAAAAGAAAAATTAAAAAATTACCACCTCAATTTATTTTATGAAGTTAATATAACCTTCATAACAAAAACAGGAAAAAAGTAAAAAAGAAAATTACAGACTAATTTTAAATATGAAAATAGACAGAAACACCCCAAAATATTATAAAATAAAATTCTGCAGTGGTGAAAAGAATATAATATTTTACAATTAAGTTGAATATAAATATAATTCAATATCTGAAAATGTATCATTAAAATTTAGATTAACAGAACAAAACAACATGATTATCTGAATACATAAAGAACATTTTATTAAAAATCAACATTCATTCCCTGGCTGGTGTGGCTCAGAGAATTGAGCACTGGCTTGCAAACCAAAGGGTTGCTTCCCAGTCAAGGCACATGCCTGGGCTGCGGGCCAGGTCCCTGGTTGGGGGTGCATAAAAGCAAACCATACATTGATGTTTGTCCCTCTCTTTCTCTCTCTTCCTCTCTCTCTAAAAATGAATAACATCTTAAAAAAGTAAAAGTATGCACAATAAAAGAAAACTTCAATAAACAGAGACACTATCTTAACTTGATGAAAGGCACTTATCAAAAACCTACAGCAAAAGCTACATTTCATATCAAAATATTTCACCGAGACTTTGAAAATAGTCCCTTCAAAGTGAGAAACAAGATAAAGAAGGCCTCTTCTACTGTTCATTTGTAATATTAAACTAAAGAAGTTCCTAACCAAGAAACAGGAAAAAGGATACAAATTATTTGCAGACATGACTATCTACATGGATCTGAAAGAAAAGTAAAGATTAACTATTCTATATATTAGCAAAAGTAATACATGATCAACATACAAAAATAAATAGCACGTTTATCACACCAACAATAACCAATTAGAAAGTAGTGAATGAAAAAATAATTGCATTTAAAATAAATACCAGATTAGAAGACACCTAGAAATAAATTTAACAAAAATGAGCAAGGCCTTTGTGAGAGAATTGGAAACATCGCTAATGGACAACAAAAAACTCTCTGAATTAAATGGAAAGATATTCTATGTTCATAGATAAGAAGACATAATCAATTCTCTTAAGTTAGCCAGTGAATTCAATGCAATCGGAATCCAAATTACAGTAGGACTTTTGTGGAACTTGATAAGCCAATCCTAAAATTCTTAGGAAAAATGGCCTATAATAATGAAGGTATTCTGAAAGCAAAAATTAAGTGGGGAAACTTACCCTAAATGGGAATTCACACTAGTAATTTAGCAATTTTGTAAGAGTACAGAAATTGACAAATATACCCATAGAACAGAACAGAGCCCTGAAACAGAAGCATGAATGCATATAAAAAACAAGATGTATGACCAAGGCAGCATTACAGAGCAGCCATGAATACCAATTATCAAGATGGGGTGGGGTCACAAAGCCTTAGAAATAGATTCCAGGTAGATCAAAGACATAATGTGAAAGTACTTCAAGAAAAAAACTCAGGAGATTATCTTAAGTCATCTCTGGAAAGGAAACGCTTTATTAAGATAAAATAAGAAAAAAACATAGAGGATTCATAGATTTGATATTAAATTTTTAAAACTCTTCAAAAAAGGATGAAAAGATCAGACTGCAAATCTATAGACTGAGAAGAAATCTCAATGCACATTGACAAAAAATTATAAAATCCTACTTTACATTTTAATGGATATATAAAATATAATAAGTAGACATACATCAAATCTTTTCGCCAGTGGTTACTTCTTGAAGTCAGGAATAGGCTGAGAATAGAGGCAAAAAGATACACCAATCTTATCTGTAAAATTGTTTCTTTTAATTAAAAAATAAACCTGAAGAGGAAAACATTAACAATTGTCAGTTCTGAATAGTGTGAACATGAAAGTTGGTTTTATTATTCTCAGTATTTTTCAGGGTTTTTTTTTTTTTAATTCTAAAAAGCAAACAAAACAAAAAAGATAAAATTGGTCCCCTGCCATTGGCAAAACAAAAGTTCAGACACTAAAGATAATACCCCTCAAGACCATGATTTGGGAAGATTGGTTCTTATTCTTTCTTTCCTTTGCAGGCACACTGAAATTCTCATGTATAATTCCAATCAAGATTAGGAAGGTAGCCTATCTTCTGCTGGGCTGGGAAAGTGGCAAGAAGTCAAAATAGAGCCCCAGGTAATTGGAATGACAAAGGCTGCAAGCAACAGGGGAAGCTAGCATTTCAGAGGCTCTCCAAGGTGCGTCCAGGAGAAAGCCCCCTTTGTCTCTCCGCAGGCCCAGGCTGAATGTGAGCAGTGCTGTGTCAGGGCCCTTGTCAGAGGATGATGGAGCCTGGCAGTATGGAGAACCCCAGGAGACTTGTGTCCTATGGAGGAATGTTTCTTCACAACAGCAGGTCCTCTGTCTGCAAGGAATATGAGGTAACGGATGAACACAGCACACTGGGATTTCTCCAGCATCCAAGACAAAATGAACCTTCACTGAGGCGGTGTCCAAATACAGGCTGCTGCCCTGCTCTCACAATTACACGAAGATACAATCAGCTCTATTTAGAACCACCACCAGTCTCAAGCAGGAAAAAAAACACTCCCATATTTTAAAAAGCATCCCGTTAATGACTGGCAAAGAGCATCTGAGGAATGCCTACTACGATCTGTGACATCCTAAATAAGAACTTCCCAGGGCACAGTTTAGGGATTCCTTGGGACAAACTGCAGGTAAAGCACCAAAAGAGAGGAAAAGCAAAGAAAACCCTTATTTAAGGAAATCTATTGCTGGCTTTGCCATTCTGTCTCTGGCAACATTTCCTCCTATCAAATAACTGTTCACACGAGCTATGTGTCTTATAGTTCCTCTTTATGAAAAACAAAATTTTAAAGACTGAAAAAAGTCACATCCCAAATCAGTGAACTTACTTCCCCCCACTATCCTCAAAAACAAAAACAAACCATTGAATCTCAAGAGACACATGTACTCTGATTTCCAAAAGAAATCTCTTTGCCTCTTTTTAAAACTAGGACTGGGTACTAGTTAAGTACTAAATAAGCAATTTAAATTCTAACTCTCAGTGGAAATTAAGAGAAACTGCAAACACAAAAGGAAAACCTGACACACACCGGAAACACGACAGACATCAGGTAAGGGCAAGGCAAAAATAGCGAACCCGTACACCTGAACACGCACCAGATTCATAAGCACAGAAATTGCTCCCTCTCTAAGTGACATTTTTATGCCCTATGAGAAATCAGGGCTATAAATATCAGAAAAAAGTAGAGCTTCACACAGTGTCCTCCAAGGACTACTTCCAGTACTGTGGTCAAGTCCAGTTCTAACGTGCACCTCTGTAGGGGTAGAGGACACCTCCAGCACACAGGGCCTCCTTCACTAGTCTCAGCTTCTCCTTCTAAATGGAAACCAAAATCTGCCTATGTCCCTTCCCCACTGAAACCTTTCAGTGATTTTCCACTACCCCCCCATCCTCCCCCCAGGCAAATCCTAGTCTCCTGGCATGTCATGCCAAGGTACTTTAAAGGAGTGCTCTGGCCCCTCCTTCCTCCCCAGAATTATCAGCCACACTTCCCACTACAACTTTTCACTAAGTCACACTGAACCACTATGGTTCACTACATAGAAAGACTTATTTCCTACTTCTGTGCCTTTACTTCTGAGGTACTCAACGGTGTCTGGAATATTTTCTCCTAACCTTCACCAGATCACTCATTTTCTAGAAAGCAGCACCTCTTGTGGCAGAGCCCAGCACCCCAGTTTTGTGCTCCCAGAGCCCAGTGGAAGTATTCCCCATATGGTCAGGCACTGCTCTAAGCACTGAGGTGCAGAACAGCGGTTCCTACTTTCACAGAGCACACAGCATGGTGGGCAGACAACCGCAGCAGACAAGAAGTGTAAGTTCAGTGTTGACAAATAAAATAAAAGTAGGTTAAGAGACAAACAGGATGATCATGGAAAGAATCTCTGATAAGGTTATCAGCAAAGGCAAAAGCCAAGCAGTTAGGGTGGTGCATTCCAAACGGGAAAAATGCAAAGGCCCAAGGTGAGAGTGTCTTGTATTTGAGTAATAGTAAGGAATTATAAACTTGGGTTCTTATAAACTGGTTGCCATGTGGAGAATAGGCTGTAGCAGACAAGGGCACATTCAGGGAGCCTAATTAGAAGGCTACTATAAAAATACAGACAGGGGGATGATGAAGGCTTGAACTAAAATAAATGGTAAGAAGTAGTCAGATTTTATATATGTGTTTGAAAGAACTGAAAGAAAAAAGAAATGGATTAGACATAAAATGGAGAAGGAAGTCAAAAATAATGCCAAGGTTTTTGCCCTGAGCAACTGGAAAGATGGAGAAATGGAGGAAAACTTGCAGAGCACCAAGTGGTGGAGGTGGAGGTGGAGCAGGGGAAGGTAAGGGAGGGTGTATCGAGAGTTTGGTTTTGGACACATTAGGTTTAAACATCCACCTAGGGGATCGGTACAGAAGAGAACAGTCCAAGGACCAAACATGGGCGTAATGGGATTGTTAGAGGTTTGGAGCCTGAGGAGGGTCCAGCACAGTCCATATTTCTCTAGCTTAGCCCAGGTGGCAAGCACTTTGAGAGTAGACACTACTTTTTTTGTCTTTTTATCTCTAGCTTCTGGCCCAGTGCCTCTTGGTTCATAATATGTATTTAGTAAATAAACTAAACTGTCCTTTAAACCCAGCTAGAATCTAGCGTTATTTCCTAGAAGTTCTCCTGGAAGAACATGAGAGCCCAAAAACTGAAATGTGACCAGCCCAGTAGGGACACTTTTCCAACTACTTGCATCACACACTGGAGATGCTCTGCACAGCACACCACTGCCAGACAAGCCATGAAGAGACAGACACAGACGAAGTCTTTAAAACTAAGTTTTTTGATTGGAAAAGCAAGCACTACATGGTTTATTAAAGACCAAGAATCAGGAAATGGAGATTTTTCATTTTCTACTGTTCCACAGAGCACATAAACACATGGGCTACCGCTCAGGGCTTTGGTATTCCAGCATCACCACACACAGCCATCTCGGAGAGCCTATATCTCCCTTCCACCTATCAGTACAAGGCAACGAGAAGGATATCGAGCACCTGTAAGAAATTACAAAATCTTAGTAAGTATGTCTCATTTTGGTCCTATAAACATTTTATTCTGTTCATCATAAAGAGTGAAACGATTCAGGTAACTAGAGCTTCTATTTTATTCTGAGAGAAACAGAGAACACGTAAATTTTGTATCATCTTTAAAGTCTTCTATAGTCAAAATAACTAATCACATGGAAACAGATGTGTGTGAATAATCCAAGTGATTCACAAAATAACTTTGCTCCCATAAAGAACACTGAACTGATTATAATGGCTTTTTTCCATGTCCTCAAAAGACATTTTGGCTAACTCTTCTTCCTCACACGTAAGCTAAGTAGAGGTATTTCACGAATAAGGACACAAAACAGGAAAATGAAAGGAGGAAGAAAAGTTCAGGGGACCTAACAACTAGGGGAAGTATGTTGCAGAAGTTGGAATTTGCAGGAAAATCAAGTTAAACCTAATTTTTTAAATACATGGTCAAAATGAAAAGGAATGCTTTTTCCAAACTAAATAGTACCTCCAACCTACTTGGAAACAGAAGGTCAAATGTCAATTCTGTATGAAACACAATCCAGAGACTCCAAATCTTCTCCTATCACTAATTATGCACTGTGCTATTTTAGGGAGAAAATATGCATATATTCAGAAGAGATACGTATATTACTAATACTGTTTATATATCACTATTTTTAATTTGCACTGCACGCATTTTAATATAAATTCTACTGCACTTGTTCACCATTCCCTTTTGCATCAGCATGAATGCTATTATAGTTTATTTTTAAGTGTGTAACAGTCCCTAACACATTGCAATAGCTCAAAAATACATGCTGAGTAAATAGATAATTCCACCCGGGGATTTATAAGAAAAGCTACCAGGGAACAGGTATGGTAGTGGATATATGTCAACTTTAGCTGTCCAGCATCTGAATGCCCTTCTGATTTGAGGAAAACTCAACAGAGATGAGAGGCAGGAAGCACTTCCCACTATAGAAGCTAAACAAGAGTAGATATTCTATTTCTCCATTCCCTGAAAGCTAGTACATAACAAGGTGACAAAAACCTGTCTGGTGTAGCTAGAGTTTTACATCTTGAGATGTAATGCAAAGCTGCAAGGCCTAACAGATGTTACTCTAGGCAGATAAATAAGAGTCAAGAATTCAAAGGCATGACTGTAATGCCTTTGGGCAATGAAGTCTAGGAGCTTGCTGATGAATGCCCAGTGGCTGGTGTAAGAAGCAGACTGTGTGCATAGTAAGACAAATCTTGGCTGTGCCTTGCTTCCCATTAGTTCTACCCACGTCTAATTCTTTAATCTTCTTGTCAACACTATGAGCTAAATGCCTACCCTACTTCAGTTGGCCAGAGTTTATTTCTGTTGAGTGCACGAAGAAATTGGTATCTCAGGTAATAAAAGGCAGTTTGGGATTGGTCTCTGGCCTATCAGGAGCAAATGAATAGCATATCGGTGCTCATGGAAGGGATTCTATGAGACTTTGACATGAAGAAGTGAAATAACTAATTATCATTTGCAGACACATGAAATGCTTTAGGTAATTGAGGGAGTGCTGCCAAGAATAAAACAATATAGGGGCACCGAGAATTCACGGCTATGACGTAGAACACCTGCTTGCTTGTCGAAGGGCACAAGTAAGCTTCAGTAAAGAGAATATTAAGGTCAATCTCCTATAAATTCGATTCAAGGCATACATGGAAACTCAGGTACTTTTAAGAAAAGGATCTTCCTCTCTTACAACAAGGAAGCTGAGGTAGCTCTAAAAGCACATGCACGATGTTTGATATTCCAGGTTGTTGAATTACAAGTCAGTAAATTCATAAATCTACATCCCTATTGGGACTATTCTATGACAATTGGAGCACTAATTACAGGGCAAAGAGGAGAGAGAAAGAGAGAGAGAGAGAGGGCAGGAGAGAATATGAATGAGAATAAACTAAAATATAAAAAAAAATTACCACTGAACTGGAGTCTCAGACTTCCAGCCAAGATGGAGGCATAGGTAGATACGCTTTTCCTCCTTGCACAATCAAAAGAAGGATACAAGTTTAAAAGCAAAAAATAACCAGAACTGCCAGAAAATCGAACTGTATGGAAGTCTGACAACCAAGGATTTAAAGAAGAAATATTCATCCAGACCACTATGAGGAGCAGAGACAGACAGCCAGGGTAGTGAGGACTTGGGAAAGGCAGCTGGAAGACCAGAAGAGGTGCTGGCTAGGGGAGTGGGCAGCCCCACATTTGTGTGTGGATAAACCAGGAGGAACAAATGGGGAGTGAGACAGACCACACAACCCAGGGTTCCAGCAAGGGGAAATAAAGCCTCAAAACCTCTGACTGAAAACACCTGTGGGGGTTGAGGCAGCAGGAGAAACTCCCAGCCTCACAGGAGAGTTTACTGGAGAGACCCCCAGGGTCCTAGAATGTGCACAAACCCACCCACCTGGGAATCAGCACCAAAAGGGCCCAATTTGCTTGTGGGTAGCAGGAGAAGTGACTGAAAGCCAGCCAAGAGCCAAGCAAGCAGCATTGTTCCCCCTGGGACCCTGCCCCCACATACAGTACCACAATGCAGCACATGGGTTACACCACCCTGGAGAATACCTAAGGCTCCTTGTAGCAGGCATGCCCAGACAAAAAATATATGGCCCATATGAAAGAACAGATCAAAGCTCCAGAAAAAATACAACAAAGTGATGAAGAGATAGCCAACATATCAGATGCACAGTTCAAAACACTGGTAATCAGGATGCTCACAGAAATGGTTGAATATAGTCACAAAATAGAAGAAAAAGTGAAGGCTATGAAAAGTGAAATAAAGGAAAATGTACAGGGAACCAACAGCGAAGGGAAGGAAACCAGGACTCAAATCAACAGTTTGGAGCAGAAGGAAGAAATAAACCAGAACAGAATGAAGAAACAAGAATGGAAAAAAATGAGGAGAGGCTTAGAAACCTCCAGGACTTTAAACGTTCCAACATCAGAATCATAGGAATGCCAGAAGGAGAACAGGAAGAGCAAGAAATTGAAAACTTATTTGAAAAAATAATGGAGAACTTCCCTAATCTGGCAAAGGAAATAGACTTCCAGGAAGTCCAGGAAGCTCAGAGAGTCCCAAAGAAGTTGGACTCAAGGAAGCACACACCAAGGCACATCATAATTAAGTTACCCAAGATTAAAGATAAGGAGAGAATCTTAAAAACAGCAAGAGAAAAGGAGAGAGTTACCTACAAAGGAGTTCCCGTAAGATTATCAGCTGATTTCTCAAAAGAAACCTTACAGGCAAGAAGGGGCTGGAAAGTATTTGAAGTCATGAAAGGCAAGAACCTATTACCAAGATTACTCTATCCAACAAAGCTATCATTTAGAATGGAAGGGCAGATAAAGTGCCCCCCGGATTAGGTCAAGTTAAAGGAATTCATCATTATCAAGCCCTTAGTATATGAAATGTTAAAGGGATTTCTCTAAGATGAAGAAGATGGTCAAAAATATGAACAGTAAAATGACAACAAAGTCACAACTATCAACAACTGAACCTAAACCGCCCCCCCAAAAAACAACAATGAACTAAGCAAACAACTGGAACAGGAACAGATTCACAGAAATAGAGATCTCCCCTGTGTAGAGGGGGAGAGGGGGAAATGGAGCAAAAGGTACAGGGAATAAAGGGAAAAATTATAGTTCTAAATTTTTGTCTATTTGGCTGATTAGAATTTGGACTCATGGTGGTCTATGCTAAAAAAAGTCGAGATGTCACAAATTCTTTGGGATAATGTAAAAGGAGGAATTCAAAAATTTCAGTACATAGGAATAATGACAATTACTGTAACCCTTGCTAACCCTTCACCCATTCTCCACCTATGACCACTAAGAGGACCCAGATGACACCTTATTCTCCAAGGCCTCAAAAAATACTTTAGTGATTAAAGCACCTATATCTTTGAAAAACGTATTATAGGCCAGAGATGCTGCTATGATACACTGATACCAGGCTGCTCATTTCAATCTCAAGAAGGAAGAGAGACACCAAAATGTGGTATATAACCACTAGTGAGTGACAAAGTAGGGACAGTTACATAAACAGGAAGCAAGGCCTCAGTGGGAATTTTATATATACATGTATATGGACTTGTTTTCTATCCTTTCAGCTACCTTATATCTTTTGATTGGAGCATTTAATCCATTTGCCTTAATTACCTGAAAGTGATTATTGATATGCACTCATGCATTGCCATTGTATTCTTTATAATTATGTTGCTTTAAAATAAATCCTTTTTTCTTCTTAAAGAAGTCCCTTTAACATTTCCTGTATTACTGTTTGGGTGCTAATGAACTGCTTTAGCTTTTTTTTGTCTGGGAATCTCTTTATTTCTCCTCCAATTTTAAATGAAAGCCTTGCTCTTTAGAGTAATCTTGGTTGTAGTTCCTTGCTTTTCATCACTTTGAATATTTCATGCCATTCCCTTCTGGCCTGAAATGTTTCTGTTGAGAAACCAGCTGACACTCTTACAGGGACTCCCTTGTACATAACTGTCATACTCTTGCTACTTTTAATATCCTCTCTTTGGCTTTATCCTTTGCCATTTTAATTATGATGTGTCTTCTTATGGGCCTCTTTTGAGTTCATCTTTACTGGGACTTTCTGTGCTTCCTGGACTTGAGTATCTTTTTCCTTTACCAGGTTAGAGAAGTTTTTAGTCATTATTTCTTCAAATTAGTTCTCAGTCCCATGCTCTCTCTCTTTTCCTTCTGGTGACACTATGATGTGGATGTTGCTAACACTTCATGTTGTCCCAGAGGTCCTTCCTCATTATTTTTTTTTTTCTTTTTGCTTCTTTGATTGGGTGTTTTCTGCTACCTTGTCTTCCACATCGCTGATTCAGTCCTCTGCTTCATCTAATCTGTTGCTGATGCCTTCTAGTGTATACTTCATTTCAGACACTGTATTCTTCATTTCTTACTGGTTCTTTTTTATGGTTTCTATGTCCTTTTACATGTTTATGATCTCTTTAATTTCTCACTCAGTTCATCCATTCTTCCCCTAGTTCCTTGAACATCGTTATAATCACTGTTTTGAAATGGAAGCAAGCAATCTACCAGATACAGCTTGCTTCCATTTCATTTAGTTCTTTCCTGAGGATTTCTTCTGTTCTTTCATTTGGGACATGTTTTTCATTTCCCCATTTTGGCTGCCTCTTTGTGTTTCTTTCTGTGTATTACCTCCCAGTCATGGAAGGGTGGCCTTAGGTAACTGGTGTCCTGTGCAGCTCAATGGTGCAGTCTTCCTGATTACTTGAGTTAGGTGCTCCAGGAATGTAGCTTGGGTAGGATACATAAGCCCTCCTTTTGTAGTTGAGTCTTGATTGCTGTTGGCCCATCCTGTCCATGGGTAGGGCTGACTGTCAGTTTGGCTGTGAGGATTGACCTCAACCACAGTCTATAAGCTTCTATGCGAGAGCTGATCCCATTAAGTAGAATTCACCCAGCAGGGTGTGGTGCCTGCTAAAATCTCCCTTTTGGTATTTAGCTTGAGAAGCTATTGGCTTGTGCTCTGACATCTCAAGGTAGCCACTCTGCATGTTAGTTCTCAGATCTCTTGGAAGGCACTTTGCTGCAGGTCAATGTCAGACACTGCCTGTGATTGGTCCTGGACTACCTGTTTGGAGCTACAAAACAATCCACACTTTGTGGCTGCCTCTCCTGGGCCTGTGTGCACATGGGAGCAGCCAAGCTCCATACCAATTTGGGTTCCACCAGTACCAAGGTTGGGAGCAGGTCAGCAAAAGGCCCAAGGTACCTGGAAATAGGCCTCCACCTGTGGGCCACCTATTAGGCTTAGTCACTGAAGGAGCCACAGGCAGTATGCAAGTTTTGTGAGGCAAGTGTCAGTGAATCACCAGGTAAGAGTATGTTCACCAGTTTGATACAGATTCAGTCTTGGTAATACTGCTGCCTCTGAGGGCACACTCAGCAGAAGTCTCAGGGTATGTTAAGGCCAGTTGCCACCAGCCTAAAGCCTGTGAACCTTTGTGGTCTCAGGGAGTTTTCAGGGTAAAGCCAGGGGAGTTCATCAAACTAAAACAGACCAAGATTTGGCTCTGTGGAGTAAGTGCTCTACTCAGGAATGGTAGTGCCAGTTGGGGTGTGTGGTGGGCGAGCAGTGGGTAGGTGGGGAAATGAGCGTCCTCAAGAGCCTTCCAAGAAAGTCCGCACCACAGGCCGAGGCTGGCTGCAGCCAGCAAACTCCTCTACAGGGCACAAGCTTGACAGGGCACGGCCTCAGGTGGTTGGGAGAGGGGACTACTGTATCTCCCAGACTGATCATATGGAGGGGAGAGTGCTTGACCCAAGAAAGATGGCATCTGTGGGCTGGGACTCAGCATTGGGATCATGGCAGCTGTCTCATTAGTTCTCTCCTCGAAGCCACACAACCCAATCTCTCCCTCTATGACTCCAGTCTGCTCTGAGCTGTCTTCCACCTGCTGGAGCCCAGGGTGAGTGGCCATGAATGAGATTTTTTTGTCCTGGCCCTTTTAGAGGATGAATGGGTTTCTAGAAGACTCCCATCTTACCCTGGCAGATAAAATCCCCACTGGTTTTCACAGCCAGATATTATGTGGACTCCTCTCCCCAGGACTAGTTCTCTTGGCTAGAAAACATGGTATGGGGTTGAGACCTGCCACTCCTCAGGGGGTCCTTTGCAGATGAGATAACCCTCCCAATGCTCAACCACAGCACATGGGTGCTCTGCCCTTCCCTACCAGTCTCGATGTAGCTTCTTCTGTGAATCCTTGGTTATGAGACTTCTGTTCAGCTAGTCAGTGGTTATTCAATCTGACTGTTCTGCTTCAGTTACAATTCTAGTTTGGTCCTGGGAGGAGGTAAGTATACCTTCCACCTACTCTGACACCATATTGGATCTCCAAAGTGGTAATTAAAATCCTTGAATGCACGCATCTTTTATAGTAATTAATCAATCAGAGTGCTTAGGATTAGAATAAATGGGTAATCTAATTTCAGGGACAGTGAAATGATTTGTACAAGGAATACATGAGAGCAGGTAAGAATAATTTTTTAAAATGTAACTGCGGGGAAAAGATGTGTGTACAGATGTTGAGTAGTCAGAGTGGCAGACTATAGTAGATATTCTTTCTGCTGAATTTTTTCTATTTGGGGAAAAGTCCCTAATCTACCTCACTGCAGAAGCCAAAGTGAAGCAGATAATCTCTCTCCTTATCTCTTGGGAAACACATGCCTTAAATATAGCCAACCAATTGGTTAGAGGCATATTTATGACCCTTACAGAATGAAGTAAAGATCAATGGGAGATTATTTTCAAGACACAGGGGGAATCAAAATCCATACTTGCAGAATACAGCTGCAAGTATCCAGTAGTAAAGCACAGCACTGTAGTGTCTAGATGTGACAGTGTCAGCAGAAGTATATAAAACCTATCATGAGTTGAAACCTTGGCTATCCTTGCCTCCCTAAGTTCCTGTCTAAGCCTAGTCCTTCAGCCTGCCCAACAATCCTTTCAGTTTCTCAGCTTCCTTCCAACAAATTCTTCCCCTAGTTGAAGATGATTTCTATGGCCTTTTTTCAAGAATACCAACTAGTACAGAGACATAAATGCCACTTGGGATACGTGTGCCATCAGAGACAGAGACCAATTCACTGCCTGTGCATTCACATACACAAATGCACACACACACTTCTCACTGCAGACTGGAAGTTAAGCGAACTATAATGGAAGGCTCTGGCTCAAAGCTAGAATATTTACTTCTCTCACTAATATGTTAGCTTAAATCAAACAAAGCTATAGATATTAGACCACTTTTTACCTAAAAAAGTTTCATGCAATTTAACCTAATATTTCTGGGTTGTATTAAAAGGCATGGTAATATCTATTTCTCTCTACCTGGCTGTTCTTAGCTAATTTTAAAAGGTTACCTTCTAAATCCTTACTTAATTTCTCTAATATTTTTTAAATGCTTAGGCTTTAAAATTCTGTTGGGCACTAATAATACCACAAAATCTTTTTATACAACATGGGTTGAACCTTACGGAACGCTAACCCCCATAAAGCCTATAAATAATAGAGAACGCTGGGGAAAAATGATTATGATAAGTAAGAATGAATTAGAATCACAGAAATTTGTTACCAGGAGGACCAAGTGATTTGACACATTCAGTCCTAATCTGTATCCTGTTAGTCTGAAACTCCTGTTAAATGGGATTTCATATTATACTTAAAGTCATTTTGGCAAGTATGTAAGTATGTGGGTGACTGAGTATAGTTACCAATACTAGAAACCGGTTTGGGGAATTTTTCTCTTTTATATTTACCTTTATCACACCTGTCACATTTCCTTTTATATTTACACAGTATTAAAGGTAGTTCCTCCCCAAACTATCTATCTACATATATATACTCTTCATATACTTAAAGATAATTGCTAATTTAGCCCTTAGTGTTTCTCTTCATACTCAATCAAATGAAAATCCTTTAATATCTCCTGGAGTCTGTTTTCCAGTCCTTTCTGCATATTCTCTAAACCTAGTACACATTTGCCAAATCTTCCAAATTGCAGAACTTAGTATATCCTAAATGCAGATGCAATGTGAAAAAAAGAGACCAATTTGAGGCACAGGGAAGTCATCCCGCCGGAAAAAAGGATTAAAAGGGATCGATGATATGAAGTATGGAGTGGGAACTACTAGAAGCAGTCAAATACTTACCCAGTGCAAGGCAGAAGAAATGCACTGTGGAAAATGAGATAAAATTGGTTTGCTTTTGTGTATCTTTATTTCTTAACCTATCTCCGGTATCCTCTAAAAGGGTCCAATAATAAATTATTAGATTTTGCTCTACAAAAATAGCTTTTAAATTGCCTCAATACTCATTAAAGTGTTGTGAAACTAATGAGGAGTTTTTACCTGAACGGCACTTCTTCCTGTGGAACATCCACATAGTAACGAATAAAAAATCTCTCAGAATCTTCGCGCTCACTGTCGGTAACAACACTCCCATTAAGTTTGGAAACTGATGGCAATCTGGAAGTAAAAACCAAAATAAGCACATTTTAAGAGACTAGAAATATTTAGGTTTGGAAATAAAATTACAGGTTTGAAGCTCAGTCTTATTCTCTTGACAGGACACATCTGACGCAGCTCTACTTGTACGTAACTACTGACGAACTAAAGTGGTATGAAACAAAAGGACTGAAAATATTTAAAGTTTCCCTTTCACATGAGACACTGAACTTTCATCATCATAACTCATTTTTCAATGTCCAACTTAAATATAATGAAAGCCACCATGTAATTCAAATTCTCTAGCAGCTATATTTTAAAAAGTAAAAATAAAATAGATATAATTAACTTCAATAATATATTTTATTTAACCTAATAGATGCAGGATATAATCATTTCAACCTGTAATCAACACTAAAAGATAGCTAGTGAGGTACTTTACATTCTCTTTTTCATATGAAGTGTTTGAAATGCAATGCACAGTTTACACACAGAGCACACTCCCATTCAGACCAGACACATTTCAAGGACTGCGCACGGCTCACGGAGCCACACAGCACAGCGCATGTCTATACGGTAGTCAGTACAACTGGCTCATATGCTTCAGTAATTAATTCGTTATGTTTACAAAAGAACTATGTAAAAAATAAAACACAAGACCTACTGCAAGACTTCTTCTTAGAAGAAAACTATGCTGAAACTTATTTCCGAGTGAGAGATTACTGTGTACGCCCACCCCTGGAAAGCAGTGAAGATCTGCGAGCTGGCAGTTGGTCCCAACGACCAATACCCTCTTTAAATGACCACTCTCCTACAGGGAGCTTTAAAGCCTGTTGTTCTCCTTTGACAACTACTGTCTATAGTACACAAAGAGAATAGATCAAAGTTCCTGGCCCTTTACATTTCAGCTGAGTATCACTGCTACCAAAGGCACATACAAAAATAAACTCTCCTGGGCCATTGCAGTGTCTGTGGGAGTCCGAGACAGGAAAGACATGGGAGTCAAAGGAAGGAGATTACAATATAGTAGTCGTATCTACGTGGCTCTACATAGTAAGAAATACAAATGCTGCTCTCTTAAGATTTACCTTACTGAAACAGCCCTATTTTTAGGTATTTACACTTTAAATGACCACTATGTTAACGAAAATAAGGACAACTGATTTCCTATTGTACCTAGTTTTACCTCATGACCTAAAACAGAACTTCAAATATTATATGTATGAAAAAGTATAAAATAAAATAGATTTTAAGGGAATTTTGCAGTGGCCTTGGCAGGCCAATTACATTTCACATTTTTCTCATCACACCACATTCCTTCCCTTCCAGTGTTTGAGATATAAAAGCAGCTCCTTCAAGCAGCGTATGCACGAGTCGGGCCAATTTACAATGCACGCCCTCCTAAACCGTGTACCATTCGTTTACTGACATAACCAGGCCCCCAAGGGGGAGGGAAGTGCAATCATAAGGACAACAGACCTGGCTATCACCAATTTCCTTCGCTCCTCGGTGGTATATGGCTGCAGAAGAGGAATTCCTAACAATCTCACTTCTTCAAGTTTGGGGAATGAATTTAGTTTGTCAATGTCTTCCCAGGACTGCAAACCTAATTTGAGAAATATGTTGTTTAAATAAATCCAAAAAAGGACACAAGTAAGAAGACAAACATAGCAGAAAATTACTTCAATTAATTATATGTAAAATGTTAAAATAATCGTAAACTAGTTAGAGACCTGAATTGTTTTTATACAAGGAAAGAATAGAATACATTTAAGCAGCTTCAACTCTTTTCTCATAGTCTCTTCCATCCCTGAGATCCCAGGGGTGAAGAAGAGAGACCTTTACTCTCCAACAACCTCTTACCTACTAATTCTCCACCCAAGTGGCTTGTAAAGGGAATATAACTAGTGCTTTCAATAAGCAGGATGTATGTCATGATCACAGAAAATAAGCGATGCGATCAACCCTTTCATCAAATTATAGACTCACAGAACGTAACTACTGATCAGAGTTGATACTGTCAGACTCAAAGTTCTACCAAACAAATTCTAACAAGGAGCAAGGTCAACAGAACCAGGAACTAAATATTATCTCTTTCATACTGTCCTCATTTGGGGGACAGGGAAAACAGATTCAAGAAATTTAAAACAAAAAACCTGAACCTTTAAGTAAAAAGAACATGCAACAAATTAAGTTCATTTAGTCCCAGAACAAAACTATTCCTATGACTGTGAGCAAATGTATCATCCAAGTCAATAGTTGACACTGATAGGAACAATATTCCTGTAATAATGATGCCGGTCAGTTTTACAACACGTTAAATCCGTGTTACAGGGTGCAGTCCCTTCCCAGTTCTGGCAGCCTTCCGCAACGGTAAAGGCGGAGGAGCAATTTATGGGGACTCTGGTGCGTAACTATCCCAAGTCACAACCGTCCTCTCCCCTCCCGAATGGCATTCCCATCTAGAAGGAAGAACAGAACTAGCTCAAGGGGTGTCGAGTTATGCAACAAACAGTTTCCTTATGCAAAATACTAGTTTTTAAAATTTAGCTCCCACCCTTATAGCTTCTATGGCAAATTCAACTATTTTTTTCAGTTGTGGGTTTTTATTTTTAGTTATGTAGTTATTTTAAAAAGTAGGCTGAAAGACAATGTCAAGAGAATGAGGGAAAAAAAACACACAGTGGGAGAATGAATGTGCTAAAGACACATCTGATAAAAGATTGTTACCCAAAATATACAAAGAACTCTTAAAACTCCACAATAAGAAAATGAACAACCTAATTAAACAATGGGCAAAAAAGACCTGGACACCTCACTAAAGGGGATACATAGACGGCAAGTAAGTATATAAAAAGATATTCAACATCATATGTCATTAGGGAATTAAAAATTAAATCAACAATGAGATACCACTACACACCTATTAAAATTGCCAAAATCCAAAACAATGACAACACCAAATGCTGATAAGGATGTGAAGCAACAGGAGTTCTCGTTCATTGCTGGTGGGAATGCAAAATGTTACAGCTACTTTGGAAGACAGTTTGGCAATTTCTTACAAAACTAAACATACCCTTACCACACTGCGTAGCAATTACCTTCCTTGGTATTTCCCCAGATGAACTGAAACTTTATGTCTACACAAAAACCTGCACATGGAGGTTTACAGCAGCTTTATTAAAATTGCCAAAACACGGAAACAACCAAGACTCCTGCAGTTTGTGAGTGGATAGACTGCGGTCCATCACGACAATGAGCTAGCATGGGCTGAGCCTTAGAGAATGTAAGTGCTATAAGGAAATAAGCTATGAAGCCATGGGAAGACATAAAAGAAACTTAAATGCATATTATTAAGTGAAAGAAACTAATCTGAAAAGGCTACGTACCGTGTGATTCCAACTACATATCTGGAAAAGGCAAAACTATGGAGATAGTAAAAAGATCGTGGTTGTCAGGGATTGGGGAGGAGGGGAGAATATGCAGGTGGGGCACAGAGGATTGTCAGAGGTGTGAAACTGTCACGTGTTAGGCTATACTGGTAGATATGTGTCATTATAAATTTTCCAAACCCATAAAATGTACACCAAGAGTGAACCTTAATGTAACCTGTGGACTTTGGGTGATGCTGGTGTGTCAGTGTAGGCTCAACTGTAGCAAATGTATTGCTTTGGTGCTGGGATATGGATACTGGGGGAGGCTGTACATGTGTGAAGGCAGGGAGGATGCAGGAACTTTCTGCTCAATTTTGCTATGAATCTAAAACTTCTCTAAAAAATAAACTTTATTAATTATTTTAAAAAGGCTAAAACTATTCACTCCCATGATACACAGAGTTAGGTGGCAACAAAGTGGCAATCAATTATATGTAAATACGACAAAAGAGAAAAGAGCATTTGAAAGGCATAGCAGGTTGGGATTCCCTAACCTAAATCCAGACAAAATGGTCCAGTTTGTAATTCCTTATATTCTTTTTTTACTCTGCCTTTAACTATACATTAATTTCACTCCTTTCACATATAACTTTATGTATATGAAATACATAAATTCACCCCTTTAATATATAACATGTAAATAGCTAATGTAATGCTATGCCACTTGATTTATGAAAATGTCAAATTCAGACGACCAACAGGCATCTGCATGTTGCTTTTGAAAATGCATCCCATAAGAAGTCAGAACTGATAAAGAAATATACTTTCACTGTACTCATGCACAGCGCTTATAAATTTGCATGTAGAATGAGAACAAGCCCACACCTCACCTGACTTGTGGAGGCTGATGGATCGCAGATTAGGAAACAACCTGGCCAAAGAATCATCAGGCTCCTCAATAGCATTCAAATGATTGTTGGCCAGTACGAGGGTATCTAGCGAAGGAAACATAACTCCTAACTTTCGTATTTCAGTCCAGTCTTGGAGGTTATTGTCTGTTATATGTAGGAGCTTCAGAGAATGACAGCAAACAGAAGGACACGACACTGTTTCATAGTCATTAAGGCACAGGAAGAGCTCCTCCAAACTGCAGAGGAAAAAAAGGAAATATGTCATTGTTCAAAGCAGTTAATTTTCTACTTTGTATCTATTTTCATTTCAAGAAATAAATAAGTGCCTACTATGTGTGAGACTCTCCTGGGTGTTGTAGAGAAAATATAAAGATGTCTTCTTAAAGCTTAAAATATAGCTGGGAATACAGCGGAGAAAAATATAACTCAGTACTAAATTACTTTCATGCTTTATTAAGCAGTACTAACTACAAGTACGACAGTGTTTCATATAGGAATGGAATTGCAATTGTAGTTAGAATAATCAGGAAAGGATGCATAACCTCAAAGGAGGGGCATAAGTTGAGAGAAGATGGAAGAAAATTCCAGAAACAATACGAACAAATTCTAAGAATAACACAATTTTTTTTTTAACTACCACTTATTGAATTCCTACCATGTGTCAGACACTGCATCAGGTGCTTTATAGCCTGTACTTCTATTTCTGTAAGGTAGATACAATTTTGCCCGTTTTATAAATAAGGAAATAGAGCTCAAAGAGGTTAATTAGCTTATCAAGGTCATATGATTAGAAGGTAGGACTGGGATCTCAAATCTCATCCTGTGCGCTCTAGATGGTGCAGGCTGAGCTAGATGGTGCAGGCTGCGCTAGATGGTGCAGGCTGCGCTAGATGGTGCAGGCTGCGAGGAGACCTATCTCTTTAGAGTGACAGTGAGACACTGAGATGGATTAAGTGGGGTGAGACCCAATTCTGTAAGGCTTTGATAATGTTCATATTTATACAGTAAAAGAAACTACAGCTTCATATATTTCTTTAAACTACTTCCTTTGAACATTTATGCATATTCAAAGATAGATACAAACAAACAAGACACTTCTAAACTGACAAAAGTGTAATTTCTTGCTTAAGTTATTGAAAAGAATACCAGGTTCATTTCCAATGAGGCCAGCTGTATACTTAATCATCTTGGTGTTAATATATTTTAGAGACACTGTGATTTTTTTTTTCCTCCTGAAGAAAAGGGTTGAGGCAAAATTCTGAAATCAGGTAATCAGAAGATTAAAAGGGAGAAAGGCCTGGTTGATCTAGAATGATACGTGCTTCTCAGGGATATTTTCTAGCCAAAGAATGACATATCCTATGTCATGGTGTTACTCAGCACTGAACAAGCATTCCAATAAAAACGCTACTAAATTACACTCACGCCCTCATTGTAATCACTTCATTTCTATAACCATTCTCCATCATATCTGCAGCTCTAGTATTTCTGTGGGGGAGATCAGCAGTAACTCTATGTGCTGACACAGATGAGCACAAGCCCCTCCACCACGCTCTCTGGGCTTACTCTGGTAACTCCTGCAGTATCGTGTGGACTGTCTCCCAAGAAGCTTTGCTGTTATTGAGGACAAGTTTGCGAACCCCAGAGAAGGACCCAGCACACGTTCTTTCTAAAACCGACAAATTCAGAGGGTTGGAACTCAGGTTTAGAAACTCCAACTGGGGAACATTTGACACAATTTTACTGACCTAGGAAGAAAAAAGAGAAGCATATCAGGCAGTAATCAGAGGCTGTAAATAGTAATCATGCTCACAAAAGCCCAAGTGAGGCTGTCTCCAGGCAAAGGGCCGCTCACATTAGGGACTTATATTTAGTGACAGCACCCACAGAGGGCCGTAAACAATTTTAACAAGTCTTGGCACATAAGTTAATCTCTCTCTATGAAATAGTGTCATAACTGGAAAGTAACGGTACCAACAAGAAGATTTCCCTTGTTGCCTTTGGCAAGGTTTTTGATTCTGTTCTATGTGATATTTTCTTTGACAAATGAAGAGAGTTTAGATGACATTTTAGGCTACAAATTTCTAAGGACCTGAGACTGGGTCATGTAATTCTCTTTGAATAGCTCCCTCCTTCCATCCTTATTACAACATTAAGGCTAATTAAAACTTTACTGAAGACCACAGAGTAACAACTCAGGTGTTCAAAATTCACTACATAGCCACAATCACTTAGAAAACAGTTTCAGCTTGGCTCAAAGATGCACTAAACTTAAAACTATATTGGCTAAAAATATTAAAAAGCATCCATAACTACATAATAAAATGTGATCATCAATTTAATGACTTAGCTAGAAATTTGGTAGAAAAAAAATTTTTTTAAACGAACTGAGCATTACTGACCAAAACTATATGCTCTGGATAGTATTTCATTACATTCTAAAACAACTGCAAGATGACTAATGCTATCTTCATTTTAACAAATAAAGAAACCGACTCAGAGATGTCAAATAATTAACATCTTACATTTAAATAAAGTCTCAGAGTCACAAAAGCCAAATCTAGAATTTAAAAATCAGAGCCATTGCTCTTCCCAAAACACAGTGGTCCCCACTTATCTGCAGTCTTGCTTTCCATGGTTTCAGTTACCCACGGTCAGTCATAGTCTGAAAATATTAAATAGGAAATTCCACAAATGAACCAGTCATAAGTTTTAAATCAGGTGCCACTGTGAGTAGCACGATGAAATCTCGCTCTGTCCCACTCCTGCCTACAAGGGATGGGAATCATCCCTTTGCACAGTGTATCCATGCCGAATACACTACCTGTCCCCACCCATTCAGTAGTCACTTAGTGGCCATCCTGGTTATCAGATCAACAGTTATTTAAGCAATCCTTCTTTTATTTAATAATAACGCCAAAGCACAAGAGTAGTGATGCTGGCAATTCTGATGTGCCGAAGAGAAGCCATCAAGTGCATGTCTGTATGGGCAAGAAAACGTAGTCTGCAGAGGGCCTGGTACTATCAGCAGCTTCAGGCATCCACTGGGGGGTCTTGGAAGCATACCCCACGGACAAAGGACCACAACTAGTAAATTACAACTATAACCAGGAAAAAAAATGAGAACTAAGCTTAAAGTGGTATAAAAGAAATGCTAGAAGCCCAGAGAATGCATTAAACATTCATGTGGTCAACTAAAAGGAGCATGAGGAGGGGAGCACAAGAGAATAGTGTGCATTGGTTTTTGAGTTAGAAAAGCTGTATTCAAACCAGGTTCCAACACTTCCCAGTTGTGTGGTTTGACAAGTTTCTTAACCTTTTCACATCTCAGTTGTCTCATTTGGAACTTAGAGAAGATGGTACCCATCTATTTCACAGAATTGTCGGTAGAATTAAGTGCAATATATGTGTAAAGCACTTAATACAGTGCTTGGTTCATCTTTTAGAAACTTGTTTCCTTACCTATTCCCCAAAAGAATGTAAACTCTACGAAAGCAGGGCTGGTACTCACCTAGTTCACTACTGCACATGGGCACTTAATGGCTATTGAATAAATTAACATTACAAAATTATTCAATACATAGAACTAATATTAAAATGAGTTTGCTAGGAACCGATACCTCAATCCTGGCTATATGTCATATCATGTTTATTGTATTTAAATGTCTTATTTAAAATCACTGCTACAATTTCAAAAATATACTGATCCCTAGGACCCACTCTGAATGACTGAATCAGAAGCTTCATAGGTGGGGTGGGCATCACGGTGACACCTGGATACCTGGTTCTCTTTAGAGCTCCACAGGTCATGTCAGAAAGGTGTCCAGTGTTGAGAACTATGGGTAGAAATAAAAGGTAATCTGTACTTTACAGCAGACTGGCCGTGTACTGAACAGTTCAGAAACTCTAAAATCAGTAAAATCAGTGAGGAGTAGATCCATTCCAGGAAGGTTCAGAGAAGTATATCAGAGGGAATGATCCTCACATATATTATTTCATCTATTCTTCATGCTAACCCTTTAAAGCAAGGGTGTCAAACTCATTTTCACCAGGGGCCACATCAGCCTCGCAGTTGCCTTCAAAGGGCTGAATATAATTTCAACTCCTTAACAGTTAAAGAGTAGTTACATTTATACAGTCCTAAAATTACTTCGGCCCTTTGAAGGTGACCACGAGGCTGATGTGGCCCCTGGTGAAAATGAGTTTGACACCCCTGCTTTAAAGTGATACCATTTTTACCCTCACTTTACAAATGAAAAAACTGGCTATCTTTTAGGGAAAATACATGAGGCTTCAGTTTACAGTGTCAGGAATTTATACTAGTCTGCACATTATTCTCCTGCTTGATGAAGCATTTGTGTGATGTATGGCTAGGACTTGGAGCTTAGTTTGTGGCCACAACACAGCAAAAACAGCCTATGCTGGGAGCAATCCTCTCCTGCATTCCACCATCTGAACACTGACGATGCGAAGGGCTTTCACACAGAAGATGATGACCATCTATGTTCATCTCTTGTAAGGAAAAAGAAGATGAAGAAGAATTCTGGTTCAACTACCGCATGAAGAATAACTGCTAATGACAGTACAGCCCTGGTTAAATAAAAGATTAGCCCTTTACTAACCCCCCCATATTTTATTTTTGTAATAAAGAGCAAAATAATCAAAAATTGATAATTTATCCTGGCCAGGTAGCTCAGTTGGTTAGAGTACAGTTCCAATATGCCAAGGTTGCAGGTTCGGTTCCCGGTCTGGGCTCACACAAGAAGCCAATGAATGCATAAATAAGTGAAAAGAACAAATCGATATTTCCCTCTGTCTTTCCTCCTCCTCCTCCTCTCTGCCCCCTAAAATCAGTAACTAAATGTTTTTTTAATTGATAATTTAAGTGGTTTTGAAGCAATTTCTGAAAGAATTCCCAAAGCTAACAGATACTGATGTAATCTTTTACATAGTCTCCATGTACACTACTGCCCAATGAGAATAAAAATTTAGAATGACTTATTAGCCCTGGAATATTACAGAAAGATAAAATTGGACTATTGCCTAATAATTAAAGAGGGAAAAATAATATGTAGAAATAAATATTTTCTTTGAAAGGCAAAATTAGAAAGAATTTTAGGGTTACCTTAATGATAAGATTCTGAAAAATATAATATTCGTTACATAAGTAAACTTATTTATGACAGAAAAATGCCCTAATCGCAAAGACTGACAAACATTCAATAAGCTTCTATGGCAGTATATTGACTTCTCTTTTTTAAATTCTAAAATTAAAAAATAAAAAAACTCCTCTAGCTGGAGTGAGTTGAGTACCTTCATGGGCGGAAACACGGAGATGAACTGAGATCTCCTGTTAAGTCTCCACAATTCTATGGTTTCATAGGGGACCCTCTACTCTGGCTTCTAGATAGAAAGAAATTATAGTTTGAAGAAAAATGGGGAAAGCATTGTAAGAGAACAATCTGTAATTTATATCCAACTATTGTCTATCTCACCTTTGTAGCTAATCCCTCCCTCCTCTCAAGTCCTTGGTTTAATTTCTTTTATAAAATGGTTTTGATAAGAAAGGCAGAAAAAAAGGAGATACTTTGGGAAGGGTCAGACTGAAAGCTAGTTACACAAAAATTCGAGTCAAAAGCTAAAAAATGCATTTTTTTAAACACAAAGATGACCAATCTTAGGACAGAGACAAATCTTTGTTTTCTCTGACAGTATTATACTTCTCACTCATATTTATCTTCGTCTCTGGACATGCAGCAGCCAGTAGTTTATACCACAAAAGAAGTTCCTCTAGCACTAGTGACCATTTGAAACACTCAAAGAACAAACGACGTGTTTTTGTTCCACACTGCTGTATCGAATACCGGCTGAATGAACTTAATGGACAGAGACAAATGGTCTTTTTGGTAATCAGATATGGCTGCAATGGGGCTGAAATGCAATGTCTTAAAACTGTGACCTGTGAGGCTTCTGTAGCCTGGTGAAGAGTTTAATCAATCCTAAAAATCAATATTCTTTTGCCATCAGTATTTCTACCATCTATCTGTGTTTGATATATATTCAGGGAGACTGGGACAAACTACATTTAAGGCTGAGGACAAAACATAAAGCAATTATGAAAACAAAAATAAATTGGAAAATAGAAACTTGAAGGGTAGCAGTGACAAACATTGATTTGAAAACAAACTAAGAACATATACATAAAGGAATACACAGACTAAGCAGAGTACAAATAAATGTGACCTTCTGGCTAGATATGCCACTGTGGTCTGAAACGTATGTGGTGTGGATCCTTGTCCAAGCAGAGGAAAGGCTGAATCATTTGGTACAAACTGTGTCCTGATCCGTACTGACATAAATCATTCTTCTGAGGCGGCAACTACATCACTATCAAACTATTCCCACCAGGCAGCAAAAACTCATGCTTGTGGTCAAAGCCCAGCGCCTTTGTGTAACCTTAGGCTCCCAAAGAAACACAGTCAGGAGAATCAGCCTGCACACACAGGAGCCGAAGTGGTTCAGACGAAGATTCGGTCTGACTTGTCACCATGCCGGTCAGAAAGTGCCAGCCGAGGGCCAGCAGGAGGACTACAGCAGAAACCTCGGAGGAGGAGAGTTACCAAGGGAGTTCTTCCCGCATCTGTGTGGTGGGGGTAGAGCACGCCTGTCAGTAAGCACCTCAGAGGACAAAGAAGGCACTGATCTTAATTTGTTAAAGAGTGAACTACACTACTTGTTTAAATAAATACATCAATAAATAAATACATGTATGAATAGAGGGGTTTTTTTTTTGAACAACCTAATAGCTGTGCACATAGTAACAAGTCACTTAGAAATCAAATGACATGCCTCTCAAAGAATTCTGGTAAACATCTCCATAGAAATAGGAAATACAACTGGGAGTACAATTACCAGATTAAAAGACTATGACATTAATAAATATAAGAAAAGCTGAAAAAAAGTAGGTTACAGGTAGATTTTTCTTAAAGAAAGCTGTTTTATAATTTGTAGAGCATTTAACATCTACAAAGTGTCTCAATGATTAATTTCATCAGCAACCCTGTCTTACAGATGAGCAAATAAAAGCACTAAAAAATTGAATTCCCTAAGATCACAAGAGTTGAAGCAGTGGTCTTCTTGGTTAATCCTTAAGATAAAATCATTTATTCATTAATGAATTCAACAAACATTTGGGCACCTACTGTGCTAGGTGCTGATGATGAAAAGACAAAAATCTCTACTTTGAATAAGCTCATTTTCCTTCCTGAAGGAAAATGTCAAGCAAACAAGTGACTGCAGCCCATTGAGATGGATCCTTTCACAGCAGCAGGATACAGCAGGACATCTGGCTCCACCTGCATGATGGTGAGGAAAGTCTCACAGAGCAAAGGCTGCTTGGGCCAAGTCTTGAAAGATACGGGAAGAGCAATAGATTCAGAATCATCTTAAAGCAAGGAAGCCGCTCACGTCAGAAGTCTATCACGAGCTGCAAGAAGAAGCATGGACTCGAGAGAAAGACCGAGCTCTGGAAATGGCCAAGGACCACGCCTAGAGTTCCGACTGCGGTTTATGTGCAGCAAAACACAGCCAAAGGGCTTCACGCAGGACAGAGTCAACCACATTCCATTTATTCACTTAGAAGAAGTAGTTTAGAGGAAGCAGAATAAAACTGAGGCAGGATAACTCATTGACAAGCTTTCCAAGCAAGAAATAAGAGCCTAAATTATGGCAGGAGAAGAAATCAAGTAGGAAAAACTATTTTTTCCTTATTCTTAAGGGTAGCTTCTATTAGATAATTAGGTACTACCTGTCTATAGTCAGACAGGTAGTAATATTCATAATAACAAGAAAGAATGGTATATTTTTATTTGTGTGCTTGGTTTAGGGTTACTCTGATATCAAAAGACATCAGTTATGTTAAACCACCAAAGAGACAATAAAATAAGAAAACATTCTAAAATATTTGGAATAAATTTCAGTAACAAGAATATTTTTATAATCTTAGTTTCAACCTCAAGCAGTTTTACATAAATCTATAGTAATAAATGTTGAGGTAGTAATACAGAATAAGTATAGATAGGATGCGTAAACTAGTGAAACAGTAGAAAATTCAAGGCCCTGCTAGCAGTCTCAATGTCTGCAGTCTTATCAACCTTTTGATGCCTGGAATAAAGTTCCTCAGTGCTTTTCACATTAATAAAAAAACAAATTAGCAATAACCAAGTCAACTGAAAAATTACCACAAGAAGAGTTGAAACATTTATCTTGAAACATATAAACAAGAATCTCAAGTGAGTTGAATTCAGCAGAATATTTAACAATATAAACAATACAATGATTTTAGCTACATTTCATCAAAATACAGCACTATAAAACTTTACCTCATGCCAGTCTTCGAGTTTGTTGTCAGAAAGATCTAGTTCTGACACATGAGCACAGAAGGCAGCAATTTCCTTCTCATCTCCTGCACAGGTTATTCCGCAGCTGTTCAACACCAGGACACTTGGGAGGTTGAGGCGGTCTGAATCACAGGGAGAGCACAACACTTTCTATGTCAGCCTAATTCTTGTCTATGTATGTCCAGCCCCAGGAATCAAAATCAAATTGTGTGAAACTACACAAGGACCTAGAAAACACAGGCTATGATGGGATCCACGGGTTCTGAATTCTAAGTGGAAATAGTCAAATGTGAACTAGGAGAGAGTTTGGTTCAAAAATGAACCAGCAGGAGAAGGGAAGTGCTGGACCAGTACCACCAAAACGTCCTGTCGGCTTTACCTCCCAGCAGGACTGTCTGTCCATCATCCACGCTACCGTCGTGTCACCTGAACCTAGATCTACGTGATTCATGTCTGACTACTGTTTCTTCTTGTTGGCCTTAATTCTTTCATTTTAGAAATTTAGTTCAAGAGCATCATTCTGGATAGCTCTTTTCTCTCTGTCTGGTATGTATTTTCACCTTTTACTGCCTTTTAAAATTATCTCAAACCATTAAAGACAGTCTCTGTTATACTATTTCTGTTCTACATGTGTCAATATAATCACTTACCATCTCAAATAAGGATAAACTACTCTATGCGAATTCAACTACTCTTTCCCTATTTGGTATAAAACAAGGACTCATAAAGGTAATATTTATTAATGAAGGTCTCAAATTACATGCTTTCTTCAAACTTAGTACCTATCAATATCAGTTCTTTCAGAATGGGAATGGGTCCTGAAAACAATGACCAAGTGAGAAGTCCACTTATTTCTGTCATTCCAGTTTACATGGAGTGATATGACAGCTGTACTGAGAAATAAAACATGCTCAGTGACCTCTGGACATAGGAATTAAAACACTGCTCAATAATAACCTCCCATAATTACAAAAAACTTAATGTTAAAATTACAACATTAAGCTAAAATGCAAGCAAAAACACAACCTGCACACCTCTAGTTGTAGATCTCTGCTCACGTATAATCCCTCTTCTAGAAGGTCTTTATCTCCTCTCTGACCAGCTTCTGCATTCTTAAAGGGTCAGTGCAAGTCTCACAGCTTTGAACCCTTTTCTGATCATATTAATTAACTTTCTTCTAAACTTTTTTCCCAATCACTGGGCCATTCATTTGGCTCAACATAAACTACCTGGTGTTATATATATTTTTAAATGTAACTATCTTGTAATTTAATTAGGTTGTTAGGCCATTGAGAGTACAGTACAGTTTTGTAGTGTCTTGAAGCCTATGAAAGAATATGTAGTTGAAATATTATCACTCAAATGTTGTTCCTGCCCTGTGTATGAGTGCAACTAAAATGCCATTTGGCCATGCCCTAACCGGTGTGGCTCATTAGGTTGGACACCATCCAGCAAAGCAGAAGGCTGCTGGTTCAATTGCCAGATGGGGCACATGCCTGGGTTGTGGGTTGGGTCCCGGGTTGTGGGTTGGGTCCCACGTCAGGGCGCTTACAAGAGGCAACTGATCAATGCTTTTCTCTCACATCAATGTTTCTCTCCCTTTCTTTCTCCCTCCCTTCCTCTCTCTCTAAAATAAATAAATAAAATGCTTTTTGACCAATTAGAAGAAAACAGGTCCTTTCGTGATTTTCAAAACACTGCAATTATGACAAGGGAGAAAGACCTTTTGACTCATAATTCAACATAAAGAAAATCACTTACAAAAAAGGTAATATTCTGGTTTAATATCTTAAGTAAGCTCCAGCAAATAAATGTCGTAGGTCCCATTTTTCTTACCTTTCATAGGAGAGCCCTGAGGCGTAGCTGGGACGTGGACTCCCATCCCAGGGCCACGGCGGTAAGGAAAGTTTTCAGGGCTATATTTTTCACATAATACTTGCATAAAACTTCTTCCACTGGGTTGATCCATCTTCTTTTCCTGAAAATTACACAGGAAACCAAATCATCAATATTATTTATTTTCCCAAGAAATATTTATTAAGAACCAGGCATTGCCCTGACTGGTGTGGCTCAGTGGATTGAGAATCACCCCCAAACTGAAAGGTCACTGGTTCAATTCCCAGGCAGGGCACATGCCTGTGTTGCAAGCTGGGTCCTTAGTTGCGGGGCACATGTAAGAGGCAACCAATGTTTCTCTCATACACTGATGTTTCTCTCCCTTTCTCCCTTGCTTCCTCTCTCTCTAAAAAGAAATAAATAAAAATCTTTAAAAAAAAGACCCAACTATTTACAAGGCACTCGGCGAGGTATTATACACACATAAGACACAGTCACCACAAGCACTTACACTGTGGTGAGACCTTATGACTTACGGAAGGCCATATGTAGATGAAGGACAACAGCACAGTTCAGCACACGATCATTATAATACAGATTGAAAGTGCCAGATGCACCCTGGCTGGTGTGGCACAGTGGACTGAGCGCCAGCCTGTGAACCAAAGGGTCACCACTGGATTCCCAGTCAGGGCACATGCTTGGGTTGTGGGCCAGGTCCCCAGTAGGGGGCACATGAAATGCAATCATACATGGATGTTTCCCTCTCTCTTTCCCTTCCCCTCTCTCTAAAAATAAATAAATAAAATCTTAAGAAAGAAAGAAATAGGGAGACTGAAGATGGCAGCGAGATAGGTGGGAGCAGAGTCCACTTCCCCCTGCACATGGGTGAAACCCCTAGCCGATCTACTGAGGAACAAAGCAAACAGCCAACAGTACCCCAGCGTTTGTGAAAATAGGAGACCCAAAAGTATAGAGGACACTGAAAAAATAGACGGTAAGGGGACTGCTTCAGGAAAAAAGGTCCCCGGGACCAGCACGGGGACCAGGGCGACTGCAGCCCCAGGCCCACACCCACCGGGCCTGCTGCAGGACTCTGGGAGAGAGCCGGGTTAACAACTCCCTCCCCTGCCAAACAAGGCTTAAGCAGCACCGAGAGAGACCTGGTTGCTTGAAGTCGCAGGGAGGGGAATACGGATGAAGTGGTAAACACACAGACACCATGTACACTGGCTGGGGAAGAGTTGAGAGTTGGGCCGTGTTAGGCCCTGGCACTGACAATCCCTGGTCTAGCTGGAGAGGTGGGCTGTGCGAGAGGTCAGGGCCCTCCTTGTATGGAGTGGCAGGATTGAGCAGGAGGATTTTCTCAAAAAGAAGAAGACCTTCGGAGGCACTTTGGGGAATTCTCCTGCAGCAGCAGCTCCAGTCTCCTCTCCACCCAGCCGGCCATCCGGCGCTCCTCCGGAGGTGTGCACCGGGGAGAGTGCAACTCGAGGGACCTGAGACCACAGGCACTGGGGAGAGTGCGAATCACAGAAGGGCCCGTGCACACCCGTAGTGCAGAGGAGGAGTAGGAGGTAGTAGCTGTGAACACCAGCATACCTCCTAGAAGAGGAAACCCACCAACAAAGGAACCACAAACAGCTAAGAACAGATGAAGGTGAAGGAGGGAGTACAAGTCACACTAACTCAACCCAGGACCTGTATGGAAATACAACTAAATAGTGAAGAAATTACTGAGAACAAACAACTGAACAAGAGCAAGAGAAAAACCTCAAAACCTTGTACACACAGAAGAACCAGCTCCAACACAACCTGCCCACACCTGCGCAACAGAAAACAAGAGGTGGGGGACAGACGGACCCTCAGATAACCAGCTGGTGGGAAAGACCCACCAAAGAAAGTCTCAACAAGAACCAAAAACCAAAGACATACACAGAGCCAACATAAACCACAGCTCAAAATCAGAAAACTTGGGAGATCAAGGAGACTCTCCACTAAATCTCACAGGTATTCTATCACAGAAGTTGACACCATAAATCCAGGGGTTCACAACAGAGCAACTTAAGAAGCCGAGGCTAACAAGAAGAGTCACAAACAATGGGAAGACAAAGAGACAATCCCCAAATGAAAGGAAAGGAGGAAATCTCAGAAACAATGCTAAATGAAAAAGAGGCAAGTCAACCATCAGATGCTGAGTTCAAAGAATTGGTTATAAGGAAGCTTCATGAGCTCACACAGAATTACCAAAAACTACAGGGAAACTACAATGAACTCACTGCAAACTATATCAACATGAAAAACGAAAGAGAAACTATCAGTAAGGGCCAAGAGGAAATGAAAAATACAATTTCTGAAATAAAGAAGGCAGTAGAAGGAATCAAAAGGAGGCTTGATGAAGCAGAGGATTGGATTAGCAAACTGGAGGACAAGGTAGAAAAAAACACCCAGAATGAGCAAGAAAAGGAAAAGAGGCTCAAAAAGAATGAAGAGGGATTAAGGGAAATGCAGGACAACATGAAACGTAATAATATCCATATAATAGGGATACCAGAAGAGAAGAGGAAGAGCAAGGGATAGAAAACCTGTTTGAAAAAGTAATGATGGAAAATTTCCCTAATTTGATGAGAGAAAAGTCACACAAATCCAGGAAACAGAGAGTCCCAAGCA
Organism: Desmodus rotundus; assembly: GCF_022682495.2. Taxonomy (NCBI): domain Eukaryota; kingdom Metazoa; phylum Chordata; class Mammalia; order Chiroptera; family Phyllostomidae; genus Desmodus; species Desmodus rotundus. Next base: position 33,231,695 of record NC_071393.1, read on the forward strand.
AGAGGAACCCAAAGAGACCCACTGCAAGACACATCATAATTAAAATGGCAAAATTCCAAGACAAAGAAAGAATCTTAAAGACAGCAAGGGAGAAACAGGAAGTAACATACAAAGGAGCCCCAATATGGTTAGCAGCTGACTTCTCAATAATGGAAACGCTCCAAGCCAGAAGAGAATGGCAAAAAACATTCCAAGTAATGAGAACCAGAGGTCTGCAACCAAGACTACTTTACCTAGCAAGGCTCTCAATCAAGAGAGAAGGCCAAATAAGGAGTTTCCCAGACAAAAGAAGTCTAAAAGAATATACCTCCACCAAACCAGCTCTGCAAGAGATGCTAAATGGACTGCTTTAAGGAAAGGAAAGAAAGAGAGAGAGAGAAGAACACAGGTACAAAAAAACGGCAATGAATAAGTACCTATCAATATAACCTTAAATGTAAATGGATTAAATGCTCCAATCAAAAGACATAGAATAGCTGAATGGATAAGAAAGCATAACACACACATATGCTGCCTACAAGAGACCCACCTCAGGACAAAAGACCTACACAGACTGAAAGTGAAGGGCTGGAAACAAATTTTCCAAGCAAATGCACAGGGAAAAAAAAAAAGGAGGGATAGCAACACTCATATCAGACAAAACAGACTTCAAAAAAGGGGCCATAAAGAGAAACCCAGAAGGTCACTTCATAATACTCAAAAGAAGAATCCACCAAACCATAAACATTGCAAATATATATGCACCCAACATAGGAGCATCCAAATACATAAAGAAAATCTTGGAGGACTTCAAGAAAGATATTGACAGCAACACAATTATAGTAGGGGTTTTTAACACCCGACTGTCAAAGATGGACAGATCTTCCAAACAAAATATCAACGAAGATATTGTGGCATTGAACAATACCGTAGATGAAATGGACTTAACTGATATATAGAGAGAGCCTTTCAACCCAAAGAAGCAAAATATACATTCTTTTCAAACGCACATGGAACATTTTCAAAGAGAGACCACATGACAGGACACAAAGCAAGCCTCAACAAGTTCAAGAAAATTGAAATCATTATCAAGCATTTTCTCTGACCAAAAGGGACTGAAACTAGAAACAAACATCAAGGAAAAAAACACCAAACACTAAAAAACATGGAGATTGAATAGCATGCTATTAAACAATGAATGGGTGAAGAATGAGATTAGGAAAGAAATCAAAAAGTTTCTGGAAACAAATGAAAATGAACTCACAACAATTCAAAATCTATGGGACACAGCAAAGGCAGTCCCGAGAGGGAAGTTCATAGCAATACAGGACTACCTAAAAAGAATAGAAACATTTCAAATAAACAACCTAACCCTACACCTACAAAAACTCAAGGAACAACAACAAAGACAACCCAGAGCAAGTAGAAGGAAGGAAAAAACCAAGATCAGAGCAGAATTAAATGACATAGAGACTAAAAGCAGAATTCTAAGGATCAATGAATCCAGGAGCTGGTTCTTTGCAAAGATAAACAAAATCGACAAGTCCTTAAGCAGGCTCATCAAGAAAAAAAAGAGAGAGGAACCAAATAAACACAATCAGAAATGAAAGAGGAGAGATTACAACTGATACCACAGAAATACAAAGGATTGTAACAAATTACTATGAAGAACTATATGCCAAGAAATGTGAAACCCTAGATGAAATGGACAAATTTCTAGAAAAATATAATCTTCCAAAACTGAATGAAGAAGCAGAAAGCCTGAACAGACCAATAACAGCTGATGAAAATGAAACAGTAATCAAAAAGCTTCTGACACACAAAAGCTCTGAACCAGACAGTTTCACAGGAGAATTCTACATAGCATATAAGGGACAGCTAATACCCATCCTCCACAGATTATTTCAAAAAATTCAAGAAGATGGAAGACTCCGAAACTTGTTTTATGAAGCCAACATCATCCTAAACCCCAAACCAGATAAAGACATACCAAAGAAAGAAAACTTCAGGCCAATATCACTGATGAACATAGATGCTAAAATTCTCAACAAACTATTGGCAAACCGCATCCAGAAATACAATAAAAAGATCATACACCATGACCAAGTGGGATTCATCCCAGGGATGCAAGGATGGTTCAATATTTGCAAATCAATAAACATAATACATCACATAAACAACAGCAAAGACAAAAACCACATGATCATATCAATAGATGCAGAAAAAGCATTTGATAAGGTACAGCACCCATTTATGATAAAAACACTCAGCAAAGTGGGAATAGAGGGAGTATTCCTCAACATAATAAAGGTCATATATGAGAGACCTACAGGCAACATCATACTCAATGGACAAAAACTTAAAGCTTTCCCACTAAGATCAGGAACAAGACAAGGATGCCCTCTCTCACCACTCCTATTCAACATAGTATTGGAAGTCCTAGCCACAGCAATCACACAAGAAAAAGAAATAAAAGGCATCCAAATTGGAAAGGAGGAAATGACTGTCACTGTTTGCAAATGACATGATAGTGTACATGGAAAATCCTATAGGAGAACCAAGATGGAAGCGTAGGTAGACACACTGCGCCTCCTCGCACAACCAGAACTGACAGAAAATTGAACAGCAAGAAGTCCGAAACCAAGGAGATAAAAAACAAACATTCACCCAGACCAGTAGGAGAGGCGGAGAGGGGCAGCCGGGGCAGAGAGGACTCACGTTGCCATGGCAGGACCAAGACTGGCGACCGAGACTCACGCAGTGTGGGATGAAGGGGGCAGGCAGTCTGACCACTAGCAGACCCTGTGGCCCCACATTCGCACATAGATAAACCTGGACGAACGGCGAGGGATCAAAGCAGACCACGCAACCCAGGGCTCCAGCTCGGGGAAATAAAGCCTCAAACCTCTGATTGAAAACACCTGTGGGGGTTGGGGCGGCAGCAGGAGAAACTCCCAGCCTCACAGGAAAGACCCACAGGGGCCTAGAGTGTGCACAAGCCCACCCACTCGGGAACCAGCACCAGAGGGGCCCAATTTGATTGTGGGTAGCAGAGAGAGTGACTGAAATCCAGAGGAGAGTAGAGCAAGCGCCATCGCTCCCTCTCGGCCCCTCCCCCACGTACAGCGTCACAGCGCAGCAACCAGCATTACCCTGCCCCCAGGAACACCTAAAACTCCGCCCCTTTAAGTAACAGAAGCACCAAGACAAAAAAAAAAAATGGCCCAATTGACCGAACACTTCAAAGCTCCAGAAATAATTCAACTAAGCAGCAAACAGATAGCCAACCTATCAGATGCACAGTTCAAAACACTGGTAATCAAGAAGCTCACAAGAATTGGTTGAATTTGTTCGAAAATTAGATGAAAAAATGAAGGCTATGCTAAGAGAGACAAAGGAAAATGTACAGGGAACCAATAGTGATGGGAAAAGGAAACTGGAACTCAAATCAACACTGTGAACCAGAAGGAAGAAAGAAACATCCAACCAGAAAAGAATGAAGAAACAAGAATTCAGAAAAATGAGGAGAGGCTTAGGAACCTCCAAGACATCTTGAAACGTTCCAACATCCAAATTATAGGGGTGCCAGAAGGAGAAGAGGAAGAACAAAAAATTGAAAACTTATTTGAACAAATAATGAAGGAGAATTCCCCCAGTCTGGCAAAGGAAATAGACTTCCAGGAAGTCCAGGAAGCTCAGAGAATCCCAAAGAAGCTGGCCCCAAGGAGGAACACACCAAGGCACATCATCATTACATTACCCAAGATGAAACAGAAGGAGATAATCTTACAAGCAGCAAGAGAAAAGAACACAGTTACCTACAAAGGAGTTCCCATTAGACTGATTTCTCCAAAGAGACCTTACAGGCAAGAAGGGGCTGGCAGGAAGTATTCCAAGTCATGAAAGGCAAGGACCTACATCCAAGATTACTGTATCCAGCAAAGCTATCATTTAGAATGGAAGGGAAGATAAAGTGCTTCTCAGATAAGGTCAAGTTAAAGGAGTTCATCATCACCAAGCCCTTATTATATGAAATGTTAAAGGGACTTATCTAAGAAAAAGAAAATAAAAAATATGAACAGTAAAACTCACAGCAAACTCACAGTTATTAACCACCACACCTAAAACAAAAACAAAAGCAAACTAATCAAACAACTAGAACAGGAACAGAACCACAGAAATGGAGATCACATGGAGGGTTATCAATAGGGGAGTGGGAGGGGGAGATTGGGGGGAAAGGTACAGAGAATAAGTAGCATAAATGATAGGTGGAAAATAGACAGGGGGAGGGTAAGAATAGTGTAGGAAATGTAGAAGCCAAAGAACTTATAAGTATGACCCATGGACATGAACTATAGGGGGGAAATGCGGGAGGGAGGGGATGGGCAGGATGGAGTGCAGTGAGGGGCGGGAATGGGACAACTGTAATAGCATAATCAATAAATATATTTTTAAAAAATCCTATACACTCCACAAAAAAACAACTTGACCTAATAAATGAATTTGGCAAAACAGCTGGATACAAAGTCAATACTCAGAAATCAAAGGCATTCCTGTATACCAACAACAAAACTGCAGAAACAGAAATCAGGAAAAAAATCCCATTTGATATAGCAACAAGAAAAATAACGTACCTAGGAATAAACCTAACCTAGGAGGTAAAAGACCTGTACTCAGAAAACTACACAACATTGAAGAAAGAAATTAAGGAAGACACAAAGAAATGGAAGCATGTACCATGCTCATGGATTGGAAGAATTAACATCATCAAAATGGCCATACTACCCAAAGCGATTTATAGATTCAATGCAATCCCTATTTAGGTACCCATGACATACTTCACAGATATAAAACAAACATTTCAGAAATTTATATGGAACCACAAACGACCCTGAATAGCTGCAGCAATTTTGATAAAGAGAAACAAAGCAGGAGGGATCACAATACCTGATATCAAACTGTATTACAAGGCCACGGTAATCAAAACAGCCTGGTACTGGCATAAAAACAGGCACATAGACCAATGGAACACAACAGAGAGCCCAGAAATAAACCCAAGTCTTTATGGTCAATTAATATTTGACAAAGGAGGCAGGAGCATAAAATGGAGAAAAAATAGCCTCTTCAACAAATGGTGTTGGGAGATCTGGACAGCTACGAGCAAAAATATGAAACTCAATCACCAACCTACATTATACACAAAAATAAATAAAAGGTGGATAAAAGACTTAAATATAAGTTGTAATACCATAAAAGTCCTAGAGGAAAACATTAGCAGGAAAAATCTCAGACATTCCACGCAGCAACATCCTCACAGACATGTCCCCTAAAGCAAGGGACATAAAGGAAAGAATAAACAAATGGGACCTCATCAAAATAAAATCTTCTGCATGGCTAAAGAAAACAGCATTACAATGAAAAGAGAACCAACAGTACGGGAAAACATATTTGCCAAGGATACCTCAGACAAGGGTTTGATCTCCAAAATATATAAAGAACTCACACAACCACTCCAGGAAGACAAACAACCCAATTAAAAAATAGGCAAAGGACTTGAACAGACACTTCTCCAAGGAAGACATGCAGAGGGCCCAGAGACATATGAAAAGATGCTCAGCATCACTAGCCATCAGAGAGATGCAAATTAAAACCACAATGAGGTATCATCTCACACCAGTCAGAGTGGCCAACATAAACAAATCAACAAACAAATGTTGGAGAGGATGCGGAGAAAAGGGAACCCTAGTACATTGTTGGTGGGAATGCAGACTGGTGAGGCCACTGTGGAAAACAGTATGGAATTTCCTCAGAAAACTAAAAATGGAACTGCCCTTTGACCCAGCAATTCTGTTGCTGGGATTATACCCTAAGAATCTTGAAACACCAATCCAAAAGAACCTATGCACCCCAATGTTCATAGCAGCACAATTTACAATAGCCAAGTACTGGAAGCAACCTAAGTGCCCATCAGCAAATGAGGGGATCAAAAAACTATGGTACATTTACACAATGGAATTCTACACAGCAGAGAGAAAGAAGGAGCTTATACCCTCTGCAACAGCATGGATGGAACTGGAGAGCATTATAGTAAGTGAAATAAGCCAGGTGGTGAGGGTCAAATACCATATCTCACCTTTAACTGGAACATAATGAACAGAAGAAAAAAGCAAACAAAACATAACCAGAGATACTGAAGTTAAGAACAATCTAATAATAGCCAGAGGGGAGAAGGGAGAGGGGAAGGGATAGTAGGGAGAACGGTTTTCAGGAACTACTATAAAGGACACACGGACAAAACCAAGGTGGAGGGGGGAAGCAGGGGAGGGAGGTGGGTTTGGCTGGGGTGGAGTAGAGGGGTGGGGAGAAAATGCAGACAACTTTAATTGAACAACAATAAAATAATTTAAAAATTGGAAAAAAAAGTGCTAGATGCTTTAGAAGAGGAGGTAGTCCCTTCCACCCGAGGGCAACAAGAAGACTTTAGGCTGGTACATAGGGTTCATGTGATAATAGGAAAAAGAACTAAACAGATAGGTATAGACTAAACAAACTAAAGAGTTTGAACAAATTCTTTGATATTTATCCCTCAAAATACACTCTCCTCTTCTTCCATAGAAAAAGAATTTTTAACTGTATACATAGCTAGTTCTGTTTAGAAATGAGTATATGACTAAATACTAGTTGATGAGATAAAAACAAATTATTCTATGGCCGCTCTGGAAATCATCCTTGAAAGAGAGCCAGAATGTGCTCTTTGCCCGAGTTGTTTTTTTTTGCTTTTGTTGCCTTTGCCCAAGAAGACATATCCAAAAAAATATCACTAAGACCACTATGAAAGAGTTTGCTACCCAAATTTTCTTCTAGGAGTTTCATGATTTCTGGTCTTAAATTTAAGTCTCCTATTGGTCTAGTTTCATTGTTTTGCATGAGCCCAGTTTTCCCAACCCATTTATAGAAGAGACTACCTTTACCCCATTGATACTCTTGCCTCCTTTTTGGTAGATTAACTGACCATTTAGGTGTGGGTTTATTTCTGGACTCTATTCAGTTCCTCGATCTACATGTGTTTTTGTGCCAGTAAAAACACCCATCCACTTAATGAACCAGAGTTTTATCTGTACAATTTACCAAAGCACAGATTATGGAATATATTCCATAATGATTACATTGCAAGTCACCTTGAGAATATAGGGCTGCCCTCTATCAGGATCCTCATTGGTGAGCTTGTGTTCACAGAAGACAGTTTGTGCTTTCTGTCCACACAGAGGGCTAAGCGTCTGCAGGTGTCCTCTATCCCAGCACTGACTGTGTCAAAACTGAACTGCCAAGCATTCTCCTGGCCTTCAGGAACTTCAGGTTGAAAGGTTCTTTTTTCAATGTAAATTTATCACCAAAAGCAACGGACAGTATGGAGCAGTTGCTATGTCAGCACCATTGCTCTTATTAAAGACTGGTCTGGAGCAAATGCCAGGAAAATTTTTAGAAACAATTTAACAAAAAGTCAAAGAAGTTGCATTGCTATTTTCCATGCAACTGGCAGTTCCAAAAGAATGAAGAGGGTGTATGGGGGCTGCTGAACTGTCAGTGTCAAAATAACAGTCACCGAATTTAAACAGCATCTTCTAACTGGAAGCTTCAGAATCACTTAAATTCAAAGCTGTGCAATTCAAGAACAATGCTCTTATATACAACTTAAATGGAGACAACCGAGGGATGGTAAAATAGTCCTAGTGAGCAAGGAATCGGGGAACATAAAAAGTTATTCTTCATGGCCACAGGCTTAGCAACTCTTCCAGATAGTCTGGGGTTTTGTTTTGTTTTTTCTTCTCCCAACCCGCAACCCCCAACCAAAGACTTAAAAGCAATGCCAGGCACCTTCATTGGTCATTTTCCAGGACACACTATTGAAAAAGCTTTCCAGGAATGTAGATAGTATACACATTAATACATGAGTTTTGAACTGGAACATTAATATTGCAGTATGAATCAGTAACAAATCTACTCAGCATCTGCTGAGGCAGTTTGAGAAGGAACAGTAGGTAGGAAAGGAAAATTGAAAACCAAACAGATTGAAAAATGAGGAAATACAGGATGGAAAAAGATCTTTAAGTGGAGCCTTTGAAAACGTTTTTGGGGGGCAAGAGGGTAATCTATGACTTTCTGGAAAAAAAAAAAGAGTGTCAAATTACATCTGACTACCTCCACAATTGGCATAGTACTAATGCATTTGTAAAACTGTTCTAAATTGCTTCAAGTCAGGGAGCCAGGAATCTTGGGTGATGTTGCTTTGTTCCATTATCAAGTTGTGGAGTGCGCCTGTGAAAATTTCAATTCCTTTGTGTTTCAAATCCTAACTATACTATGTTCTTGTAAAGTGCTTGGAGAAAGTCAGGATAAAGTGTGGGTTGGAAAAGGTGCTCAGGATCCTTTTGCCTAATAGATTGATATCAGAACAGAATACCCAGTCACCTAAGTACCCTTCAGCTGCTATCAGACAATTTGTATCTTTTGTCCCCAAAGGGCTAGGTAAAAATCAGTATGAAACCCAATGCAACTGAAAATAGAAAATAGGCCATGTCTGACCACCAACACAAAATATAGCTCAATGCGGGTGCACGAGGTCAGTATTTCCTTCACACACACCCACAATTGTTATAGTACCAGACTTGATGAAGTGTGAAAACCACAAGCCTCAGTCACAACTTCCAAACAATATAGATAATACCCCCCAGGGTCCCAAAATATACATTTTAAATCTTACAAAACTAGTTTTATCTGCTTTTATAAAGATACACAACCTCCAGGAGAATAAAACAGACGGTAGTAAAATCTGTGCCTGTGGCTGACTCCGGAGAGAGAAATAAGGAAGAGGGTAAAAGAGATTTGCTTTTCGTTGTTTAACGAAAACTGCTTAAACTGAAGTCACCAGATGCATACATCATTTTTTTCCTAATTATCTTTTCAAAATATAAAACATTTTTGAGTGATATATCTGGAAAGACCTAAAAATTTGTCAAAGGGTTTTTAATGCCCCATTATTACCAATTATTTAAGGAAAAGATGCTGAACTGGACCGTGTGGAATATAATATTAGTAATACTTTACAAAGGAATTGGACAGTGAGGGAGAAGAGAGAAATAAAATGGACAGCCAAACAGAATTAGATACTTTTGTAAAACAGCTTTGGGAAATTAAAAAAGAGAAAGCAGAAGAAAACACACCCGAGCTTCAGAACTAAACTACAGTGGAAATGACAGGCGGGGTTGAGATGCAGGGGTGGGATGACAGAGCCAGATCTGCTGTCTTCACCCTGGCTTTCAGGGGGCACACACAGCACGTGCTCCGCTGAAAAGTGTACAGAGGGCTGACGGAATAACCTCTGGCCTGCAAGGTCACTTCCTTTGCTAGAACATTTAAATGTGTTAATCAATGTTAGCCAAATATTTTACCTGAGTTACCCAACCGTGTCCAAACCACTGTGAGCCTGGGATCATAATAGCTCCAAGGAGGCAGAGGTGACAAAGCTATCAATAAACCTAAGGATGCTCTGGGAGCTTCAGGCCTTTCTGTCACTGCTTACAGTAAACACTAACCAAGAAAAGAGGGCTTCCTGCAGCAGGAAGCTGATCCTACAGGATTAAAGTTACTGAAATAGTAAAGAGTTGGGAACCGATTTATAGTTCTAAAAAATAAACTGCAACATTTCAAAATATGCATTAGTTCAGGATGAGGCTAAATCTGCAGCAAGAGTTTCCATAGCTTAAAAATAGTAGAGAAGAGGAAACACTATAAAGTAGTTTAAAATTATGTTAAGCCATTTGGCATGGACCCATTTATATACAACTAGCCAATCTCATCTATTCATCAGAGAAGGGCAGAAAACACTACACTTGAAAAGCCAACTGACAATATTTTGCTACCTTATACTTGGAAATAAAACTTAAACATTTTGGATAAAGACTACAATTTCACCTGTAGGTTCCTTTGGTCAGATGACATTTCATTCTAGTTATTTTTCTCCACGAAGGGGCTTATTTCCTTTATAAGGCAATCTAAGAATAAAAACCTCTTTATCACTTGCTTAATAAAAATGGAGAGGGCAAATACATTTAGCTAATTCTGCCATCTCTTTTTTGCACCTCATCAATTAGGCTTATTATCCCATGCATGTTACTCATAAAATGAATGTCCTCACAGAGTTTAAAGCCTCATTTGGTTCTGTTCCAGAAACAGTGCATCTGTACCTAACATTGTGCTAAGCACTAAAGAAGTGAGAGTGAATAAAATCCATATTCTTCCTTAAGGATATTGGCAATCTGGAAGGAAACACCTGGAAATAACACACACCTGAAATAAACTGCACAGAAGTAGTGAATTCAAATATAAGAAGTTACTGGCTTTTGGAAGCATGGTCAAGGAAGCAGGTGAAACTGGAGCCATTTTGAAAGATGGTGAAGATGAGGCTAACAGGGTGCAGAAGAGCCTTTCAGGCACAGGAAATGATGGAATGTGAACAGGCACCATGCACATAAAACACTGGCTATTAAGCAGTATTGCTAAAATATAAATTATGTGTTGGGGGGCCAGGGGAGGCAGGATATTGGACTGTAGGGTGGTCAGTAGAGTCAGCTTATGATTGACCTTGCTCAGGTTCAACTTTATCCTGTAGAGATAAGAGTAAGAAAAATGTTGATAGATCACCATGAATAGCGCAAGGATGGGGGTTACCAATCTTTACGTAGAATATCAAGATGTCAAAAGTGATGAGAATGTTAAAACCCCTGGGCAGTTAGGAGTTTGTTCACCTTGGGGAAGTACAGACTAGTGGGTGGAAGCCATATACAAAGTTAAGGAAACAAGTGAAGACAGTGAGTATACACCAGGCCTTTGAGAAAGTTGATGAAAGCAGAAGAAATGGGACAGTTGATGAATAAAAATCAAGTGCTCAGAGAGAGTTTTTCATAGCTTATTCTGTTTTTTAAAGGATAAAAGAGAAATTTATAGGCTGAGTTGGGGGGGAGGGGTGCAGGAGCTCAGTAATAACAAAACCAGTCTATGAAGGAAAATCTCCCAGAGACTGTCAATTTTTTAGGGTTATCAGCTTTCTCAATTTTTGCAAGTACTTTTTATTATTTTTTAAGACCATTTAACTCTTGCTTTGGACCCTTAACCTCATCCAGGAAAGCTTCCTTTTTTGAGAGATCCCCACTACACCCAAACCCTGACAGATTCTTGGATGTTATTGTAGGTAGCTGGACTTTTGTTTATTTTTTTCCAAATCTTTCTGATCCCCAGCATAAGTGTACCCCAATGATACATAATTACTCTAGGAAGATACATGTGTGTTATGTATTTTTTCCCTCTATGAAAGATTAAATAAATGAATTAATAAAGGTCTATTAATAAACTTTATTCTAAATAAGTGCTTTAATAATACAAGTGATATACATTCTGAATTTTTAAAACGTTCAATTGAAAATAAGCAAAAAACCTGTAATACCATGTAGTTTCCATACAGATGTACTTTTCCTTTTTATTAGTTAAGTGAAACATGTAAATAAGCGCTACCCAAACATTTTCTTATCTGAAGCATATTGAGAGCCACAGCCATAACTGGGAGCTCTGGTCAACAGACTTAGCAACTAGATTAAGCCTGAGGATACACCTTATGGTGTATACATTTCCAGACCATTTCCCATGCTATGTAAACATATATTATTTACACAAAGATGAAATCACTTTTGTTTTTTTATTTTTATTTTTTTTACACAATCACTTTTGTAAACTGCCCTTTCACTGAATAGCTCATGAAAACTTTATCAATAAACATATACCTACATGATCATTTTTAAGGTTTGTAGCACATTCCATTAACAACCTTTTGCAGCTGAAGTCATGAGTGACAGCTCTCTCTCTCACACAAAAACTCCTGAGGGACATTGTCCAAGTCAATATAATTAGGCTAGATAGTCTCACTCTTAATTTTATTTATCATAAAGTATGTAAACCCAACAATTCTATCTCAATAACCTCCCCTAAGCATTATGTAGTATACTTAAGTGGATGTCTTCTTGGGATGAAAAGAAAGGAAAATAAACCAATTCTAATAAACTTTCAGAACTATTCTACAGAACCACAGTTTATCAATTCACAACTTACTCTATGTGTTCCAAGTGCAAAAGTTGAATGTAGCTGATAAATCCATTATCTTGACACACCACGCAACTAGGATTTCGTAACCTAACACAAACCACCCTGTTTTTCAAAGTCTCTTTCTCAACGGTATACTACTAAGCTACATTTAAGTATAAAAATGTGGCACATCAACTTTTCATAATAGAAGATTTAAAAAAATCCAACATTGTCAAATGAAATGTGAATTCAGACTCCTGCTTAGTCCTTGAATTGTGCTATTTAGTAAAGCACACCACCCTCTTCACTTACAACAGCACTGTGCTTCTCTCTAAGAGCACTGCAGACAGTAAAATATCTAACTCAAATTCTTTATTCCACAGATATCTAAATCAGTGACTCTGTTATCACTGAGTACAGCTTCAGAGCTGTAAATATTTTCTGCTAAACAACTATAATGCATACGAGGCACATCTGATGTTGAAAAAAGAGATAATTTCCTCATCTACAATTGCACATTAGCAAATGACTAACCTGTCTGCTTGTAGCCTACTCTACGTAAACATAGCACTTGGAATTTCTGTTCCAAATGCACTAACCCAAGAATATTAAGATTTTGATGAGAAAATATTCAAGAGGAAACAAAAATTAAGAAAATAGTGCTATTTAGACTTAAGTACCTTTGTGTGAAAATATTTCTAAGCACTTCTTTCTTGATTTCCATAGGCAGTTAGTGTCCACAAATGTTGGCTTAAACCACTTGTCTATATCCCTATTAAATTAGGCATTCTAAAATACAGAAAAAGGCTTCCCATACACTTTCGGCAAGAACAACACAAAAAGTTTAACATTCACTATATCCTTTAATTCAACGGTATCCAAACGAGAGTCCAACCTTACGCCACCTCCCAGCTCCTTCACAAATCTGCATAAATCCCCTCTACTGGCCCAGAATCAATTTGGGAAAATTGCAAGGCTAGCTGCACTTATTCAAAATTCCGGACGAGATAAATTTACTCTCAGATTGATGTTCCCCAAAAGTCAAGTGTCCCAACACTGAGTTTAACAGTCATTTACTACAACCACCCTCTGAAAAAGACAAATTGGCACTTATCTTTAGTTATAGGATGTGACACTGAGGCGAGTTTCTGAGGTTTCTGTGGCCCCCAGCATGCTAGGTCATACTTTCTGTACCCCTAGTCTATTGAGCCATGCTGTCTTTACTAAAAAGAAGTATTTCATGCCAACAGCATATTGTATCACACACAAATCTAGAAATACAACTTGTTAAAATACATGTAAACCATTACACCCAAGATACCTCTTGTTAACTACATCAAAATAATTGAACCACAAAACTAACAGCAATACTGAATGGTTTAGTCACCAAATGGAAAAAAACTATTCTCAATGTCTCCTGCCTGCCAAGAAAGCAATGAGTATTAGCTTCTTGAATGGATTAGTTTTCATTAGAAAAAAAAAATTGTAGGTGCAGCAGTGAATATACAAATTCAAGGTCTCAAGACAGTGAATATCAATCTGGAAAAAATGAAAGATAATCCTTATCTCAAACTTAGAAAAACTCAAACCCGGATAAAATGTGAAAGGCACACTTTATCCTTATGAGAAGAAAATAGTTATATTTTTCTAATAGAAGAAGAGCTTTAACATCTTGATACAGAAAAATATTTCATAAAAACAAAAAAGACATGAGGAACCTATAAAGGAAAGGCTGACCAGTAAAATGAAAAACTTAGGATCATGAAAAAGACATTAAACACTTAAAAAGACAACTGGAAAAAAAGATACTCGTAACATATATAACTAATATATGAACTCTTGAAAACACTAAAAAAAGGCAAACAACCCAATAGAAAAATGGACAAAACACATCAACAACTGCATAACAGAAGATAACATTCAAATGATTAATAAATATGTGTAAAAGATGCTCAAGTTTAATAATATTCAGAAACAAAAAAATTAAATCTCAATGAAAAAACATTTAAATTAGCAAAATTTAAAAACTGACAATACCAAGTGCTGGAACAAACGTGGGAGAACAGGAACTCTCCCATTGCTGATGGGAGTGCAAAGGCCTTGGTATCAATGAACGTAAACACCCTGCAAAACGACTTGTCGCTGTGCGGTGATATTAAAGGCGCAGACACCCTGCGACACAGCAGCTCTACTTCTCCATGTAAGCTCCGCAGGAGCTTGTCCCGGTGCGCCAGGAGAAAAGCAAAAAAACGGCCACATAGTAGTTTTTGAAATTACAAAATTCCTGGTAGAAAAACAAAGGCCTTTGTGTCCAAGAATAGGCAATTGGATAAATTGTGTTAAAGTCATAAGATGAACAGTTATACAGCAACGGAAATTAACAACTGACAGTCCCTATGACTGCTTCCTCATCAACAGGAATGACTTTAAAAACCAATGTTGAATGAATAAAAGAACTACGCACAGGAATATATATACACCTGCCTTATAAAAAGTCAAAACCATATTTAATGACTGTACTGTTTAGGGTCACATGCATATGTGGTAAAAACTGTAACGAAAAGTCAGAGAATAAGAAACACAAAATTCAGAACTGTGGCATCCTTGGAGAGTGGGGATGTATAATCTGGGAGATACACAAAGGGCAAAAACAACTCTTAATTCCCTCCTCAAAGCTGCTCCTCTTCCACCAGTCCCCACTTCCAGAGGTATATTTGATTTGTCTTCCTCTCATACCCCCCATGTAAATAATCAGCAAGTCTGATCAACAGTACCTCTAAAACACTCCAATTCTTTCCACCTCCATTACTTTGCCCTGGTTCAAGCCTACATCAGCCTCTCACTGGGAGGGCTGCAATAGCTTTCTCCCTGCTCTCTCATGACTATAAAATTCATTCTCCACAAAGCAGCCCAGTGATCTTTTCAAAATTTAAGTCCAGTAAACTCTCCAGCAGCTTCCCTCCACACTTGGAGTAAAATGCAATCTTTTTATCATAGTCTTGAGGGCTTCATTTAATGTGTTCTGTGCTTACCTCTCTAACCTTACCTCCTCTACCCTTTTCCTAGCCCACTAGGTTTCAGCCAGCCCAGCTTTCTCCTGCTCACACCTGCGGGCAGATCCCCCTCTCAGTGCATTCCTAGGAATGTGCTTTCCTGGTTCTCGCCTTACCTGGCTTCACGTAAGCACTTAAGCCTCAAATCAATTTAGACACAAATATTACCTCCTTAACGAGGCGGCCTCTGAGGAGCCCATGCAAAATGGCATCACTGCTACCATCAGTCACTCCTCACTTCACCCTCTTCCATTTTTTACAGTACTTATCAGGATCTGTTAATTTAGTGCTGGTTTTGTATCCCTCTCCCCCAGCACCGAGTCCACAAAAGCAGGGATGCATCAGTCTGGCCCAGTGTTATATGGAGCAGCGTCTAGCACTTGGGAATACGTACTTGTTGGATGAATGAAGGGTAGATTTTACTTTGAATAAAAATGAGTATCTGCTGGCAGTGAAATGAAAATCAAGTATACCAATCCAGAGTATGAGAGAACGGAAAGGGAAATTTTGAAAATCACCGGGAAAGCATTCACTTAAGAAGAATTTTAGTTTACATTATTTTTGTCTCAGAAGTACTAGGAATAGGTCATGTTCCTAACGACCACTTGTGAACTAACGATCGGTCAGCTTCACGAAGGCGCACGGCCCTGAGTTGGGGCAGTGTGTCATCTGCTCACATCCCCTGTTGCCAGAAGAGTGCTGCAATTAATAGAAGGGGCTTCAGTTTGGCCTCAGTTCAAATTATGAGTCTACGCTGAAATATGAACAAGCTACTTCCTTTTCTATGCCTGCAAAATGGAGCTATTAATCGCTATTTCATAGTCACTATGAAACAGTTTTAAAAACATCTACGTGTGCCTTGCATGTAGTCAATAAAATGGAGTTATTTTGGTGAAAGCTGAGAGTAGGTAAATCTAGACAAATGGAAAAGCTTATAGAGCCAAATAACAACTAAACATCTTCTGCCTCTAACAGAGGTAGACAATGTACTGGAACAACCCTGGCAGGCGTGGCTCAGTTGGTCGGACAGTTGTCCTGTAAGCCGAAAGACCGCAGGTTTGATTCCCTATTGGGGCACATGCTACGTTGCTCAGTTTGGTTCCCAGTCCGGGTGCATGCGGGAGGCAACTCACAGGTGTTTCTCTCTCACAATGATGTTCCTCTCCCTCCCTTCCCCTCTCTCTTTAGTAATCAATAGGCAAAGCACTGGGAACATACACAAGAACTAGATCCTCTTTTTCTAAAAAAAGACAAATGTACCCAAAGTAATGCAAAATGATGTAAAAGGCACTCTGAGAACATCAAGGGAGTGACTGTCCTCACTAAGGACATAGGCCACACATAAAGCTGAGTCACAAAATAGAGCCACAGGATTCCCTAGGTAAAAATACTGTGCATGTAAGGGACCAGGTATGTCTAAGTGAGAAACGCAGTGTTGCTGCTATGGCGTGTGTGGGAAGAGCTGCAAGATGAAGGTGGGCTGTGGACCAGGTGGTAAGGGGAGCCCTGGGTCTAAGTTTGTACTGTACTCTTCAGGCAGTGGGGAGATGAAGGGGGGAAAATTTAACATGCTAATTTGGTAACAAAATTCTAAAGCAAAACACCTTTATGACTTTAAATACCATATAGGTCCAGGATCTGTTAAGCAGGAGCAAGTAACAATGATTGACTTGGAACCTCCACTCACCACTTGATGCTGATCATCCTCCTGACAACAGATAACTTCTTCTGAGTTTACTTTGTGCCTCCTGCTATGTTGTCTTACATATGCTCTCTCATTCAATTATTATAACACCCTTACGAGGGGAGTATTATTAATCCCATTTAACAGACTGAAAACCTAAAGCAGAGATGTTATACTCAGATTGAAAGAGACTGGATTCAACTGTAGGCTGCCCGACTCCAAAGCCCTAAAATTAAACCAACCGGCTGACTGCCTAGTTCATGTACTCCATGTGCACTAAGTTGTATGTATGTACCTACTGTAATTTAAGGCATCATGCTAGGTCAGTGATTCCTAAATTTTACTGTACAAAAGAACCAAGATTTTGATTCAGTAAGTCAGTCCAGGGTAGAATTTTCAGAGATCTGTAATTTTAACCATAAATCCCATTAATTCTGATTCACTTGGTCTGATAAACCCTGTGCTAGGGGTCCTAGAGATTCCCAGATATTTGAGCTTCCGCTCTTCTATGAGTTTACAATTTGAAAGAGGTAAAAACAAGACAAAACAATTCAGGAAATGCAACACAGACAATAGAGAAAAGAAAGGCTTCACGAGAAAGAGTTATCTGTAACGAGATGAAGATGAGTAGGGTTTCCTGAGGAAACAGATCGCATGTAGACTTTCAGGACTCATCCCACAAAGGAAGGTATGATGAGTAGACCACTCGGCAGGAGCAGAGGACCTGCATTTACAAATGGAAAAATAGTGTCAGGGAAAAGTAGAGGCTGTGGAATGCCCGCAAGGTCAACCTGTACCCAGGGGTGTCCAACCTGCGGCCCACGGGCAGCATGTGGACCAGGGTGGCTAGAAATGTGGCCCAACACAAAATTGTAAGTTTACTTAAAACATTATGAGATTTGCTTCATTTTTGTTAGTGTTTGTGTATTTAATGTGCGGCCCAGAGGCGCCAAAAGCTTGGACACTCCTGCTACAGGATGGGCTTTATCTATACTGACACTGGGAAGCTACTAGTAGGTTTTTGAAAGCAATGACAAATGACAATATTCTTTGAAGCTCTGCAAGATTATGCAGAACTAGAATAACAATGGGAATAGTCAGGCTGTTAGCATTCTAATCTAAAGAAAAAGGAGTCCGAACAGGGTGGTGAAAAAGTTGAAAAAGGGAGGAGTGGTAGACTAATTGCATGGAGGGCAAAGGCAACGATCACAGCTAAATGATTTTTTTTCATCCCTTAAATACAACTTATATCACTGTAAGCTTCATGTTACTTTTTAAGACCCTCTTATACAGCTAACTAGGCCGAAAATAAATAAAATCCACTTATTTAAACCATAGTCTATGACTGACTATAAAGGTCAGTAAACAGGCTTCTTAGTATCCAAAATACATGTCACATAGTTCAGAAACTAAAACAACAGAAATGGAATTTATGAATTATACATATATATATAGTATGTATAATTAACATATATAAATGAAAGAACATTATTGAGAGCTACACAAGCTCATTTTACACAAAGTTGTAATAAATGTAAGCATCTAATTTCCAAACTCACAGCAGTTTGGAAGCAAAAATTAGAAGGGGAATATATCCTGCTACAGGCGGACATATTTAAGAGTCTGAGGTTCAAAAGAAATGAAAACTATAAAAAAAGCAAACACAGTCACTCAGGGTAAAATCTTTACAACTGTTTATTGATAGGTACACGAGTCCCAGAAAAACAAATTGGTAAGAATCTTCCTTCATATTTCAAATACCTACCACACACACACACAAACTTTTAAACATTCTTTAAAGCTAAATATTTTTAAACTATTTACCTGATCAAAAGGTAATTTAAAGGATGGCCGATACATACCAGCATAGCCCTCTCATCAATAACCAAGCATCGATATAAATAGTTAAAGGTAAGAAGGACATATTTTACAACACACAAAGTTTAAAGATGGTGAGAGTGATTTCTTAAGGCATCTAATCAAGAATGTGGCTCCACTGATGAAGTTTAATTTGAGCGATTCTTCGCTGATGGCTGTGCCTTCGAATCCGTGTTCCAAATAATACGAAGGCATCCACGACAAGTATTTAATGCTATTAAACAGGTCTTAAACATATGCCCTATAAATTTACCTACTGAAATCATGTAACATCATTTGACACTCAACATCCCATTGCACTGTGTGACAACTTTTAAAAGGACTTTAAACATAGTAACACATATAGGCCTCTCACTAGGTTCACCAACACTCATGAATGTTTATTACAATACTATGCATATGAGGACTTCACTTATTTTATAAATAGATGAAAACAACATTTTCCTGGGGGGAATGATGATGTTAACTGACTCAAAGTTATACTTAAGTTTATGATTAAGTTTAAAATACATACCAAAGCCACATACCTTTAATCATGTAGGAGTATATACCACATACTAATTACTGGAGTAAGAAGAGTTTAGGTTTCAGCATGACATTTTTTTAAATAGCAGAAAAGCAAATCAGTGTATATTTATAACACCATAACATGAAAGTAAAATTGCCTTAACTATGTTGCAGGGATAAATCAACTAAATGGAACTAGACCTCTCATATTTTTCAGACACAGCAAAGGACAGAGAAAATTAGGGAACATGCTTATTTCAAAAATCCAATGATCAAGCAAATTAAGACATCAAAGATTAAGATTATGGTGCAAAATACCAGTCAAATATGCTGCATTATAAATATTTAAACTAATGAAGCAGTCAATCGCACCTGGTTGGTACCACCCTCCACTCCCCCCCCCAATCTACGTCCTTGGAATCATCCTTGTTCCCCAGAAGCACACGATATGAGGATACTAACCGAAGACAAAGAATGTGCCTTGGAGACAGTATTTTTCAAACTGCAACTTGTGACCCATAAATCAATGTAGTGGATTGAGTCAGCATTTTTTAATTAAAAGAGAGCGAAATACAATAGAAATTATTAGAATGCATCACGAGTCATAAGGTTCAATATAAAAATGTACTTTTCACAACGGAGCATGATTTCAAAAAAAAAAGAAGTTTGAAACATCCTGCTCTAGAGATCTAGGTCCGCCGGTTCCGGACCCAGAGGCTGAAAGTTTTCAAGGGCCCTGGGCACCCACACAAACTCGCTGCCCCAGACGGGCTCTGGGGACCTGGTGGAAGAGCCGCAGGGCGGCCCAGGCAGAGCCAGACGCGCCTCCGCTACACCTGTCTTTGCACTAGGGCTGTTCACTTCCCCAACGGCCTCAGACGGCGCCTACAGCCTTCCGGGCAGAACTCCTCCTTCCTCCACCGACCGTAAACAGTGCAACGTGCAGTCAGCTTCCCTCAACTGCAGCTTCCAGCGTCACTGCGTCGCAAGAGAAGGCAGCGTTAAACCTCCCCGCTTCGCCGGCTCCCAGCGGTCCCTCCAAGAGAAGTCCCACAGCGCTGCGTCCCCGGGCAGGGCGCCCCCTCCCAGGCCCCATCATAGGCCAACCCCTCCGTCTCTGCATCTCCATACTCAGGGGCAACAGGGTTCCCCCCAAACCTTTAAAATAAAGCGCCCCATCCCTTCATCAGCCCGTGTATGGAGCAGGCCTAACGTCCCCAGAGCCCGGTTTTGCCCGCCCGCGGAACCTCCCAGAGGAACGTCCTCCACTTTTTTTTTTTCTTGGATTCAGTGGCTTAGAGACAAGTTTCCTATTTACCCACCCAGCTGCCTCAGCCTCCTCAGCTTCTCCTGCCACCCAGGGGGCCTCTTCCGATCCCGCATGGCCCTGGGCTCAGGGAGACACCGGACTCCCTCCGGACCTCACACCGCCTCCCCACGCGCCCCCGCCGTGCTGTCCGGAGGGCCCCTCTCCCAGCCCTGGGCCCTGCCCGCAGAGCCCGGGCTGAGGTCCGGTCCTTCCCCGCCTCCCGGCCAGGCCTCGCCCCCTCCCAGGGTCCCCTCGCACTGCGCCCCCCACCCCCTGCCCCGGGCGGCCTACCGGCCTGGGCTCCAAGAGCTCGGCCCCACTCACCCTGCAGCCTGGGAGGCGGGGCTCCGCGGCAGCTCCTAGCACGGTGCCTGGCGCCCCCCTCCCGGCAGCGCCACGGCAGACGCTGCCTCGGCGCTGTCCAGATCACCCCCGGGCCGCACCGCTTCACCTCCTTCCCCACTCGGGCCGCAGCCCAGTGTCCTGCATTGACCCGGAAGTAGCTGTCCAGGCCCAACAACAACACGTGACCCTGTCGCCTGTTCACGTGCTGCGTGAAGAGGAGGGGGCCAAGGAGTTGGTTGCCATGGCGCCAGGATAGCTGCACCGCTGGGCTGTCCCTAGAAAGACACCTCGTGTGCTCTTTCTGTGGCACATCATAAGGGGACACCTAGGTACATCTTGAGGGGACACCCAGGTGCATCTTGAGGGGGCACCTAGGTACAAAGGAGGTGCACAGACTGCGTCATCTCAGAGTGAGCTGGGGGCAGGTCAGAGCACACCCGGGCTATGGAGAGGCTGGGCTACAGAAAGCGGCCTTGGGCTGAACCTTTCCAGGCTTACTTGGAATTTTGTCCTGGTTGTCACTCATTTGTAGTGTGACCCTGATCACCTCGTTCCCTTTCTCTGGCTTCAGTGTCCTCACTGGGTGAGCTCTAGACTGTCACCCGATACCATCCCAAGATGCATTTGCAAGAGGATGTGGTAGCACTCTGGCCTTTGACCTGCGTCCCCTCCCAAGGCCAATAGCATCCGGAGATGTCAGTGCTCCAGGACCAAAGTGGTAACAGGAGCTTCCATTTACTGAGCCCCTTTCCGGGCACTAGGCACTGTGCACATGCTCTTTCAAATTTCACAACCTTCCAAGAGTAGCTATTTCATAGATTTGAAAACTGAAGTTCGCAGAAGTTCGCAGAGGCTATGTTACCTGCTCTGGACCACCCATTTAGTCCAAGCGAGGAGGCTGAGATCTGCATCCAGGTCCACCTGGCACCAAAGTCAAGTTGATGCACTCACGTTATGCCATGCCATTGCTCCAGCTCCACACACACAACCTCTGACTGTTGGGCTGTGATTGCTTATTATTTCTTTGTCCATTTCCTTTGCAGGAACATGCATGGAATTAGATGATTCTGGCTGATCCTGGAGAGAATCCAGTCTTGTATGGCTGTGTTGGCTGAGGGTTAGGAGTTGAAGAGGTCTATTGCATGAGGTGTGTGCTGTCATGGAGTGTGTGTCAGAGCAGGTGAGGGGTTAGATGTGTGGGCATGTGTATTTACTTGTTCCTGTGGGCCAGAGATACAATTCTTCAGGAGGGACCCAGTGGCAGTTCCTGCAGACTTACTTCTCTCATTTTGTTTTGTTTTCTCTTGCTCCATTGGCAGGGCTTAATGGAGTTAGAGGAGAAAGCCTGCAAGAACTGGTTAACGAAAGTGCTCTGAGGATCATGGGGAGGGGAGCCAAGCAGTGTGGCTAAGTTTGCTGAGGTGGGGCTTTCTTTCTCCTGCTGCAGAGAACAGTGCCTTTCTGGCACGTTAGGATTAATGGCTTTGGGAGCATCAAGATCAGTGGCATGATCGTAGTCAAAAATAGCCTCAATGAGATATGCACAGAGGAGGAAGAACAGGGTGGATGCTGTGTAGATACTCAAATGAGAGACTTATCTGTGAGTTCAGGGACCCTTACGGACACCCAGAAATACTTAGGAGGTTAAATGTATTCTAAGCAACTAGGAAAAATGACAAGAAATGTGGGTCATTACTGGTGATAAATACCATGTGCGTGTTATATAAATGTATATGCAAGTATTATATATGACTGGGTGTGATTAGTAATATACTTCTTTATTTCTCTGAGATATCATTGAGTCACTTTTCCTCTTTTTCCCTTCTCTCCTCTTATAAAGGTAAGGTCAATGTCTCTACCCATCTCTGATCTGTCCCCACAAGACAGCCAGAATTATCTTTCTAAAATGCATATCTGATCATGTTATTTCCTATCTCCTCTTAATCTGCACCCACCCTGCTCAGTCTGGTAGCCACTATTTAATTAAATTAAATTAATTAAAATTGAGTTAAAATAAAACTGCATTTCCTAACACATAGGATGCTACCCATATTTCAGGTACTGCTATAATGATGGACAGTGTCAATATAGAATATTTTTAATATCACAGAAAGTTATTGGACCCTGCTGCTCTACACTCTGAATTCCTCATGTTTCTGTTCTTTTGGAAACTTGCTGTGCTAAGCTGTTTGCTTAAAACATTCTGTTCTATCTTCTTGAGACTAAAAATTATACATAATTGCTTATTTTCTTATTGTCTCTTTGACAAGCAGGTAAGCCTCTATGAAGACAGGAACTAAGTCAGTCCTGTACACATTGATTCCCCGTTACCTCTAAAGGACTGCCACATAGAAGAAGAATAGACAGTGAACTGAAGTGAGAGGAAGTAACACAAAGGCAAGTTTCTGGTCATTTGATTAGAATTTGTTGATAATTTGATCACTTTAACCTATAATCAGCAATTTCGTACTTTCAAAGAATTGGAGCTGCTTCAGTCAGTTCTGATGAGTTCCCTGTCACCGGCACAGGTAAAGCAAAGGTGGAATCTGTTAAAATAATGTATTAAAAATTCCTGGATAGGTTGGACTGGTTGACCAGTTTGATTCTAAGATTCTAAGTCTATGTTTCTCTGAGTCTTTAATTCAAAGTTGATTATTCTATAACAACAATCATAGGTACTTTCTGAGTCTTTGCCATGTGCCAGACAATGCTTGATATATTTCACATAACTTCTTTCCTTTAATTCCCTCAGTACTCTTATGAAGTATGTTTTGTACCATCCAACTTACCATATAGGATACAGGTTGTATAATACCCCCCCACCCCACTAAATACAGCTAGTAAGAGGCAGAAGTTGAATTCATATTTAGATCAGTCTGACACCAGAATCTGGGTTCATAATAACACTGTAATGATGGAAAATAGTTCTATTATAAAATTTCAGTCAGATATTTGTCCTTTTAACTCAACAAATGGTTCTTTCATAATGGATGTATTCCTTTCACTGAGCTAGGTGGCTTGAGGAAAACAAAGATGAATGAGGCATTGGCCCTAAAATGCAGTGGGAAAGATAATACATATATTCAAACAACCGTGATACAGGTTAATTAAAGGTCGATTATTTTTAAAGGGGGTAAAGGAGTCACCTTCTCAACCGAAGTCTTCTCCCAAGTAGGCAGAAGGACAAGGACAGATTTACACAAGAATTCGATGTGAACAGTGCGGCTACACAGAAGAGAAAGTCCAACTGCTTCACTTGAAAGAATAATGACTGGTTTCGAAATTGAGTCTGCAATACTAGTCCTGGGTTTTTCATTCACCAACCATGTCACTTGACATCTTTCTGCCTTACTACTTTCTGCCTATACTACCCTGGTATACCCACTGAAATTATGTGTGAAGCATTGTGTGTGTGTGTACACACACACACATAATACATGCACGTATTTTCAAGGGAAAGTGCCATAGATTCCATCAGATTCACAAAGAAATTACAACAAAGAGAACATTTAAGCTATATTATGACTTTAAAACTGCAATTCTGAGGTTCTATATTTTATTGTTGTCAACATTGATATATCTTTCAGGAAATGAACTGTCATGCCAGGCTTAATGACCAAGCAAAAGGCAGAGATATTTTTATTTTACACTGGAGAGTATACCTAGAATTATTTAAAAAGTAACAGGATCTCCTTACTGGGAAGAATATGTTAGTTTTATTTTCATTTACAGTTTATATTCAATGTTATTTTGTCTTAGTTTCAAGTGCACAGCACAGTGGCTAGGCAATTATACACTTTAAAAGTGTCCCCCCTGATATTTTCAGTACCCACCTGGCACCGTACATAGTTATTACCATATTATTAACTATATTCCTTATGCTGTACTTTACATCCTCATGTCTGTTCTATAACTGCCAATTTGTCCTTCTTAATAACTTCAGCTACTTCATCCAGTCCCCCAATACTCCTCCTCTCTGGCAGCCATCAGTCTGATCTTTGTATCATGAGTCTATTTCTCTTTTGTTTGTTCTTTTATTTTGCTCTTCACATTTCATATATAAGATAAATCTTACGGTATTTCTCTTTCTCTGACTGACTTCTTTCATTGAACATAATACCTTCTAGGTCCATACATGCTGTAGCAAATAGTAAGATTTCATTCTTTTTTATAGCTGAGTAATATTTCACTGTATATATGTACTACCATATTTATTTTCACTTGTCTCTAGATGGGCACTTATCAATATCTGGGCTATTGTCAATGATGCAATGAACACAGCAGTGCATGTATTCTTTCAAATTAGGGTTTTGGGTAATTTTGGATATATACTCTGAAGTGGAATCATTAAATCATAAGGCAGTTTCATTTTTAATTTTTTGAGGACCATTTATAACATTTCTGCTAGTGGCTACACCAATCTGCATTCCCACCGACAGTGCACAAGGGTTCCCTTCTCTCCACAACCTCACCAGCACTTGGTGTTTGTTGATTTGTTTATGATGGCCATTCTGACCGGTATAAAGTGGTATCTCATTGTGGTTTTAATTTGCATCTCTCTGATGGCTAGTGATGTTGAACATCCTTTCACATGTCTATGGGCCCTCTGTGTGTCCTCCTTGGAGAAGTGTCTGTTCAGGTCCTTTGCCCATCTTTTAGATTGGATTGTTTTTCTTCCTGGTGCGGAGTCTTTATATATCTTGGAGATCAAATCCTTGTGTGAGGTATCATTGGCAAATATGCTTTCCCATATGGTTAGTTCCCTTTACGTTTTGCCATATTTTAGTTGTAATTCTGGTTTGCCCTGGGTAGGAGATGAGTGTAACTTTCACCATCTTGGATGCTTCTTTTCTAATATGTCATTAAATGCTATAATTTTCTCTCAGAGCACCACTTTCACTGTATCCCATGAATTTTGATAAGTTGAGTTTTTTCCTATTTCACTTGTTGTCTTAGTTCAAGCTACTATAATAAAAATACCTGAATGACTTCATTAACAAATAGTGATTTCTCACACTTCTGGAAGTTCAAGAGCAAGGCACCAGAAGATCTGGTGTCTGGAGAGAACCCTGGCTTAAAGCTAGCTGCCTTCTCGTTGCATCTTCACACAGCAGAAATACCAAGGTCTAGTCCCTTTATGTATAAGGAGACTCATTCTGTCATAAGGCTTCTGCCCTCATGACCTCATTTAAATTTGATTACCTCTCAAAAGCCCCACATCCAGATACCAACACATTGGGGGTTAGTTTTAACATACAAATTCTGAGGAGACACAAATACGCAGTTCATAACACTTGTGATTTATTGTGTGACCTGTGGGTGTTTTCAAGTATATTTCTTAATTTCCTGTTGTATGAAAATTTTGGATAGTGGTGAAGTAGGTGGAAGTTACACTCACCTCCTTGCCAGACCAAACTGGAAATACAACTAAAATATGGAACAATCATCCATCCAATCTGCCAATGGAAGATCGATTAGCACCACCCTCTCAAATCCCAGCAAACTTGCTCTGTTGAGCTAAGGTTCTCTCAAGGAGTACCAGGCAGAATTTAGGACAGAATTAGTTGTGTTGGTCTAGGATGGGGTTTATTTTTTTTCTCATGCCTGAAGAGCAGCAGAACAGAAGTCTCATAAACAAAAATTTATAGAAGAAACCACATTGAGACTAGTAGGAAGGACAGAGGTGAAATAAGGGCTGGCCACACACCCATGTGCAGCACTGAGTATCCAGAGGGATATCTCAGCTGCCAAGGTTCTCCTTAAGGAGTTTAGGTCTCAACCCCATATTGGGCTCCCCAGTTCAGAATGCCAGAGCCAGGAAGAGGAGCCCACATAACATCTGGGTGTGAAAATCAGTGAGAATTCTATCTGCCAGGGAGAGACAAGAGTTTGCTAAAAACCCAGGTGCCCTCTTATGGAGCCGTGCACAAAATAGCATTTGCAGCCAGTCACCCTGGAATCTGACAGAGGGAGGACAGCTTGAGCAAACTAGACTCATGCAAGGAGAGACTGGGATGTCTCTCCTTGCATGCAGGGGAGGGAGCTGAAGGGACAGCTGCTAGTGTCCATGTGCTGAGTCACCCACAGATGCTATCTTTCTTAGATTAAGCACTCCCTTCTAAAACAACACAGCCTAGGGGAATGCAATACTATCCTCACACTGCCAAGTCCCAGTTGTCCTGACCTGCAGAGGTCATGATGTGCAGAGGAGTCAGCTGCCTAGGTTTCTGGTGCAGTGGAGCAGACTAAAAGAAGCAGTGTCAGAAGCTGAGTTGTGTGGTTTTGGGGCTGGGGCAATTTCCCCTCCTTCCTGAGAGCTGCCCTCCAATGGAAGATCGATTAGCACCACCGTCTCAAATCTCAGCAAACTTGCTCTGTTGAGCTAAGGGTCTCTCAAGGAGTACCAGGCAGAATTTAGGACAGAATTAGTTGTGTTGGTCTAGGATGGGGTTTATTTTTTTTCTCATGCTTGACAACTGTAGAACCCTCCTTTCACACAGCTGAATCTTGGTCTGTTTGGACCTGATAATCTGTGCTTTCTCCACCCTGATGACTACCTGTGACCCCACCCCAGCACAAAGATGTGTGGGCATCCAGAAGTGGCAGCTGGCCTTGGTGTATTCTGATACTTCTGCTTAGTGTCTTCAGACCCAGAACTGGCACTGAGTATCAAGCTGGTGAACACCACTTACCTCTACCTGGTGACCCACTGAGAACCTACTCATGTAACTCGTGTACCATCAGAGGCTTTTCAGAGACTGAGCCTAATAGAAAGCCAGCATCTGGAGGCAGGTTGAAGGTTGTGGGATGCCTTGGACCTGTTTCTGATCTGCCCCTAAGATTGGCGTTGGTGGAAGCTGGCTTTGATATGCAGCTAGCTTTTCCCATATACACCCTGGAACAGAAGATGCAGCCACAAACTGTGGATCAAATTGTAGCTTTAAACAAGTTGCCCAGCACCAGTCACAGGCAGCATCTGCCTTTAACCTATACTGGAGTCCCTCCCAAGAGACTCAAGAACCAACACACTCAGTAGTGGGCTTCAGACCACATCAGAGCAGGACCCAATTTGCTCCACAAGTGGCACATCCAAAGATAGATCTTGGGCAGCAACAAACACTGCTGGGGAAAATTCTACTTTGTTTAATAAATACACACACAGCAGCTTATATACTATGGTTGAGGTGATCCTCAAATTCAGCCAGGCTTAGAGTTGACACTATACATGGACATGCCAACAGCAATCAAGACTCACAACAGTACTGTTTATGAGACGCACACAATGGACATCTTGGAGCACCAAGTTCAGGTGATCAGAGAGATTGCATCATTGAGTCCCACAGAAGACTTACTGTATAAGACCACCCTATCACATCTGGGAAAAATAACAGATGTACCTAGCACACAGAAAAAACATAGAAAGGCAGTGAAAATGGAAAGACATATGGAGCATATCCCAAATGAAAGAACATCAGAAATCGCCAGAAAAACAACTAAAAGATATGGAGGCAAGCAATCTACCAGATATATACCTAAAAACAATGGTTATAAGGATTGTCAAGAAACCTAGTGAGAACTTCAACAGCATAAAAAGGACATAGAAACAATAAAAAAAGATCCAGTCAGAAATAAAGGGTATAATTTCTAAAATGAATAATTCAACAGAAGGAATCAACAGTAGGTTAAATGAAGCAGAGGACAGAATCAGTGATTTGGAAGATAAGGTAGCAGAAAACACATAACCATAGTGGCAAAAAGAAAAAATATAAATATAAATAATTTAAGGGAATTTGGGGGCAACATAATACATACAACAGAAGAATAGAGAGCAAGAGATTGAGAACCTCTCAGAAGAAATAATGACTGAAAACTTTTTTTAACTTGGTGAAGGAAAAAGACACATGTCCAGGAAGTTCAGAGAATTACAAACAAGATAAACCCAAAGAGACTCACACCAAGACACATTCTAATTAAAATGCCAAAGCCTAAAGACAAAGAGAAAAATTGAAAAATGGCAAAGAAAGACAGTTAGTTACCTACAAGGGAATTTTCATATAACTGTCAGCTGCTTTCTCAATGGAAATATTTCAGGCCAGAAGGGATTGGAATGAAATATTCAAAGTGTTGAAAATGAAGGACATACAACCAAGTTTACTCAACCTACCAAGGCTATGATTTAAAATTGAAGGTGAAATAAAGAGCTTCCTTGACCAGAAAAAGCTAAAGGGGTTCACTACCACCAAACCAATATTAAAAGAAATCTTAAAAGGACTTCTATAAGAAGAAGAAAGAAAAAAAGGGGAACAAAGTTATTAAGAATAAAATGGCAAAAAATATATATTTATCAATAATCTCTTTAAATGTAAATGGTTTAAATGCTCTAGTCAAATGACATAGGGTGGCTGAATGTATAAGAAAACAATACTGATATATATGTAGTCTACAAAAAAACCAACCTCACAATGAAAGACACACACATATTGAAAGTATGTGTGTTTGAAAGTAAGTTTGAAAATGCTGTAAAAAGATATTTTATGAAAGTTGAAATAAAAACTGGGGTAGCAATATTCATATCAGACAAAATAGACTTCAAGGGATCAATCCAGAAAGAAGATATAACCCTTGTAAACATTTACACACCTAACATAGGAGCACCTGAATGTATAATGTAAATTTAATTGACTAAAGTTTGGGAAAGGTTGACAGCAATACAGTCATAGTAGTAGATTTTAACACCACATTGACATTGGTGGTTAGATCTCACAGACAAAAATCAACAGTGAA
Organism: Desmodus rotundus; assembly: GCF_022682495.2. Lineage (NCBI taxonomy): Eukaryota > Metazoa > Chordata > Mammalia > Chiroptera > Phyllostomidae > Desmodus > Desmodus rotundus. The sequence continues at coordinate 33,261,366 of NC_071393.1, forward strand.
ACAACAGCCTTAAATGACACACTATCAGATTGATTCAAGTGATATTTTCAGATTGATTTAAGTAATATTTTCAGATCATTTTACCTCAGATAAGAAGAATATACATTCTTCTCAATTGCACATGGAACATTTTCTAGAATAGACCACATGTAAGGACAAAAAACAAGCCTCAATAAATTTAGGAAGCTTGAAATCATATCAAGCATCTTCATTGAGCATAATGGTATGAAACTAGAAATCAATTACAAGACAAAGACCAGAAAACACACAAAGACATTGAGGCTAAATAACATGTTACTAAACAATGAATGGGTTAACAATTAAATCAAGAGTAAATCAAAATTTACTTTGAGACAAATGAAAATGGGAGCACAACAATCAAAAAAAAAAAAACTCTATGGGACAGGGCTAAAGCTGTCCTGAGAGGGAAATTCACAGCACTACAGGCCAACCTCAAGAATAAAGAAAAATCTCAAATAAACAATGTAACTGTACACATAAAGCACCTAGAAAAAGAACAACAAACAAAGCCAAAGTGAGTTAAAGGAATAAAAATAAAATTCAGAGCTGAAATAAATGAAATGAGTCTTAAAAAATTAATACAATAGATTGGTGGCAACAAGGGCTGGTTTTTTGAATAGATAAACAAGATTGATAAACCTCTAAGAAGACTTATTGAGAGAGAGAGAGAGACCAAATAAATACCATAAAAATTAAAAAAGAGATGTAACTGCAGATACCACAGAAATACAAAGGATTATGAGAAAATATTACAATGGCTATATGCCAACAGATGTACAATCTGGAAGACATGGATGAATTCTTAGAAATATACACACTTCTAAAACTCAATCATGAAAAAACAGAAAATGTGAACAGACTAATTACAACTAATTAAAAGTAAGCAGTAATTTAAAAACAAAGGAAGAATATAGGCAGTTCTGGTATGGAGCCATAGGTAGAAAAGCTTCACTTCCTCACACAAACAAAGTAAGGATAATAGCAAATTTAAAAACAAAAACCAACAAGAACTGCCAGAAAATCAAACTGCATGGAAGTGTGACAACCAAGGAGTTAAAGAAACATTCATCCAGACTGGTAGGAGGGGTGGAGATTGGGTAGCCAGGGCAGAGAGGATCTGCAAATGAGGTGGGGGCTGGCAGACTGGGAGGTCCCACATCTGCATGCAGATAAGCTGGGAGGAACAACTGGAGAGCGAGACAGACCAAGAAACCCAGGGTTTCAGTGGGAAACTAAAGACTCAAAACCTCTGGCTGTAAAAACCTGTGCAGGGTGCAACGGCAGGAGAAACTCCCAATCTCATGGAAGAATCTGTTGGAGAGGCCCACGGGGTTCTAGAATGTACACAAACTCACACAACTGGGAATCACCTCCTGAAAGGGCACAATTCACTTATGGGAAGCTAGGGAAGTGGTGGAGAGTGGGGTGAGAACTGAGCACGTGAGGAAGAGGCATTGTTCTCTCTTTGAGCCCTCCACCACAGACAGTGCCACAATGCAGTGATGTGGGTTGCCCCTCCCTGGTGAATACCTAAGGCTCTGACCCTTAGAACATAACAGGTGTGCTGATGAGACAAAGAAATATGACCCAAGTGGAAGATCAAAACTTCAGAAAAAGAATTAAGTGACAAGGAGATAGATAATCTATCAGATGCAGAGTTCAAAACACTGGTAATCAGGATGCTCACAGAAATGACTGAGTTCAGTTGCAAAATGAAGGAAGAAATGAAGGCTATACAAAATGAAATAAAAGAAAATATGCAAGGAACCAACAGTGAAGGGAAGGAAACTGGGACTCAAATCAATGATTGGGAACAAAAGGAAGAAATAAACATTCAACCAAAACAGAATGAAGAAACGAGAATGCAAAAAAATGAGTAGAGGCTTAGGAACCTCCACGACAACTTTAAACATTCAAACATCTGAAAAATAGGGGTGCCAGAAGGAGAAGAGGAAGACCAAGAAATTGAAAACTTATTTGAACAAATAATGAAGGAGAACTTCCCCAATCTGGCAAAGGAAATAGACTTCCAGGAAGTCCAGGAAGCTCAAAGAGTCCCAAAGAAGTTGGATCCAAGCAGGAACACACCAAGGCACATCATAATTACATTACCCAAGATTAAACAGAAGGAGAGGATTTTAAAAGCAGCAAGAGAAAAGGAGATAGTTACCTATGGAGGAATTCCCATAAGACTGTCAGCTGATTTCTCAAAAAAAACCTTGCAGGCAAGAGGGGGCTGGAAAGAAGTATTTGATGTCATGAAAGGCAAGAACATACATCCAAGATTAATCTATCCAGCAAAGCTATCATTTAGAATGGAAGGGCAGATTAAAGTGCTTCCCAGATAAGGTCAAGTTAAAGGAGTTCATCAACACCAAGCCCTTATTATATGAAATGTTAAAGGGATTTATCTAAGAAAAAGAAGATAAAAAATATGAACAGTAAAAATGACAGCAAACTCACAGTTATTAACAACCACACCTAAAACCAAAACAAAAGAAAACTAAGCAAACAACTAGAATAGGAAGAGAACCACAGAAATGGAGATCACATGGAGGCATATCAATTGGGGTGTGGGAGGGGGAGAGGGAGGGAAAGGTACAGAGAATAAATAGCATAAATGATAGGTGGAAAATAGACAGGGGGGAGGGTAAGAATAGTGTAGGAAATGTAGAAGCCAAAGAACTTATAAGTATGACCCAAGGACATGAACTATAGGGGGGGAATTTGGGAGGGAGGGGGTAGGCAGGATGGAGTGGAGTGAAGGGGGGGAAATGGGACAACTGTAATAGCATAATCAATAAATATATTTTTAAAATGCTGTGGCTGAATGAATAAGACCCTTCATATGACCTCACCTATAAGTGGAAACTAATTAACAAAACAAACAAGCAAACTAAATATAACCAGAAACATTTAAATAAAGAACAAACTAACAGTATCCGGAGGGGGTGAGGGAGAGGGATAATGGGAAAAAATAGGGGAAGGTCCATCAAGAAACATGTATAAAGGACACATGGAAAAAGCCAAAAGGGGTAGGATAGAGGATGGGAGGTGGTGATGGATGGGGTGGGGTGCTGTGGCGGGGGCAGGGGATGAAGACCACTGTACTTGAACAACAATAAAAAAATTTTTTTTTAAATAAGACCTTTACATATACTGGCTGCAAGAGTCTCACTTCAGATTGAAAGACACATACAGACTGAAATTAAGGAATGGAAAAAGGTATTTCATAGAAACCAGAAAAAAAAATTGGATAGCAATATTTATACTGGACAAAATAGACTTTTAAACAAAAGCTATAACAAGAGACAAAGAGGACCGAACGATTTCTCTTCTGGGCATTTATCCAAAGAAGCCCAAAACAATAACTCAAAAAGACATATACATCCATATGTTCATTGCAGCATTATTTACAATAGCCAAGATATGGGAGCAACCTAAGGGTCCATCAATAGATGAATGGATAAAGAAGTGGTACATCTATACAATGAAATGTACCTCAGCCATAAAAAAGAAAAATCTTGCCATCCACAACAACATGGATGGACCTAGAGGATAGAAAGACAAATGCCATATAATTTTACTTAAATGTGGGATATAATAAAACAATATAAGTTTAAAAAAACAAAACAGAAACAAACTCAGAGAACATTTTGATGGTTGCCAGATGGGAGGAGGTGTTGGGGGAATGGCTAAAAAATGAAAAAGGATTAAGAAGTACAAATTGGTAGTTACAAAATGGTCATGGGGACGTAAAGTATAGCTTAGAAAATGTATTAAAAATATTGTAATAACTATGTATGGTGTGAGATAGGTGCTAGATTTATTAGGGTGATCACTTTGTAAGTTATATAAATGTCTAGTCGCTACGTTGTACACCTGAAAGTAATATAATATTGTATGTCAACTGTAATTGAAAAATAAAAATTATTTAAAAGAAATAAATAAAAAAAGAGAAATTAAACTATCCAAACAAACTTTTAGGAGCTTTGAAATTAAATCAAGAGAGTTTCAGCCAAGATAGAGGTGTAGGTAGAAACCTTTTGCTTCCTTGCACAACCAAAGGGAGGATAACAACCAATCTGAAATCAATAAACAACCAAAAGTTCCAGAAATCAAACTGCATGAAACTCCAGCAACCAAGGAATTAAAGAAAAAATGAACCAAAACAACCAGACCGGTAAGGCAGTGGACCTCGCAGGCCAACTCAGAAAAAACACAGCCAGGAGGGAGACCATGGGGGCAGGGCTGGCTGCTGAGCTCAGCAGACTGTGGGTGAGGGGATGACTTAAAGGAACTCAGACCTGGCCCCTCTGCCATGGCTGGGGTTGCCTTGGTGGGACAAACTCCCAGCCTCACATGGGGGTTCGTTGAAAAGTTCACTAGAGGGGAGCAGACGAGCTGCACTGTTCCCTGTATGGCCCCTCCCCCACAGGTAGCACCCAGCGCAGCAAGGAGAATACCTAAGGTCCCACCCCCTTACAACCTATTAGATGCTCCAAAACAATGAAATATGGCCAAAATGAAGGAACAGAGCATAACCTCAGAATTAAGTGATGAGTTGATTGCCAACCCATCTGATGGAGAATTTAAAGTCCTGGTAATCAAAATGCTCACAGATCTGATTGAGCTTGGTCGAAAAATGAAAAAACAAATGAAGGATACCCAAAGTGAAATAAAGCAGAATGTTCAGGGAACTGACAGTGACAGAAAGGAAACCAGGACTCAAAGCAATGTTTTGGAAGAAAAGGAAAAAATTAACATCCATCCAGATCAAAATGAAGAAACAAGAATTCAAAAAAGTGGAGAGACTCTTACAAACCTCTGGGACAACCCAAAACATTCCAATATCCAAATTATAGAGGTGCCAGAAGGAGAAGAAGATCAAGAAATTGAAAACTGATTTTAGCAAATAATGAAGGAAAACTTCCCCAATCTGGCAAATGAAATAGACTTCCAGGAAGTCCAGGAAGCCCAGAGAGTCCCAAAGAAGTTGGACCCAAAGAGGAACACACCAAGACACATCATCATTAAGTTACCCAAGATTAAAGATAAGGAGAGAATCTTAAAAGCAGCAAGAGAAAAGGTAAGGAGTAAAGGTAAAGGTAAAGGAGTTCCCATTAGACTATCAGCTGATTTCTCAAAAGAAACCTTGCAGGCAAGAAGGGGCTGGAGAGAAGTATCTGAAGTCATGAAAGGCAAGGACCTACATCCAAGATTACTCTATCCAGCAAAGCTATCATTCAGAATGGAAGGGCAGATAAAGTGCTTCCCAGATAAGGTCAAGTTAAAGTAGCTCATCATCACCAAGCCCTTATTATATGAAACATTAAAGGGACTTATCTGAGAAAAAGAAGATAAAAAATATGGACAGTAAAATGACAACAAACTCATACCTATCAACAAATTAACCTAAAAGAAAAGAAAAACAATGAAAACAAAAATGAAGCAAACAATGAGAACAGGAACAGAATCAGAGAAATGGACATCACACGGAGGGATTTCAGTGGGGAGGGGGAAGGGAGGAATGGGGGGGAAGGTACAGGGAAGAAGAAGCATGGTTAGTAGGCATAAGGTAGATGGGGAGAGATAAAAAAATGGTATGGGAAACAGAGGACTCAAAGAACTTATATGTACAACCCCCAGGAATGTGGACTAAAGGGTGGGGGGGAATGCTGGAGGGTTGAGGGGGGGCAGAGTGGAAGGGAGGTAGAGGAGGGAAAATTGGGAAAACTGTAATAGCATAATATATAAAAAATATTAAAAAGATATTTGTATTCCAAAAAGATATTTCTGTTAGTTTAGAATTATAGATTAGCAGATAATATTTTCTATCAGCATCTTGAAAATATCATTCCATTATCTTCTAGTTTCCATTATTTTCTTTTGAAAAGTCATCAATTTCAAAAATTTTATCAACTGTATTTTTAAATATTCCTTTTTATACATCTGTTCTTTTTTCCTGAGGTTCTGGTTACATGTATGTTATACTTTCTTGATATGTTTCCTATGTCTTTTATACTCAGGAATTTTTCATTTATTTATCTCTTCATGATCTGACACAGATATTTTCTTATAACTTTTCTTCTAGTTCATTAATTCTCTCTTCAGCTTTCTGTAATCTGCCATGGTATTTATCCATTGAATTCTTAATTTTTAAGTTTAACAATATGCAAGTTCTCTGCCCACATTCTCAACCTTTTATCTTCTTTGAATATTTTAATCATAGTAATTTTAAAGTCTGTGTCTCATAACTTATTATTTGGAATCCTTTTAAGTCTGATTTAATTGTACATTGCTTCTCCTGGTTATATTTTATATTTTCTTACCTCTTCACATGCCTGGTTAATTTTGATTACATTACATGTAAGTTAAACATTGTAGAAGTAATTTAAGGCCTAAGAAAATGGCCATATTTCTCCATAAATAATTTATATTAGCTTTGGGTAGGAAACTAGAGCACTAATGATCTCTGGACACTCTAATCCAATTTCAGACATTATTTGAAATTGTATTTCAAAATTGTTCTGGGCTAATATACTTCAGTTCATTCTTTCTTCTAAGAAATAGTCCTTTAGAGACCTAAGCAAAGCATGCTGGGCCCTCCAGTCCTCATTTGTGAGGTCTACAAAAGCTCTGCTCAGTTTTCCTGAATCAGCAGATGCTACTAGGGTTTGTAGTTTGAAAACAACCCCAGTCCTTCTCAATAAATGGTAGTTATTATTATAAGTTCATTCTGTTCTCTTAAGTGGGTTTTTATGGAGTAGTCAAGGCTTAAATGAAACATTTTGTGTTTTAAGTCAGCTCATGTGCCAATTCCTCTGTGAAGACATATCCATCCACCAGGCAGGATTAAATTGCTCCTCTCATTAAGCTTCCAGGTACTTTTTACATTCTTCTCGCATAGCTTTTGACAAGTAACTTCTTATATACATGATCCTCATTAGACCCCACATTCCACAAGAGCTAGATTTAAGGCAAAGGCCTCACAGAGGTAAAGAATGTTCATGTCTTTTGTGTGTGTGTATATATATATGTGTATATGTGTGTTTATGTTTATAAATATATTCTATATGTATTTGAGATATATGTGTATATCAAGCACTATAATGGGGAAAGGAAAGTGAAGAATTGGTTAGATGGCTGTGGCAAGACAAGACTCAAGGATTTACAGAACTCAGGTCCTTACCTATATACTCTCTCCACTCACAAGAAATATATGTTTCAACTTTGTTGAAGATATATAAATGAATTGTGGGAGTCTTGTAAGGAGGGATGGATGCTTTTCATGAGTTCATTATTGTCCACTGTGTACCAGTCAATTGTAGTAGGTGCTATACAATTTAGACTCTGTGGTCCATTGATACACTCACTCCTTATTGTGTGGCAAACCCAAGAATGAACCCAACTGCCCGTCCTGGAGGAGCTGGAAGCTGCTAGAGAAAATCACAGAACTGAGCACCCTAAATGCACTCCAACTTCATCTCCAACTACAGGTGGGCAGTAGGTACTGCTCACCCTCATCTGACTGAGTCTTTCTAGTTTCCCACTTCTTAAGATGACTTTAACTCTCCTAAAACTTCCTATATCTCTTCCCTCGTCTTCCTTCCTGCTGTGTGGATGACCTCACTTCAGACTTCATTAGGAAAAATAAATACCACCAGGGTGTAGTTATTCACCTTCCTATACCTTCCCTGAAAGTCCACCTCCACTTTCTTCTGTTTCTTTTTCTGCTGAAATGAAGGATGTGTCCATTCCTCTGCTCTCAACCACTTGATATCTTCCACACTTTGGTTTTCCCCCTTTTTTTTCCCTCTTTGGCTTCACTGATCTCTGCCTCTCTTCTGGATCATTCTTATCACAACATAACCATGCTTTGGTATTTCTCATCTCCTTGATTCTATACCTTTCCTATGGCTTTATTTTCTGCTCCCTTCTCAACAAAATTTCTTTAAAATCATTGCTATACATGTCGCCTCTGCTTATTCTCTCACCATTCATTCTTTCTACCACAATCTGCTGAATTCTCTTTCCATCACCATCCACTGAAACCATTCTTGCAAGTGTCACCAGTGGATACTTCCATTTTCATTTTAAACTCACAATAGCATTTGTTCACTTTACTTCTCCCTTCTTTTTTGGTCACTGGGACATCATTTTCCTCTTTTGCACTTGCTGCTCCTTCTTAGTCTCCTTGCCTGCTTTATCCACTTCTACCACACCTTCAAATGTTAGAGTTTATTAGAGTTTAGCACCTAAGGCCTCTTTTTTACTTTTCTTCTCTTACCTCTTCTTAGGTTACATCACCTATTGCCCTGGATTTAAATAACATCTTCATGCTGATGAATTCCAAATCACCACCATAGACATCTCTGAGCCACCAGACTTTTATATCCAACTGCTTTTTACATATGTCCATGTAGATACTCCTTAGAAATCTCAAATTCCAAAGAAAACTCAGTCCCCTCCAAATGTAGTCTCCTCCTTTTTAGTAAACACCACCACTCTCCACACCAATTGTTAAAGCCAGTAACATAGACTTCATTCATGTCTCTACAAATGCTCTCTACCTCCAGCGTACACTTATTTCTATCTCCACAAATACCTGGCTCAAACAAGCACTCTAAAAATTTTGATTAATGAACAAACAAACAGGAAAAAGGTTTATGTTTCCTTCCCCTTGAAAAACTCTGGAACAGGTTGCTGGGAGACTTATGGTATGAGAAATTGGTGTTCTTGTTGCCAATAGAGTAAGAGACCACTGAAATTAAAGCTAAAAAGAAGTGGGGAAAAGATTTCCCCAGCTTCTGGGATCAGAAGGAAACTTGCCTGGGGGTGGATAGGGTCAAGGGTCAGATCATTTTGAGTAGCTATATTAAGGTACATAGGAAGACATATTAAACCCCTGAAGGCCACCTCTTGGGAACTTTTCTCAACTTTCTTTACCATAAAGTTTGTAAACTCAGAGAGTGAGGCAACACTTTGGGGATCCTATCTGAAGGACTGCATCATGCTAAGAAGAGGGGAAGCTCTGAAGCCGGTGGTATGGAAGTAAAGAGCAGTGCTAGTGGCAGCAGCAAAGCTGCAGGGAAATTTTATGTGCCATTGAGCACCCATGAGCTGGGGGCCCAGCCAGGTAAAAGGGGGTCCAAGAAAGGTGAGTCTCTCTCTCTCTCTCTCTCTCTCTCTCTCTCTCTCTCTCTCTCTCTCTCTCTCTCTCACACACACACACACACACACACACACACAGTTTTTGTCAAGAGAACCACAGAAATGGAGATCACATGAAGGGTTATCAATAGAGGAGTGGGAGGGGGAGAGAGGGGGGAAAGGTACAGAGAATAAGTAGCATAAATGGTAGGTAGAAAATAGACAGGGGGAGGGTAAGAATACTATAGGAAATATAGAAGCCAAAGAACTTATAAGTATGACCCGTGGACATGAACTATAACGGGGGAATGTGGGAGGGAGGGGGTAGGCAGGATGGAGTGGAGTGAGGCGGGGGGGGGGGGGGGAATGGGACAACTGTAATAGCATAATCAATAAATATATTTTTAAAAAAGAACGTCTGGGAAAAGCAGCATCCTGTAACACCCTATTGGAAAAATCATTACTCATATTTGCATTAAAAATACTCTAAGATGTTTTACAGTAGAGAAAATGTTTGAACTTCATTTCATGCAGTGTATTCCAAACGTGTTTGGCCTCAGAGCTGTTTGTCACAGAATGCCTTATAATGAGCCACTGATCCCTACTGTTCCACACGCACAGTCAGAGAACTGCAGGGAGGCAATTCTTCCTTAGCCACGAACAGAGATTCTGGAGTCCGGAGACTCACAAGGGACCTGAAAATCCCTGTGTGTTCCACACCCTGAATAAACAACAGTTCTCAAATACACATGCTGCTAAAAATGAGCTAATAACTGGAATTTAAAAAGACTAATTCTTTATCACTGGATACTAAGTGTTAACTGATCCTATTATGTAGGAACATGAAGAATATTTTCTAATTTAAAAAGACGTTTACAAGTAAATGTAAGGTTTTTTTTACAAGTTTTGAGAAATGAACCATCCTCATTTCTCAAAACTCACTTTTGGATATTTTCCACTACATTGTTTTCCAAATTGCTGACATATATTTTGCTGTTTTTGTTACATCTAATCTGCTATTCTTTATTTCAGTCAATGTATTCATTTCTGACTAGTTCCTTTTCGTGGTTGTTACCTATTTATGTGTTTACCAAGTTCATCTGTTCTTCCCCTGGGTTCATTGAACATTTTTATAGCCAGTGTTTTTAACTCTGCCTATGGTAGATTGCTTGTCTCTATCTTGTTTACTACTTTTTCTGGAGCTTTGATCTGCTCTTTCATTTGTGACGCAGATCTCGGCCCGCAAGATCTGCTGTTGAGGTCTCAGTATTCCAATACACATACACACGGGCTACAGAGGTCCTGTGGGGGAAAAGGGACTGCGGGCCACTCTCTCAAGAGGGGAGGCCACGACCCTTGCCTTGACAGGCTTTTATTGTTTTTCTAGGCCCCTTACATTAAAGAAGGTCCTCTTTTATTATGCAAAGGTTTGTTTTGGGTAGTTATCTTTGCAGACACAGGAGAGGGTGTCACTGAATACATCAAAGGAGGATATTTGCAATGTAAAAGGAGAAGTGGTCAAATCGGCTATGCTCCATACCTGGAAGGTCTAGCCCAGGTTTTAGGAAGATAAAGATACTCAGTAAACATTTGCTTGCCTCAGGGTGAGAGAGTTTTAGCAAGAGCAAGTCTCATAGCAGTCTAGGTACAATGCAGGCCTGCTTTCCCACTGGAGAACCTATCCATGGACGTGGGTCCTGCCCACCAACGTCGCTCCCCACTGGCTTTTCCGAGTGGGGGCTGAGCCACATTTCCCACGCTTGGAACAGTTCCCCACACATTTGGACCATGTTTCTTTGTCTCCTCCTTTTGGCTGCCTCCCTGTGTTTGTTTCTACGTGTCAGGTAGAGCTGCCACATCTACATGTCTGAGCAGGGTGGCCTTTTGTAGTAGGCATCCTGTGAGTCCAGTATCACAGTCTCTATGGTCACCTGAACTGGGTGCTACACTGGTGACCCTTGTGTAGGTTTTGTTGTAGTTGGGCCTCAGCTATCGTTGGTACAGCAGAGGTGGGATTAACTCTCAGGCTGACTGGCTGTCAAGAAAGGCTGTGTTGACAGCTGATGAGCTATTCTTCATGGGCTGACTTCATAGAGTGAGATTCACTTCAGCAAGGCTCTAGCCTGCTGAGTCCACCCTTAGGGTGTGTCACTTGTGGAGCTAACTGGGTAGTACTCTACTCTGGTCTAATCTGGTCACCAAATATGTTAGATCTGCAGCCTCTTGGAAGAGGCTTTGGTGCAGACCCAGGTCAGCTGCTGCCTGTGTCCAGCCTGCGGGTAGCTGGTAGGAGCCACAAAGTGATCTGCAGTTTGTAGCTGCCACTGCTAACTTTAAGGGAACTGAGAAAGGTTATGCTGTAACTGAAGGCTTTTGCTTCTAGTGCTGGGCTAGAAGCTGCTTAGCAAGAGGTACAGGACGTGCTGAGGCCAGCCACTGCTTGTTTGGGTTTGAGGACCTTTGAGAGATATTAAGGATGTCTGCAGCATGGGCCAAGATGGGCAGCTTATGAGAAACAGACACTGAATGAGTTTTTTGGCTGGTATGTGGGTTGGCGGTGTGGGGTCTGAGGTAATCATCAGGTTGGGGCAAGCAGGTATCAGCCAATTTGATAGAGACTCAGATTTGGCACACACCTGAACCTGCTGGCTGTGTGGGAGGAGGGCTTAACAAAAGAACAATGATGCCTGCCAGCACTTTAGTCCTGCCCCTCCAGTTTTTGCCTTGAATCCAGACAATTCTGTTCCTCCCCCTGGCTCTTTTTGAACTGGCTATCCCTTTGCTGGAGCTTAGGAAAAGTGTTTACATACAAGTGAGGCCTGTGTTCGGGACATTTAAGCAAATGCTTGGGTCTACAGCAGCCCTGTGTCTCACCTGGAAATAATCCCTTATGATTTTCACAGGCAGATGTTATGGGGACTTCTCTTCCTGGCCCTGGTGCAGGCTTGGGAGCTCTGTGTGGGGCTTGGACCCCCTCGTTCCTTAAAGAGGGAATTCTGCAGCCAAGATATCCTTCCCGATTCCTAACCACCCTACTGAGTGTGTGAAGCCAGCCCATTTCACATCTCCACCAATCCTCTCAGTCTCAGCATGGCTTTTGCTTTACATCTTTATTTTTTTAAGATTTCTCTTCAGCTAGTCTTCGGGTGGTTGTTCTATAATCTAGCTGTAATTTTGGTGTGGAAGGTGGTGAACATAGCATTTTCCTACTCTACCATCTTGACCTAAAATCCTTCACCTTTATTTCAGGCTAAAAAGTTAACACTTTTCCCCTCATGGAATCACTCCTATCTCATAGTACCTCACCAGGATTTGGCCCAAAATGAAATTTTAAAAAATTACCAAGAAAGTTATGAAGCAACACAGTGCTGGGGGAGGGAAGCATCCATGTTCCTTTCCTAAAAGTGGGGAGTATGCAGGTCCAAGCTGAGGCTCATCATCTCACATTTGGTAATAATGCTGAACTGTGTGCTGCTCTTATACAGGGACAAGGCACGTGCTATGAAGGAGTTAAGACAGAGCTCTGAACCTAAGTCAAGGCTATGTGTGTGTGTTTAAAAGCAACACACCAGAAATCAAAAGGAAGGCAATGTAATGGTTGTCCTTCATAAATAAAAATAACAATGATTATAATCTTTGGCTTTCTGCCTCATAACCACCCACTGAATACTACTGTTTAATATCTCAGATTGGCCGTGTTTTTGTCTTTCTTTCACATACAAAATTGATTTTTGCTTACATATGAGCAGTGCCACCCTCTCCCAGATAGTATCACACCAGGAAAATGGATCACTAAATTGCTTTCATAGACTGATTTTCTTTCAGCAAGTTATTTTTCAGAATTTTCCCAGCATGTCTCAAGCAGCACTTCAATACCTCAACTCCTGAGGTGCAACAGTATATTATAAATGAAGTATTTAGAGAAACACTTATTTAGGATCTAGATAGGAGTTAACAGTTTAACTCCTTTTTTAAGAGCTGTACTTCAACGTGTGTATATGAAGTATTCTTTGACAGAAACAAAACTTTAACCTACTTTATACCAAACTATCCTTAGACCGCCCAGAGTGACAACAGTATATAATTTCTTTTATAAATTAGTATGGAGCACTATTATTATATAGATACAAGTATGTATATTTTTCAAGCTAAAAGCAATGTGAGAGATAAAGAGAAAAACAAGGGTAGGAACAAAGACGACTGCCAGATGAGCCTTAAAATGTGCACAGTGAGAACATACAGTTTACAGGAGGGTCTCAAACTGAGCTTTCCATACATTGATTAAAAAAAGGATAGTGTGGATAATGCTCTCCATTGTGCTAAGTGGTGAGGGACAAATACCATATGATCTCACCTGTAACTAGAACCTAATCAATAAAACAAACAAGCAAGCAGAATATAACCAGAGACATTGAAACTATGAATAACCTGACAGTAACCAGAGGGCAGGTGGGAGGGATTAATGTGGGGAAGGGTTTTAAGGAACTACTATAAAGGACACATGGACAAAACCAAGGGGTGGGGGGTGAAACCAAGGGAGGGAGGTGGGTGTGGCTGGGGTTGGGGGGAGTGGTGGGGAGTAATGGAGACAACTGTAGTTGAACAATAAAATAATTTTTAAAAAAGAAAAAACATAACGGAACTTTGTTCACAGTACCTACATGATAAAACCAACTAATGATGGGAGTTTTAGGTGTTTTTAGCATCAAAATCAGGGGTTTTCCCTACAGGCATGGTGAAGTGGACACTGTATGACAAAGTGAACATCATACTTAGAAACATTCTTTACATATAATTAGTGGGGTTCACAGAGCTGTTTCTCATAAAGACCCTCCATCTCAGCTAATACAATAGCATCTCACCAAAGAGTAAGTCCGTAAGAGTAATGTTGCAGGGGCCTAGTATAATCTATGTAATTAGCTGTGTGCTAATTACTGATGTGCAAACTATGGAGCAGACAGTACTACATTAATAAAATATACTGGCTGGTTATGATCTGTGTGTAAAAAGCTATATTTTGCTACTAAATGCTTTACTGACTTAAATTTTGATCAGATTGAAAAGTTTCCTATGTTTTTCCCATGAATATCATAAACTTCAGGAAGACATAGTTGAGAGCAGTGAGTAATAGCAGCCTGGAGAAGGGCCACCATCATCATCATCATCACAAGCTCTTCCACCTCTTGGGCCCTACTTATTTATGGAGCCCTGTGCATAGTGCTTTACTTGTGTTATCTCTGCTGTCCTCCCAGAAATACCAGAAGTCCTATTTTAAAAAACCAAAGCTTTCTTTTACAAAATAATTGACTCCTTTTTAGAATTTATCCATTTCTTCCACATTGTCCAATTTTTTGTTGACATCCAGTTGTTCATAATATTTTCTTATACCCTTTTGTATTTCTGTGTTGTCAGTTATTTATCCTGATTTATTTCTTTAAAAAATATTTTATTTATTTTATTTTTGTAGAGAGGAGACGGGAAGGAGAAAGAGAGGGAGAGAAACATCAATGTGTGGTTGCCTCCACACATTGCCCCAACTGGAGATCAGGCCCGCAGCCCAGGCATGTGCCCTGACTGGGAATTGAATTGGTAACCCTTTGGTTTGCAGGCCTACACTCAATCCACTGAGCTATACCAGCCAGGGTCTGATTTATTTCTGATTTTATTTATTTGTGTCTTTTATTTTCTTGATGAGTCTGGTTAAATGTTATCAATCTTGTTTATCTTTTCAGACGAGATCGGGTGCATTCAGGGTGGTATGATTGTAGACTAAAAAAAAGAAAGAATAGTCGACCAAGTGATTTTCATGGACTTTTATTAAATGTGAGGGAAAGCATAGTTCACCTGTGATGTGGGGTTTTCCCTGATTTTCTATACGGGAAAGATTTATCCACGTGGAAATGTGTAGAACTGATTCATTCAAGTTTACAACTGTGAATTGTTCCATTGTATTGATTAAATAATAACTTTAAAATATCTGGCCCTTTATTGGTGGAAATGTAAAATTTTCCCAAGTTTAAGCTATTATAAACCATTTCAGTAAATATTCTTGCTTGTGTCTAGTTGTGAAAATTTACAAAATTTTTTCTAAAGTATATGCCAAGGATGGAATTGATGAATCATAGATTATTCCTCATCTCTACCTTTACCAGATATTACCAAATTGTTTTCCAGTTTATACTCCTACCAGCAGTGAATGTATGAGACTTTCCTTTACCCTGCATCTTCACCAGCCCTTGGCATTATCACATTTTTATTTATTTATTTTCCTACCTAATGGATACGAAATATTATTTCCTTGTCATTTTAAAAAGTCTTCAGGTGTAAAAAAAAAAAGTCTTCAGGTGTTTGAAGAACAGCTGACTTGATAGCTCGGTGAAAACATAGCCTTATCCTAAATGAAGTAGATGATGCATGAGGCCCGAATGGAATCAAGGAGATCAGGGGCTCCTGGTACAAAGAGCAGTTGTATGTAAAATAAAAATATCATTGGTATTCACATTTTTATAAATTATAAAATGTTCTTTCATTTCCTGTGCTGCTTATCTTTTTCTATTCAGATTGGGTTATGAATATGGTGCTACTGGGTGGCCAGAAAGTTTCTTCAGTCTTTAATAAAACTAAGACATATTTTTCATTTTTACCAATAACGTTATTAAACAACGTATTTACCATTTTGTTCCACTACCATCTGCCATCGTTCAGGCAACTTCATAATTCCATTTTCCCAAAACTTTCATCTTTTTGAGCAAAGACTGTTCCAGGTACCTTTTTCAGTCTTTCAGGGAATTGAAATTTTTTCCATTAAGAGAATGGAAAGATCGAAATAAGTTTTGAAATAAAATTTAAAATTTTTATTTTTTTATTTCAAAAAATGTATTTCAAAATTTCAAAAAAATTATTTGATACATTTTATTTTAAAAAATTGAAATATAAGATTGAAATAAACAGAAATCCAAAGGTGCAATGTCTGGTGAATACAACAAATGAATCAAAACTTCCCAGACAAGCTGTAAGAGATTTTGCCTGGCTTGCATTATCCTGATGGAAGATTATATTTTCTGTTGACTAATTCTGGTGGGTTTTGCAAGTGGTGCTGCTTTCAGTTGGTCTAATTGGGAGCAGTACTTGTTGGAAATAATCGTTTGGTTTTCCGGGCGGAGGTTATAATAGGGGACTCCCTTCCAATAGCACCATATACACAACATCACTTTCTTTGGATGAAGCCCAGCCTTTGGTGTGGTTGGTGATGGTTCATTTCGCTTGCCCCACGATATTTCCCATTCCACATTATTGTAAAGTATCCACTTTTCATTGCCCATCACAATTTGTTTTAAAAACGGAACATTTTCTTTATGTTTAAGCAGAAAATTGCATGTGGAAATACAGTCAAGAAGGGTTTTTTTACTTAATTTATGTACAACCCAAACATCAAGGTAATTAGCATAACCAAAGAGTTGCAAATGATTTTCAGCACTTGATGTGGATATTTTGAGTATGTTGGCTATTTCCCGTGTGGTATAACACTGATTGTTCTCAACTAATGTCTCAATTGGATTGCTATTTCTTCCATCTTCAATATTAAAATGGCTACACAAAAATTCAACAATTTTTGATGTATTTTTTTGAATCCATGCTGATATGACAGCTGTCACACTACAATTTAACAAAATTGTTTCAAATGAAGTTAAAGAAAACTAAGTGCTACTAGAAGTCATCTTTTTTGGCCAACCCATATACTAATGAATAAGTGAAGATTGATTGGCACCTGTCTGCATGAGGAAAGTGGTTGCTTAGAAATTTGAAAGCTGACAGTGAGCTGAACTTTGTTAGACATACTTTGAGATAGATGGTCTCAGTTACTTGGGGGTGGGATGGAGGATTTGGATTCTACCACACAGAAGTAGACTGGAATCTTGGCACACTGTGAGGATGGACCATGCTCTGGGGAGCAGCCACAACTCCAGAGCTGGATTAATTGCTTGCCTTTTGTGAACCCTGAGAAAGAAGACACCTACTAAGAAGGGCTTCTGGTGGCTAACTGGATTCAAATTAAAAAAAAAAAAGAGCTTCACAGCCATTTCTGCACAGGAGCCTCTCATACACACTACACTTCAACAGAGAAGCTGGCACTGAATTGCCTGTCTCTGTGCTGAACTGCCTGCCTGCACTGTGTTTGTGCCATCTGAGTCAGCCCTTATAAAGAAGTTCCTAGAATCCTATTTCAACCAGTAGGACTGATGCTTTCCCCAACTAATTAATTAGAGCTGCTCAGTTCCAAACAACCAGTGACTTTATTCTGACCAATCAGGAACAATGGCCCCCTATTTTTTGTTTTGTTTCTAGCATCTTTAAAAAAAATTATTTCAGAAACAGTGCCTATTGGACCAATGAAACTGTGAGGATTTGGAGACCTCATTTGCATGAGGACAGACCAATCAGGGACCAGAACAGCAACTTCTGTCCAAATAAGCCAACTTCACCCTGCCTTGGGGAGCACACTTTCCATCTCCACCAAACACTAAGGACAGTGTTTCCCCAGCTGAGCTGAAACACCAAAGCTTCCTCGCCAGAGCAGAGCACACTGTGGAGGAGCAGAGCTGTCTAGCCAAGAGGGGCGGGGCCCCAGGGCCACCTCACAGCCATGCTGTTCTCACTACTGTTCTGTATCCCAGTTGAGCTGTTTGCACTGAATAACGTTTCCTTCTTCACTGCACCCTGGTTGACATTGAATTGCCACCAACAACCATCATTGACACTCTTAATCTGTGTCTATTTTTGCTTTGCTTTCTCCAAGCCTTAGTTAAGTTGTTTCATCATTTTAGATGTGTTGCAGTTCTGCTACAGGAAATTAAGGAAAGAGCACTGAGTCCACTTGAGACTTATTTGTGAAAGCACAGTGGGACTGGGGACAAGGTGGCAGCCACAGTGATTTGTGACAGCTCTCCAAGGTGAAGGTGAATCTTCAGGGGACAGAAATTTGGTCAATCAATCTAGTCTCCTGTTCCCACATGCAGATTCCACCTTCATTCTAACATTGAATGCTGTTATTACAATTTCCCACATAGGCTGTTGGGGCAGGTGAATCCTTTCCCCAGTTGTGAAATAAACTGCCATTCCTTGTTTCCAGGGACTTGCTATGCTGTTGCAGAAAAGCATGATCTTTGAAACTGGGAAACTTGAGTTCACAGCCATCCTGGGTGAAGTTTGTGAACTTGAACAAATTACTTCAACTCCCTGAACTTCCAATTTGTCAACTCTAAAATGAGGGTAAGAATGACTCCCTTAGAGAGTTACTGTGAGGATTAAATTTATTTTATGTAATAGCATTAGTATAATACCTGCAACACAATAGACATGAAAGAAACATTAGTTCCCTTCCTTCCTTGCCCCCACTCTCACTCCTCTAAGTCCAGCTTTCCCATAGAGCCAGTACCCTGGCCACTCTCAGCCCCACAGGGTCCTTGGAGGCAGGTCTGCTAGCCCAGACCTTACGTGAGTCTCCATGGCCTTCATAAAGGTTGACCTTTCCCATACTTTCTCTCTGCTATTGAGTAATAATTGATTTGTAATGATTAACTGGGTTTAACCCAAAGAAATCACTCTATTGACAATTTCAGGTACCACAGCAGGTTGATGGGGAGATGCAGTAATTCGGGACAGCTGGAATCTTGCAGCAATTTACACTAACCCCCAAATCATACCACTTACCCTCAGGGCAAGGTTTGGTGTTCAGTTTTGAAGGGATTGGATTTTTCTCTGAAAGCCTGCAGGGAACACTCTTTGTTTTTACTGCCTGTAAGTAACTGCTTCTCTTCACTGCAGGAAGAGATTGAGAACCGATAACTGGAATTATGCTTCTTTGTGACACCCTTTGGTTTTGAAGTAAAATGCTTTCAGTGGTTGATGGCTGGCCTTTCCAACTTTTCAACTCTCAGTTACCATGTCAAATCTGCCCCTGCAACAGTGCCCTCCTCCAGGAAGTCAGCCTCTGATAGGGAATTGGAGCGGGGTCTGAGCCTGCTGTTCGCCCAGACACTCACCGGGGCTAGAAACATCCTTCTCTTGGGCACAGTGACCCCTTACCAACAGGCTCCATGGAGAAACTGAAAAATCAAACAATTATAATCTCTGACCCCAACACTGGCCACCTAGCAGGGTTTTGTCTTTAGGGTTAGAAGTCTGAAATGATGCATGTTGCTTTCATCACAGTGTCCTTTCTCCCCAGGAGGCTCTGGGGTGCTGAGGGCTATCACTCCCACACACTCCTCTAGGTCCATGTGGAGACTCTCTTTCCAACGTTCTTAAATCACGTGGGTATTACCAAACATGAAATCATTTAAAAACTCAATTTTAACAAGTTGGTTCTTTGGGAAAAAATAAGAAAGAACATTTCCTCTGTTTACTCTGAGATTTGCATTTTTCAATAGTGTGGTTATTGTGTCTTTCTTAATCTTTGGAGATTAAGTGTCAGTGTTTCACCTAGATTCCAATTTGTCCATAAATCTCTTCCTTTTGTTGAATTTCAATGTTTTGGCCCACTTCATGGTTTAATAATGAGAAATAAAATTGGAACCTTAATGACTACTAAGGAGGGAATTTTCATTTCATCTGGAATTGTAAGAATTCTTAAGGGCGGGTAGGGAGGGGCCATCCTGTCAGGGAAGCTGCCAC
Organism: Desmodus rotundus; assembly: GCF_022682495.2. Taxonomy (NCBI): domain Eukaryota; kingdom Metazoa; phylum Chordata; class Mammalia; order Chiroptera; family Phyllostomidae; genus Desmodus; species Desmodus rotundus. Next base: position 33,281,214 of record NC_071393.1, read on the forward strand.
AGCCTCTGCTGAAGCAGGCCAAATGCAGCTTGAGACACAGATCTTTATATGCAGGGTATTCTCCAATGTGATTACTTGAAAATCCTTCAAATCCTACTTACCCCCGCCTGATGGCCTTGCTGCTATTGATTAGTTGTGAACTATTAAATGAATTCAGGCCATCTGAAAGTGACCCCAGATCCCTGGAGTATCCCTTGCATACTGCTCTCTGTTGGAGCCAAGACACGTTACCCAGTTCCAATATGCTTCAACACAAGTTGTATAATGGGGACCCTGAGACCACAATTATCGGATAGCTAGGCAACAGAGGGTACTGTTTCAGCACGTCCACCTGAACAGACACACTTAACTATAAAAAGCTTTAAACTCTTGCTCCAGTTTGCCACTGGGGAAAGGTACCCAGGGCATGGCTGTGGAGCCTGGAACCCCTCCTTGTCCCAGAGCTGGGAAGAAACTCTAGCTAGGTAACTCCTCTTGTGTAGAGGGAGGAGCTCTGGTTTCTTTTGCTTGTGTAGAATAGAGTGGGTCTTCTCAGACAGTGATGGGGAGGCTGCTTGGTAGCGATAGCAACTGGCTAGAGATAGACTAACCCATTTCTATCTGAGAAAAAGTAATCTCAGATTCTTCCACCCTAATGACTGTCCTTCAGGTATGATCCAGGCCAACTTTCCTTACCACATATCACTTCTTTCTAAGGAGTATCCTACAATTACTTATGTAGCATTAATCATTTATTGACTTATAATACTTTGTACAATTAGACTTGACTTCGAACACAGACTGTAAATACCTCTAGGACAAGAACCTTGTTTTATATGTTTTGTTCACTCATTTATTGATTAAACTGGCAGTGAATCCACTAATTATTCCAGCACCTACTATGCTGAGAGCACTGTATAGGTACTCTAGAGACTCCAGAGAAGTATAGTACCTAATTTCTCTCTTCCAATAGATCAAAATCTTGTTGGATAAGCTTAATATGCACGGAGAAAAAGTTAGAAAATAATATGGTAGCATGCAGTAAGAGCACAATGCTTCAAGACCACATAAAAACGACTCTAAGCCCTAGCTGGTGTGGCTCAGGGGATTGAGTGCCTGCCTGTGAATCAAAGGATCACCTGTTCAATTCCCAGTCAGGGCACATGCCTGCGATGTGGGCCAGGTCCCCAGTAGGGGGCACATGAAAGGCAACCACACATTGATGTTTCTCTCCCTCTCTTTCTCCCTCCCTTCTCTTCTCTAAAATAAATAAATAAAATCTTTAAAAAATGACTATGAGACAAAGTTTTAATAATGAATGTCTTTGGGTACTGGCATTTGGAGTGTTTTATTCTTCTTCCATGTTTTGGATTTGCCAAATTTTCTATGATGTACGTTCATCACTTTATTAATTAATGGGCCTTAAAGTATGAGGCTAAATGGCAATATGATAACAGAAATGACACAAAACCAAATTAAGAGTCAGGGTTAATAGAATGATCCCAAACATAAGTTCCTTCAGCATCTAGGATGGAGATGTGCACATAATTGATGTTGAAGGAACTTATTTTGACCATATAATAATAAATGTTTTTGAATATAAATTCTATTAGTTGATCACATAATTCTTTTTAATGTCTTTTGTAATCATGTCTTTCATTATTAAATACATTTCTTCTATTATCTTATAAGTACACGTTCTTTATCTCTTCAACAGGATAGTTACATTTTGTTCCATATTGTTTCCCTCTTACATTATAGTTATGTACACTTCTGTCCTTAGTAGTAAAGACTTTGGAGTCAGGCAGCTGTGTTCAAATCCTAGTTCCACCACAGGCTTCTAAATTGATGCCGGCTGAGTAAAATAGTTTCCCTTTCTATAACACAAAAATAAAATCTGCCTGTTGTGAACATAAAAATAGCATATGTAAGATGCAGAGTACATTATCTGGTGATTATTAAGTATTTAATAAAAGATAGTTATTATTATTAATTACTCTTTTATAATCACCATTATAACAAGTCATCTAGTCTGACTTCCCACCAGATATAAGTATCCTCTCTGATACCCTTACTTTGCCAAGGTATCTCTGATCTGTCATTAACTTGCAAACTTAGAGTTATGGGGAACTTATTGCTTTGAAAGTCCTTTCTTATATTTATCTGTATTCTGTAACTCAGAATGTATCTCCACCCTCAGCTGTACCTAAAATCTTTCTTCCTCTCACCAGTGCAAAGCATTTGCTAAGATTTACTTGTTGAAGTGATAGAGTTACCTCTTTGGTCTCAAAATCTTGGGTATTATCCTAATGGTAAGGAAATGAACTGAAATGGAGGACTGACTACTGGAGGGTCCTTCCAGAGTAACAAGTCAAGGTGGCAAACTTCTGGATCTACAAGGGCCTTATATACAGGGTCTGGAAGAAGTAACACCTGCTTGAGTGTGGTTGGTAAGATAACATGGTGTAATAATTTATAGTTTTAATTTGAACATTTCACCTAAAATGTCATACGGTGTGCTTGAGTGTGATATTGTTATGTGATAGAATGCATATGACTTTGTAATAAAAGATTTTGTAATAAAAGGGGGCATTATTTATGCCAGACCTTGTATAATTTTCCTCACTTTAGATTGTTATCTCTGATCACTGAACAGAAATATTTCTCTGGAAGAAAACACAGTGCAGCTAGATGCTTCCATCAAGATGTGCTATATTAAAGCTATCAACCCTTATTGTTGTTAATAAGAAACAGCATCAGAGAACTAATAAAAATCTTCTTATTGTAAAATTCTATCTCTTAAGTTATATTTAGCATCTCTGATGATATCTGAGTATTTACGGGAGCAGGTTGTTTCAAAACTAATGCAAAATATTAGCAGTAAACAAAGTCACAGAATCAAAATGAATTGTCTGCTTCAACAATAAAGAGCAAGAGTCTTAGCTAATGAAAAATCAAACATGTGTGGAACCCTATCTGAAACTATCCTTTCTGGGGCAAACCACCCCCTTCCCCCAGAGGGGGTTAGGGTGTGACACAGTGAAAGGTATCTTGGCAAGGGAAATAAAGAGAACTGAGTTTGAACCTTTGCCTTTCACTTCTGAAGCTTGGTTTTTACTCACTGTGGACTTTTGAACATGTCATTTAACTTCTAGAAGGCTTTGTTTTCCCTCCTGAAAATACTATTGTTTAACTGAAAGGACTATCATGAGGATTAAATAAACAAATGTTTATACTGTGTTAGACATGTAGCTAATACTGAAGAAATTCTGGCTCCTTCACTCTGCTCCCTTCCTTTACCTGTATCTAAATACTTAGGAAAATAGCAGCTTTTTCCTAATATCATCAGAACTGACCAGACTACATGTTAGAGCTATATGGTAATCAATCTACATATTAGAGCTATAGTTTGTTGACCTTTAAACTGTTACGATGTTCCCACATTTAAAAAACAAGCCCTACCAAGGGAAAATTTTTTTTCAGTTTTCTTGGAGAGTAAGGAGGAAACTGAACTTGATTTTTACTATTTTGGTAAAGAAATGATCACATCTATTCTGAGCAAGTACTGCCCTAATGGACATATATTGAAATGGACAGCCCATAATTTGTGTTCTGTTAATTTTATTTTGGAACAGAAATCACTTTTTGAGGATAATGAGGAGAGAAGGGCAAGGCTGATTGATGTTTTTTCAAAACTGGCGGGGAGTCAGAAGGCTGAATTCCTATAATGTATATAGAAGGCATGTTGATGGCTGGAAGAAAGTGTTCCCACACACCTGCTGAATGGAGCCACCAACCTACAAATATAACCAACTAGGTTCAGACCCAGTAAAATAAATGAAGGCATCTTTTGCCTACTATAAATTACTGAGTTGTTCTATGCACACTTGTTTTTATATCAAGGGTGTATGAGCATACTTCTGCCTCTTACTTTCACACCTGCATCTTTTTTATGTACATTTGCCCTCAGTTGAATTTTCCTCACTCAGTCTTGGAAACCAAGAATGTGCAAGGAATTTTACACACTGTGAAATAATAAAAAAAAGAAAAAGCCATTCTGTCTGCACTTTAAGGGCCTTCCCCAGGCAGACAAGGGTAAGAGGAAGAACATATGTGTCAAGTGCATGTGGTTCGATGCAGAAAGTTATAAGCAACATAAGGAAAGCATGGGAGTGTTCAAGAAAGGGAGAGGTGATTTTCCTACACCTTTGGGGTTGGGGATCATTGAAAACTTCAGAGGGGTGATTGTATTTAAGGTGGATCATAAAAATGGACAGGCCTTGGTCATGAATGGGAAGGTCATTGCAGGGAGTGGGAAGTGTCAAAACAAACGCAGGGAAAAATAAAAGCATGGGACAAGTAGGGTGAACACAGAGCATGAGTAGTGTGGTTTGGCTTCAGAGTGAGATGGCATGCAGGTGCGAAAAGGGTCCCAGAAAGTTGAAGGATCAACAGGGTCTGGGTCAGGGAGAACTTCACATCCTTGGGAAATAGTGGTAGCCTCAGCAAATCTGTTGTTTTATTTGAAACAAAATACACGGTAGCTGAATAAAACTGTTGTTTCTGAAATCTGTACTTGACTGGCCAACTTCACCATTCAAATTTTAACAATTTTATTGTCTGATCTTTCTGAAAATTATTTTCTGCCTAAAATGGACAAGTCCTTTGATAATTATGGAGTTATTAAAAGTTGATTGTATTGCTCTTGTTCTCACAGAGTGTGTTTAATAACACTAGAAAGCTACAGGGACTTTGCTTTACAACTGATGGGGGTGGGGAGAGAGGTTTTAAGAAGTCAGCTCAGGCATCTTATCACTGAACTGGGAATGGGGGAAAATCAGCTTTATTTCATGCATCTACATATATGTTTGGCTTAGAAATAAATTACATCAGAGACCACTCAGTGAGAACTAAGCTACTAAAAGCCAGAAAATCAAACCCAGCAACTGTATCCAGAAGCAGGGAGAAGTGCAGAAGGATAATGGAAAGTGTCTTTCCTCTTTTGAAATGGACAGGAACCTGCAGGTCTATGCTAAATTGCCTCTCCAAACACACATGTCAGTTTAGCTGATATAAAAGTGGGGGAGCTACAGAAAAACAACTTTTAAGTCTCTCTGTAGAGAACTATTTTTCATCTTATTCTCTTTAAACTAGTTTTTAAAGTCTTGTCACCACATCTGAGCCTGTGGGCATGCACAGGCAACTGGGAATGCTGCCCTGTTGGGCTTACCTCTTGTGACTTCCCGCCTTTGACCAAGTTTTGATGATTTAAAATGCTTTTCTATGCTCACTTAGAGCTACAGAATTACAGATGATATAGAAATGGAAATGACATACTATTATTTTTAATAGAAAAGCTACTAAGAATCTAATCAGAACAATCCAAGTAGAATAAATTTCCAGGCCAATTCTGTGTGTTACAGAGAAAAGTGTGGTTTAATGGACTGAAAAGGAAAATTGTTCTAAATGTCCCCTTACATCAGAAATTTGTGATCTTGGTTCTGTATTTATTTTTCACATTGGTTTAAAACCTTCATTCTGCATCCATACTCCTTTCCACCAGTTTAAAAATTATGTAAAAAAAATGGGCAAAGGACCTGAATAGACACTTCTCTGAAGAGGACCTACCAATGATCAAAAGACATATGAAAAGATGCTCAATGTCACTAATCATCTGGGAAATGCAAATGAAAACCACATGAGGTATCAGTTCACACCTGTCAGAATGGCTATCATCAATAAAAGAACAAACAACAAGTGTCAGTGAGGATGCAGAGAAAAGGGAACCCTAGTGCAATGTCAGTGGGAATGCAGACTGGTGCAGTCACTGTGGAATACAGTATGGAGGTTTCTTAAAAAATTAAAAATGGAACTGCCTTAGGACACAGAGGTTCCAGTGCTGAGTATATATCCAAAGAAACCCAACACACTAATTCAAAAGGAGATATGCACCCCTATGTTCATTGCCATGTTATGTACAATTGCCAAGCTATGGAAGCAAACCAAGCACCCATCAATAGACAAGTGGATAAAAAAGCTGTGGTACATATATACAATGGAATACTACTCAGCCATAAAAAGAGTGAAATCTTACTATTAGTAACATCATGGATGGACCTAGAGGGTATTATGCTAAGTGAAATACACCAGTCAGAGAAAGACAAATATCATTTGATTATGTGGAATCTAAAGAACAATATAAACAAACAAATAAAATACAAACAGACTCATAGACACAGAGAACAGACTGATGGTAGCCAGATTGGGGGGTATAAGGGGGCTTAGATAAAAAAGGTACAGGGTTTGAGAAGTACAGATTGGAAGTTACAAAGCAGTCACAGAGACATAAAGTGTAGCATAGGAAATATAGTCAATAGTACTATCATAATATTGTTTGGTGCCAGGTGAGTACAGGAAATTTGGGAGGTAACACTTTGTAAAGTATATGATTGTCAAAACATTGTGCTGTATACCTGAAACTAATACAAAATAATACTAAATGTAAACTGTAATTGAAAAAATTTATAGGAGAACCAAGATGGCGGCGTAGGTAGACACACTGCGCCTCCTCACACAACCAGAACTGACAGAAAATCAAACGGCAAGGAAGTCCAACACCAAGGAAATAAAAAATAAACATTCATCCAGACCGGTAGGAGGGGCGGAGACTGGCAGCCGGGGCGGAGAGGACTCGCCTTGCTGTGGCCGGACCGAGACTGGCAGAGTGTGGGACGAACAGGGCAGGCAGTCTGACCACTGGCAGACCCTGCGGCCCCACACTTACGCAGATAAACCGAGAGGGCCGGACTCAGAGTGGCGGAGAGTGGGGCAAGCAGAGCGGCCGGGTAGCACACCACGGCCCACATCGCGCACAGATAAATCGGACAAACGGTGGGGAGCAAAGCAGACCGTGCAACCCAGGGCTCCAGCGTGGGGAAATAAAGCCTCAAACCTCTGATTGAAAATGCCCGTGGGGGTTGGGGCGGCAGCAGGAGAGACTTCCAGCCTCACAGGAGAGGTCGTTGGAGAGACCCACAGGGGCCTAGGGCGTGCAAAAGCCCACCCACTCGGGAACCAGCACCAGAGGGGCCCAGTTTGATTGTGGGTATCGGAGTGAAAGATTGAGGTCCGGTGGAGAGTGGAGCGGGCGCCATTGCTCCCTCTCGGCCCCTCCCCCACGTACAGTGTCACAGCGCAGCGACCAGCGTTACCCCGCCCCAGTGAACACCTAAGGCTCCGCCCCTTTAAGTAACAGACACGCCAAGACCCCCGCCCAAAAAATGGCCCAAATGACAGAACACTTCAAAGCTCCAGAAAAAATACAACTAAGCAAGGAAGAGATAGCCAACCTATCGGATGCACAGTTCAAAACACTGGTTATCAAGACGCTCACAGAATTGGTTGAATTTGGTCACAAATTAGATGAAAAAATGAAGGCTATGCTAAGAGAAACAAAGGAAAATGTACAGGGAACCAATAGTGATGGGAAGGAAACTGGGACTCAAATCAATGGTGTGGACCAGAAGGAAGAAAGAAACATCCAACCAGAAAAGAATGAAGAAACAAGAATTCAGAAAATGAGGAGAGGCTTAGGAACCTCCAGGACATCTTGAAACGTTCCAACATCCGAATTATAGGGGTGCCAGAAGGAGAAGAGGAAGAACAAAAAATTGAAAACTTATTGGAACAAATAATGAAGGAGAACTTCCCTAATCTGGCAAAGGAAATAGACTTCCAGGAAGTCCAGGAAGCTCAGAGAGTCCCAAAGAAGCTGGACCCAAGGACGAACACACCAAGGCACATCATCATTACATTACTCAATATTAAATAGGAGGAGAGAATCTTACAAGCAGCAAGAGAAAAGAACACAGTTACCTACAAAGGAGTTCCCATAAGACTGTCAGCTGATTTCTCAAAAGAGACCTTACAGGCAAGAAGGAGCTGGCAAGAAGTATTCCAAGTCATGAAAGTCAAGGACCTACATCCAAGATTACTCTATCCAGCAAAGCTATCATTTAGAATGGAAGGGAAGATCAAGTGCTTCTCAGATAAGGTCAAGTTAAAGAAGTTCATCATCACCAAGCCCTTATTATATGAAATGTTAAAGGGAGTTACCTAAGAAAAAGAAGATCAAAAATAGGAACAGTAAAAATGACAGCAAACTCACAGTTATTAACGACCACACCTAAAACAAAAACAAGAGCAAACTAGGCAAACAACTAGAACAGGAACAGAACCATAGAGATGGAGATCACATGGAGGGTTGTCAATAGGGGAGTGGGAGGGGGAGAGGGGGAGAAAGGTACAGAGAATAAGTAGCATGGATGATAGGTGGAAAATAGACAGGGTGAGGGTAAGAATAGTGTAGGAAATGTAGAAGCCAAAGAACTTATAAGTATGACCCATGGACATGAACTATAGGGGGGGAATGTGGGAGGGAGGGGATGGGCAGGATGGAGTGGAGTGGGGGGGGGAAATGGGACAACTGTAATAGCACAATCAATAAACATATTTTTTAAAAAAGAAAAAATTTAGGAAAAAAACAAGTAAAATTAAAAAAATGTGTGGATTTCCATTGTATTTAGAATAAAATCCAAACTCCCTTTTAAAAAATTATGGATTTTTTTTTAAAGAGCTCATAATCCACTTTGGACCATTTCTTTGCTATTTCATTTAATCTTTCTGTTTTCTGGTTGGCTAAGACTGCTTGTCTCACAAATACAATTTAAAGAAGCCTGGGAACTAGATAGTGGTGAAAATCTCTAGTCATTGTTGACAGCAAACAGGAAGAAGCATAATAGGAGAGTCAGAACCCTGGCCACCACCCCTGCACCCCAGCCCTGCTGTGGGTGAGAAAAACAGCAACAACAAGCTAACTCTTATCAGCAGAACACTGAATTCATCAACACAAATTAACCTTATTTCAATCCAAGGTAGATTAAGCAGAATCTTGTTTTTCTACACATCAAAAAAATTTTGTGTGTCCAATTATGTAATACATCATTGCTCACCACCTCCAATAATGTCTTTAACAACCCCCAAGACACAGCCCTGTTTCCTCCACAGAGGCCTATTTCCATTGCCTAGAATCTTCAGCCCCTCTGAATTTCTACATGGTTTATATTCCAAATCATATACCCCAGCACTTTGATATTTTGTGCTTTGCTTTCACTGCTGCTTACAGGTAAATTTTATCTTCCCAGAGTCCAGACTATTTTCCTTCTTCATCAGTTTCCACAGGGTCTAACGTGGGGGGCGTGCTAAAGAAACAGCCTCTCAAGACCACTCAGCAATGTAGGAACAAATGCCAACAGGAGGAGCGGTCCTTGGTCCCCGTTTCCCTCTGGCTTTTTTTTTTTTTTTTTTTTGACAGAGCCAAGAGAAAACATTAGATTGAGTGCAAGGAATGCTGACATGGACAGAATTCTTCAGCTAATTTTCTGGCAGGGTTGTTAGCACAGGTAGCCAAATATTAATAAAGGAAGGAAGGAAAGGAAATCAGACATTATTAAACATAATAAACTAGGACGCTGAGTCAGACACTGAGCCTGTTGCTTCACTAAGAAGTTACAGTTTCAGACACTCCCCAGGGCATCCTCCACCCTTGGGACCAAACTCTCCCAAGGCGGGCAGGAAGGATCATTACAGCGGAAGGAATAAGGGCAGCAGGAGAAACCCCTCTGCTAGGCGCATGTACAGTAGAAGCCAAGATGGCACAGGGGGAGGTGCTTCTACCCTGAGGCACGTGCAGTAGGAGCTAAGGCTACGACCACAGAGGCCAGTCAGTTTAGCCTGGGAGAAGGATAAGATTGGGTAAGGGATACTGGACCTGGAAGATCTAGGAAATGGATTGGGGGGGGGGGGGGACCCAGAGCCAACCGGCAAAAACTTAGAAAACTAATTGGTTAGTTTAAAGGGCTCTTGGTTCTTCCCAAGCCCAAGATCATACAATCCCAACTTAATAAAGAAGCTTTCTCCTTCTCCCTTGCACTCGCCCTCCCCCGTGCCCTCGCCTGCGCCCTCGCCCTCACTCTGGTAACACACGCTCGCCCCATTTGTTTGGACGTTCTTTCCAGATCAGCCATGTGCATCTAGCAGCCATGCAGACTCCATGTGCTGCACAGCGCCAGCCTCTGGAGCGCAGCTGGGAACCGACTAAGCTAGCTGGATGTTGACAGACATGGCTGAAACAATGGTGCAGAATGCTGGACCCTGTCCCTGTTTCTGGGCCTGATGAAGACAAGGCTTAATTTTTTTCCACAGAGGGACAGAGCTTAACCCAGGACAGCCCTTTGTGTTTACTTCAATAAGCCTTACCCCAGCACAGCTTCCCATGCATGGACCCCTGGAATGCTTTCCTTGAGATTTGGAGAAAGAGTCCCATTTCCACTGGCAACAGGAGGATCGTTGCACTTACCTGTCTCACCTCCACCCTCTGCAATACAGACCCTTCACGTCTAACTTCTTAAAGGGTCGTGTCCAGACATAACATCAGTCATAATGCGCCAATCCCCTGACATGCTTCAGTAAATTCCAGCCAGTGAGACATTTTCATACATGCTCTTAGTTAATTCATGGGCAGATCAGCTGCTCAGCTTTTTCACGCGCCTTCTGAGGGCCTCAACTCTTCTGCCATTTGTGATTAGTGAGGCTGTTTTCTACTTCATTGTCTTCACAAACTTCTTTCTTTCTTGATCTCAGCACTAGCTCTGCTATTTGTGTAATGTTAGTTTTTCTTTCTTCACATTTTGAATTTAGTATGAAATTAATGAAATTTGAATGATAATGTTCTATCAGTACTGACAGAATTTCTCTTGCCTGGTTGCCCTTAAATTAAAATGGGGTCATTGACAACTTCAGTTCTAAAACTTAGAGATGTTTCCCCCTGGAAGCCGCACCCAGTTTATTTATACATATATGTATTTTTTTCCTCTGAGAAGAATGTTCTGAAGGCATGATATCACCAGTCTTTGAGGAACACACTATAGGATGACCAAGTTGTCAGCCCCTGAGGACACTCTGTCTGGATAAGGGTGGGGACTTGCCTGTGGGGAGAAAGCCGCCTTTCACAGAAAGGCATGGGAATAACTCACAGCTCAAGGCAGCTAAAGGTTTAATTTCTCTCTTTGAGAAGGCGCCATAGGAAGCACTAGCTTTAAGCAAAATCTTTATGAAAGGATTCCTTCTCTGAATTTTCCAAACGGGCCTCTTTGTTATTACCCCAAGGGAGCTGACAACCAGTCAGGGAATCAAATCTCCCTTATCATTTCTAGACTATTTTACCTCACTGTGCACACCTCATTGGCAGGGGGGGGCCACAAATAGTTCTCTCAAACTTCACTCAAACCAATCTGCTGTGTCTGAAATGCCTCCGCCCCTTCTGGCCTTGTGTATTTGACTCCTACACCATGGGGAAATCCCCTTGGATTCCCAAAGAAAATTAAACTCCTTGGAATCCAAAACTAATAAACTTTCACAGAGTGGCCCCAAGTGGATTGGTTATCATGCTATTTCAGTCTCACCTAACCAATAAGAGGGCCAGTTGGCAAGTTCCCAGGGTGAATATTCTCATATGAGCACTGAATTAGAGAAAGCCAGAAGATTTTTGGCCATCTACGTGCTCAACTTACACCCCACCTGAGTTCTGAGGTAGAGATCTTGTGACGGTTGGGGCCTTGCAAAGCAATTAAAAGAAATAAAGCAAAGTATTATATTTTAATTGATGTAATCTTCAAGCTCCCAGTGGAATCTTGGGTGATATCTGACTAGAGTTACCCTAGGTATCAATAGATGACTATTCTGTGAAAGTGCATTTAAGAAGACAAAACCCTACAAATCCTGAACTTCATTAACATGTGTATCTGTTTGGGGGAGATTGGCTCAGACTCCCAGGATTACAAATTGAAAGAAGCCACCTAGACTTTTCTGGGATCTGAACAAAGAGCGAAAGTGGGTGGGGGAATGAAGAGGGCAGTGGAGAGAAGGATAAAGAGAGAAGGGCAGGTGGAGGGGAAGACACAAAGTAGGTTTATATTTTTATTTGCTTTTGGAGTGCCTGGATATTAGACAGGCCAGACCATTTTTTCCAAACCAAAACAGCTTTCATCCATCACTAACTTTTCAGGGTTTGTTTCTGTTTTATTATAAATATTCCAGTCGAAGAAAGATAAACAGACATGAAAAACTGTTTTATACAGTATACAGAGTCAGATAGAAAATACAGAATGGAAAAGAGAGTCAACAACCAACAAGATAAAAATAGAGACCAACCAAGGAAGAGAACTAGCTGGTTGCAGATCCATTCACCAGCTTGAGTGAGGTGGAGAGATGGTCTCCACAGCTAACAGAAATTGTCCAGTGCTATCACTCTTACCTTTGTTCCACACGGTGAAAGGAACAGACTTTATAAATGAATCATGGGACATTTATTTCACTAATCCATTAAAAAAGGTTTGCTATTGATCAAGATATCTTACTTATAAAAATGAGCTTTTAGAAAAAACACCCCCTCCCACCCCACATGTGGTCCCAAATGTGGTGCCACGTTGTCAGAAGCAAGGGACGGAGCTGTGGGTTGGAGCAGTGCGGCACCACCAGGGCCCGCGGCAGTCTGCCTCTGGGTGCCATTCCCACCAAATCCACCTTTCTCCATAAGGCTTGAGGCAAGGTTTAAAAAAATACTCATGTCCTGCACAGCTTGCTGTCATTTAGTTTTTAAAGAGGAAAAAATAAAAAAGAATTCAAATTCACAAGAGAGAAGGTCAGCCTAGGACAAAACTGGCGGGTCTAATAGGAATAATCAGAGGTACCACCTGGCCTCCTGAATGGCAGCTCTCACTAATTGTCCTGGCACAAAGAGAATGCTGACCTACCCAAACAGCAAAATCATGGATTAAGCTCATCATCTTCCAAAGATGTCTTTATTTTAGTACATTCAGAACAGAAACAATGTGAGGACAATTTGATTGAAGGTGTTGTTGGTGGTGGAAGTGGTGGTAGCGGCAAGTTATTTCCCGCTCCCTCTAAACTTTTTAAGTTTACAATCATAAATTGCATAGAATTTAAGTTTTCTATCATAAAATGAAAACTCTCTGCATGAAACTCCCAATTGGTGAAAACAAGCAAAGGTCAAGCAGCTGTTGGAAGCCTCACACCTCCCAGCAGATGAGCTCTCTGGCTCCTGCAAACACCTAACAAGCAGCTCTCTGAGCCTGGAAAGCATCCATAACTAATTTTGCAGACGGAAGAGAAGTTTGGTGCTTTGCTAAGGTCACACAAGGGGGCTACTGTCCGAGCTGAGGTTAGAACTCAAAAATTCCCAGTTCGCAGCACTCTGTATTGGCTACGAGAACCACCTCTCTCCCAGGACCATGGCAAACTCTTGATTATTTAAGGTCTTTGCATTTCGTAAACATACACACACACATTTGCACCCAGGTCTCATGTCTAATAACAAGAAATCACCCAATCCATAATAGCCTTGGGGCCTGGCTTCACAAGCAGCTGCTGAGTTTGGTTAAAAGAGGTGCAGGTGACAGACAGTGCATCAGAGCCAGGGGGCCCTTCTTTGTCCTCTGTGAATGCCATTCCCTGCGAAGTGGACTTCACAGTGGGAAATTGTCTCTTCCCTCTCCGCTCCTTAGACAAGGCTCCAGGTAGTCTGTGAGTTCTGCTCTTCTCGCCTGTCTCTCTTCTTTAGAGATCACAAAAGACTGAACCAAATCCAGTAACAGTGAAAACAGGAAAGGGAAGGAAAGGACGTGTTACCCCTGAAACCCCAGCCATTTGAAGGTTTCTCCGAGTAAACTGTGAATTAACTGGTTTGGGGGAATTCAAACATCACTTTAATGGACTTTTGTTTGAGCTCTCCCCCTTATTCTTCCTCTGGAGACTCTTCTCCTACACGTATGCCCCGCCCCCCCCTGCAGCCACCACACAGGAAGGGGAGTTCAGCACCTGAATTTGACACGCTGGCCGCTCCATTTCCTAACTTTAGGAAAAAGGGTCAGGGATTTTTTATACTTCTATTCCCTAACCCAGCCTACCCCTCCAGATAAACCAGCAAACAAAAACAATGAAGAGAATTGAGAAGACAACAAAGAAGAAAAGGGAAGGAGGGGAGAGAAAGGGGGAAAATCATTAACAAAACATTAACAAAAATATACAAATCCAGAAAAGAAAAACTTCCCTGTTGAGTTTATTATTATTTTTTCTTGTAAGAACTAGACCCAGAGTACAATGGCCCCTTCCTAATGGGAAATTCCACCAATGCATCGGACTGGTCTGGGAGGGACCCCCGCCCCAGGCTCTGTCACTTTTGCCGCAAGGAAAGGCCGGCCAGGAGAAGAGGGGTCCTTGTGGTCCGGTGCGAGAGCGTCCCATCCCCACTCGGGGGCAACGTCTCTGTGTGGACCCGACTTCGGGACCTGGGCGCCGTCTCTGGCTGGGGCGTTGGTCTCTTGATCCTTTTGTAAAATGACTGGATCCAAAATCCGGAGAAGTGTGGAGGCTTTCCAGTCCGGGCTCTGGACAGACAGTAGCGCCGCCGGGCCCTGGCGCCACCCTACCTGGCCTACGAGAGTCCTGCCTCTCCAGGGCTACTCCGGCTCGCTGCTGTTTGTGGCCTTGTCCCACTCCAGACTGTCATCGCTGCGGGCGGGCGACGGCCGGGCCCGCAGGCCCTGGAACCTGCGGCACTCGGGGCAGACCCGAATGTGAGTGCAGCCGCGCGCCACCAGCGCGGCCTCCTGGGCCAGTCTCTGCGCCAGCTGGTCCGGCTCCCCGGCCCCGGCCCCGGCGCCACACAGCTTGCCGTTGCTGAGTGTCACCGTGCCCCTCGGCCGGTGCTCCTCGGGGCCTGGGGGCCGGGGCCGCGGCCCTCCCGCGCGCCGCCGGCGGGGGTGGACTCCGTCCTGACACAGGATGATGCTGCGCAGCTCCGTCACCATCTCCTGGCAGACGGACACCTGGAAAACAGGAAGGGGTCACAGCCCAGCCTCTAAGAGCCAGCCCATGGAGTTCCCTGCACATCTGTTTGGATGAGTTTAGGGCCCGCGTCACAGACTCACACGTATAAATAATCTTGGATATGAAGATTATGTGAAGGCCTTTCAATCCATCTCCTCACCCCAGCTCCCAGCTAATATGCAAACGTCCTACTATAATGTTCAGCAGCTCTGCCCGCTGCTTGCCCAATCTTTGTTTGAACACCTTCAAAGACGACAGCCTTTCCGGGATAGGAAAGAGCCACTGCCTGGTTTTGGTTGTTGTTTGTTTTTGCATTTCTATCAAATGCTGCTTGGGTCTACTGAGTTAAAAATTTTGCTCTCGGAAATTTTCCATTAACACCAGTTAAATTTGGACCCAGAAGCCCACTAAATTAATAGCCCTTTCACTCCATGTGAATCTATTGGGTATTTGAACAAGCTACATGTCTGCATGAACCTTCTGTTCTCAGGTTAACGATTCTCATTTTTTTTAACTGAATGGTCAGAGCTGGAGAAGATGCACTCCAATCATTGGGACAACGAAAACCACGGCAACACTACTCCTACAGGTCCAGTCCCATGACATTAAACCCAGCTGTGTTTCAGAATATTCTGGATTTTAGGAAGGTAATACAATACACATGCAATTGTTATGTGTCACACCCAGTGTGGTCTGGAGCAGACTCTACACTCAAACACATTAATATTGCTGTGGCACAATGAATGTGCCTTCACACTGAATGAGACAAAGACCATATACAATAGTTTCATATCAATTCAAGTTTTGTCACCAAATGTATTTGCTTGACACACTTATAAAAAACGTGGAACTTTCTGAGCTTCTTAGATTTCAGAATTGTGGACGAAGAATCATGAATCTGGACTGCTGCTACTATTACTACTATTATTCCCACTTCACAGATGTGAAAATGGAAGCTCAAAGGTTATATATCTTGCTAAACATTACTTGACTAATAAATAGCTGGACCCGAATTTGATCCTAAACTTTTCTACTCCAAAGAGCATGCATACTCAGTTTAGTTGTCCACCCTGTGCTAGAAAGGACACCTTCCCAGACCCTGATGGGAGAAGCAGCCTTCTGTTGTTTCATGTTCTTTCCTCCAGTCTTTTGGTTCTGTCAACAGGACTGTTGTTTGACCACAGCCAAACAGCTACAGTAGCTCTTACTCTTCTTCATTTCAGCTATTTGGAGTCCTCACTGGATTTTACAAGGTGAGTCTAGGCTATGGGGTGAGCTCTTGGGAAAGTAACCAAATACGTACTGATTCTCTACTTGAAGCAGCTACTGAGAAGTAGTATCATCTAAAAGAATATGACCTGAGTAAGAATTGAGACCTGAATTCTAAACACACTATTGGTATTAAATAGCAGAGACTCTATGCAAGGAACTTGACTTCTCTGTGCTTTTAATAATAACTATAACAAGTAAAACACCACCACCTGCCTAATCTGTTACATATGACAAGAATGTAATAACATATATCTTTTGACTGTGCCTTTCATGGAAATAAAGAGATAAAAGACACAGTCCTAATTACAGCACAGTGTATAAGTGCTCGGTGCACAGGTTACACTGGTGTTGGAAAAGTGGTAGAATAATGAACTCTTCTGGTCCAGGGAAGAAGCAGGAGAGTTGGAGAAGGCTTCACAGGGAAAGGAACACTGAATTGGTCTTTCTTTCTATAAGTAATAAAAAAGTATAATTCATGTAAGGAGCACACAGCAGTGAAAAGCCAGCAAAGCTGTAGAGAAACTAAGCAATCTTTACTTGTAAGTGGAAAACATACTTAAGATGGAAGAACTAAAGTTATGGTTTCCATTAGCAAGCTGGTACTTTTGCTTGTTTTCCTTCAAAATGCCACATCTTAAATTATACTTGTATAAGATTTCGTTGTTCTTAATTTTTTTTCACATATTCATTTGCTGGGCTGTTTCCTAGAACAGCAGTCCCCAACCTTTTTTGGCACCAGGGACCAGTATTTCCATGGAAGGGGCACGGTGGAGTTGGGATTCAGGAGAGCTTGAGCTTCCATCGCACCCAGTTCCTAATAGGTGTGCGGCCCAAGGGGTTGGGGACCCCTGTCCTGGAAGAATCTGAAACCCAGAAGTTCAGTGCTCTTTCTATGGCTGCATGAGTAGTAGGTGATGAAGCACTGACCAGATCTCCAGCCCTCGGGTCTGTCCTGTGAGTTCTCCATTTTCCCGTGGGATTTCACAGGATCTGACTGAAATGACTTGTATCTGTGCACAAGCCTGTGAACTTGTCCCTTCTGCCAATGCTACAGGCCATAACCCTTTGGAGGTTTACCTCAGTCGCTTCTGAGTGTCGGAGAGTCCATAAAAACTCCAACATAGCCATAAAAATGGCCACGATTAAGCCACAAATAAGAACCACAAAAATTCCACCAATATTCTCCATTCCCAGTCCTGTAAGGAAGTGGTAACAAACAAAAAACAGTGTAAAAGAGCTGGAAGACATAATCATTCTACCAAAAATGCCCAAAGTCATTTAAATGACAAGAACTTGAGACTTATGGATGCTTTATGCACATATTCCTTGAAGAGGTATGATTCTTTTGAAAAAAATGCAGTGTAGCTGTAGTAAAAGAAGGGAGTGGGAACCTAGTTGCAAAGGCTGGAGACCGGTGGAAAGCTTCCAAAAAGGCCTCTGGGAGTGGGTTGTAGGGATCAATTTAAGAAAAGAGCTCAGGGAAATTTGTGTTAGCTTGTGATACCAAATACCTATACATTCTAGTATTTGCATAAAAATGTTAGTCAATATTACTCACGTGTTTGCTTGATATAAAGCAATTGTTTTAACCAAACTATAGTTAGAAAAAATATGTTAACTAAAATACAAATTTGGAAAATAAAACTTTTAATCTTACTTTTTCTCCTACCAGACCAGTGGTTTCCAACACTACCTGCCATCAGAACTGCCTGGGAAGTTTGTTAACGTATAGATTCCTAGTTATTCCCCCAGACCTATCAAACCCATATCTCTGGAGATGGGGCCCAAGAATCTGTATTTTAAAGCACGTTTCACAGGTAACTCTTTTCCTGCATTGGTATTTTTTAGAAGCGTTGTATGCGCCTGCAGGTTCCTTTTAGTCAGGCATAGTTCTGGTTGGACCCTCACTGTCCAGCATGACACCTGACATGTAATATACTCAATAAACGTTTGTGAAATTATATGGTTGTTTCACTTCTACAGTGCCAAACATTAAGTTTAGCTAAGTAACTGGATGCTACTTTTGGTATTAAAGAAACCCATCAAAAGCATCATTTGTCCAGGAAAATGCTAAGAAGTTCGCTTACGTTCCGTGTGATTCCGAAATGCTTACACATCTGACTGTTCAATCAGTGGTGCCATCGCGGGCTGCGGCGCCACAGCAGTGTCAGGGAAAGCCCATTTCCCACAGCACTGAGAGCTGAGTCATGATCCGGGAGCAGAGATCTGACACTACTTTCTGCACCTGGGAATGCTGGAAAAAGAGCCCTAAATGGCCATATCAAGGTGCCTTGGGTTTCCTCTCACAAAGCCTCAAGTGGATGTCTGTTGGTTTTACTTTGGTTTTAAAGTGACAGAGCACAGTGCAGTGCCTGCCTGCCCAGCTAATCTGCCACCACGGCTCCAAGGGCTCACATAATGACTGTGTCAAATGGACTATATGCTCCGGTCTGCAGGTGCACACAGGCAACTCTGGAGCACCTATGTGAATGAGACCCTCTTTTGAATAATAAAAAAGGGGGATTATTTTAAAACTCAATTTCAAGGAAGGCATATAGGGTTTGGAACAGATTTCTACCTTTGAGGAAAAAGGTGCTAGGGGTTTATTTGAACGCATGCCTCTCTAACCTGGGACCATTTGGGCAGAAGGTTTTTGACCCTAAGAACATCAGGATCCATGGGTGGGGTGGGGGTGGGGGTGGCGATAGGAACATTTAAGAGAGAATACACCAAGGATCTGGCTGGAATGTGCAGGCAGATGCTCCAGTCACATGGGTAAGTGTGGTGAGAACTGAGGTACTGGATGTCATCTGCGTGTCATGGACGACCTAGCTTCTCCAGCTGCCCCTGTGGAGAAAGGCTGGAAAGATATCTCCAGGGAAGGTTTAGTGACCAAGGATGCCCATCTATTCAGGTAAACAGTTCCCAAGTGACTGTTGAGATACTTAGTATATTCCTCTCCACCCACTTTGGATAGTACTGCTTTGTATAGAACAAAAGACCAGGATTCCCTTGAAGGCCTACCACCTGCCCTCTTGTTTCTGCAGAACAGGCATCCTGCCTCGCCACCAGGTCCCTTTCCGGCCACGTGTGCTCAGCTGCTTCCTGCCTCTCTGAGTCACCTCAGCCCTCCTCAGTCTTTCTTCCCCACTTACTCTTTCCATTCATACACACATACACTCATGTTTCTCCCTTCTCCAAGAAAAGTAAAAAAATCCTTCTTGTTCTTCAACTCTGTCTAGTGAACACCCCCTTACTGCCCTTCCTTCCCTGGACAAGCTTTTTTTTGAAACAGTTATTTATATCAGAACTATTTTAAGACATTTTAAAACCCTTAAAATGCTTACATTTGCAGATCCCAACTCACATAAAAGCAAATAGAAGACAATGAACCCACATCTTATGTTAAATGCATTTTTAAAATTTTGCTTCTGAAATGACTGAATGAAAAGAAAGGGTTAATTTATAATTGGCTGTGATTTCTCAATCTCAGCAATCTTGTGCTAAATGAGACAAATCTAATACAAATTATTTCTAAATAGTGAAGGTTTTATAAATATTAAATTTAAAAAGTAATAGTCAAAACAATGTCACATTTTGGAGATATTTAATTCAACATGTCTGCCTTAATTTAATTTTGCAGTTTTCTTTTTGCATTTTGAAAGTAATAATTTTCTTCAGACCTCAAACATAATTTTGGATGCTGGAAAGACTTTGAGGTCCTCGGTAATCTTGTCTATGGTATGTGAAACAGTTCTGAATTCACTTTTGTTTTTCCTATTTACTCCTCATCCCATGCAATTTTGTCCTGCACTGCTAAAACCACCCTCACCAACTTTACCAGTGAACATTTTATTTCTAACTTACTGGAAAATTTCTTGTCCTGATCTTAAGTGACTGCCTATAGCACTTGACATTATCCATCTCACCCCTTTATGGCTTTTAATAAAACCATTATTCTCTATTGTCTTTCAATCTTCTCAGTCACCTTTGCTGGCTCTGAGGCACATTCGCTCCTTAAAATTCTGCATTTAGTCTCTTGCCTCTCCTTTATGCACTAGGCTATTACCAAGTCCTGCTGACTTTATCTTTATCTCTCCTACCACTTCCCTAGTTCAGGCCCTCTCTGTCTCTTGCTTGGACTATTGCAACATCCTCCAAAATTATTTTCCTGCTTGTAGCTGCGTCCTCCTCAACTCTTCCCTACACAGAGTTGCCCGCATGGTCTTTCAGAAATGCAGAGTCTAACTGTGACATATCTTCTAGTAACACAGAACGGTTTAGAGCTCCCACCACACATCATTATTACTCCTACTTTACGCAGTTTCACTCCTGTTAGCGCCTCTGCCCGGAACCTATCCCCACGTCCCAGACACACACCTGGCAAACCTCAACTGCTCTTTTAAGACTTAGCCTCAGAGACATTTTCTCTGGGCCACTTTTTCTGATGCTACTTGACTCTCTTAGTTACACTGTTTTTGTGTTTTACTGATAAAGCATTATGTACCACTCTAATATTGCATAAAACGATACAAGGTCTGTCCAGAAGGTATCCAGCCATGTAATAGGAAAAATAGAGACATTTATTGAAGAAGATAAAAGAAACACTGTACACAGGATAATGACAACTAAACCCCTTTCAAAGCAGGTATCTTGGGGACCTCACACAGTTGTCCCAATCACCATTAGATGCCCCATCATATTTTCCTGAATCTCATCAATGGTCTGAAATTTCTTCCCTTTCAAAGGTGGTTTTAGTTTTAGGAAAAGCCAGAAGTCGCAAGGCACTAAATCTGGGCTGTTGGAGAGCTGAGTCACCCAGGTGATTTGATATTTCACAAAAAAACTGCATGAGACATGATGCATGAGCAAGCACGTGGTCATGGTGAAGCTGCCAGTCGCCAGTTGCCCACAGCTATGGCCTTCTGATCATATGAATAGTTTCCTTGGAGGAATGCTCAAGCTTAACACAAAATTTGATGCAGATTTGTGGCTCTACTTGCTTAGTCATGTTGAATGCAACAGCCACACAGTACACATGCTCACTCAACGGCATCTACTGCCCCCACTGACTAGTACAGTGAAGTCATTGTTCATGCATGTGCATTCCAGTTCACTCTCTTTGACCACCAGGTTACATCGATGTCACGCAAACCATTCTCGTTATATTAACAACAGCTGGACCTTTTCTGGACAGACCTCGTATGCTAGTTTAATTATGTATATCCAGACTTTCCATTAGCCTGTGAGTCCCATGAGGGGAAGATCCATGTCTTGTTCAACTCTGTAACTCCATAATCGTGGTGGCTGAAACCCAATAAGAGCCTGAGAGTATTTGTGGAAAGAATGAGAAGAAAAAAAGAGGATAAGAGCTTCCAGATTTAGAAGCTTGCATTATCAAAAGCTTTGGATCCATACTGTGATGTGTATTCATTCCCAATTAAGTTTTGTTTGAATAATAGTAAATAAAGTGTGACCACGCTTGTCGAGTGCTCCCAGCCTGGTCACAGAGCAGACAGTCCAGACCGCACCAAGCGTGGCCAGGATGGGACCACACATTGCCGAGGATCATACATTGTGGCCTGTCGGCACTGGGTCCCAGGCAGCTGTGAGGGCACGGTGTGGGGCCTCAGCATACAGGTTGTTTGTGCGGGGGTGATGTTGATTTCATCAGGGAAAGCTTCTTGGAGGACCTGAGGTTTTAATAGGATGCTGGTGGAAACCATTAGTCACTGAAACACCCCACAGTCTTTCTTTCCCAGCTTCTCGGGTTTCAGGGCCAGAATGTTAATCCTGGGAGTCAGCTCCAGAGTGCTGATTCCTGGCTGAGTGGTCTCCTCCCCTCAGGACTGATCCTTGTATAGCACTCATGCTTTTAGGAATATATTGGAAAGTTGGAGCAAGAATAGATTGCTGGCAGAGTCAGAGTTGAGAAACAGATGGAATGTGGAGCAGTAAGTGGGAAGCATGTGTTAAGAGAGTGAAGCATTTTTATTTCACACTGTCATCAGTCATTCTCCTATGAAATCAGTCCATGCCTTCCCTAGCCACAGCCGCCACTCAGAGGAGCCTTTGGGTGGATTCTCTCCAGCCTGATCATGACCTTCACTTCACTCACAGATGCCTCGGGGCCTGCAAGGGAAAGCTGTCTAATCCCCCGCCCTCACCTTAAATAAGATGGGAGCCACCTAAACAGAGGATTCTCAAACCGGGATTTTTTTGTTGACACTCTGAGCCTCAGCTGTGCCCCAGCGGTATGATCATATTAAGTGAAACAGAATTGAACTCTCCCTGCAAACTCATAGTTGGTTAAATACTAACTGTAGTGTCACACACAGATTGCCCACAAATATAAATGCCAGTTGACAAATCCAAACAAACAAATTTGTTTCTAAAGCTGCAGAGTGGAATGGCTGCCTGGAAGGGAGTGCCTTTGAGTAGATTTGATTCTCTACCCACCCACCCTCCTGCTCTGCCTTCAGTTCTGACTGTGAATGATCACTGCTTGGATTTGGGTGCATGTATGCCTCAGGCCTTAAAATCCTTGCATATCTTCAGGTAGCACAGTAGAAATCTGCAACTGAGATGCAGAGAAATTATTTCTGAACAAGTAAAGGTTAGTCGTAGCCTGGGAGGCAAAGAGGCAGGGGGAGGCCACAGGGACCACTGGGGCAGGTACAGAGACAGGAGAGACTAGTGCCACAATCTCATCAAGGAGCAGCACGTTTGTTCTTTGATGATGCTCAACCATTCTTTTTTGAGAAGCTCCCATGAACTGAGCACTATACTAGGTGCTGAAGCTCTGTGCAGTGTTTCCCAATGAAAACATTTGACAGGAACATGCATTTTTGACCAATATGACTTTTAAGTCATATTGAGGCCCCACCCCATGCCCTCACTTTCTATGTCAGAATCACATTCACCTATATCCATGTAAATATATTAAGTGGTCCCATCTCCACAGAATTGTTTGTTGGAAATAGCAACTCACACGCCCACGTGTGAGCTGACCTGTACGACCTTCCCAGAAAATGCCGAGTGACTCATCCTGTTTGCCTTGCTGAGGACTGGGAGACAGAAGGCTGGCCACCTCTTCTTTCACTCACTGTGACACCTGTTGACTAGGCCTAGCAGCTTCTGGAGACAGTGATGGAGAAAAATAGGGAAAGATACATGAAACAGAAAATGGATGGGAGAGGAATTCGATAACTTTTGTGATCTATCAAACACAAAGTATGGGAGAGGCACTTTGCAATTTATCGAACTATGACCACTTCAGTTTTAAAAGCATTCCTTATCTCTTTCAATTATCATTAAAAACACTGTAAAGGAGGCCCACTGTCCAAATTTTATAGTTAAAGAAACAGAAATTCAGAGCACTTAGGTAAGTTGCCCAAGTTTTCACACTAAGATAAATCTAGATAAATCTTACTGCTCGGCTGATGTTCTTTATAAGTGTCTACTATGAACAAAGCTACCATGCTAAATAGTAAAATTCAATCTTAACAGTTGCCCCGTGATATCAGCACTATCCTTACCCACTTTCCTGACCAAAAAACCCACGTCCTGGAGTCAGGCACCTTGCCCAGTGCTCATGTCTAAGGCGGGGAAGTGCCAGATTCAAGCTGAAGCTGAAGCGGGAGCCAGAGCCCTAACCCCTACCCCACACTGCCTCTCTCAGAAGCTTGGGTCCCTTGTGTTACAGGGGCATAACTACAGGGTCCCTCTGGCACCCTGATGACTGCATTCATTCCTGGGACACCCCCATCCCCAATGCGACCCAAAGTGACCAGGGAAGAGAGTCTTGTGTATAAGCTATTAGTTCCACTGATAAAATCCCCTTCTTTCCTTGAGAACATTACATCAAATGTTTGAATCAATGATTTGTTGACTTAATCTTGGCTCAGTTTCCAGAGCTGGGCTTCAGTTTTTATAATTGCTGACCTCCTCTGATGCCCACACACTGGGATCTCCTTTACCTCTATGCCTAATCATGTTTTCTGGCACCCCCTTGAATTTCTCTGTCCCTTTCCGATGAATTTGATTTGATTAGGGAGAAGCTTCCTCTGTAAGCACCTCTCTAAGACACTATCTGAACTCCCATATTGGGTTTCCAGTCTTGGCTGTATCAAGAGAAACCAGAAAACTAGGATAATCAGGCTGGGCCACCTGAGAAGAAAGAGGAAAACATCCCCAGAATTCCCCTCCCACCTCCAGTCACTTGCCCCAACTCCTGCTGAGATGTCTCACCCATTCATTCTCCAGCTGTGCCAGTTGCCAAATTCCTGCTCTCTAAGGATTTTGTGAGTGAGTGTCACCAGCCTCTTTCCCACCCTTGAAAGGGGATCCCAATTTTCACAGCCTGGTGGTGTATTTGTGTTCTTTTGCAGCTTGATTGTGAACTTGTGTTTTTCAAGATAAAGGTATTTAATTTCCTTGAAATTCGCCTACTACCTTTTTGTCTAGCAATTGTTCTGCAAACCTTCAGCAATCCAATCCCCCTGAATTGGGATGCTGGCATCTATGAGTGGCCAGCGATATTTATTTTCATAGGAGCTGAGTGAGAAAATAAATAAGTGTTTTGGAAGAGAAAAGGCAGAAGAAAATGAAACAGCTTGGAACGAAGCCTGCTTCTTTTTGTAATTCTCCATTCTTCCACATAATTTGCCATTTCATTTTTTAGCTGTGTATGAAGGTCACTGAGCTACAGACAGAGAAATAGGGACAGTTGAAGCAAGGGGGTATCGTTGTGGTTCTCACCTGAGACAAGTATGACTGGCACAAAGACTTGGGACTGGTGGCATCGTAGCCGATGTTACGATGCTCCTCTAGAGTTTGGCAATGATGTTGGAGCTATAATATTGGTTAGAAGTAGGACAGCACTCAAATGTTTCTTTGAAATTTCTCACATTTTAATAGGATAACCAAGTAGAAAAGGATTGTATTAGGCACCACACATTGTCTTGTATGTTCTAATTAAAACCAAGCACCTATTGCCAGCCATGCTCAGTTTCAGGTCTCTGGGTAAAGGACCCTCTCATAGTTGCCTCGCCTCTATCTCTCTGCCTGTTCCATGTTTTTCTCATTGCTTTGGGCACATGTGAAAGCAGTTTTACATCACAAAGAGATCTGCTTTAGACAGCATTTTAACACAACCTTTTTGTTCAATGTGAAAAATATCCCTGTGGCTGCCTTCCTGGGGACCATTTAAAGACCTTAGGGGGTCATGCTGGGCCTGAACTTCTGGCACAGCAGGGGGTCCCTTGAGCAGTGAATTCTGTTCCCTAAGTCTGACAGCTAATTTGACTAAACAGTGGCACCTCTCCTTCCAGGCTAGTCATGCTTCTCCTTGGCTTGGCCAGGAAGCCTTTAGCCTCTCGATTATGTTTGTCTGTGTTCAGCTTTGGCAGAAATGGGGCCATTGCTTTAAACTGGCACTAGCTACTATGGCTGGGATGGGAGTGGAAGTCCTGGCTCTGATGGGGACATGCGTGTCTCCCAAACAGCGCCTGCTTGGACCTCACTGTTTCTTCATGGAGCTCACCCTCTGGCACTAAAGAACACCTGCAAAGAGGCAAGAGAATGTTGGCTGATTGACAGAACCCAAGCATCTTCTGAAGCATCGGATCCTGGACAGGATGGTTCCCACTATTTACTTTCCCTCCCCATCGGCTCAGTTCCCTTCTCTCTTCCAATCAGAACGCTTGGTCCCCAAGTGAGGAGAGGAGAGAAGCCTTCTGCTCACTCTTTCCATCTTCTCTGGGAATCTGATCTCTGCCCGCCATTCTTCTCCACCCATCCTGAACTCTGATGTCAGATCAGTCCTTCTTAACCTCTATGGAATGAGGAAAAAATCTCCAAAGCTGGCCACTCTACAAAAATGATAACAATCTTCCTACAAATGTACCAAATATCTACCACAAATTTTCATTTCCACTTGATTGCCCAAAACAGAGACTTCTCAGTCACTTTGGTTTTAAATTCAGTTAAATGCAGTGTTTTCTCTGCTCCCTCTTCGCTCCAAGGTGTTTTTCAGGTCTAAGACTGGAAAGGAGATTATATGTTATGCCATGGGAATGGGGTTAGGGACCTGGTCTTAATGTTAGATTCCACTTTGATTCCCCATGTTCTCATCTGGAGCCCGGGAAAACACAAACCAGTCCTTGGGCCCTCTCTGCCCTGGGCCCGTGTGCCATCTCGCATGCTCTCAATGCACCGTGGCACGACACCTATTCCTGGGACTCGCCAAACCCCTGCAAAAAATCTCTTTCTCTCTTGGAATCCTCAACTAATCTAGGAGTTCTATGTGCCACTATTCTGTCCCAGCAGGACACAAGGCTCCTTCTTGGGGATCTGCCACATTCAAACATATCCTTTCCTGTTCCAAAGTTTCCTGTGCTGACCAGTGAATCCATTTAGTGCCTGGTTTGCAGACAAGGTGGCCTGGCTCTCCTATTCTTTTTGCATTCTTTAACTTCTATTGTCAACTTTATGCCCAGCTTACATTTTTTCAAGCAAATTGAACACTTTAAGCTCTAATAATATTTGTTCTGCTGTGGATTTTAAGAGCTTCTTTGGGAACTGAAAGCGCATTTGACTGTATTCTTCCCAGGGTGATGAGTGTCCCCTAGGACCATGAATGCCATGAGAGCTCAGAACTCCACCCCCAGCACCTGCTTCCATCATGCCACATCTCACCCAGAACTTGTGCCTCTACTGCCAGTAACCTCACCCCCTGCCCAGTGTGGTGTTACTGGGCTGAGGCACAAGCAGAGCTCTGGGATGGTTGTGGGGCCTCTTCCTAGATTGCTGATTTTACTTCAAGTTTAAGTCAGAAAAACGTTTTTACATTAAATTAACATGCTTGTATTACATTGTCAGATGCAAAATTCAAATGAATCTTTAGGACAAAGCAGAACACTTTAAGGAAATTCCAAGCATGGAGGGCTGCTTTAGACTATGTTCCCAGATCCCAAGAGTGCACACTCAGTGTCCTCTGCTATTAATTCCTTCTATGGCAAAGTCTGGGACATGCTGGTTTGAAGCCCAAATGCCTTTACCTAGGTTCGTGTGCCTGGTTAGCTCCAACCTCATCCAACTTACTCAAAGCAAGTTCTGAGTGTAACAACTGTGCTCCACAACATTCCTAAAACAGTGACTCTTAAAGAATGCTTCAAGGTCCAGGCCAAGAGGTCCAGGCCAATTGTCTCTGTAGAGCATTCTCTGACCTTAGCTCAAAATGAATTACTTCTTCCTCTAGGCCTCAGAGCACTTTCTTCATTTAAGCAGACCCACAGTGGAACCATTAAAAGACTATCTGTGCCTCTCTCTATGTTCTAAACTTCTTGAGAGTAGGGCCATATCTTATTCCTTTTGTTATCTCAAAGCCTTGCACAGTGCCTGATATGCAGCATTTTACAGTATTTGTTGGATGCAGTGGGGACTATGTGAATACTTTCAGTGCCAATACCTCGGGTGGCAGTGTTCCTGTTTGGGAGGATGAGTGTGGAAATAGTGCCAGGCTGGGGTCCTTGACAAGTTTGCTCATTCATTCTTTCATTCATTTGTTATTAATTCTTTCCTCAGATAATGATGACAGATGATATGCTGGTCACTGTGATACAAAAATAAATAAGACACAGTCCCTGTCCCTGAGTTTCTCATAGTCAATGAAAGACAGAGAGCAACAGACACAAAAGGAATGTCCTAAGTGCTGATTTTGGAAGGGCTGTCTAGCCTAAGGAGTACAGGACAGACAGGCACACCTGTGGCTTGCGAATACTATTTAAACCTCTCGTTGTGCTTTACTGCTCCTTTACACTGAGATTTTAGAGTAAACTGAGTATGTATTTCCTTCGTGCCAGGTGCTGAACTGAGTGTTTAACATGATGTCACTCCTTCAATCTTTATAACAGCCCTGAAGGTGGAATTATTATTATTGCCTCTATTTTCCACAAAAGGAAACTGAGGTTCAATGACCTATCATAGTGTATACAACAAGGACATCTATGAAGTGGAGTCCATTTGACCCAGTGCCCACTGTCTTCAATCCTATCAAAATTACCTCAAGGAAGCCCTTACTGGGGTGGCTCAGTGGGTTGAGTGCTGTCCTGCGAACCAGGACATCACTGGTTTGATTCCCAGTTGGGGCATAGGCCTGGGTTGTGGGCCAGGTCCCCACTGGGGGTGTGTGAGAGGCAACCAATTGATGTTTCTCTCACCCATTGATGTTTCTCTCTCTTTCTCCCTCCATTCCCTTCTCTCTAAAAATAAAATATTTTTAAAAAACTGCCTCAAGGAAGAGAACCATCCTAGTGTCTATCCAACAGAACCAACAGGATACAGGACAGTAAAGGTTTGAAGAGTTCCATTCTTGGGGGGATGGGGTGGGAAAAATAAGGAGTCCACTGCATTTCAAGTGACATCCAAAATGGGAGTGAGATGATCCAAATTGAGGCCTGAGTGAAAACTCTAAGGTACCCAGATCCTATGTCATCATACCCATGTGCCTGCCAGTTCACCACTGTTTCTCCATAGGATTACAAGTGTACATAGTAAAGAAGTGCACAAAAGGGAAGGACCTGTGGTGAGGTTTAGGGGTTGGAGATGGGGGTCAACCTGGGAGGTGGAATAATGCAGTGGTGACTCTCAAGGGGAAACCAGCTCCCAGGGCTCAGATAAGATCAGGTTTACAAAAGAAATAAAGCTGGCAGGCTGGTGGGGCACCAGCAGGGGCCAGTGGAACTCCCCACGCCTGCTGAGGCTCTGAGGCCATGGCTATATCACTCCAGACTCCCTCATCTGCACATGTTCAGTGGGCTATTCAGAGGCAGGAACAACTCTACTGTATAGAAAACTCTGGGTATAAAGGCTATTGAGGAAAGTGATTACAAGCACAGTTTCATTCATCACTTAGTGTGACCTGGGAGAACACAGTGACTGGTTGCTTTTGCTAGCTATCAGTCAGCATGATCACACATCCCACAAACACTTACTGAATACCTACCATGTGCTAGGCTCTGTGGTGGAGGCTAGGGACATAGAAGCCAATGTGACTGGGTCCCTATCTAAGGTGCCATCATCCAGGCAAGGAGACCAAGAAATGCAGTATCCTACACTGAGAGCCACAGAAGGCACCTGGCGCTCTGCAGGGAGATGGTGTACATAGGGATCACAGGCTGCCACTGATCAGCCAGAGGAAGGACCTGGGCTCTTTGGCTCAGGTCCCATGTCCGCCCCTCCATTCCTATTTTTAGATTTCTCCAGATCAATAGCTAACACTGTTTCCTTCCTCATTTCCTTGGTAGAATGGCTCTTTCCTACCACTCTCAAGTTTACTGTTATCACAGAAAAACATTAACATATGTCAACTTACAAATAATCTCAATTCATTTTGACTATTCCAGGTCCAGTCAGATTTAAAATGCTTTCAGCCCATGTGTCTTTTGGGGGGGAAGAGGTGGTGGAGGAGCATTTTGCTACCCATACCTTCCATTGCATAAATCCTGCAGGCAGCCTACCTCTTTCCATGGGGATCCTTCTCTGTTCCAGCTGCAACACCTACAGTGTCTGCTCACAGCCCTGCCCATTGCACTAATTTCTGCCTCCTTGCCTTTCCTCAAGGTGCTTATTGCCTGCAGTACCCTCCCTACCTACTCAGGCCTTGAGCATCTTCAACATCTAGTTCATTCTATCCAACCCATAAAAGTGTCCTGATATTTTTCTCTGTACCTCCCCATTTCTTTTTTTCTCTGAATGAACAGAGTAGTGTCCTCCACACTTGATCTTTGGGAAGTGGGCAGCCAGGAAGTGTGTGGCTTCTCTAGGTTACTCTGATGGGAAGGGTAGCATTTCCTCTAACTTACAAAGGGCATGCCCACATAGGTCCATATTCCTGAGATCTCTCCTTGCAGGACAGAGAGCCATGTAGATACTTGGAAACACAAAGTCACTCATTCACTGTCTCACCATGCTGAGCAGAGAGGGAAGCACATGGTATTATTATCCATTTTACTGCTCTGCTGCCTTCCTAGGGGAGAGAATGTATAGGTAAATTTGTTGCATATTTTGGCAAGGCTGTAGTAGATTACTAGGGTGAGCTATATGATTTATTGTCTACACTAGGACATTTTGAGAATGAGAGGGGTTCTAACAATAAGTAACAAGAGTTAACTGATCTACAACAGGTGTAATCTGGGACCATTCTGGGCAAATCAGGATATGTGTTCCCCTGGGCGCTCAGGGACCCTTAACTACATATGTCAGTCAGTGTCTGCTTTCTATTCAGCCTGATTTAATATTCATTCATTCATTCATTCATTCATTCAATAAACTGTCCATGTGCCAGACCCTATGGACAGCCCTGTGAAAAAGACAAACTCTGCTTCCATGAAAAGTGACATTCTGGTAGAGGACATGGGAATAGACAAATAAATGAATGGAAATGTAATATCAGATAGCGATGAAGTCTGGGAAGAAACATAAAACAGGGTTTGGGTGATGGGGAGAGCTGTGTGGATGGGGAGGGATGCTCTTGCTGAGGGACCATCTTTTGGGAGGCTGGGAGGAGGAGACAAGGGCACAGACTCTGAGGGGCTGCAACCTGGGAGGCTTGGGGAAGAGAAGGAAAAGGGAGAAGCAGATCAGGTAGAGGCTTGAGGCTACAGAAAGCTTGATCTTAACTCTGAATGATGTGAGACACCACTGGAAGGTCTGTGCAGACTGATGCTGCACTTGTACTTGCATCTTAGGAAGAATCACTCCAGCTGCTGGTGGAGAATGCACTGTAGAGGGGCAAGATTGGGAAGGAGAACAGGCTGTTTCAGTCGTGTGGTTCTGAAGTGATGAGGGCAAGAGCCAGGGGGAAGTGGTGGTTAAGAGGTGGCCGGATTCAGGACATGTGGTGGAAGTGTGGTCTCCAGCGCCTGTGAGCCAGGTAGACATTGGTAACCTGCAATATGCCAGGACCCTGAGATAGGATGGACCACCAGCCAGTAGCAGCCTAGCCCCAGGTTTTGTCCAAGGATGTTCCCCATATGCCTTTGAAGTCATTAGCTGGAATGTGTATACAGAAATAGGCCCTGTGGGTCTCTAGAGTAGGAGGGGAGGCCCTGGACACGCTTACCTTTGGCTCTGTGATCCTCCTCCTTGGGGCACTTACCCCCTTCCCACCATTTACGCTTCAGAATTTCCAGGCGATTGGTCTCCTGTAGCTGGAGAATGGCCAGATCAAACTCGTCCCGGAACACCGAGCCTGTGGAGGCAAAAAAGCCCAGAATGCAGGTTGTGAGTGCCCTCTTACACACACTGCACCCCTCTCCCAGGAAACCTCCTAGCCAACCTGCTGGGGAGCCAAGGGGGAGGCATGAAGTGACAGATGGTGCAGTCCCCAGGGCACTGCCCTCCTCTGTGCTAGTCTGAGGGCTTTTGTGGGGATGAGGGTTCCGGCTTCACACAGTCCAGGGCACTCAGTCCTTTGCACTTCCCTTCTCTCCATGCTGACTGGTGGGTCCCCTGGCAGAGACCCCAGCACGGGTCCAGTGACAGCTCTCCAGGCACCCTGCCTCCCCACCCGTGGGCCACCACTTTCCACCGTGGGTTAACCTGCGCCAGATAAGAAGCCGGTAGCAAAGCTTCCCATCTGCCTCCAGGGGAACCAAGGAGGGAAATTTGTGACATAAACCCTCAGTTGGGCAGTTGTCTATTTTCTACTTTATTTAAATTAATTTCTCTGGCATTTATACCTCTTCCACATTACCCCTGACAACTGTTTAACCAGAGCAGCCCCCAATGAGACAGAGCCACCTGAGAGTGTGGTGGAAGCTCCTCTTCACCATCTGTGTGGAGAACCCAGGGACCAGGCACCCAAACACTTACAGCTACCTACTGAGTGACCAGAACCCACTGACTCATCCACACTCTGTTCATATGCCCCCTACCCTCCACCTGCACACACAGAAGGCTTCTGTTCAGTGCAATTCTTTTTTAATTTTTCTGGAATATGGTCAAGGAGCTTTGGTTCTAGAATTTAGGTTTAATCACAAAAACAGGCTTGAATGAAACAGTGCAAGGCTTGATGCCCCAGCACAGGCTGAGGCCTGACATCATTAGAAAAACTTCCAAGGGGCTGGAGACCAAATAAGCCACCCATTTTCTTGCCCAAGCTCTGTGAAGGCCTGCTGTGGACAGATACCCCTAGGGAAAGGCTATGTTGAAAATTCTCAAACTCTCAAACTCTGATGTACATACAAATCACCTGGAGACCTTGTTGACCCACACTCTCTGAGTCAGTGGGTCTGCACTTGTGCTAATTTCCAAGGTGCTGCCTGACGCGAGGCCGTGGACAGCATTTTGACAGGCAGGAAACTAGTGTAGCTCCCAGACCTCTCTGGGCTCTGACAGCCAGGACTCTACAAGTAGGACCTCTCCTTCTGTAGATGAAACTTCACTGGTGTATGTGAATTCTAGGCCTGCAGCACCAAGTGCGTCTACATAACTGGTCTGAGTGCACATCAACAGTGCCTCGTGAATAGTAGATACTTAATACACATCTGCAGGGAATAGCTACTTGAACTAACAGATGGTGTTAGGTGGCAGACTAATGAACATTCCAGGTTTGAAGACAAGTGTCCAGCCAAGCAAGGCATTTCAAACAGTTTTCTAGGCATTTTCAACCAAACCTCAACAGCATGCCCTGGGTCCTATGAAAGGATTATTCCACTTACTCCGTTTTTGCCTACTTATCTCCTAAATCACCTGGCTAATTTCCCATTGAACTCTTTGTTCTGTTTCTCCTAATTTTCCTGAGCCCAACCACATTGCTTTCTCTATAGTTATGCCCTTTACCTCCAGCTGAAGAATGACACACATGCTTGTCTTTCCCAGAAAGAACCTCAGCCGGACCTAAATTCCGTCATATCAATAGACTGCGTGCTCCTCTTCCCAGCCTGGCCCGAGAGTCCAGAAACGTCCACAGCTGCCCTGCCTGCCTGCCCTCTCCTTGCCTGGTAAGTGAAGTACTAAATTTGGAGACAGGCATCCTAGGCTTAAGCTTATTTCTCTACTTGTTCTGGGACCTTGGACAAGTGATTCATCAGCTTTGAATCTCAATTCCATCCTCTAGAATGGGAAGGGCTGCATCTACTTTGCAAGTGGGGAGATTAAATAGGACAGTACATGCAAAAATAAAATCATGTTAGATACTGAACAAATGCATTTCTCTCCATTTCCCTGGCTATTGATGGACATTTCTAGAATCAGTCTGCTTTCTGTTAATAGTGGCTGTCAGACACTGCGGTAAGGCACCTGGCTAGATTATTAGATTTAACCCTCATATTAATCCTATACAGTAGGTATTAGAAGCCTAATTTTACAAACAGGATAACTGAGACCCAGAGTTCAATAACCTCAAAATGGCCCCACAGCCAGCAACAAGAGTGCATTCCCAGGTCCGCCTGACTTCAAACTCATGCCCTCACACTGGACAGGTCAATGTGAAGCCTATACTGTATAGAGTTCTGAGCAAGGTGAAGGTCAGAAGAAGGGATGTGTGAGGGGCACACACTCTATGTCAATTTCCCACATGACCTGGTTGCCTGAATCCCTGCTTGTGCCCTTGCTGCCGATCTGAGGGCAGCCTTGGATGGTGTCAGCTCTCTGCAGTGTAGCTCTCGGTGGTGTGTGGAGAAGGGTCCAGGTCCAAAGCACCTGGAGAACAATTCAGATCTCTTCCAAAATCACGACAAGCTGCTAAAAATTTTCCCCTCACCTCCAGTAGAGGTAATATCAGCAGAGGAAGGCCCAAAGCGCAAATATCCTTTAGATAGCAGAGCTGGGACAACATTCTGGAAGCCAAACATCCTTATCCCTCATAACCAGATGGCACAGTCAGCAAGCTGAGTACCAGGGCTCTCCCCTATTCCCACGTCTGCCAACTCGGAGCAGGAGCATCAGCGAAGGCCACAGTTGATCTGAAAGCCATTTCATCTGATCTCGTCAGTCTTCTTTTATAGTAAAACTCTCACCAGGGACACTAAGAGCAAAATTAATTCATTTGAGTTTTACCACCTTTTCCTTCTCCTTCCCAGGGCTAGTAGAGGTGTTAATCTCTACAGAGAAATGGGCAGGAAGCAGGAGATGGGGAACAAAAGGCCTAAAAAATCCACCAAGGGCAACAACATGCCCTCAATAGTTAATTAATTAATAACTCATCAATTAGCCCTTTAGTAATTAAGGACTGAGAACTCATCACTGATTAGTAGAAGAATGTGGGTTTGCTCTTTTAAAAAAAATCTCAACAATGCCCACCCATTGTCACTGTTACACTGGTTCTTAGAAACGGGGTTGTGGAATTCAGTGCTGCATTCAGTGGTTCTAGCTACTCTGACTGCCTGGATGAAGCTACCAAAGGAGGCTGTTCCTCTGCTGCATACCGACTGGCATGCCAATCCCATAGCCCTTGGTGTCCAGCAGGCCCCCAATCTGAGTGAGGTTGCAGTTTCGCTGCCGATAGTACTCATTCATGGTGGACTCCAGGAGGAAAGCGTAGTTGGAATTCAACACCCTGGCGATTCCCTCCTCCGTGCTCTTCACAAACACACTTGGCTGCTTGGAATACATGTAATTCCACATGCGCTGGTAGGTCTGATAGCGGGAATTCTAGGAAAAGAACACAAGGAAGCAGGATTTGGAAAAGAAAAAGGACGTGCTAGTTTAGAAAGGGAGGGAGTCTAAGTGAACCTTAAAATTCTAGCCCTTCTGCTATTCAATCACCTTATTATATTCAACAACCTTTTCCTTTTCCCTCATCTCTCAACCAACACTGCATGATGGTGGGAAGAGGGAGTTGTGCCCTTGACCTCTCACAGAAGGATAAAGAAGGAACTGGCCCTCTGCCTGATGGGCTGGAGACTGATTTAGCCTTATCTGCTCTAGAGAGGGATTCCATTGCCAGGTCCTGAGTTCTGACAGAAGTGAAAATGGACATTCTGGTCATGTCCTTCATTGTCTTTCAGGCTGGGGGCAGTGAACTCAGGCTCATGCAGGACTTCTAAAGAGACACCATCTTCAGGAGCTGTGCCAGCATCTTTCTATCAACCCTAAACTAATTATCACATGACTAACCACAAACAATAACAAGACTGAGAGAATTCTGGGGGCCTATCCAAATCCTGTGTTTGCGTGATGCAATCACTACCCCCCGTGTCATCAGACATTGAGACTGGCATGGAAAACAGGAATCTGAAGGCCTTGAACTTGCTTCATGTGAAAATGAAGTTGGTTGGTTAGGCATCTATTAACGGTAAGAGAAGTCGCTTCCCTAGAGATCCTGAAGCATGTGAAAACTACTCGTCTGTCCGGCCCAGCTCTGCCAGCCATG
The DNA here is from genome assembly GCF_022682495.2 of Desmodus rotundus. NCBI lineage: Eukaryota > Metazoa > Chordata > Mammalia > Chiroptera > Phyllostomidae > Desmodus > Desmodus rotundus. The sequence goes on from NC_071393.1 coordinate 33,316,810, forward strand.
GCGATCGGTCACTTTGCCTGTGAGTTAGCACACCACTGCTGTAGGGACTTCTCCTGAGCTGTGCAAGGGCACCTCAAAGAAGCCACTAGGGTCCTGATCTGAGACCTATCTAGTCTGCGATCAGTAAAACCAGTTCATTTTAATCTAGTGTTCCTTTACGTCAGTCATTCACTTATTATTCTAATCTGGCTTTTTCTACCTATAAAATTTAACTAACTTAGAAAAAATCTAAATACGTGCATTAGTCTCATCCTATACAGCTATGTAAATAAAAGTACAGATTAGGTTTGCTGCATTTATTTTTTCTAATACTCATTAAAGTAAATATGAAACTATTGTAATTAAAAAATAGTTCTGCTAAATTGTACCTAAAATCATATCAACTACCACTAATTGTTCATGGACAACACCTTTGGACAGGCTGACATTAACCCAAAGTGCTTTTGGGACCTCATTCCATGGGTATTTTGTGGAGCAGGAGAAAAATAAACTCATGTGAATCTCCACACTAGATGTTCAAAAGAGATCATGGGATGAAGAGAGATGTTTTTATCTGCAGTGGGCAGATATCTGAACTTTGTTCTGCCCAATTCCTGATGTTAGTGAGCAAGCAAATTGGTTTACTTGGAAGAAGGTCATGCTGGAGCCTCCGTGAATTGTGCCATACTCGATGGTGGTCTGGTCAGCCAGGTCGTCCACTGACTCGATGGGCACATCCATGCGCTGTACAGTCAGGAAGGCGGCCAGGTTGGCCGTGTAGGAGGAGATGATGATCAGCGTGAATGCCCACCTGTGTAGGAGAAGACCAAGAAGTCCTCATGTCCAGGAGTACTCCCAGAAGTCCTCATCCGCATCCCTGGTCCTGCTGCAAAGTAGGAGAGACCAGGCGTCCCTCTTTGAAAGCAACTCTCAGCTTAGAGAGGGAAGAGAAATGACACACTGCCAACAGTGTTTTGGAGGACTGCCTAGGACAACTTTCTTTTCTTATTTCCTAAAGGAGGTGAGATGGGGGTTGTTACTCAGTGAAGGTATGTTCTGTGCACATGAGACAGTTTGGGAGACTGTAAGAAATGAGCTAGGGAATGAGCTAAGGGTGGAAGCTTTGGGGGCTCTGTCCAGAGCTGGGGCTGTGCCTTCATGATGCAGCTGGCCTTCAAATGAGCATTGCCATGTCCTGAATGCCTGTCCTGAGCCACAGACACTGTCTCACACATTCCTTACAACTCAGAGGTACAATTCTTATCCCACCTTTACAGATGAGGAAGCCGAGGCTCAGGGAAGCAAAGTAACCTGCCTAGTCACACATTGATAAATTCATATTTTAAAACCAGTTCTATAAATTGTAACAGGAGAAATTCTTTAAGACTTGAAAAGTACCTTTGAACTGTTCAGAAGGTGGAATTAGAAAAACACTCTTAAATGTGCTATTTTAAAATAGAATGTTGTTTTATTGGGTACGTCAAACTCATTTAAAATTAGAGTAATTTTGCAACTCAGGCAATATACATACTAAAGCCCTTAAAACTGATTTCTTCACTTAAGTAGTTTAAACAAGCAGTATGGATCTGTACCTGATCCATTTGTTTATGAGGGTTCAAAGATATACCTAAGCACAACTAAGCTTGGACAATCACACATTCTGAAATAGTGGAGTCTGAATTAATGAGGCTTTATGCATTATGAAGACATTGTCAACTAAGGCATAGGGTCAGCCCCAGGATTCAGCAGCTGGCAGGTTCCAGGTGGATTTACAAGAGCAGGAAGTCCTGCTGTCCCCTTTGCATGATGTCCAGGTTTCCTGTGGGCTGCCTCCCAGAAGCATACAGGGGAACCCAACAACTTGATGGGTGCGCTCATATGCCAGACCACCAGACAGACATGTGTGGGGGACAGACACACACAGCCCCTCAACTTGTTTGCACATCTAATGAACAGGGATGATGATACCTGCTCTTCAGATTTTTGAGATCAAATGAGATCTGTAAACCACTAGATGAATGTGAGATATAAAGAAATGTAGAGACAGACCCTCACATTGAATATGGGATGAAAATCCTTTGGCCACCTCTCCTATTTATGATCTTTAAGTGCCAGGTGTCCCTCTCTACTCAAAACCTGCTTTCCTTGTTCCTGTCTAAGCTCTTGCACTCTGTTGGGAGTTGTTTCTCATGACCGTGCCCCAGAGGAGGCTGGGGGGCAGTGAAAGGGTCCCCAGGTAAAGGCAACCATTCTGAAGCTTCTCGGTAACATTGGTTAGTGCTGTGGGTCAAGAAGCTCTGGGTGTAAACATCCCCTCAGCGTGGGCCAGGGAGGTTCCCTCAATCGTTGTAGCTATGCTGTTCCAGTCTGGACACCAGGTGGAGTTTATGGCTCTGGGCACATGGAAGGGGTCAGAGGCGCAAGCAGCTCAGTGTGAGCCTATGGTCTCTGCTGAGGGGGCCAGAGCAGCCAGTGGAAGCTTGGTCCTGTCTGAAGAGGGCATTATCCATTGTGAAGCCAGCATTCTTGTCAGCAACATGGTATTTTCTGTCACTTGCTCAGGGGGAGGAAACTAAGGGAGGCTCGATGGACCTGTCTTTGGACCTCCCACTCCCCCAGGGAGCTGACCAAACAGAGGCCCTGATTTAAAAATCAAGAACTCCAAGAGGCTGAGGGGGTGAACTATACAGAGCTGGGGATGGGGAGCCAGAGTGGCTGGGGACAGCCATCTAAAGCACTTCAGAGCAGTGCAGGGCACAGGCACCCGTGTTGGGGGTGGTCTCTGAGGGTGTGGAGCTGACAGGTGGGTGGCGCAGGCAATGGGGCCCTGTGTGTAGTACATGGGAACAAGCACCCTCTGCAGGGAAAAGCCCCAGAGAGAAAGAGAAGAGATCAAAATCTGCAGCTGACTTCTGCTTGTCTCCATGGCTCCCACCCAGATTGCCTGAATTTTTAGGGCACACTGTGACTTTCCCTGCTGAGATCATTTCTTCGTCCCGCAATGTGAAACCCAGGTCTCTATGTTGATCCATGTGATTTCTGGCTACAAGTGATGATGGGCAAGCACCTTTTCCAAATGTTTTAAACCCTAGTGTATTTATCATTGATCGGGGGGGCGGGGGGGCGGGAAGCCCAGCTGGGAAGGGGACACTGTCCTGGCTGCATTTTTACCTCATCAGCCCCACTGTCCAGGTGACCTGCTGTCCATAGCACAGTTGTCCAATAGTGGACACACCAATTTTCCTTTTCATTAGTCTTACACAGACTGGAAAGGGAGAGAAAACCTAGGTTGTAAGTCCTATAATCTGGTACAGCCAAACCCAAATGAGAGAGAATGAGAAAACTGTACTCTGCAAACTTGCCTATCTATATATCTACATCTCTCTCTCTATATATATTTATACCTATCTGTATGTTTCATTTCCTCCTATAATGGTCTAATAGCAATTATTTAGTCCACACATTTATGCAGCACTTTCAAGTTTTCAAAGAGCTTTGCCACACATGGAGTCATTGGTTGTGTTCTTTTTGCCCTGGATAAGCCAAGAGAAGGGAGTTTCACTCAGGTAGAGGCTGGCTGATGGTCCATGTAGATTGGAGATTGGACTGTGTGCTGTCAACTCTCTCCTCAAGGTCCTGTCTAACTCTGAGTGACTAAGAATTTGCATTTTCCCAGCCTGTTGAGGTAGAGTGGTCTGGAGAGCCACCTTCCCCCGCCCTTCCCACCCCTGCTCCAGGCCAGATGCAGAGGGAAAGAAAGTTGGTGTAGGGGTGTGATGTGGCAGTTGGGCTTGAGTTCCTCTTGCAGGCACTTTCTGCCACAGGCTCATATTTGCATATGCCTTTGCCTGCCCAGCCACTCAACCTCAGGTCATTTCCAGGTCTGAACATTATAATTGCTTTGCTGTGGTCCTTTAAGTCTATTTCTTCATTCCATCTCCTTTCCTGCTTTGGGTCCCCTCTGTATCCAGACTTCGAAGGCGAAGAAAGGGGAAGGGGATAAAATGGCACAAAACACACATACCCCTGTCCCCAAACCTTCTGAGCTGGCAGAATGCAGCTCAGCTCCCAGCTAGTCTGTTCTGAAAGGCAGAGGCTACGGTCTCCCCTACAGGGGAGCTGAGGTTCCTGCCTGCCAGAACCTGTGGTGTACAACCAGAGTAGGGCTTATCTGAGGATACCCTGTATGTCCCTGCCCTTCTGGCCCTGTCCCTTCTCTGCCCCAGATCTTACCAGACACCACTGACACAACGAGTAGACAAGGCTCGAGGGGCGATGGTGGAGCCCTGTTGCATGAAGCCCCCAACCGGAAACCAGAGGCTGTTGCCAAGGGAGTACTGATTCACCAGGAGGTTGCACCGGCTCTGAGCACATGAGTGGGGGCTGTACCACTCGTAAGGGGTCAACCTGTGGGGAAAAAAAGAACATCTACCAGTGCCATGGAGGGCAGGTGCAAAGGCAAGTGTTCTGGGAAGAGTTGGGTGGGGGAGGGGGGTTCTTTCTGGCTCATGTCTGTACTCTGTCACAGACCTTGTGGCTTGGGCCAGTCACTTCCCTTTTGCTGAACTTGAATTTTCCCAACCAAAAAACAAGGAGGTTGGACTCTATTGGCAATTTTCAAACCGTTTTCCTTTAATCATAGGGACATTTTTACTTTCTCAGAATAAATTCTGACATACACAATAGATGAAATGGAGCCCCTTGGTGGGAGGCTGGGAGTGTGACTGTCCTGCCAGCCCAGGCCCTGGCAGTTATCACAGAGGGACCCTAGGGCCCCACTCAGCCACAGTTTGAAAACCCTCAGCCACAGCATGCTTCTCAAACTTCATCCTGCATCAGAATCTCCAAGAAGACTTGTGAAAACACAGGTTGTTGGGCCCCACCCCCAAAGCTCCTGATTCAGTAAGCTTACTGGTGGAGGCTTGTGAATCTGCAAGTTCCTAGGTGATGTTGATACCACTGACCCAAGGGCCACATTTGGAGAAACCCTGGCCTAGCAAGTCCCTCAGGCCATGGTTCTCAACCCTGTCTTGTGTTTCAGACTCACCTGGGAACTTACAAAAATACCAGTGACTAGATCCTGATCCCAGGTACAGCTACCCAGGTGACTATAATGAACACAGGGTAGAGGGTGCTCCTTGGGGCCCCTGACTCCTGTGGAACACTCCATCCCACCTTCCCTCTTAACTTCCTGCTGGCCTCTCTCAGTGATACACTAATGTCTTCAACATCCTTTCTTCCCGCCTGCATACAGACACATTCCCTCCATTCAGCAGCCCAAGCCTATCTCCTATGCACAGCCTTCCAGCTTTGGGCATGGGGTGATGAAGAAAAGCCCTCAGGCTTTGATGAGAGAGAGGCATATGGGTGTGTGCCCAGCAGGGAGGCCGCTGCCTGTTCACAGGGTGTTACCATCACTGCCCTTCCCATTCCTTCGTTTGGCCTAACCTTGGTGTTTCATAGTCACTGGCCCACCTTTCCATTACTCCAAGGGTCCTGAATTCAATGCCAGCAGGCTGCCATTGACCTGCGTGTGCTCCTTCCTCCTGTGGCTTATGAAGCTGGCTCACACTCACCTGGTGGATCCCAAACCTATGGGCCATTGGAAGTGAGCTTCAAACATACAAATTCCCAGGCCCCATCCCTAGAGATTAGACCTGGATACTCAAATTTTTAAAATCTCCCTGAGTGGCTCAGGTATCAGCTGGCTTGGGAATGGCTGCCTTAGATCAGTGGTTTTCAAACATTTTTCCTTCTAAAATCTTACCCAGAAGAACAATATATAAGAAACAGAAGTGGGGCAGGTCTGAATGCAGGTAGGAGGGGGCCCCAGAGCTCTGACTGCCCAGGCTCTTCTCTCCCTCCCTGCAAGTCTCTGCTACCTGCAACACACCTGATGCTTCAGGGAGCCCTGTTTGCACACCACTGTCTTAGGTCAGGTTAGCCTCTGCCCAGGTGTTATATATGTATGTGTGAGTGTGTGTACACACACACAAATGGTGTTATATATCTATATACATAGTAGATATATAATATACATTATAATATATGCAAAAAGGTGTGCGTGTGTATACATATACACATACACACACGCTATATGATTAGACCTTTAATACTTCTTTTGGTAAATCTATTTGTTAGTGCTGGATCCTGGCGGGTGGTGTTTGTGTGTGTAGAGGTCAAGGAAGAGAGGCTATTTAACCCCCAGGGCTTGTTGAGAAGTTTCTGGCTCTGGAAGGCATGGGGAAGCAGGTGTGTGTGTGTGTGTGTGTGTGTGTGCACCAGTAACCAAGCCAGAAGACCTTTTTCAGGAACCCAAGGTCACCTGAAAGCTGTGGGTTGCTAGACCCAGGGAGGGGTTCCATCAGAGGGGCAAGAAAGAACTGAAGAACAGCAAAGGCAGGCTTCAGGTGGACAGCTTCCTAAAAGCAGTAGCAGACAGTGCAGTAAACTGGGAGGGGGAGGGCCAGGCAGCATGCCAGCACCATTGCCACTGACAACAGATACTTGACAGTGGCAATGATTACAGGCCCAAGGGGTAGGTGGCATCTGGACACCACACATAGCAGCTTTTGAGACCACCAGGTTGTAAGTAAGGTATTTCCCTGTTGGGCCTGAAGGACTTCCTGAACTTGGCTTTGATCTCCACTGAAAGGAGCAGAGGCTAGGAGACACAGCATCCCCTGGGTGGGCTGGGAACTGTCCCAGGGTTAGGGACCCAGGTACCCTATGGTTCCTTGGGGCCCTGTCTTGTAACTGGAGAAAGCATACACTCCTGTGGGGCCACTGAAGAGACATGCTCTCAGGGAAACCACGCTCCACCTCTCCAGAGGTAGCACATGCACTTCAGAATCATCTAGCCCTGCCCGTGTGGCCCTGAGTCCCAAGACCAAGGAGGCTGCTGAGGACACAGCTGGAGCAGAGCCACTGCCAGGCCTGTAGAAGTCCATTCTGAGAGGTCCTCTGCTCTGTGGAACAGCCCTCGCTGGTCCTGCAGGAGGGTGGGATGAGCTCTGAGCAGGGAGCAGGGATTCTGAGGGAGTGACTGATGAGCTGCTAGCACTTGTTCAGCTTCTGGATAGTAAGTCGCTCTCCAAAGCTAGGCCACTGTGATGCCTTCAGCCCAGAGAGAAACAGTCTTCTCTGCACACAGCCTAGGGAGGCCTCAGCCATGGGATGCTCCTCGGGCTCCTCCATAGGCCCCAGGTGGTCTTGGGTTTTGGGGGACAGGGAAGGGCTTATTCTTCCTAATCCCTGATCTGGACCATTTGTCTTAATTCAACACTACTTGCAAATGCCTCCCTCCATCCTGCCTTCCTGCCTCCTGCCACCCTTATGGTTCCCATTCAACAAGGTAGCTGTGTTTTCACAGGCAGATCCAGGTTGGGGAAGGGCCAGGCCCCCTGCACAAGAGGCCTTGCCCCCTAGGCCTCTGGTGCCTCCATTCCCGTTTCTTATCATTCAGCACTTTGTGGCAGATCCTAGCAAAGGCTGATGCTAGAGCAATGAAATGCACCCTGTTTAACCTGAATAATCTTGCCTTCTCTGTCCTCCTCTCCTTTCTCCCAAGGCTCCTACACAAGCAGGAGAGTGGGAGGCGAAGAGGCAGGGGTGCAAAGGAAATCAGGACAAGCTCACCTGTTGGCATCGTAAACATTAGGGAATGCGTGTGTACATGGGTGGGTGGATAGCACCAGGTCGACGCTGGGCGGAGAGTGGCTCAGGTTCTGACTCCCCTCCAATCCCTTCAGCTTGGCACCAAGGTCTTCTGCTACTCCCCACCCCTACTAGGTAGTTCCCAGAGGTGGACACAAGGTGGCAGCCTGAGGAAGGGGACGGGGAGGACAGTGTACCGAGCCACTAGGAAGAGGATGCAACTGACGGCCAGATAGGCTAGCAGCATGAAGAGCCAGACGCCTGGAGAAAATGGGTCCAGAAAGGAGAAATAGCCAGGTTTGCGTCCCTGGAAATGGAGATAAAAACAAGATTCACTGTACACATTCAGTCAGAATGGCTCCTGGGCCAGGCAGGGGAGGACAGAGGTTATGGTAAGTGTTGGTCTGGCCCCGGATTGCATTGTCTGGGGTCCTGAATGATTGGGTTAAGTGACATTGGGGATGAAGGTATAGAGAGGGCTACTTTGGAACACCTACCCTCTCCCAATCTCAGCAGATGAAACAAAAGAACAGTCCAGGTCACGTCACTTCCCAGGTGAGCTTGGCTTTGGCCATGCAGCACAGCCCTTATGTACCGCCTCGTGTTCCCTGGCAGCAGCAGAGATGGGCCCAAAGTTGCTTTGAGCTATGATGTCTATGGTGCTGGAGCAGGACAAGCAGCCCTCCTGGACACTCATGCCTTTCTCAGGAGGATGCTAATACAACAGGCACCCTTGGTTTTCCTTGGCAGGGTGACCTCACACACAGCGAGACCTTCTCAAATAAACCTCACACTGGTGCTGTGAGGCACACGTTATTATTTTCGTCTTCCAGTGAAGAAAGCAAAGCCAGGGCAGTCAAGAGATGCATCCAGATTGCCCAGCTGAGAAGTGAAAGGCTGGGACTCAAACGCATGTTTTCTGGCCCCAAGCCCAGGGCCGGGGCCATGATGCTGTGGGAAAACATGGTCTGTCCCCAGCCCAGAGTCAGGGGAGTCAGAAGATGAAGCCAGGCACAGAAAGTACAGGAGAGCAGAATGGGGTGAGAAGGGTGGAGTCCAGGAAGCTTCCCCCAGTCTTGGGCTGTGGCACCCTGGGCAGGGCCACAGTCCTCTCCAGCTTGCCTAGGCCTGCAGGCCCCACGTAGCCTGCAGACCACTTGCTGTTTACCCTGAACTGTTCACTCATTTTGATTCATTGCCCATATGAAATGATAAGCATATTTCATTTTAAAATCCAGACTTCATCTTTTTTTTTGTTTTTAATGGGTGATCTGGCCCCTGGTGTATATTCTCACTGGCTGGAGCTGAGTGGTGCTGCTTACTATAGACAGGGCCTGCTCTTCTTTGCGTCCATCCCCACCTCCATCGTGCACAAGGCCTGCAGCTCTCATTTGCTACGAAACCACTGTAGTAAGTGCTCCCTTATGATTCCAGAAATCTAGGAAGTCCTTAGGTAGGACAGAAAATCAGTATTAAGCTCAGGGGTTCTATGAACAAGTAAATTTTCAAGTTCAGTATCATATCAGTCATGGTATAACCTATGGTCTATATTAAGATATGGCATTTTTTAAGTCAGACTGGGTATGACAAATACCATATGATTTCACTGTGTGGAATCTAAATAACAAAACAAACAAACAAACAAATAAAAACAGACTCATAGATACACAGAACAGACTGATGGTTGCCATTGGGGAGGGGTTGTGTGAAAAAAGTGAAGGGATTGAGAACTACAGATGGGCAGTTACAAATCAGTCACAGGGATGTACAGCACAGCATAGGGAATATAGGCAACAATATTGTAATAACTGTGCATGGTACCAGGTGGGTACCCGAAATATCAGGGGGAACACTTTGTAAAGTAAAAGGTTGTCTAATCACTATGCTGTGCACCTGAAACTAATAGGAAATAATATTGAATGTAAACTGTTAATTGAAAGAAAGAAAAAAAACCCACTGGTGAACAAATGTCCGGATATAAAAATAAGAACATATCATGTTCGTACTGAGCTCATTTCTGTGCAAGGCTGACCGTGTCTCCAGCACAGCCCTGAGAGCCAGCAGCAGACACCGGGAGACAGACTGCATGGAACCTGTGCACGGAGCCCATCGGGGACAAAGGAGTTGGTCATGCCCGCACACCTACTGTGGCAGAAAGCACTGGTTTGGGCCCCTTCTTGGGCAAACGCAAGTGAATTCTATGTGCCCTATCAGTCATTATTATTTTACTCTGTGTCTCTCAATTGATAAATATCTTCAAAAAATCTTTCATTGTTGCTTTCTGAATCTGAAACCTCATTATGTGCATGATGTCAGAAATCTATACCTGATTATATCACAATGAGTGAACCTGAGGAAAATGACAGCACTATTTAAAGTTGCCATATTTGGTTATGGGTGATAAGGAATGATGCATAGCCATGGGAAAGATTTCTAGAGACTCAAGTTATAAAACAGAACATCACACAAATAAGAAAGATTGAGATATAAACACAGCTCCACTAAAAACATATCAGTCACGCTGTCAAGACAACATCTGATTCCACCTGCGATTGACTAACACCAGCCCATGAGCAAAGCATGGGCAGCCATTTGAGATCTGGGTCTGGGCTTATGAAGCCTTGGCTTGGGCAGAGCCCAAGTGGTTTATACAATGCCAAAGAGAAGTATGCTACTTTCAAGGCTTGGAACGCCTGTCATTTTTTTATGGTGGTACTTTAGATTGTTTCCTTCCCAAGACATCTGAGTTACTGGTGCTTGGAGCAAATTAGATGCCATATGCCATAGGCATCTCTTCCAAATAATATATTTCTCTTAACCCAAAAGATACATGATAATGACACCTTTCTTCTAAAGAACTCAAAGTGCTTCACCATGTTCTTTGGATGTCAATACCCAGTTCTCCATATTGACAGATGGAAGCACTGGGGAGGGTCTTGACCCAGGGAGGTCAAGTGCCTTGCTGAAATCATCGGTGGCAGCTTCATTTCTCTGGTGCTCCTTTGTCACGCTGCGTCCCCAGATGCCATACTCTCCTTCCTTCACATGGCAGCTGTGCTGCAACTTCTCCTATTAATATTTGCAACTTGTTCCTAAAAATGTCCCATATTAATGCTATACCTTCTCCCCAAAGACAACAGAATCCCAACCTACTCCACATCACCCCCTTAAAGTATACTTAAACATTACTTACTTATAACCATCATTAGTTATTGTAGGTCTTTTGTATCTATAGGAATTTATATCAATTACACCTCTCTGTTGACTGCGGGTTGGGCCTGTTCCCTCTGGTGAATACAACAATTTTGAGGGTAGATAATTGGTTCTATGTAGTCTATGCCCCAGTTGTCTAGGACAGGTTGAGCCCTGCAGACGAGATGAAAACTAGATGGCACCAGAATTAGGAATGGTCCCCTTGACTTTCGTACTGTGCTTCAGACTGATCACACCAGAGCCAACATCCTTGAAGCTGTCTGATGGTGGGAGGGACCTAAAGGGCTGCTCACCAACTGACCAATCCCGGCATGGTGGGATAGTTTGAATGCTAGCAGTGGAGCTGCCCATGCACTGTGAAATGACATCAAACTACCTTTGCATGTAGAAAATTCCTCTTATCCTTAAAAACATCAATTAATTCACTGACACTTTATTCTGTGTGTACTAGAAGAAATGACATTATAGTAAGAAGATAATTGTTTCCTCAGCATCTGGAGTCATATGCCTGAGAGCCAGGTAATGCAGGACAGGTAGTGAGTTTAAACAGACTCGGGAGCCAGACTGCCCAGGACTGAATGAATCCTGGCTTTACCACTTACAAATTGTGTGACACTAGACAAGTTACTTAAGTTCCCTGGGCCTCTGTTTCCTTTTGTAACCTGGTGGCACTAACAGAACCTGTCTCCTGGGTCGTTCTGAGAACTCAGTGACACACAGTGAGGGCTGTATCTGTGTTTGCCCCCCACTGCCTGGTGGTGATCCGGGATGAGTGGGAGGGAGGGAGATGGTGTGTGACAAAGAAGGGAACTTACTTTTGTGCTGATGTTCTCTTGATGGACAAGGAATGCTATTTTTTATCCTACAGGGATACATATAGACACTTGGGGGAATATTGCCATCTGGTTACAGTCACTTTCCATAAGTCCTGGAGTTTCTGTGGTTTATGAGATATTCAGTATGAAGCATAACAGTTCCCTAGGGCAATACCAGGTTCTCTTCTGGAAAGAAGACTCTTGGAAGTCAGTGATTCCATCCTTTGGAACTCAGCACAATTTCAGCCTTTTCAGACAGACAGAGTGGGTCAGATGTGTGGTGGGTGCTCTTGTGTTTGTGTAAGGGCTGTGTACCCTAGTAACCATTTCCCTACACACAAACTAGGGATACCAGTTCTCTGCCTTCTCGGCACTCCACTCCCTCCCAGTGGAGCCAATGGCAAAGGCTCTGCATGTCCTCCATGTGGTCTTGCCAATCTTTGGAACTACAGGGCAGTTTCTGGAGAAGTTTCCTTCAACTCTTGGAATGAGCGGATAGGACAACAGTCTCCATTACTCCTTCTGGGAGAGGTGGAAGAACATGATTTCTTCTTGTCCCAACCCACTAACCCGTAGGTAGCCTCCCCCAGTGTGTCTGCAATGAATGTCAATGATATTTTTGTGTAGCGTGCACTTCACACCTCTGACTCTAAGAGGGGAAAAAAGTAAGCAGTTAATTCCTCTTACATAAAACACCCAAATGGATGTGTCGCCTGTATATAACACAGATGCAGCATATCTAGTTTCACTTCGCTTGTCAGAAATCTTGTATGAGTAGGCCCGCGTGCTAACCCTGGAACTGGCCTTGCCTTGCTGAGTGGCCCGAGGCAAACCACTCCACCACCTTCTCTGGGTGCCATTTTCCTTTTCCATAAAATGAAACACCACAATCAATATGAAGGGGAAATGTGAGAATTACTAAAGCAATGTTGATAAAACACCTTCAGCTTCTTGAGAGAGGAGTACTCAATAAAGAGTATAATCAATATTACAATGATTTGAGAAACCATATTTCCATTATACGGGCAATCATGTTAACTTAGTTTTAAGGAATATAACTCTTCATTTTCTGTTCTTATAATAGAATATTACACAGTATTAGAAATGATTCACTGGTTTACTTAGCATTGTTCTCCGTTCCCCTAGACAGTTTTTCTGAAGTGAAACAGACCTTGAAAAAGGTGTAATACATAGAGCAATAATGCTGAGCATTAATTTAATGTTGACATTTATTTCTTTCTCACTTTTTAATTATTGATTTTTTACTTTTCCTGAGCTTGATAACTCTAGCCAAATGCTAAGAAGAGAAAAAGAAGAGAATATGAATCTTTTCCATTTGTTAATAAAACATGGAACAGGACACTATAGAGGAAAAATAGTAAATTCACACTTTAAAGGGAGTCTTAGATGTTCTGACTGACTTGAGACCCTATATAGAATATAGTATCCTTAGAAAAAAAAGTATCCTTAGGAAACTTAGGATACAAATGAACAAATATAGTATCCTTAGGGAAAAATCTTGAAAGACCACCTAAAACATGGCCTTGATACAGAGAAATGCACCTACTATACCATAAAGATAAGGAGTTGGGAGCATTTGGACTTGGAGACAGAAAATCTGGGTTCAATGTGACTTCCACCATTGCGCTACTTTCCCTGTCTCCACTGCACCAGTGGCCACCACCAGCCTCAGAGTCCTTCCCTGTAAAATGGGAGTCATACGACCTGCCTTGGGGGATTGCGTGCTTTAAACCAGAGACTGTATGCAAAAGTGCTTTACAAATAAAGAGATACCTAACAAATGTTAGTCAATGTAAAACTATTCTGGACACAAACCCAATCTCTTTGAATATGTCAATACTGAACTTTTTAAACATGATTATCCATTTGGGGATTATGTATGCCCAATGTTGACTCCCAGGTTGGTTTGTAGCACACTCTGATGGTGCCTTGCTACAATAGCCAATATGTGCTTGAGGAATACAAACTTACTTTACTATTAGTTTGAGCAAGACATCATTAGGCAAATTTCTGCTACAGAAAAAAGAGAGAAAACTAAATTATATATTCCAATGTCAAATACAAATGTGTTTTGAGTTTCTCAGTGCTCTTTTCCTCCCAATTCACACAGCTACTCAAGAGCTTATATGATTCACCAATATAATAAAACTCTGGAATGCAAAATATCCTTGAGGTCATAATGCTATATTAAATATGCTGAACTTCTCAATGAGAATAAAGGAGCTTATATGCCAAAGAAATAAAAAATGTCTTGAAATTCAGGTGTCCTATCATTTGACTTCCATACTTGGAGTACCAGGGGGTGACCCAGATTATAAAGGTTAGGCTCTTTGTGTCTGGCCAGGAAGCTCACCTGCCCCAGCCAGGGATTCTGAAGCCTTCTCATGTGGGTGTTATGTTGTGTGGCATATGCAGGCACCAGACAGGGAAAGACAGTGAGTTCAGGTGGTAGCCATGGCCAGGTCTGAGCAGATGTATGTGAGTTGCCTGAAACTTTTGCCTCCTGTCTCCTTTTGTTCTCAAGACTAATGTGGTAAAGTCCAGAAAAAAAGTTGTTTAGATCATTCATTCTGACAGAAGCCAGGCTTATGGGGGCTCAGTGCTGCCCAACCACAAGCCACAAAGGAAAGTGGTGCTCACCGCCCACAGCATCACGGGGTACCTCCTTCCCTCTCTTCCTTTCTTTCTTCCATATTTATTAAGCAAACACTGCATGTTAAAACGACCCCATTTGCCATACCAAAAATCATAGCATAAAAATGTATGGTCTGAAAAGATGGTACCTTTCTCACAATGTATCTCTTACTAGGATTTACTGAAAGAGAGAGAAAGAGAGAACCAAAGAGTAATATAATGCAACAGATAAATACTGTGATAGAGGTAAACTGAGGGCAGATCTCAGAGAATGAAGCAATCACTCCATCTGGTGGAGTCATATTGAAGAGCCAGTGACATTTGAGCTGGGTATTAAAAACTAAGGAAGAGTTTGTTAGATGGTTGAGAGGCAAGAAGATGAGCATTAACCTGCATAAGGAGGCAGGAGAGATCGACATCATGGGCAAGCAGTCAGCACAGCAGGGTGAAGGTGCCTGCAAGGGAAGAACTGGAAAGGGGACAGAGTGATGGTCTTCATTGGCCATGCCAGGAAGGTTGTACTCTATAGGCAGCCAGTGAATGATTTTAAGTAAGAGATTAGTATGATTACATTTGTAAAAAAAAAATAAATTAAAATAAATTAAAAACAACTCTTAAGCTGCAGTATGAATTGAGAATGGATTCCAGGTGGGAACAACTGACATTTACTAATACAATAGCTTTATTGTGTATGAGAGGCACTATATATGCATTACATATTTATTCACATTAAATTTGTATGACAAACTATTTTTATGGATTCAGGAACTGAGGAACATGTGACATGCAGTTAGTGCCAGATCTGGGAACAAACCCAAGCAATCTAGCTCCAGAATCCATGACTTTCACTCTATTGTTTCTATGAGCATGCTTATGACTGTGGCCCACTGATGGGGACATGGCAATGAAAAGAAACGCCCTGACCTCAGGGAGGATATAGGCCACTGGCATGGCAGCAGTATAGGTTAGAGATGAAGAGAGCCTGAACCAAGGTAGATTGGGTGGGGCCAGTACAGGGGTGGGCAAAAGTAGCTTTTCAGTTGTGAGTACATGAAACACAGGGTTTATTCTTTTTTGTAATAATCATAACATTTCCCACATGAACAACTGTAAGCCTACTTTTGCCTACTCCTGTATATTGGAAAACAATTTAGGAGGGAAGTGACCAGTTGAACATGCATAGTAAAAAAGTGAAGGACGACTCAGATAACTGGATGGAGATGCCATTATCTGAGATGGGGAGAAATATACTGAACGCATTTGAGGTATTGTATTTGAGGCACCTGTAAGTCATTCAGATGGACACGTCTAGTAATGTGTTAGAAATATGCTACTGGAATTCAAGGGAACAGCCAAGGTTAGATTCACAGATTTGGGAGCAGGGGAGATTAACCAGATGGAGAGTCAGCAGAAGAAAATGATGATTTAAATGCTAGGAATGGGGAGCATTTTAACAAGTGGGAGGGATCAGCCGTAACAAATGCCAACACCAGAATCCCTAGCCAGCCTCAGAGTGGCAGGGAGTAAGTGATAAAAAGAGGAAAGCATTCTT
The DNA here is from genome assembly GCF_022682495.2 of Desmodus rotundus. Lineage (NCBI taxonomy): Eukaryota > Metazoa > Chordata > Mammalia > Chiroptera > Phyllostomidae > Desmodus > Desmodus rotundus. The sequence goes on from NC_071393.1 coordinate 33,332,680, forward strand.
TTGATTTTGGTCCTGATTTCTGCACAAGCAGAAACAGAATTTATACCCAAGGTTGGAAAGAATAAAAATATCCCATAATAAACTCTTGATGATCCACGTTCATGAAAAAGCCTAGAAAATCATAGATTTTTGGTAATTCACAAATGATTTTGGGCTATCTTTAGACTTCAGAGACATACCTGCCACCACTTGTTATTTTGGAGGGCTTTGTAGTAAATTTTCACTAGTCATTTATACTTGAGGTTGATTGTTTTTCCTTTTGGACATAGATTTGATTACTTTTTGGTAACCATCACTCATGACATAGCTGACCTCATAGACACAGAGCCAAGATAGACATTCTGGGTCCTTAATGATTATAAATAAAATTAAGTATATTTTTGTTTACAGGTAACCATTAGCTAGAGAGAACTCACGAACACACAGTATTCAACTTTTAATATCATTAATGTAACACTAGTGTATTAGAGAGACCTTCTCTCTGTAACATTATATTTAGGCTCTTACGGTGGACTCTGCCAGGCTATCCTTTGCCATTAGCTCTTCCTCTTCGCCTCTTTGGTTTCATCTCAAATTTGTTCTTACCAGGTTCCCTACCTGGTTCGGAATTATTGTCTCCCTAGCTGACTTTTGGGTACTTTCTGAGCACACTGACACACACACAGAAAGACACGCTCAGTAAATATTTGTTGAATAAATGCATAACTGTCAGTTCTGCTCAGTGTAAGCTGCTCATGGCAGCACTCAGTCCTTACTCAGCTTGGTCACGTTGTAAATCAGGTCTGAGTGGCTGCGTGACATGCTGATGCCCAGTATGGAGGCTAGAAGAAGGGGAGGAATCCTGACCAGATAGAGAAAATATATCAGGGTTCTTCAGAAAGAAAGAATCAGTAGGGTGTGTGCATATGTGTGTGGATTTGTAAAAAGATTTGTTTTAAGGAATTGGCTCATGTGATTGTGTTTGATGGTAGATCCAAAATCTGTATGGAGGGCTAGCAGGCTAGAAACTCAGACAGGTATGTGATAGTTTTGGAGTAAAATTAGCTTCTCCTTTGGGTAACCTACTTTTGCTCTGAAAGCCTTCAAATGACTGGATGAAGCCCATTCATGTTACTAAAGTAATCTCCTTTACTTAAAGTCAACTGATCATTAATGCTAATCACATCTACAAAATACACAGCAACATCTACATTAGTTGTTGACCAACTATCTGGGCACAATTGCCTCTCCATGCTAACACAAAACTTCACACCACAGGAACTAATGTAAGAGAACTAATATAGTGATAGGTGTGCAGGTGGTAGAAAACATTTGGTCACTACAATGTAGGCTGTCCAAAGGGTTGGCCAATTGAAGTTTAGTTCTGGTCAGAATTGATACAGTGGCACCTTGGGTGGTGTGTGTAGCCTAGCAGCAGATGGCCACAGGAAGTGGAAACATGCTGTAGCAGGTGCCTTCACCCACATGGTTCCTCGTGGTCCACTGGGTCACAAACAGGGCTCTAGTTTCCTTGGTATTAATCAAGAAATTAAGGCCACAGCCTAGGTGTATGGCCTGGCCACAAAGGCCATGTGTCTCCACTTCTTTTCAGGTGTTCCCTCAGGGTCCAGTTGCTGGAGGATGGTGGGGTAGGCTCAGGAAACACTGCTAGCTGGAATACTGTCTAGGAGCACTGCCAGGTGTAACTATGGTGAGAATGCTGTCCTGAAAGCTGCACTACCTGCATTCTAGGCCCCACCCTGTGTTAGTTCCACGTGTGACTTTAGCTCCTTATCTCTATGATGGGAATTATAATCCTTGCCCCTTTCTCCTCAGAGAACAGTCCTGAGGACCAAATGAAAAAGTGTGTACAGAACGATTCTTCAAAAATCACATGAATGAAGGTGGAGACCTGGTGTCATTTGGAGAACACAAGCTCAGATCATACCATTCCTGGGTTTTAGCTCTTCTATTTCACTTACTGGTAAGTGGTCTTGTTCAGTTTTTTAAAACTGGTTGCACCCATTTCCTCATTTCTAAAATAAGAACAACTTTAGTATTGTAGTTTCCTAGGGCTGCTGGGTGGTTTAAAGTAACAGAAATGTATTGTCTCATATTTCTGGAGACTAGAAGGCCAAAACCAAGATGCCAGTAGGGCCATGCTCTCTCTGAAGTCTTCAGAGGAGAATCCTTCCTTGTCTCTTCTAGCTTATGGTGGTTGCTGGCAATCCTTGGCATTTCTTGGTTTATAGATGCATCACTCCAATCTCTGCGTCCAAATTCACATAGTCTTTCCCCATGTGTGTCAGTGTCCAAATTTCCCTTTTTATAAAGCCACCAGTCATTGGATTAGGACCCACCCTAATTCAATATAACCTTATTTTAGCTTGATTACATATGCAAAGATTCTATTTCCCAATAAGATCATGCTCACAGGTCCTGGGGGTTAGAACTTGAACATATCTTTTGAGGGAACACAATTCAACCCATAACAACAGCTGACATCATAGGTGCCTGAAAGAGTATCTGGCACAGAGGAGGTGCTCAGTGGATGGGAGCTATCATCATGGTGGAAAGAGGAGAAATGAGGAAATCCCCCTTGATCCATAGAGACACACCCACAACATTGTCAACAATGGTCTATGACCACATCCTCACATTTCTTTCTGTCTCCGCTGGGAAGCTTGGGATTTGGATGTTCTCTTCTTACAGATGATTTGGCCTTCTCTCCCAAGCTGGGCAGCGATCAGACAAAAGCCTCATATGGACCAGTGCTTTTCTGAGCTGCCTAGTGGCTGTGATGGGGAGACTTTCCTCTTGGAGAAATGTGCCCATTTCTAATGCCTTAGCAGCTGTCTGCCATGTGGGTTGAGGCTGGGACTGAGAATATAGGTGGCCCCCTTTTCTAGAGCTGGAGTTTGACAGCCCTCTCTGCTGGGTAGCGTTGTCCTTCCAGCTTATGTACTGGAATATGCCAATGACCTCAGACATCTATAATGACTTCAGTTTTGGGAAATCCATATAATAGCTACGCACTTAGAGCCAGTTTGGAAAAAAAGATGAGAGAAAGGTTCTTCTAGCTCACTACAAAAACCGGGCAAAGTAAACTACAAAAACTAGGTGCTGGCAATGTAATATTGTTCACTTTGTGTCTGAGGTACAGCCAAGGTACTCTTCCATGCCCCAACCCCCACCAGCTGGTCTACTGTGGTCTCATGTCCATCCTCTGCTGCCCATTTGTGTGGTTTCACAGATAACCTAACCAGAGACATCCTTTTTTTTGAAATATGCAGAAGAGGGGACATACCAGAAATAAGTGACATTAAATTGTTTGCTCTTTACTCATTTGCACACATAATCAGGAGTGGAAGGAGTCTCTATTCTCTCACTGGAAGCAAAGCTCAGAGCAAGCAGAAGTGGAATCAAGGATCAGGGAAGTCTGGACCAGGGCTGGGGCACTTATTTGTGCTGTGGGCCCTGTCCTCTCAGAGGAGGCAGAGTGACCAACGGGACCAATCACCCACTGACACACTATGTGCCAAGGGTTGAACAGTCACTCTTAGACCTACCTGTTAAGGGTGCAGAAGTGATTTTTAGGGGACAGCTCATGGGTAAGACTTTTCCATTCCCCTGTTTGCAAAAATGCAGCTGACGGGACAAACGATAACCCAGCACATTTGCATTTAAGTGCCAGAATCTATTTCCACAAGTCGTTCTTTATTACCACATAACTTGGTGTTAGCATGCAAATAAGATTATTGACATAAATGCTTACCATGTGAACTCGGTAAAGAATGCTAATTCCCAGAGTCATGAATGGCTTCGAGAAATCAATCACCTTCTCCCGTTCAGCTGTGATGGTGAGTCCTGCCACGGCCAGGTCTGCTTTCTGAAAGGGGTAGAGAGAGCCCATCAGTGGGGTGGCCAAGTGAGATGGGGCACCTCACTACTGGGGAGATGTTACTCAGGTCTGGCTTCTCTGCAACAGGAGTGGCTCTAAGTAGTTACAGCATATCCAAGATCTGAATGGTCACTAACGTTCATTTGAGGTTAGACCCCTCTAAATACCAAATAAGTACAAAAGGCAGGAAGGATCACTACAGACTGTTCAGGGGTAGACTCAAATGTCCTAGAGTAAAGGTCTTGAAGGGGCAACCTGGTGGGCAGGTTTCCTGGATTCTCAACATTGAGTAGCTTTTCATTCAACTTATCAACTTGTTCAGTCAATAAAACTTTCCTGAGACCCTATGCTGTGTAAGATACTATGATGGGGGGTGTGGTTAAACTAAAAGATAAAAATGATGGAACCACAGAAATTAAAACAATCTAAAGCAGCCCATTTGTTTCACATTGAGAAGATGGAGACCAAGAACTTGGGTAAGTGGCCCAATGTCACAAAGCTTGTCCGTGTCAGAGCTGAGACTGAACCTTGGGGCTCCTGGGTCACTGGCCACTTAGGTTGCTGTTGACATTAAGTTAGGTGCCAGAACAGAACTAAAAGAAGGGTCTCTGGTCCTTTTCATGCAAAATCACCCGAATTTGTTCTGAAGATGTTTCTTTCTTTCTCTTGCTTCCACATTGTACCTTAAGTGTCCACATCTGAGGAGTCTATCTTGAATTAAGGCCCTCTGGGAAAGGAGGTGGTATAGACTTCCTCAATACTTCCCTGTCAGGAAGTTCTTTCTTATATCTAATTTAACTCCATCCTATTGCAAAGCAAGCTCACTTCTTATTGGTCTGCTCCACTATAAATGGAGTGGTGGGAAAAGCCTAGAGCTGACTTTCAGTTCTAGTCCAAGCTCTGTGCTAACTAACTAATGTAGGCTGGTCACTTCACTTCCCTAGGCTTCCTTAGCCTCAGCCCTAGCCCAAGGATTTAGGATTCAGAAAGTGCTAGGATTCTTCTCAGCAACTCTCACTGTGATTCTCAAAATATAGTCTACGACTACCTGCATCAGAATCACCTGAAGGGCTTAATTAAGATGTGAGTTCCTGAGTCTCATCCAAGACCCCTGCAGACTCTGTGGTAGGACCCAGGAATCTGTATTTGCAACAACTTGCTCAGGTGGTTTGACTTATACTAGTGCTTAGGAATCACGTTTTATAAGCTAGTCATGTACCGTGGATTAGCTGCCATTGGTTCACATTTAAGCTTCTTTAACTCCGTCTAATTCTGGTGGATGATCAGTTGATGCAAAATATGAAGAAAGAAATATGGAAAAGTGAAGCATCCAACAATCTATAAATAGGCAATCAGTTCTGAAAGAGGATACACACACAACTCTGCCCAAATCACTGAAAGAAAGTAGGGAGATAGGCATGCTGGCCATTGTTTTACACACAAGGGAGTTTATGATGTATAATAAGGCAAAGGTCATCTCCTTCTACAATCCTCCACTCCCAATCCACGTTCCATTGGCTAAAGCAGCCAGGTCATTAGCATAAGTTAACAAACTTGGGGCCTTGTAAAGTAAGATAGGCTGAAAAGAAACTGGAGTGCAGATGTAAGAGATTTTTAATATAAAAAATTTACAAATGTGCTCATTCTGTATTTCTGCAAGACAGTGTCGATCACTGCTATCAAGTGAATCAACCCTTGGTTCAGAAAGTGGGGCTCGACTAGAAGATTGATCGCATCTGAATTTAGGGCCTCTCTGGAGGGCTGCCTGGGCCTTTCAGAACCTCCTCCCTTCAATGACACTGGCTCTGACTTGAGTTCAGTCAACCACAAAGGCTCAGCAGGTGCAATGTCAGTCCTGTGTGTGGTTGATGGCAAATTGGTGGCCTGACCCTGTCCAAACCTTGGGAGGAGAAAGAGACAAAAAGAAAATTGGTTGGAATGAAGGAATTGAAGACGATGTTAGGAAAACCAAAATGATAATATGAGTAGGAGCTAAATATGGCACCTAGTCCTTTCTCTGATAATTTTGTACACACACACACACACACATATATATATATAATCTCCAAATCAATTAACCAAAGTGAACAACTCTAGCCTCAAGTTTGTTTCCCTATACTCAGCTTTCCTCCATAAAGGCAAACTTTGAAATTTGAAAATCTTTCCACAAATTTATAAAAGTTGGCCTACAATGACATTGTGGTAAAGCAATTCCAAATGGAGAGAAAGCTGGAAACGAGCAGAAGCCCAGAAGGACCCTTCCCTGGGCACATACAGAATGACCATGTACCCAGGCAGACTTTGTCCCAAGCTCCAACAGGGCGCTTCTGTCTGTTCACAAATAGACACTCCCCAAACCAGGCCAAAGAGCAAAGTTGCCCCATGTGGACACTGCAGGGTCACTGTCCCCAGCCTGTCTCGCTCTCCTTTGTCTCTAGCCAACAGTACATTTGGGGCAAGGGAGGCAGGGATGAGATGGAAAAGGGCAGTGATGAGCTAAAAGAAACCAGGGAGGATTTGTGGTTGTTTTTTATGTTTAATTGACTTGGTATAGAACAGTCATTAACTACCGTGGCTTTAATGCACCCCAGGGTATCAGCAGAAATCTCTTGGGATCAGGTTATCCCCAAAGATATTTATTCATTTTATTTTACCTTAGTTAAAAAGACATGATGCTGTAAAGCTATCTGAGATGAGGAGATAATGTGTCATGAAGCCAAACTGGCAACGGAAGGGGCTAGAAGTGTGAAAATGCTAGCAATAGCTGGTGTGGGCAGCTGAGGGAAGTGTGGGCACAAGGGCACTCAGCCCCGCCCTTGCCCCTGTCTGGCCACTTGTCGTGGAAGGCTGTACTCTCTGGGGAAAGAGCAGGGGGCAGGGAGTCAGCAAACCTGGCTCTCCTCACAGCAGAGCCGCTAACTCTGAGATAAGTCTCTCCACTCTTGGGCCTTAGTTTCCTCCACCGTAAAATGAAAGTGTCCAACCAGAGGCTCCCTCAGCTCTAAATCCCACATTGTCATTTTTCCTGGCTACCGGAGGTAGAATTAGTTGAATTGGCCTGTTTTGCTCAAGAAGATGGAGGCAGTCAGCAAACTGAGGGCTTGGAGTGCTCAAGGGGAAGGAGCTCTGAGGAGGAAGCTGTGTCAGACTAAGAGCAGCAGCTAACAGGGACCAGGCAGGGACACTTCGCCTCAGGGAAAGAAGTCCAGTAAGGTCGGAAGGAGCAGTACCATCTGGAGAGAGCAGGTCTGGGAGTGCAGCCCTGGGGGCTGTGAAATCAGACCAGGGAGTCACGGAGAGCCAGAGAAGGAAAAGGGGGAGGACTGGGCATGGCTGGCTGGCAGGGTTTTCTGGTCTCCAGGTCCTGGTTGTGTGTGTGTGTGTACTCACAGGGCTGTGTGATACATTCCCTTTGAGAGAAAGACTTCGCTCCTCATTTTTGATTGAAAGTGTTCTTTGAAGAGCTCTGTGCTCTGCTTCTGAGATTCCTCTTTTTATCTCCTGAATGCTGTGGGATTTACAAGAGGAGGGCAGGCTGCAGCCAGCCTGGAGGTGACTTCCAAACCTATTATTCGTTGCCTCATAAAGTTTGATAGCAGGCACGCAGCTGCTGCGATTGCTCTGATTGCTCTGTGCCTGAAGGGTCGGTGTGGCCTTGCTCTTCTCCTGGGAGGGCTATGGTGGGGGAAGACAGCAGACCCACAGCAGGGCCCACCCTGCACTTCCATGCCCACCCCACACTGTGCGGAGAGCAGTACCTGCGCAGTTGGGGTTCTGAGGGCAGTGCCAGATCCTGGATGAGCTGAAGTGAACAAACCTTTCTTTTGTTTCCCTTGGCTCCTCTTTTAGACACCTGTTGTTCCCTTTCCAGCAAAACTCTATTCCTTCCCACCAGCAGGGCCCCAGCACTACTGGGCAGACCTCCCACTGCCTCCTTCCACCTGGCAGTGACTCCCTTGCACAGAGCCAAGCAAACAAGAGAATGGGAGGTGTCAGGAGACCTGTGTCTGCCTCTTGCGTGGACCACATAAGTCCATGCCAACTCACTCCCCTCCTCCAGGACTCATTTTACCAGGCTATATAATGAAGTGGTGCCTGCCTATCAACATTATGTGAGCGTCCAGAGAGATAATGGATGTGAAAAAGCGTTAAAAGTTGTGCACAGTGCTGAGTCCTGCCACTCCAATGAGGGGCCATTACTGAGACTTAGCCTTCCATGTGGGACAGACCTGTCTGGACTATTATGTACTTATTTGCTGTATGTAACAAGGTAAGTCATTTAACCGATCTAAGAGTCAGTTTGCTCATATAAAAAGTGGGGATAATAATAGTACCTACCTCCTAGAATTGCTGAGAAGTGAATGAGACAATGGTTGTAAATGGGGCCTGTTTCACAGTAAGTACTCAGTAAATATTTGTTATTAAGATCATGACAATGGTGATGATGATGATGATCAATGTGATGATGATATCCTCAACAAGGACCTCTGGAGACAAACTGTAACCCAGTACAAATTTCCAGTAGGAACGTCTGGGGGGCAAGCAACCAGGCTTACTCCACCTCCATGCAAGATAGAGGCCCTGGACACCTGGCCCCTGGTGGCCTTTCCCAGGTGACCTAGGACACACACACAGCTCTGCTGACACAACGTGCTTCTCTGCTATGACTGCTTGTCTCTGAAGCCCCACAAAAACCCCCTCTTGGGCCTGTCCCATCACTTGGGAAAACTCAAAGAAAGAACAGACACAGAGCTTGGAAACCAGAAGCAGTTGTTTTCCACAGTTTCTTCCTTTGGAGACAGTGTATCAAATGATGCCCCACCCCCACCAGCTTCTTTTGAATTCTTGGACCCACTTCCTCCAGATCTTTATTCTCTGGCTTTTTTTCACACTGTCCACCCCTGTCCCCATGCTCCGCCTTCTGTCCTCTGTGGAGGCCAGCCACTCCTCCATGGCAGCGGCTTTCCATTGCTTTGCAAGTTGCATCAACACATACCTTGTTTCACCTGGTACTCAGTCCCCACAGTGCCTCACATTCTTTGCTGTCATTTACTTAACTCTGTAATTGTGTTACTTAACTCTGCAAAGCTTTGGGAGGCCACACTTGGAGTAGAAAATGTTACACACAACAAGGTTGTACTGAACATTCCTGGAAACCTTCTTTCCAAGGTAATTGTCTCTCGAGATTCCCTGGATGTAGGAAAGGCTCATGGAATTCCAAACAAGGCCAGGCCCGAGGCTGTGAGATGGGGGCTGGCATCATCCATAAACACCAGGTAGGAAGGTGCTCTGAGTCCAGCAAGCTTGGCTTTCACAGAGGGATGACTCCCATTAGGCTCTGGCTGAGAATCTGGCTAAGGGTGACATGGGGTCACTGAGCTCACCAAGGATCCCTGGAAGCACTGTGCCCTGGGTTCTGCCCCTCCTTCAGGTAGGCGGCAGGGACTGTCTGCAGAACCCCCCTGCCCCTCCCCGATTCTCCCATCCTCACCACTCTTTACTGATTCTCTGGATCGCTCCAGGTGGTGCATAAGAGTGCAGGGCTGAGCAGTCATGGGCCCTGTGAGCAAAGAGCTTACAGTCCATTGGGGAGGCACACAGTCATCTGATGGTCAAGAAAATCTTTATAAAATGACAGCTATAATGAATGTTATCAGGGAGTTATCCACAGCACCCTGAGAAGGCAGACCAGGGTGCTGACAGAGTCTAAGAGGTCCACAGGGCTTTCCCGGGATGACACTCCATCACCAGAACACGATTTACCCGTGACGAGGCCTGGGATGAGCCCCGAGGCATGAAGTAGCGTAGTGCATCTCAGGGGCTGGAAGAATGCTAGGAGGCAGGACAGACAGGGCCTGGAAGTGTGTGATAGGCAAGCCTGGGGGCAGGTGCAATGCACACTTTGAAGAGCAATTAGAAGACCCTGAAGTATCTAAGCAATGGATGCCATGCGGGATCAGGGCTGTGATACTCACACAGCTCACACCTGTAGCCCTTCTGCGTGTCTGGCACTGAAGTAAGCACTTTACCTCACTCAGTGCTCACAGTACCTCTATGAGCTAAGTTACTATTACAATCCCCATTTTACAGATCAGGAAAATGAGGCACAAAGATGCTAAGGAACTTGCCCAAGGTTGCACATAAAGTAAGTGGCACACCAGGATTCAAACCTGGGCAGTTTGGGTCAGAGGCTGCATCCTGAACCTGCAACAAATTCAGTGGGCTCTCTAAAGAAAAAGACTGAAGAGAGGCAAGAAAGAAGCATCTTCACTTTACCCTCACAGCCTCACCGTCAATGCCACTGCACTCAGGACAGTCTGGTACCTACGCTACCACTCCAGCCTGTCACCAAGCTGGTTGGCAATGATCTCGGGGATACAGTGTCTCAGGGATGCTGTCCAGCCCTTATCTTGCTGAACATCTAGCTGACCACTCCCTTAGCCCCTGCCTGGCCCTCCTGAATGAGGCCAATGTCAAGGACACAGCTCTCCCTCCCTCCATTGTTCTGTCTTGTGACTATGTTGCCCTTCCTCACTGGCAACAAACCAAAGTGGGCTTCACATCCTCTCCAAGCTCACTTTTACCATCTGTAGAATGGACATGATAGTCATCAACTCAGGTTGTTAGGAGGATAAATGAGGTAACACACACAACACACAAAGCACAGTGCCTGGTAATACATAAGTGCTCAGTTAATGGAGGCTACTGATATTCTTTTTCTAATAAAATTCATTTCTATATGATGACACTTATACCTGAGCTCCCTCTTAAAAAATTATCCAGGCTCCCCACTTCTCCAGAACTCAGCCTGGGGGTCAGGTCCCGGCAGTGAGCCCCATCCTGTGAGTTCGGCCTCACTTCCCAGCATTCCCCCTGGAGGCCCCTCTGACATTCTAGCTCAGCTAACTTGCAAGCACGCTTTGTACTTTCCTACAGCTCTAACTCCAGTGTGCCGTTTCCTCCACCTGGACTGTCCAGCCAGCCACTCTACCTACTCTTGAAGGTCTTTTCAGAGTTTACGTTCTCTGTACAAACTTCCTTCTCATCTTCCCAGGTATAACCCTGCCCCTCTCCATTGCCAAAGGAGATAAACATCGTAATTAAAATGCCAAAGGTTAAAGATAAAGAGACTCTTAAAAACAGCAAAAGAAAAGCAGTTAGTTACCTGAAGGTTGCCAGATGGGAGGGGGATGTGGGGGAATGGGTGAAGAGGTGAGGGGATTAAGAAGTACAAATAGGTAGTAACAGAATAGCCATGGGGCTGTAAAGTACAGTGTAGGAAATGGAGTAGCCAAAGAACTTATACGCATGACCCATGGACATGAACAATGGTGGGGGGATTGCTTGAGGGAGTGGGGAGTGTTTGGTGCAGGGGGGCCAATGGGGAAAGTCAACTATAATAGCATAATCAAGAAAATATTTTTTAAAAAGAAATTTCATATCAATAAAATCTAGAAGCAAACACTAAGTTTCTATTTTGAAAAAGTTACACAAAAGAAATGTTTATTTCCTCTGGCCACTCTCTCATTAAACTGGGCTAGGGTGAAGTGGCAGGTGGTGCTCTCCTTTCTAGGCATATTTTCAAAGAGCTGACCTCCAGTACTTGCCAGCCCCCACCTCAGATCAGTCCAGAGCAAAGGGAAATGAGTCTGTCCCAGGTTCAACAGAAATGTTCTCAGTGTGTTGTGTCAGACAGCTGTCACAGGGCCCTGTGTTCAAGTCTGTCTCTTGCTTACTGTGTGGCCTTGGGCAGGTTACTTGGGTTCTCTGAACTCATTTTCTTATGAGTAAAGTATGAGTGGTAACAGCTTTATGGGCTGGTATAAGAATTAAGTGAGTTAATGTGAGGGCTGACACTGAGTCAATGCTTAATGCCCTGTTCATGTTGACTGCCGTCCCTAGGATTATGCTGTTCCTGATTCTGGGGTCCTGCTTCTGTTCTCTGCCCCTGCCCTCGAAACCCCTGAGACCTGGCCTCTGTTTTGGACTCCACCATCCTGGTGGTGGGTTTTCTGAAGGCTGAGCCCTTCCACCTGACTTGTTTCTTCTGATTCCCTTTGCTGTTGGCCAGACTGACACCAGATTCCCCATTGGCTGTGCTTCCTGACCACATCCACCCTTGTTTTGATTTCTTGCCTGCGTCCCATTGTTCACCGCCCCCTGGCAGCCAGCCAGGCCCCCAGTGGACCATCCTTCTGCCATCCAGGACATAGAAGTTCTGCTCAGGGTGTCTCCTGGGTCTGGATAAGAGATCCATTTGGCAGGAGTTGATAGTGTCTTTCTGAACAGCCCAAATTAACTGAATGGACCAAATACTGACATTTAAAAGGATCTAGGCTTTTGTTATGTTGCCCGAATTGCACATGTAGACACAGCTGGAGCAAGAGTTTGTCATCAAGCAAGGGAACATATCTGAGAGCTTCAGAAGACAAGAAATAATCCCACAGGTTCTGGAAAGGGTGGAGCAGAGCAGGGCTCCCAGATGGCTGCCTCTGTAGCTGCCAATGTGGCCTCTGGCATGACTGAGCCAGCCTGGCTCTCGTGCTGAGAAATGGGATGTCAGTTGCTCCTGACAAGCCATAGGAAGGCAAGAAAAATAGTCTGTGAATAAGCCCCCAGAAGTATATAATGATTTTGGCCAGGAGCTGAGAAACAGAGAGGCCAAGGCATGACAATAAGCAAGTTGAACACCATAAGACCTTTTGGTGCAAATTTATTTTCGTGAGTGAAGGATGGTCAGAGGACAGAGAGAACTGTCCCATTTGGATTCTTCGAAGGAGGGCTAGTTCTTTACAGGAAGGCACAGGATGAGCAGGATCCGCCTGCTGGGGCAGGGTGGCGGGTGCACAGCAACAGGGTTTGATGACTGAGGTGCTGCCAGGAAAGCAAAGCACAGCGTGCACTCAGCACATCTGTGCACAGTAGTTAGGAGGACACCCTGTGAACCCATCTGAGTCTGGGGCTTGAAACTGACACTTCTCGGCCATGTGATCTTGGAAAGTTAACCTCAGAGCCTCAGTTTGCCGATCTATAAAATGGGAGTAATGATACTTTTCCTTGTAAGATTCTTTAAAGATTAAATGAGAAAATATTTGCAAAGCCATTATTAGTGTTGTATCTGGCATGGAGTAAGTGCTCAACAAATAGTGCCCATTGCTAGCTTTAGAGAAATTTACAGGCAAGAGTGGCAAAGGTCAGCAGGCAGAGGGGGTGCAGCAACCAGAAGGGGTTGAGCACAGTGCATGGGAGTCTCAGGTGAGGTGATGCAGAAGTCCAGCCAGGTGATATGGGTACTTCCTGCATATGTTCAGGCTGCTTTCACCCCTCCCCACCAACAGACTTACTCAAGGAAATATACCCAGCAAGCACAATGGGAGAAGGTTTACTCCAATGGCAGTTGGAGAATGCGTGTGTGGTGGGGGCTAAGCAGATACTCTGTTCGGTCAATTAGCTTACAGAGTGAAGAGAGGTGCAGCTGGGGCTTAGGAACAAATTAGAAGAATGGGGGTCAATTTTAGAGTCAGCCAGCTAATCCTGGACATTTCCAACCCATGGGGTCTGAATTTCAGGCCTGGAGAGGAGGTGCAAGTGGAGCCTGCTATGGAGAGGTAAGTGTAGACATGGGAGATGGAGAATAGAGGGCAACACCCCTGAGAGTTACTGCACACCGGGCACACTTCACAGATTTACTAGAGGTCATTGATTGCTCACAAGGAACTGGGGAGGGTGCTCTAGTTTTTATTTTGAGGATGAAGACACAGGGGTCAGAAACACTGGGTGATTTGTTCAAGCCCACACGGTGGATATACAGCAGAGCGGGAGAGGCAGGAGTGAGGATGGGGTGGGGTGTGGGGGCACAGCCAGTCCTCCCAGGACACCTGCTCCTGTCTTCTGATGAGTCCCAAATGGGGCTTGGGCCCAGCCCTCTTACTGGCCTTGCTTACCCATGACTTACTGTACTCTTCCCCACCTCTGAGTCCTGCCGGAGCTTCACATCCATGTCCTGTGCTCCTCACGTTGGCCATCTATAGCTCTTTTCCATGCACTGTTTTTCTGGGCATGAGCTGACCAACAATCTGTCACCAAAAGCAGACCAGGAGCATTCTCTCTCCCTCCTTGTCCTGTTGCTCCCTGTTTATTAAGCAAGCCCATCTATAAATTGCCTGTTAACCCATTACTGCCACTTGAGTCCTAATGCTGCTACTGTCATCCAAGTCCTCATTTGAACTACTCACCAGCCCTTCGTAAACCCGCATCAGAACCAGCCTGTTAGAATGCAGATTGCTTCCCCCCACCCCACAGTTTCTGACGAGTCCTGGTGACAATGCTGCTGCTGGTCCAAGGACCACACTTTGAGAACTGCCGCTCAAGAGTTTACTTCCACACCAAAGATCTAATCATATCATTCCCCTGCTTAAGAACTCCAGTAACTCCCTCCTATCTTTAAAGTACAGTCCACACTCCTTGCAATGAACTTTACAAGCTGGCCTGTAATTGCCTTTGCAGCATTGCCTCAAGCTCCTGACTTTCCTTCCACCTCTGATGTGGCCACATCGCACAATGCACATTCCTTAAACCTGTTACATTCTGCAGGCTCCATGTCTGTCCACACAGCTCTCTCCGCCTGTACCCTTCAACCCTTGGTGCTTATCAAATTCCTGCTTGTCCCTCAAGGGCCAACTTGTCCATTTCTTTTCTTAGAGGCACCACAGTGTATTAGAGTGACCATGGACTTTGATGTCAGACAGGCTTGGCTATGAATTCCAGATCAATCACTTGACAGTTGTATGACCCTGAGTTAGCTTCTCTGTTAAGCTGAAGTTAACCTCAGCTTCATTTTAATAAAATATGAATAATAATGTGTATCTCATAGGATTGTTGCTGGAGAAGAAATGATGCATATAAACACCTGGCAAGTAGTGGGCACTCAATAAACAGTAGTTATGAGCATCATTAACTCTGCTCCAAAGCCATGCCTGCCTCTCTGGAGCTGAACTATTTCTTTCTTTCTCTGTATTCCCATAAACTTGTGTCAATGATTCCATTTTGCATATAGTACATGCTATAGTCTCATTATTTTTATACACTAGGCCTCAAAGTATAGTTGGGGCCACTATATAAATTGTAAGAATGGATCCTCCAAGCAGACCTAGTAGGCACATGGCTTGGCAAATTAAAGGTATCTTTGCAGGAAGAAACCCTATGTGTGGATAGAGCCTCACACCAAGGCACATGCAGTGTGAAGGCTAGTTTCAGGCCCCATTCACCCCAGTCCAATATACAATTTGCACAACAGCACTTGGAAGTTTTGTATATGTGAGCTCGGGGAAAGTAAAAACTTTATCTTCTCAGCAAGCACACTGATGTTGAATCAGTGCATCCCAGGGAAGGTAACATGGGCCAAGGACAGAAAATAATCAGCAGGGTTAGTAGGGCCCTGGCTTCAGGTTCAGGAGTAGGATCCTGACTCCTGGGGATGGTGGGAGTATAACGGCAAAGGTTAGCTGCATCAGAAACCTAAGCTTGAGGGATAATCAGGAGCTGCCAAAACTGGGTGGTGAACAAGAAAATGCTTTGGGGAGTAAGACAGAGGTTAAGTGCCTGCACGCTGAGCCTGCAGGACTGTATCACCTCTGCCACATGGGTAGGTAATCAGGACCAGACGGTTCTTAGAAGATATCAAGATACCACTTTTCATAGCTTCCTTTCCCACCCCTCCCCAGATCAATTCCTTACTGCCTGTCTGTTCTGTTTAAAGCAAGACAGTCTCTTAGAAAGTTGTCCAATGCCTTCATTGATACATTTTAATTTCCTCTGCAGACCTCTCACTCCCCCAGGAGGCTGGCACTTGGTGGGAAAGGTGGAAATAATTTCCTAGAACTGAGCCTTCTGACACATTTCCCAGGCTGTTTCCAGATGCCCATGGGGTTTGGAGAAGCACCCAATCTGAAGCTGCTGAGGTGGTTCTGAACATAACTGAACTCAACGCCTGCCCTCTCCCCAGATTCCCATATCAACTCCTTCAGTGGGAAAAAACTAAAAACAAAAAACAAACAAACAAACAAAAAAACAGCACAGGGATATAAGGATGGCCGGCAAAGTCCTGAGATCTTTTCCTAAATCTGAGGCTGACCTCTGGGCCCCAGGTTCTATTAACCCAGGGCGGGGACAGGCTTGAGAGGGCCTTATGAGGAAGGAAGGCTTCACAGGCTTTCTCACTGCTGTGGTGGTTGGGCCCATGTCTTCATGATTTTCCACCCTCTTGGCTGGCCCAGCTCACTGTGTCTGCTCTTCCTGACTCTTCACGATGCCTCACATCACTCACTGCTCCATGTCCCTCTAGCCTCCAGCCTGAGGCTTCCTTAGGCTGCTAAAAGGTGAGGCGAACATTCATGAGTGCAGGACCTCTTGGTAACCGGGCACACACTGGTTCCCCCAGCTGCTGTGGGAGGGAGGTGGGTGCCGGGTCGCTGCGCTCACTGGTCCAGCACACCTCGAGTGGCTAGTAATGACGGTGCTGTCACCACTGCCTGGAGATCTGACTGCTTTGAAGGAGGCCAGAGGGTCCCGTGGTATGAACTCCATTCAGTCGATGACAGACGGCACTCGGCAGGTGATTTTTCCTCCCTCCCACCCTGGGTTGTTTGGTGAGGCTGTCCTTCCACAGGCCTCTCTGCAGACTGCCCATCAGCTGGGCTTGGTGCAAAGTCATGGCCAGCACAGTGACACGGTGACACACTCCCATGTAACCTCCCTCCTGCCTGCCACCATGCCTCCCTCACTGCTGTGATCCTGGAATCGCACTCCTAAGTTAGTGTAAAGCCTCCCCTTGGGCTCTGTCTTCAGGGAGCACAGCCTAAGATAACTCTCACACTCCTTGTATGTCAGGCTCTATGTGAGCACATGTGTGTGTGTGACATTTTAAATCCTTACAAACAGTTTTTCCAGAGGAACACTAAAGCCCTGGGGAAGGGATGGGAAGGATGAAATAAATCTCTCCAGAACACACAGGTAGTAGGTGGGTGAGCTGACACTTTTTGCAGGTCCATCTGACCTCAAGATCTCTGCTCTCAGACCGTGAGTGCTGCAGCAGACAGACCAGGGCTGAGTGCTGGCTGTACACTTGCTCACTGTGTGATCTCTGATAGGTCACTCAGAGGCCCTGAGCCCACGCCTCCTCATCTGCATGAGAGGCAAATTCAGGTGCCGGGAGCGACTCTGAGGTCTCTTCCAGCTGGGACACCCAGGAATGCCAAGGCTCTGTGAACACGACCTCTGGAACGTTCATGCGTGGCTTGGGGAAGGAGTCTTATAGATGGAACCAGGACTTAGGACAACTATAATCCCAGGTTTTGACATCCTGGCAGACACATCAAAGCTTCGAACCTGGGGAAGGACAGGTCCCAGTGGCACCCGCTCTTGCCCTCCTGCCCAGTCGATCCCAGGGGTGTTCAGACAGCCTTCTGGCTGGAGTGCTCTTCCTGTCCTTCAGAAGTCCACTCAAACATCATTTCCCAAGGAAAGCATCCCTCCCCCACCCACTTTCCTCTCAAGATTGGAGCCCACTCTCTCCGGGAGCTCTCACCGTCCCTCCTCCTGTGCCTTTCTTGCGCTGCTCAGAGTAAAATTATACATGGATGTGATCGTTCACTCATGTCTGTCTCTCACTGGGAAGATTCACAGAGCAGCATCCTTGTTTATTTCATCCGCTATTCAGTCTCCAATGTTTAGAATCATGGAAGGTGTTCAATAAATATTTATTAAATGAATGGGTTTAATTTACCATGTAGCCAAGTTGTGATAAGACCAAAGCAACAGCATTTTGGCTTGAAAGCTGATCTGGGGTGAATGGTAAGATTTTTGTCTCATTGCCTAAGTCATTCTATGTGTAGCTGCATGTCCTCAAGTCCCAGGCTGCTCTCCTCTCCCTGCCAGTTCATGTCACAGGAATAAGGGGCTGTGTGCTGACTCTGACATCCCTGAGGTTACCCACCAGTTACCAGGCAGTGGAAGGGGGCTGGAGAAAAGGGCTCAAGGGGATTGAGCCCACCAGTAAAAGGGAAGGGAAAGGCCTGGTGTTCCCACTTTCTGTTTACCCTGCTGGGCTGCATGTTCACACTGCAGGAGGACTGTTTCAAGAGGATCTGCAACTGTACAGAAAAGCAGCACATCCTTTTCTGCTGAAGCTTGGTGTCATCAGCAGGTTAGGCCTGAGTCTCACAAACAACAAGTGACTCTGCAGGAGGCTTCACCAACACCCTGGGAGTGGCAGAAGGCTGCACCTGGGTCAGCCTTCCGCTGACAAGCCTTTCCCCGGAGCAAGGCCCCACTTCTGACCCAGCTCCCTCCACACTCTAGCATGCGGACAGTTCCCAGTCCTTGAACAAGCCGTGCCGTTCAGCCTTCTGGGTCACTGTAGATGCTGTGCCACCAGGCATGCTCCTGAGCACCATCCTCCTCAGCTCTGAGGGCCCGTGCTCTGGTCTGCAGAGCTTGCACAAGGCTCTGCCACAGGCAGCTGAGTTAATACCCCACTTATACTAGGATTTTATCTTATAGTCCAACTTTGGTATAGGTAAAGTGTTAAAGGGACAGGAGTAAAGAGAAAAGAAAAGAAAAGAAAAAAAGAAAGCAGAGGTGGAAGGGAGAGAAATGTGAGGGAGGGAGGGAGGAGAAAGAAGAAGGAAGGACAGACTGGCCTGGATTTATGTGCACCTTTCTTAGTGACATCAAAGTCCAGCTGAGGTGTGTACTGTGACAGAAAGTATGTGGGCTCTGGAGTGACAAGGATCTGGGTTCAAATCTCAGCCCAGTCTTCACACAGCTTTGTGGGTTCAGGCAAATCATTCAAGCTCCAGGTGGCTCAGTTTTTAAGTGGGGATAAGAAGTAGTTAAAAGGTAAGTTGAAACAGGATCAGAGATCATGTCTGTAAAGCACACTGCCTACTGATAGTAGCCAGGAAGCTGCCAGAGAGCAGCAGGGTTCCTCCTGCTCTCAGAACCCACAGAGAGGGCAAGGGGTCAGCTCAAGGTCGTGCTCAGAACCCAGGTCTGGGCTCTCTACAGTGGGGTGCCCATCACCTATCCTGACCAGAAACACTCAGTTATGAAATATGGACTGTGAATTAACAATAACCTAATTAATTTTTATAGATATTAATAGTGTATACCCCGATAAAAAGAGACTTCCCGCTGGAAGAACTTTCTATATCCTTGCTCTAACCTAACAGATGACTGATATTCTGAGAAGCTCACCTGTGTTTTAATCCATATTCACTGTGAAAATCTACAGCCTGAGCAAGTGCACCTTGGCCCTGAGTCTGTGGAAGCACATGAACGGCAGCAGAAAATAATATAAGTAACAATAACTGTAACTCTGACCAACTCCTCTGACAGTTGATCCTTTTCCCCTGTTATTTAATCTTGTGTCCCCTGACAGCATCTCTCAAAGGTCAAGGTCAACTGACAGTGTGTTTCACTTTCTCAGGGCCTGTCCAAGCCCTGCCAGTCGTGCTAATGAATAATAAAATAATCAGAACAAACGAAGAGCACCTGGATTGTCCAAAAATGGAACCCAGCCTCTCTAACTCATGTTAATTGGTCAAAGCCTCCCTTACCTGTTCCAGGTACTGGACTGGGAAAACACCATGATGTCAAATATTTACCAACAATTATCACTGCTGCCTGGCTCAGTGCCAGCTCAGTAAAGACTTGAGTGATGAATAGACAAATAAATGAAAAATGCATTAATAATGGACTGAGTAAATGGAGGGTTCATAAGGATACAGCACAATTTTATGTCCTTCCATCTCCCTCCCCAACCCACCCCTTAATCCAAATCACCTGCTCTTTCCTTACCCTAGCGATGAGCTCCCCAACCATTCCTGTCCAGGTGCCATTGGCCTCGGGAACGCCGTACACACCATCTCCGACCAGACGGATCTTGTAGTTGAACCGGAGGATCTCTGCCAGCTCTTTGAGCATGTCCACACAAAAACCCTCATAGCGGTCATTGCCTTCCATCTCCTGGTGGTTCCCCTTCAGCATTAAATATGGGTTTTCCTGCAGCAAAACTAGACAGCTGTCATTCTCCTCTTAGCCCTGGTGTCTCAGCCACACGTCATGGGTGACCCAGGGCACAGGAGGTTAGGGAGAACATGGGGTAGAATAAGGAAAGTGGCTTGGATAATGGGCTACTTTGGAGGTGATTAGCTCCCCTCCTCCATCTTCTAGGAACTTCTTTTACCAGGAACGCACAAGGGTTCCACTGCACAGAGCATCAGGCTGAAGCCCCTCTACCTTGTTTAAGGTTATCATCTGATCCCACTGGCACCCCATTCCTTTCTTTTGTTTATTCCACACAGAACCATCACTGAGCATTATGAGATACAAGGATGCTGAGAATATAGCAGGCTAGGTAAGAATATGTAATGAACAACTGCAACACAAGGTAGAGCTCATCCAGCCAGGAGTGTTGGGAAGTGGGGAGGGTCTCTCTGGTGGAGTGTCCAGGGGAGTTTCCATGGAGGAAATGGGAACGGAGCTGGGCTCTGGAAGATGACAGAACACTGACAGATGGACATCATATGGATGGAGGGCATCATGGGCAAGGGAGAGGCATGATCAAGGGCATAATCTGAGTTAGATCAAGCTTGGGCTCTTCAGGGGACAATGGACCACCCATGCTCCACTATGGAGCATGGGTGGTGTAGAGAGGTGGGGGCAGGAGAATAAATTCAGAAAGATGAATTAGGGTCAGTATGGGCCTTGGCTGCCAGGACAAGGTGAGTATACATTGCACATACATAGTAGACAAGCATCAACACTTTTAAAGACTTAAGGATGTGAGTAAAAAATATTAAGTAGCAAGGGACAGAATGTCTGGGAGTGAGAACAGATCTCCCCTGATATGAGATATGGAGTTTTGAGCCATGGTTTGACTCAGGTTGGATTATAGAGTGCTAGAAGGACACAGAAAGGGTCCAGCTTGATGACAGCTTGGGTCTGGGGCACAGAGGGTAGGGGTCTTCAGAGTCCTGGAGCCAGAGAGAGAACTGAGGATGGTGTCTCACTGCCATGGGTGATTTGGGTCATGTTGAATTTGAGTGCTGGTAGGTTATCCAGGAAGAAATGTCTGAGTGACGGAAGGACTGGGGGCAGAGGCTGGAGGCTTCTGTATGGAGGTAATGACTGAAGATCCAGAATGCTGAAGCCATTGAGGGAGAGAACTGAGGATGGACTAGAAGAATAAGAAGAGGTCCTTGGGGAGACCCTGATATTAGTAAAAATGAAGAGCAGCCACAGAAGAAGACAATGCATAGCATCCAGACAAGCTGGAAATCAGGAAAATGAAGTCTTAGAAGTCAAGAAGGAAGAACTTTCAAGAAGGCAGACAGGGCATTTGGGTACTCTGTCACTGGCAATCTTTCATGGGAGAGTTGGTGGGGGTGGCCGAACTCTGCAAGGATTGGGGAGTGAATGAGATCTGCATGGGTGAGATTGGAGTAGCATTTTAAGAAATTAGGAGGTAAAAGAAGGTGGGAAGACTATCTTTCCACCAACTGCTACAAGTCATACCTCTCCCTGAGCTTCAGTTTGCAACTTCAAAGGACAGGGTTGGAGGATGCCCAAGGGTCCACCAAACCTATGATTCATGATTCCCTAAATTGGTGGGTAGCTGAAAGGGCAGTGCGATATGGATAAGGTGGTGGTGATAGCATCTTGGGATGGGAGGGACCAGAGTATATTTGTAGGTAGAAAGGGAGGAAACCTTCAAAAAGGAGAGACTGGAGAAGAAAGATATGTGCTGTTTGGTGCAACATGTCGCAGGCGGAAGGAGACAGGGTCAAGATGAGTGCAAGGCTTGGAAGTGAGCCTGAAGTAAGGTGGGGAGCATGGGTGTGAATACAGAGAAGAGGTGAGGAGACCAAAGGTGAGGGAGCATGCCAGTCCTCAGACTTCAAGCCCACCTGCTGTGTGGGAAGCAGGTAGGCTTAAAGTCTGGGTGTATGAAACTGTTTGATAAAACTGCTTAGGGGATGATAAGAAGTGAGTGAGAGATGAGCACAGGGACCGCTGAGGCTCAAGGGAAGTCAGGCGGCAGTACACAGATCAGCTATTAAGAGCAGGGATTGAGAGGGCAACTGGACTTGAGGAGAGGCATAAGACAAGGTTCTGAGTATTGGGTGCAGACAATTTGAGAAGCTAAGAGAAAGAAGTGCTGAAATGCTAGTTTGCTGAGCTCCAGCTGAAAAGGACTCCTGGGTCAGGAAATGTGGAGACACAGACAGCCCAGAGGCTATGAGGGGGGCAAAGGGAGAGCAATTTTATGAGTGTGCTACAGTGGGAGAGGGGAAGGTAGGAGGTTGTGTATCAGAGGGAGGAAGCTCCAAGTTAAAGATTATGATTCATGATCAAGTCCACTGTCATGTCAATGACATGAGGCAAGTCTCCCTGCTTTTCACACATGCTGCCCTCAGCTCAAGAGCTCCTCTCTGCCCCCTCTGCTTTCCCATCCCTTCTTCTGTCCTTGGGATCCCATATCCTCCTCTGATGCCAATTCATTTCTAAGGACTCCTGTTCTTACAGCCAGGGCTCCACAAAACCATCCTCCTGTCTTAGTTGGTGTACCTGATCCCAGGTAGAATGTCAGTGGAGCCCAGACTGACTCTTCCAGAAATTAAACTCAGTGAAAATCACGGATGTGGACTCAGGGACAGGGCTTGGCTGAAGGTGTCCATCCCTGGGATGGCAACACCCCTAGTGTCACAAAATTATTCTGGCCTTATAGCTCACCTCTCTCTGCCAATGCTCATTTCCTAGGAAAACCTTCACTTCTGAGCATCTTCTGACTGCTGACAATACTCTCCTTGACTCAGTTCTCCCTACCTTTGGAGCCCATCTTCCACGTCCCTTCTTCTCTGAAGGCTTTGCTGACATTTCCAATGGGATGGGAGTCCTCTCCCCTTCAATCCCTAGGGGCTAGGTGCATACCTCCTTCCTGGGTCCTATCCCACTCTGCTTACAGAACATCAATAATTCCAGTCCAGGGCCTGGGCCCCAAGAGTTCACAAAGTTAGTGATGCAGGTTCCTGAGCTCTTTCTATAAGCTCAAAAAGCCTAAAAGAAACCAACACATTTGCAGACCTTGCACATTTAGCAATAATAAGGTTAAGCAGGCTAACTAAGACATCAAGTCTCTGCTTTGGGCCGGAATTATATCAGTATGGCAATGGTGGTTATCTGCTGCTGATAAGATGCTGTACCAGGCAGGGAAAGACACTTTTGATTAGTTAAAGGGATAGGGTGGGGAAGAGAAACAAACTAGTTATTGCATAATACATACAGCTGATTTAATTGACAAATCTGTTAAGACATGAGGCCTTTGGGGATGAAGAAGAATATCTTGGCCATGAATGAACCTGACTGATGCCATCTACTAAATTATAACCTCTCTGAGGCTAGAGACTGAGTCTTACTCATCTTTGTGTCTTCAGGAATGAGCACAGTGCCTGGTACCTGGGGAGAAGGGTCTGGTAATTGTTGAAGAAAACTGAGTAGAAAAGGAAGATGGTTCCTGGACAGTGCCTGGTACCTGGGGAGAAGGGTCTGGTAATTGTTGAAGAAAACTGAGTAGAAAAGGAAGATGGTTCCTGGACCCATAAATTGAGAATGTTTTCTTTACCAGCTGAAAATGAAGAAACAGGCCATGAAAATCCACTGGAGCTCAGGTGCACTGCATGGGGGCATTTTGTACACTATAGGCACCCAGCAAGGTCGGCTGTGATGAGACAGAAGGGGGCCATCCTGGTGAACTTCTTCCACCTGTGTCATAGGCCCCCCTCCCTTGGCCAGGCACAGCTTCCCCAACTGCCTGGAAGAGACATTCACAAACCGCCATCTCCCCACCCCATCCCTCTCCCTCAGCTGCTTTGGAACTCATCGAATGTCATTTCCATATGAAATAGCAACTTGAATTTAATTACACTGCCACAAATTGGTCTTGGTGCTGTGATTAGAGCTCCCATCCTCTGGCCACTGGGAAGCCCACGAGTAACCTAAAGTTGGAAGAGGCAGCCTGGGAGCTGCAGCTGGGAGTCTTGAGGGGCACCCTGCTTACCAGAATGGTGGTGACGACCAAGGTGGTGTTGAAGAGGCTGTTGGACATGTTGGAGGCATAGAGGTGGCGGTCCATGCTGAGGCCATCTGCCACATGCCACTGGCCAATCTGAGGAGACCAAGGAGAAAGGATTGGGAAGAAGTTGGGGAAGGAGGAGTCTGTGGAACTGGGTTGCTGAGGTCCCGCAGGTCCTCAGGGTTGGAAGGAGCTGAGAGGCCAGTCCCCTGTGCTGCATGTAAGCCATAGAAGCAAGGAGAGATATGGCCTATGAAGCAAAGGGGCTAACCCTGGGCAGAGGTACTGTTACATGGGATTGGGGGGGTCAGAGAAGGGTGAGGAGACCTGTGAGAGCAAGGGAAGAAGGGGGTAAAGACTTAGGATAAGCAGAAGAGAAAATGGAAACATTAATCAGGAATTGTATGGAGGTCAGGGAAGTTCTCTGGCACAAAAGGGAATGGAACATGTGGATTCACAGTATCTTGAGGCAGGAATGAGCTTCAAAGCTCTTTTGTTTTATCTTGCCTTTAATAATTCTGATTATCTAAATAAGACTCAGAATGGTGTACTGGAGAGAACTAGCATATACTAGGCATTTAATAAATGTTTGCTGAATGGGTCAATGAATGAATGAACCAGAAGAAGGACAGCCCAGTTTCTAGTCCTGTTGATTCACTTGCTAGCTGTGAGAACATAGGCCAGTTACTTAACTCTTTCTGAGGCTCAGTTTCTCTGCCTATAGTAGAGATGGCAATGTCTACCCTGTCTTCTTCTCAGAGCCCATGAGAGCATGGATGTGTCACTTCGATATTATGTTATTCAGGCCAGACCCAGAATCATGGATCTTGACTGTGTGACCTCAAGAACAGTTGTTGAACCTCTCTGACCATGTTTCCCTTATCCATTTTCTTAACTCCTATGGGGAAAAAAATCCACAACTTAGTTCTCTAGTCTAGAAAGTCACCAAGACCTAAACTCAATAGCACTGGGATTTTAGATGTTTTTTCCCCCCAGTGGAACCCTCCTTATAAATGTGGGTGTGGGTGTGGGTGTGTGTTACCAATATATTTCTACTAGCTGGAGCCTCTGGCAAATCACTTCTGTTGCTGAGTGTTTGATCTGGGTAGCCAGGAGAGATAGCTGGCAGCTGGGTGGAAACCCAATGAAATGCACACATCTGCCTTGCCAGGCATTCCCAGGCACTAGCAGCAGCTTTCCTGGAAAGTCTTACAAGTTCCATGGGTGCCATGTGGTTCTAGTCTCCAGAGCTGGGCTCTGAGCTCCTCTTGCAGAAGCTACAACATCAATAAAGACATGTCTCACCCTTGGCCCCCACCTCCACCCCAAGGGGTCATTGGTTAGTGAGCGGGAACCATCTCCCTCATGTCACTGCCTGGAACTTGAAGAGGGGAGGGCCAGGCTAGGACCACCCTGGACCATCATTGCAGACCTTGTTGTAGGCCCCCAGTTTTAGGCAGGAGCCAGATGGTGTCCATAGGTGATACGTTCACCTGACAAAGGGGAGACGGCCCAAAACTTCTTCCCAAGGCTCTGTGAGCATGACACCTGGAGAAAGGTGAGCAGCTTTCCTCACCTCTGTAAGGCCTGATTGATCCTGTACATGCTCACGGGCACTTTTACTTTACAGTGTCTTATGCATATGGGCACAGGAAGCCTCATTTTATAGATAAAGAAGCTGACACCAAACTAAAAGAACCCACCTAACTTTTCTGAGGTCACCTTGTCCATCAGGTGGGAGGCTTAGGCTTTAACTCCTGTGCTCTTGATCCCAGGTGACTCTTCCCCAAGGAAGCCTTCATGGCCACCCTGTCTGGCTCCCTCAATGTTCTACTGCATGTTTTTGTTTATATGTCTATCTCCCACTAGCCAGTCTGGGCTGGCCTATTTATGCTTGCACCCAACACTTTGCTCAAGGACTGGTACTTGGAAGCAGGGGGAAGCCATCATTTCATATAGGCAGTGTGTTGCTGTCAGTGGGGCAGGGACAAATGCAGGCGAGCCCTCCTCTGGCTCCCTGAATTGCCTACTGCCCCTAAAAAGGACTAGTCAATTCACGTTATTGCCAAGCTTCCTCCATCTCCTCTTTCTGCAGGAAAAAGGAGTGGGGAGGGTGAGGGGTTGTAGTGTAGGCAGCTAGATATAAATAAAGGGAGAAAGCAAAGGAAATCAGACATTATTAAGCATAATAAACTATGGAGTGTAAGTCTGCTTCTCTAGGAAGTTGCAGCCTTCATAGGCACCCCAGGGTACTGCAGCATTGTCCTGCCAAGAGGATCAGTGTTCCTCCCTCCCCTGTGTAGGGAGAAAGAACCAGCTTTCCAATTTCCCAAGGGTGCCACTGGTCCATCCCCTGAGACCATGAGGGGAGTTAAGCACATGTGCAATAGAAGTCACAATGGCAACCATAGAGGCCCGCCAGTCTAGCCTGAGGAAAGGATCAGATTGGATAAGAGACACAACCCCAGAAGATCTAGGGAACAGATTGGTTAAGGGGAGGGCCCAGCAAGGCCCAGGAAAACTGGGGAAGCTGATTGATTAGTTCGAGGGAGTGCCTGGTCCATTCCAAGCCTGAGATAATATAACCAGAGCCTAACAAAGACAAAGCCGCTTTTCCTCTCTCGTCTGGTAACAGGTACTCTCTGTTCGTTTGCACGTTTTCAACATAGCAGTCATGTGGCCCTAGCAGACTTTGTGGACCTGAGTACAGCATCAGATTGGAACAGACTAAGCTAGTTGGATCCAGACAGAGATATGAACTGAGCTTTGGCATGGCACAGAAGACACAGAACTTTTGGACCTTGGGCTTTGTATTGGGCTTGATGAAGGCAAGATTGGACTTTTTCCATGGTGGAACTGTTGGAAATGGGACATTGGCAACTCAGGGGCACTCCTTTGATTTTGCATCTGGAGCCACAAATAAATCTTATTTCCAGACTTCATCATCCCTCCTAAATCCCCCAAAATGTTTTTTTTCATGACACTGCAAGGACCCCACTTCCACCAGCAACAGGATGAGCTGCTAGATTTTCAAGTGAAAGGAGAAAGAATAACAGTAGTTACTGGGCACTCTTGTGCTCAATGTGTCTGAGTTTAATCATCTCTGACTTCTCCCACCCACCCTGTAGAATATTTTATTTTATTTATAAGGAAACTGAGTTCAGAGAGGTTTAATGGCTTGTCTAAGTTCACCTAGTTAGTAGGTGTGGTCCAGGTTTGCACCTAGAGCTGTCTGACTCCTAAATCCAATGTCTTCCTGTCTCTGTTGCTTTCTCTTGGGTGGGGACGTGGACATGCTCCCCCTTGTGAACAGGCCTGGATAACCAGAGAAAGTGTAAAGGGGCCTCAGCCATCTAGAAAGAAACCTGGACACAGAGGTTTTTTCTCCTGAGTTTTGACATTCCACGAAGGTGAAATGATTCTCACGGAGGCTCAGATTCCCTGTCTTCTAAATGGTCAGAATTGGCTCCTGATGGTCTCCTAGGGTGAGAAGGGCCAGATCTGAATAGAAGTACACAAAGAACCATTGAGCTGGATGTCAGCATTTGGATGTTTGGGATAGGACTGAACTTCTTAGTGCCCTATTTGTCATCCTAAATGTGCATTTCACACTGACAGGGCCAGAAAGACCTCAGCCCCATCCTATACCACTTTCCACTTCACTGTGTCCAGGGGACCCAGTCCTCAGCAATTGTCTGCCCCAGCTCTGTACTACCTGGTCTTACCTGAGCCACAAGATCGGTACCCACAGAAGCCAGGGAGAAAATAATTTACTGAGAACTAGATCTGACAGCCTGAGCAATTCACCCACCTCCCACCTTTGAGAACATAGGAAAGAGACTAATTAGCCCCTAAGCTCCAACCAGAAAATGAACCTCCCACCCATCCTTCCATTAGACCCCAAGAAAGTAATAAAGTCATCAGATTCAACAAAGCACTTGGCGGCTATTATCAATGCAATCTAATTGCTGAAAGGCAGTGGGAGGGAAAGTGAGAAACAGAGCCAGGAGCCGTGGGGCACAAGCTAATTGTCCCACCCACTGGGCACCTATCATGCCATGCACATGCCAGGGGTGGGTAGGAGACACAGCTGTCATCACTGACATATGTAGCTCTGCCTCCAGCCAAATTCCTTTGCTTTGCCCTACTGACACCTGCCCCCAAAAACCTCTTGCAGGAACAGCTGTATTGTAAGTCTCTTCCACATGTCCACATGTGTGGTCTTGATTATGCACCAAGTAATGTCTTCTCTTGGCCCTGTCTCTGTACTTCCTGTCTTTCTCAACTTCTCTGTCTTTCTCTCCATTATCCGGGTGGCTCCAGGAGTTGCAGGGAAGGGAGGAGACAGTATGGATTTGGTTTACTATCACTGCTAAACTATACAGCACTTTAATGCACGTATGAAAAAGGCTGACATGGCCATAAGGGTGCACATCTGAGCATGCAGAATACAGGCTGGATTTCAGCCTCTACTTACTTTTGAACACTGTACAATTTGCATCATGAATGCAATGGCCCCAGACTTGGAGGACTTGGGTTTAACCTGTCTTCTATCTCATGAGCTATTTGACTTTGGGTAAGTCACTCCATCCCTCTGAGCTTTACTTTCCATCATCTATAAAATGGGGGTTAAAGTAGTAATTATTACCTCATAGAGTTCTTAAGAAGATTAAATGAGATGGTGTGTGTGCAAACTAGTAACCAGGTATGCATTCATTAATTTAATTTTTAATACCATTGTCTGAGACAGAAGGTGGGATTTCTTCTGTGCCCTACAGAGGACTTTGCATTGCTCAATGTAATTTATTAGACAGATTAGGCCAGTCCCTGGACCAGGAGATCAACATTAGAAATGCAAATTCTCGGGTCCCGTTTCAGACTGACTAGATCACAAACTCTAGAAGTAGGGCCCAGCTAAGTGCATTATAGCAAATACTGTAGATGATCCTGATGTAGAATGGACTAGAACAGAGCAAGAAGAGGAACTCAGACAATAAAACATGCTGAACGGGAAGGTCAAGGGCTTAGAGATGAACAGTGACTTGGTGCCTACCTGTGGTGAGCTAGAAAATGTTTAAAAGGTGGCTCTCCATCACCACCCTGCCCCTCACAGCTGATCCTCCACAGAGGGCAGAAGCTGGTGGTAAGTGGTCACAGCCATTTCTTGTAGCTGACTGGCCTGGGTAAATCCATCCCATTGATCTGCCAACAGCAACCAAGCCTCAACTACAATATGGGGGTATACTCAGCCCACACAGAGGTACACTTCAAGTACCCAGCTTAGGTGACAGGGGAGGTGAGGCTGAGCCATTGGACCCTATGAGACACCTACTACATTGACCATGCTACCAAGATACAGAGTCAAAGTATCTAATACATAGAAATAAACACAGAGAGGCTGCTAAAACAAGGAGACAAAGAAACATAGCCCAAATGAAAGAACAGATCAAAACTCCAGAAAAAGAGTTAAACAAAATGAAGATAAGCAATCTATCAGATGCAGAGTTCAGAACAATAGTTATAAGGATGCTCAAGGAACTTGGTGTGGACCTCAACAGCATAAAACAGATCCATTCAGAAACGAAGGAAACACTAATTGAAATAAAGAACAATTAACAGGGAAACAACAGGAGAGGGGATGAAGCCAAGAATCAAATCAATGATTGGGAACATAGGAAGCAAAAACCAACCAATCAGAACTAGAAGAAAAAAGAATCCCCCAAAATGAGGATGGTGTAAGCAATCTCTGGGACAACTTCAAGAGGTCCAACATTTACATCATAGGGGTGCCAGAAGGAGAAGAGAAACAGCAAGAAATTGGAAATCTATTTGAAAAAATAATGAAAGAAAACCCCTAATCTGGTGAAGGAAATAGACATGCAAATCCAGGAAGCACAGAGTCCCAATTATGATGGATGCAAAGAGGCCCACTCCAAGACACATCATAATTAGAATGCCAAGGGTTAGGACTTCCAGCCAAGATGGAACTGTAGGTAGACACACTGTTCCTCCCTGAACAACCAAAAGAACTGACAGAAAATCAAACTCTATGGAAGTCCAACGACCAAGGAGTTAAAGAAGAAACATTCAGATCAGTAGGAGGGGTGGAGATGGGCAGCCAGGCAGAGAGGACTCACTGCAAGGTGGCAGATGGCAGAGTGGGGCGGGCAAGGCAGCAGCTGGTGGGCCCTCGAGGTGGCAGATTGTGGACTGGACGGTCCCACATTAACATGCAGATAAACCAGGAGAAACAACTGGGGAGTGAAACAGACCTTGAAAACCCATTGTTCCAGTGCAGGGAAATAAAGCCTCAAACCTCTGATTGAAAACATCTGTAGGGGTTGAATCGGCAGCAGAAGGAACTCCCAGCCTCATAGGAGAGTTTGTTGGAGAGATCCAATGAACAGGGACTTAGAAGACACACAAGCCCACCCACCTGGGAATTAACATCAGAAGGGCCCAATTTGCTTGTGGGTAGCGAGGGAAGTGACTGAAAACCAGCAGAAACCGGAGCAAGCAGCATTGTTCCCTCTTGAACCCCTCCCCCACAAACAGCATCACAACAGACTGATGTGGGTTGCCCCGCCCTGGTGAACACCTAAGGCTCCGCCCCTTACTATGTATCAGGAGCTTTCAGACAAAAAAAAAATGACACAAATGAAAGAACAGATCAAAGCTCCAGAAAAAAATACAACTAAGCGACTAAGAGACAGCTAAGTTCAAAGACACAGTTCAGAGGCACAGAGGCACAGTTCAAAACACCGGTAATCAGGATGCTCACAGAATTGGCTGAATGTGGTCGCAAATTAGATGAAAAAATGAAGGCTATGATAAATGAAATAAAGGAAAATGTACAGGGAACCAACAGTAATGGGAAGGAAACTGGGACTCAAATCAACGGTGTGGACCAGAAGGAAGAAAGAAACATCCAACCAGAAAAGAATGAAGAAACAAGAATGCAAAAAAAAAAAAATGAGAAGAGGCTTAGGAACCTCCAGGACATCTTTAAACATCCCTACATCTGAATCATAGGGGTGCCAGAAGGAGAAGAGGAAGAACAAAAAATTGAAAACTTATTTGAAAAAATAATGAAGGAGAACTTCCCCAATCTGGCAAAAGAAATAGACTTCCGGGAAGTCCAGGAAGCTCAGAGAGTGCCAAAGAAGTTGGATTCAAGGAGGAACACACCAAGGCACATCATAATTACATTACTCAAGATTAAAGACAAGGAGAGAATCTTAAAAGCAGCAAGAAAAAAAGAGACAGTTAACTACAAGGGAGTGTCCGTAAGACTGTCAGCTGATTTCTCAAAAGGAACCTTGCAGGCAAGAAGGGGCTGGAAAGAAGTATTTGAAGTCATGAAAGGCAAGGACCTATATCCAAGATTACTCTATCCAGCAAAGCTATCATTTAGAATGGAAGGGCAGATAAAGTGCTTCCCAGATAAGGTCAAGTTAAAAGAGTTCGTCATAACCAAGCCCTTATTATATGAAATGTTAAAGGGACTTATCTAAGAAAAAGAAGATTAAAAATATGAACAGTAAAAATGACAACAAACTCACAGTTATTAACAACCGAACCTAAAACAAAACCAAAACCAAACTATGCAAACAATTAGAACAGGAACAGAATCACAGAAGTGGAGATCACATGGAGGGTTATCAGTGGGGGAGTGGGGGGGGAGAGAGGGAAAAGGTACAGAGAATAAGTAGCATAAATAGTAGGTAGAATATAGACAGGGGGAGGTTAAGAATAGTATAGGAAATGTAGAAGCCAAAGAACCTATATATATGACCCATGGACATGAATTAAAGGGGGGGAATGCAGGTGGGAGGGAGTGTGCAGGGCAGAGGGGAATAAAGGGGGGAAATGGGACAACTGTAAGAGCATAATAATAAAACATATTTTTAAAAATGCCAAAGGTTAAAGATAAAGAGAGAATCTTAAAGTCAGCAAGAGAAAAGCAGTTAGTTACCTACAGGGGAGTTTCCCTAAGACTGTCAGCTGATTCCTCAAAAGAAACTCTGAAGGCTAGAAGGGATTAGCAAGACATATTCAAAGTTGTGAAAAGCAGGGACCTACAGACAAGATTGCTCTACCCAGGAAAGCTATCATTTAGAGTTAAAGAGCAGATAAAGAGCTTCCAGACAAGAAAAAACTAAAGGAGTTCATCATCACCAAACTATTATTATATGAAATATTAAAGGTCAAAACTATGAACATTAAAATGACAACAGACACAACTATTAAGAACTGAATCAAGAACAAGAAGCAAACAAGAAAAGAGACAGAATCATGGACATGAGAGCATTTTGATGGTTGCGGGATGGGAGGAGGGTGTGGGGGAATGGGTGAAGAGGTGAGGGGATTAAGAAGTACTAATAGGCAGTTACAGAATAGCCATGGGGATGTAAAGTACAGTATAGAAAATGGAGTAGCCAAAGAACTTATACACATGAAAATGAACAATGGTGGGGGGATTGCCTGAGGGAGTGGGGGGGGTTCTGGGTGGGGGAGGGCAAAGGGAGAAAATCATGACAACTGTAATAGTATAATCAAGAAAATATAATTTTAAAGCATTAAAAAACATAAAAGGTGGTTCTCCAGGATAAAGGGCGCTGATCTGTAGCATTTGTCAATTTCTATGGTGTAAACACTTCCCTGGGGACTGGTTTCAAGTTCCCAACATGATGTCACTGAACAGAGTTGGGAACAGAAGTTTACAGGGTGGGGCAAAAGTAGGTTTGCAGTCATGAGTACACGAAACCCAGTTTTTTCTTGTATTATTATTTATTACTTGTATTATTTTCCATACGAACAACTGTCACCCCACTTTGCCCTCCCTGTATAGTGGGCTCTGCTCCCCTAGCGAGCAGGCTCCAGCACACCACTGCGCCCACCATGCCCCCACAGGCTCTGGGCTGGGACTGGAAGTTATGCACACAAACCTCTTTGCCTCTCCATGTTATTTGTGAGGACAGTGAGGCCCACATAAGTTAATCATTTATCCTAGTAACAGAGCTGGTAAGTGGAAAATAAAGGACTCAAATAAGGCCAATGTGCTGCTTAATTAGGATCACAATATTTAAAGCAAATGTGTACTCCTCCTCACTACTAATTCTAATGCTCTTAGAAGAAACCTGTAATGATAGGGGTGCTTAGTCAAATAGCAAGATATAGATAAATATAACTGATGTGAAATGTATTTGCACATGCATGGAAAGTATCATTTATCCAACACACTCAAAGGATAGAGGCTCCACATAAATTATTAATACTAATCTTTCTCCTTTAAGCACTAAAATTTTGGAGTTTTAATTATTTATTTGAAAGCATTATTTCAAAAAATTCTTTGTATGGAAATTATAATTTCTGCTGCCCTCTTTACCTTAATACACAGTGCATCATTATGAAGCCAGATATTATACTGGGCTGTGATATATGTAATGTGGATCAGGGGTTACTGATATGTGGAGCAACCCACTTGCTGTCATTTCTATGCTTTTATAAGTTAATTTGCCTACTTTTCACAGTGCCTCTTTCTTTGTGAGCTGTCGTTACTTACTGCTGTCAGTGCAGCTGTCTCTAGCAGCCCCTGCCCTTCCAGTAGTTGTGTGTAAGGCTCTGGGTCAGAAACCTAGGCACCAGCTCGAAAGAACTGCTGCAAGGAGAAGACAGGTGAGACCTGTTGGGGCTGAGGGACTCTTAAGGAATGGATGCGTGACATGGACATGCCCTGCCCACAGGCCTTTGGAAAGGTGACTACTAGACAATTGAGTGGGTGTCAGAGACCTGCATTGGGTCTGCCGTGTGGCCCTGGGTCAGCATAAGCAACACACCTGGGTAAATGTCCATCTGCAGGCCATGTCCTCGGGGGTCCTCTGCTGCTTCCTGAAAAAGCTGGTAGTAAGCACCCTGGAGTCTGGAGACCCTATTAGCATCTGGCACTGTGGCCACAGAGCTGCGTGGCCTTGAGAAAGTCAGTCCATATCCCCGAGTCTCACCTTTCTCCTGGCCGGCCGCTGCCTTAGCCCAAGTTCTTAGTTAACTTCCCCTAGACTAGAACCCACCCTGAGCCTCTCTCTGTTCTGTTCCCCACACAACAGAAGGTAATCCTCTCTAAAATCTCAACTATGATCACATTAGCTCCTGCTTAGAACCTTTCAATTCTTTCCCATTTTGGTTTAAGGATAGAGACCAAAATCCCTAAAACAACCTACCAGATCCTGAGTGAGAGGCCCACCCTCTGCCCACTCTCCATGTTCATCTCACCCTGTTTTCTCTAGCTTTATCTGTACTGCCAGACAAGGTCTTTGGGTTTGTATGCCACTCACTGTCTGGAGCACTCCTTGCTGCAGACCTTCACCCCCACGTCCAGCCCTCTTCAGCTAATTCACAGTTGGACTATTTTAGGAAATATTTTCTTGGAACCTAGCCACGCCCATTCATTTATGCATCGTCTGTGACTGTGTTCATCTGCAACAGTAGAGCTGATAAGGCTACTATTTACTCTCTGGACCTCTATAGAAGAAGTTTTTCCAAACCCTAATCTAGTTTTCATCTGTTAATCCTTCAAGCCTCAGTTTAAAAATAACACCCTCAGGGAAGGCTTTCCTTTATCTCCCAAAGTCAAACTTCTCCCAGAAACACATTTTTGCTTTCTGAACACTTATCTCAAGCTCACATTTAGTGATGATACCATGACTCACTCCATGTCTTTCTTACTCTTCTGCTAAGGAAAGGCCCCCTGTTGCAGGCTGAGACTGGAGTCTTGCCCACAGCAGCCCGCATGCCTCTCTCTTACAGCCGTCTCATACCCCCTAGAATCTCTCGTGGTTGTCATTTGGCCACCGTGTTCTCTCCCAGGTAGATAAAAAGGAATTAATTTTTAAAGCCTGAGGGTTTCCTCACATCCTTGACTGCATCTGTGGCTGTGCACATGATTCAGTAACACTTCATATTGTATGTACATTTCGATGATTTTTCTTTGCATTTGGCCCTGCCAGGCTCTAGTTTCTTCTCCAGAAGCTGACATAACTCCAAGGCCAGCTATGTCCTTCTCCAGAGCAAAGATTTTATTTATTTATTTTTACAGAGAGTGGAAGGGAAGGAGAAAGACAGTGAAAGAAACATCAGTGTGTGGTTGCATCTTGTAAGCCCCATACTGAGGACCTGGCCTGTAACCCAGGCATGTGCCCTGATTGGGAATTGAACCTGCGACCCTTTGGTTCACAGTACAGCGCTCAATCCACTGAACCACACCAGCCAGGGCTGCAAACACTTTTTGTTCACCTTTGCATACTGTTCACTCAGCCATGTGGCTTGCTTGCATAAGTTTCCCTGATTCTGCACCCAACAACCCTGTTATTTTTCTCACCTGAGAAATGTAGGCACTTCAGGAAAGTTTTTGTTAATTGAATGAAAGGACAAATGAATGAAATTCAGACTCAGAGGTGTTAAACAACCTGCTGAGGATCACAGTTAATAGGGGATTGAGGCTGGATTTGAACTCAAGTTCTATTTACTGTTATACCATCTAGTTGAGTTTAGGGCAGGTTCAGGCTTGTCCCCATCTGGACCTTCCCACACACCTCTCTGATCACAGTGGGCTCGTCTGTTGGAGAACACAGCCCTGAAGGGAGTCAGCTACAAGATCCTACAAGAGTGAATCTTGCCAAGGCTCAGAGTGGTAGCTTAGGGGCTCAGCACAAGGTACTCCACAGGGGCACCAGAAGTCCCAGATTTCCTTTCCTACTCTACCATGCATAAGCTGTGTGACCTTGGGTGAGTCACTTAACCTCTCTGAATCTCTCTCTTCTGTAAAATGGAGATAAAGGAGACTATCTCGCTGTTGATAATCAACTGAAACAATATGTGTGAAGAACATTAAGTGACTCCATCTTAAAGATAATCCACTTGACATTTGAGTGAAACCAGAACCTTGACCCCTCCCCTTCCCCTAGGAGGGGAGCCCAGGAAGGTGTACACAGAGCTCTGGGTTGATCACAAGGCTCCTATCAATTTTCTCTCAGGGCAAGCCCCCACCATGTTTCTCTTACTTGACTTTGGCTCCAGGTCCCTTTGATCGCCCACCCATTCTCACTACTTCTCACTATAAAATAGAGTCTGGGGTGGGGGAGCATCGAAAGTGTGGTGACCCAGACTGCTTTCTGTAAGTACTTTTCCTATTAAATTCTGTAAGCTGATAAGCTGGACTTGCCTACCAGTTTCTTTGGCCTCTGGCTCCTTCAGCATTTTGGGCCACTTTGCATACGCAGCCTGCACAGGACACGATGTGCGAGATGACTTTTGATGAGCCACCATCAGCCATGAGAATGTAAGAGAACACAGTACGATTGTCTGTCTGGTGGGGCTGCAGCTGGCCAGAAGCCAGGGGGTTTGGCTTCAAGTTCCACCCTGCCACTTGTGTGACCCTGGAAAGTAAATTTTGCTGCCTGTGAGACAAGGGTAAGCCTCCTTCCCCTTATGGGGATGATCTAAGACACTCACAGATGTGACAATGTGTGAAGGCAAGTTCTTTTCATTCCAGACCTTGTTCTCTAAGACCATCTTAAGTTGGACAAACAATAAGCAATGACACATTTTTTTAACCTCAGATTCAAGCTCAGAGTTCAAGTTCTCATTAGGAAGGATGCATATAAAACATTAGTGTCTCCTTGAGTACACAGAACTGATTTTGAGTTATGCAGTGAAACACTATGGTTAGAGGCTGCAGGAATGAACTGAGACTGAGTTACAGTTTCAGAGTCTCTATAGCACAAATGGCAAACACAAGGCCCGAGGGCTGAATCCAGCCCTCCACCTTGTTTTATCCAGCCTGGCACCTTGTTTCTACCTGGCAGCAGCGCCAAGCTCTCGCTTAACTGTTGAGTAGTTACATTTATACAGTCCTAAAGTTACATCCGGCCCTTTGAAGGCAACCGGAAGGCTGATGCGGTTCCCGGTGAAAATGAGTTTGACACCCCTACTCTACAGTATCGGTGTAAACCTTGATACAAGACCAGTTAAAAGTGCTTGTAATATAAACCTCCATGATGATCACTCCTGGCAGGGAGGAATAAAATGATTATTGAATTTAAATCCAGTATCTCCAATCATAAAAGTTTAGTTTACATGGGAGACTGGGTCAGGAGTAAAGGCCCAACTCAATGCCTGAAGGGGTAATTTGAGGAACAAAGGGATTTGCTGATGTTGGTTAAAGATCTTGTTCTCTTAGTGAAAATATTCTCTTAGGACAAAATTTGTGCTTACATGCAGAAAATTGTGGATCAAAGGACAAAGACTTTGGCAAATGCCAAAGTTGAAAGATCAGAAGCAAGCCCAGGGATAGCTGGGAAGACTCTACATCAAATGAATTCTACCTGGACTTGTTAAGCCTTAAGCTCAGTTGGTCTAAGACAGTGTTTTGTTCAACTGTGATTGCAACCCATTAGTGGGTTATAAAATCAATTTAATGGGTCAAGACCTGCATTTTAAAAATGAAATATATGCTAAGAATAGATCAGAGTGCAGTACACATAGCAGGGTAACTACTGTTTCATAAGGTTTGGGTTCAGTTAGGCATATTTGGTATTTATGTGTGCCTTGGATTGTACCTAAATGCAAGTAATACTCAAAAATACAAAAGTGTCTGACATAAGGATGTGAATACCTTACCTGTTTACTACTCTATATGAGTCCCTAGCAGAGTACCTTGAACATACTGATGTTCAATAAGTACATTTTGGCATCAACAACACCTAGTCCCATAACTTTAGTGTTGTAATAAAGGACTAACTATAAGAAAATTATATAGGCTAGTACTTTTGAACATGTATACATGTGTCAGATACTGGACTAAATGCCTTACATTTGTTATCTCATTTAATCTTCCCAACCACACTACAAGGAGGTATTGCTATCACCCCTTGTTTACAGATAAGGAAACTGAGGCTCAGGAAGATTAGGTTTCTTGCCCAAAGTTCCACAGTTAATGCAGCTTCAACCACAGGCAGGTCCACTATGCTATACTGCCCCCAAGATATTAATTTTACTGGACTCTGGATATGTAGTTAAACACTTAGTAAACATTTGAATTGTGATTGTTTACCCAATGGCGTTTGCTGTAAGTGACCCTGCTTTAGAGCCCCTATTCCTGAAGTTGAACTTTGCTTTTTCGTGCCTTCGATCTGACTTAGTCTTCAGAAGAGGATATTCAATTAAATCTTGAGGAAAGGGATAGTGGGTTAGAGCAGAAAAACTGAAACATCGGGAGTTCCAGCTTCTGGGCCTGACTCTGCTGTCAACCAGGTCTGGTCTCTGAGTCCCAGAGAAGACTCCTCAGGCTCCCCTTCAATGGAGGACACACAGTCGTCCATCAAGCATCACCCAGAATGCTACCTTCCCCCAACCTCTCTGCTTCAGTCAAGTCCCCCATCACAGGGACTCATGCGTAGTGCCTGGAACTTCCCAGCTGCAGCATTCATCATATCTGTAGTCAAATAATTACTCAGGTAATTGCTTCAAGCCCATCTCCCCCACTGGACAATACATTCCAATAGTGAGGAGACTGCCTTGCTCCCCCATCACATCCCCAATGCCAAGAATGGCATCAGTGCTTATTTAGTGATTGCATTAACAAACCCCCCTGTGGGCCTCAGGCTCTCAGGACAGTGCCAGGCCTATAATGGGTGCTCCATAAATACCTGCTGAATTGATTATGAAATTACTTTAGGAAAGTCACTTCTTTTTAGTCTCCAGTTACCTTACCTATATAAAAAAAAAAGATATAGTCTATCCCCTTCCAACTCAAACATAAATTCCTGAAAATGCTGGGTATGTTTATAATGTGGCATAGTTTTCAAAGTGTGTTAGGGAAGAGACTGGGAGAAACAAGCCTGAGAGGAGCAACGTGAAGGGACCTCAGACAGGTGCCTATAGGGACAGGTAAGAGGGCACTGAAAGCATGGCTACATGGACGTGGAATTGAAGCCAGTGGCCACCCACTGGAGAGATGCATCTGCCATGAAATAGCTGTCTCTGAGCCTTGTGGCCAGTGCCTGCCTTTCTTCCACTAGTGCCTGGTCTTGCAGCCAACAATGTGTTGGGTTAATGCAGAAGTGAACCTAAAAGCGTTAACACTTCACAGTCTTTTCAGTTGCACACAATCATTTACAAAGGTGTGGTAGTTTCCATGCAAAGGAAAAGGGTGCTTTTCTACTCAGACCCCACCTGAAATTCTGCACATTGCTCCAGGCACCACTCTTTAAGTGGAACATTGACAAACTGGAGTGTGTCCCAAAGATACTGACCAGGAAGATAAAGAGACTGAAATTACATCATAGAAGGAAAAGGTAAAGGCAGTCATGGGGAGAATGGAATAGATACAAGGACTTGAGAAACAGAACTGAGGACCAAAAGCAAGAAGCTTAAGAAGGAAAGAATTCTGCCCAATAGATGGAAAAACTTCCAACAATGAGGGCTTCCCCAGATGGAATATACTATCCCTATAGGCAGTGAGTTCCCCGACACTGGAGACATTCAAGGACTTCATGAACAAACATTGATAAACATACAAGCATTCAAGCAGAACACTTGTCTAGAGGATCTTTATTATTCTTTTCAGTCCTGGAAGCGTAGGATTTAGAGTCTACTTTCACCTCAGGGGAACCAAAAGGAAGGCCAGGGCATTGAGGGCAGATGAGGTCCTTGGGCTTTGTGAAAAAATGAGAATAGGATATAGGGTAGAGAATGCAGAAAGAAAAGGCCACTATGGGAAAACTTCAGCTACTCCTAAATTTGCTCATTTCTGGTCTTCTCTCCTGGCTGAGACTCACTATGGCTGATTGTCTTTACTCACAGTATTTCTGTTCTAGAATGTTGCCACAAACACTGAGTTAGGAAACATTGAACCATTGCTGCTAAGGGGAAAACAGGGGTCGATTCCTATGAAACTCTGGTCACAACATTTTCATCAACCAATCAAAATATAACCTTGTTTAATGTGCTTCTGTCTACATCATTCGATATATGGTGTTGATTCATCAATATTGAACACCAGTGCTATACAGCTCATGCCTGAATGCTGCTTTCCTGAAAGCTGTATTTTCTATGTAAGGCATATTATAGCTCTCTTGCACTTAGAAACACTAGCCAGAACTTCAGCTCTAAGTTTAGGGGGTCATTTCAAACAGCAAAATCATCAAGAGAAAGGAGAAAAAAAAAGAAAGCAAAAGACATGACACTAAATAAACCACAAATAATAAACTTGTTGACAGTACGAAAGCTGAGACAAGAAAGCAGAATATTACTTTGTTCCACCTTGGCTGGAACATGTCTTCTGCCAACTCCAATTTTTCCCTGCTCCGTGAATGTCTAGGAAAGTGGCACAGTATTGATTTGGAGTTATACAGAGATATTAATGAATAGATGAATTTGCAAATATGGAATCCACACGTAAGGAGGATCAGCTGCACGGTATGCATGAATGTTTGGCTTTTGTCAAGATGTGTCCAGACGTCCATCCTGAATTGCCAGCCTCCAGGGTGTGAAGTGGAATTGGGTCTAACCTTTACCACACCCCTTGCTTAAGATAACACACCAGCAGTGGCTGTGTCCAGGACTTCTAGTGGCAGCACGGGAGCTCTGTTCTCCCCAGGCAGCTCTGACTAAACTTGCAGCCCCCAAATGAATGCCTCAGGGACTTCAGGGGCCCTACAGCAAGCTCAGGCTTTCAGAAGTTCAAGTTCCCTGAGCAGGGCAGTGAAGATGCTTGGATCACCTTTCTTTTTGGACAGAATTACTGATTTTAATAGTTTCTTTTGCCTATCTCAACTCTCTCTTTTTTCTTGTTTGGTCAAAAATCTCAGACTCTCCTGAACATTGTGTGGGAGTGATCAGGCTGGTGGGTGGGTGCGTGGCGGGTCTAAGTATGAAGACTCAACCGCACACTGGTCCCTCACCTCCCAGAGGATAGATGCTGTTGCCCATAGGCTGCTGAGGACACTTTACCAGAGAGCTCAGGCCTGCTCGGGAATCCTTATATTACCAGATAACTACTGTCAATGAGGAGGATGCGGTTGGGGCACAGAGAGAGCCTGGCTTCATTTGTTACACTCACCAGGTAGAGGAGTATCTTGGGAAAGCAGTTGTACTAATGATGCAACTTCAGGTTCTGAGCATCAGATGCCAATGTAACCAAAGTTCCTAATGAAGCCTCTGGGCTGCACGGAGTTGGACATTCATCCCTCTGGTCAGTGGAATGCTGGAGGGCCAGACAACGTGCATGGCTGAGCTTTCAGGAAGAGCTGAGAATGGCCCTCTGCTGCCCCTAGATGCACGCAGGCTTGCAGGGGGGAGACAGGGTGTGGCGAGTCTCACTGTGCTCTAGCACACCAGGGAGTTTTTAGTTTCAGGGTATCAGCACCCTTGTCTGAGCAATATCATGTCAGGCAGGCCCTGGTTGGGCTGTAGACTGTCCCAGGAGCAGCCATGTCTTCTGGTTCTCGACTTCACACCCACCCAGAACTGCTGCAGAGTGAAACTGGTGACACTGCCATGTTTGGGAGTGGAGGAGGGACAGAGGTGAGGACTGGATGATGACACAGGTCAGGGAGGGCCCTGGGGAGCCCACCCCCTGGAAGCACAGAGGGACTGGCTGGCAGAACTGATGTCCAGCAGGCATGGCTGGCATGGGCCAGTCTTTGCAGGCCTGCAGCAGGGCTCCAGGATTGCCACAGGAGCACTGGGAGCAGACGGGCCAGCCCTGCTATGTATTTCTCTCTGCCCTGAACCCACAGACTCCAGGCATACTACATACAAAGAGAGAAATATATATGCAGACATGTCCATGAGGCATGACATAACTACAAGTTGCACAATAGAGTAGAATCCTCAAAGCACGTCTATAAACAGAATTCCATTGTCTTCTCACAATAATTTTATGGTTCACATAAGTGGATACTCTGACAACCATCTGATTTTTACGGAAGAAGCAATTGAGAACAGAATGTTAAGAGCTGTGAGAGCTGGTCCTTGGCCCCAAGTCTTTCCACATCCCCATGGTGCCTACTTCTGCACACAGCCCCCGTCACCTCCCTGGATTTTCCTCTCCCCACACCTCTGGCCTGTGGCCTGCTCCACGTCTTATCAGAACTGCCTGGTGAAGGCTGCTACAGGAGACTAAATTAGTAGCTCAGCCTGTTCCAGCTCTCCCAGGCATGAGCTGGCTGAAGAGGCATGAAAAGGAGTCACTAAGAACTGGCAAACTTCTCCAAGCTAAGCTCAGGCAGGTTATGTCAGGCATATTACAAGAAATATATTTAAAAAGCAGCACTTAGAAACCCTGCTCCTCTGGCCAAATCAGCCCTCCATTGAAAATGTAAGTAGCTATCATTTGTTTGCAGGCTAATGTGAAAATAAGCTTCAATAGTCAGCAAATTGTCCATAGAAGCTGATAAGCAGGAAGGCCTCCTGCTTTGGGAGAACCAGACGTGTGTGAGCCAGGGAAGTAGGAGGAGAGAAAGCCCTCAGATGACACTCTTCCAGAGTCAGCTCATCTGGCTCTTGGCTGTCATCCTGGAGTGGCCAGGTGTGCAGACACTCTCACAGGAGGAGCTACATCATAGACTTTTATTATTATTATTTATTTATTTATTTACTTATTTATTTATTTATTTTATTGTTATTCGATTACAGTTGTCTGCCTTTTCTCCCCATAGACTTTTAATTAACCAGAGGAGCATTGCTCTTAAAGAAAGGAAAGAAAGTGTTAAGGGAGAAATGAATCGATGATGTGAGGGGCTTCCCACTTGAATTTTCAAATTCCACTTGCCAATGGGCAGGCTTGTTGT
Organism: Desmodus rotundus; assembly: GCF_022682495.2. Classification (NCBI taxonomy): domain Eukaryota; kingdom Metazoa; phylum Chordata; class Mammalia; order Chiroptera; family Phyllostomidae; genus Desmodus; species Desmodus rotundus. The sequence continues at coordinate 33,375,545 of NC_071393.1, forward strand.
GTGTGAAATCTCCTTTGAGCAAATTGGGGAGCTGTGGCTTTAGAGAACTCTCATGACAAAGTCCTAGGTTCCCAGGGCTCCAGTGTCCTGCTTGGATGTGAGTTTGTTCCAGCCACAAAGGCTGGTCCAATGTGCTCCCTGCATGCTCCAGGCCCCAGCCCCCCAGTCACTGCGCACCCATTCTCCAGGCTCATGTGGAGCCCCCCTTGCAGCGGGGGATGCTGGGTCTGTGCTCAGGGAATCCCCAGCCTTGGAAGCGATCCTAGGAGAACGCTTCCGTAGAGGCATCTGAAGGTTTGCTGAGAGAGGGCTCTCTGAGCCGAGTTCCAGAGGTGGGAACAGGAGTAGGCAGGTGAGAAACAGGGGTGCCTATGGAGACCTGGTCACTGGGGCGCAGGCTTGGGGTGTGAGAGCCCCTGGTGTGTCCCAGGCTGACACAGTGTTTCCTGTCACTGGGGCACGGGAGGGGACTCACAGGCAGGTCTGGCCCTTGGCACGAGGGGCAGGCTTGCTGTGGAGCTGCCATTTCACCCTGCATGCAGAGAGGGGTCACTGTGGGGTCGTAGGCCCAGGAAGGATGCACTCCCATCCCCTTCTCTGGTGGGAAAGTTGGACTAGATGACCTTTCAGGTCTCCGTCACCTCTAAGAATTTATAATATTCTATGAAATGTTGTCAACTATTTAAAATTTCATGACTATTCCCCTTCACCCAGCTCCTCAATTTAAAAAAAATAAATAAATAAGTGACTTCTCAATAACCTTAAAAGCAGCTCACAAATAACATCTCTTTCTATCACATCTCTTTCTATCCTCCCTCCACCCAAGAATCTGCCGCCTCAGAATTTCCTCATTAAAGGCAAAGTCACTCCAATGGTTCTCAGGAGAAATGGCCACCAAGCAGCCTGCCCAGCCTGCCCAGTCTTGCCAGGTCTGTGACCCCGCCTGGGAGATGGCATGTGAAGCTCCTGATTTCTAGCAGTTACCCCCTTCCCCAGTGCTCTGAGTCAGGCCTTGCAAAGGCAGCTCCGAAGGATCTGCATATTTACAGGAAACCCTCCCCTCAAATTGAAAATGTATTATACAAACTAAGAAAAGAATCCCAAATGCATTAAAAAAAAAGTACCTAAGGATAAATGTAGCCAAGGAGGTAAAAGACATGTACTTGGAAAATTAAAACATTTTCAAAAAATTGGAAATACAAATAAGTGGAAGAATATACCAACTTGTGAATAGGGAGAATTAACATAATTAAAAGCAATCTATAGATTCAATGCAACTCCTATCAAAAAACCAATGATGTTTTTCACGGAACTAAATGATCCAAAAATTTATATGGAAACAAAAATTACCCTCAATAGCCACAACAATCCTGAGGAAGAAGAACAAAGTTAGAGGGATCACACTACCTGACATCGAACTATACTACAAGTCCAGACATACAGATCAATGGAACAGAACAGAGACCCCAGAAATCAACCTACATCTATATGGTCTATTCAATATATGACAAAGGAAGCAAGAACATACAATGGGGTAACAAAGTGTATTCAATAAATGGTATTTGGAAAATTGAAGATACATGCAAAAAATGAAACTACCTACCTTCTTACACCATATAGAAGAATAAGCTCAAAATGGATTAAAGACTTAAATGTAAGACTTGAAACCATTAAGCTCTTAGAAAAAAAACACAGGCAATAAAGCCTCTGACATTTCTCTTAGCAATATTTTTTCTTATATATCTCCTTGGACAAGGGAAACAAAAGAAAAAATAAACAAATGGGACTAACATCAAACCAAAACATTTATGCACAGCAAAGGAAACTATCAACAAAATTAAAAGACAACCTACTGGATGGAAAAAGATATTCACCAGTGAGTCATACAATAAAGGGTTAATATCCAAAATGTATAAAGAATTCATACAACTCATCAACAAAATACCAAACAATCCAATTTTAAGAAATTGGTAAAAGACCTGAATAGACAAATCTCCAAAGAGGACATGCAGATGGCCAGCAGACCTTTGAAAAGACGTTCAATGTCACTGATAATCAGAAAAAAAATAAATTAAAACCATAATGTTATCACCTCACATCTGTCAGAATGGCTGTCATTAATAAATCAACAAACAACAAGTGTTGGTGAGACTGTGGAGAAAAGGGAACCCCTGTGCACTGTTGGTGGGATTATAAATCGGTGCAGTCACTATAGGAAACAGTATGGAGTGTCTTCAAAAAGTTAAAAATGGAACTACTTTATGACCCAGCAATTCCACTTCTGGGTATATACCCAAAGAAACCCAAAACACTAATTAGAAATAAAATATGCACTCCTATGTTCACTGCAGGATTATTTATAGTAGTTAAGACAGAGACACAACTGAAGTGCCCATCAATAGACAAGTGGATATAAAAGATGTAGTGTGTGTATATATATATACACATATATGTATATATACATACATATATAACGAAATATTACTCAGCCATTAAAAGAAATAAAATCTTATATTTGGGACATCATGGATGGAACTAGAGAGCAGTATGGTGAGTGACATAAGTCAGTCAGAGTAAGACAAACACCATATGATTTCAGTTACATGTGGAATCTAAATAGCAAAATAAATAAATAAAATACAAACAGACTCATAGGCACAGAGAACAGAGTGATGATTTCCAGAGAGGAGGGCAGTTGGGGGCTGAGTGGAAAAGGTGAAGAAATTAAGAAGGACAGATTGGTAGTCACAAAATAGTCACAGGGATACAAAATGTAGCTTAGGAGATACAGTCAATAATATTGTCATAATTACGTATGATGCCAGGTGGGTACTTTAAATATCGAGGGGACCACATTGTAAAGTATATCACTGTTTAACGATTATGCTATATACCTCAAACTAATACAAAATAATACTGAATGTCAACTGTAATTGAGAATAACATTTAAAAAGAAAAACATGTGTCTGACAGTTGCAACCGTGGCAATTATGGAGCAGCTTCCTGCCCACCAACATGTCAGAGCCTTGGCAGCTGTCCCCGTGAGCGCAGATGGGATCTGAGCTGTCAGAGAGGCTCAGAACAAGAGGCTGGGGAGAGGGACCTCTCCAGAAAGAGCATGCCACCTCCTTGCTGCTCCCCCGTGTTGCAGGCAGGCTATGGAGGCACAATCTCTAACTGACAGTGTTTTTAGGGTTTTCTGTTATTGTTGTTTTCTTTTGAAGTAGGGGAAGATGTGTGGAGGGGGAACAGGAGGGCATCCCATCAGGAGGTCTGCTAAAATTGCTATCAAAGTCACAGAAGATGCTTCCTGGAGCTTGCAGCTGCAAAGGACCATGTTAAGAAAGGCAGCTGTCTTTGTGCAGCTCAGAAGTGCTGCCAGTGTGCCTGCAGGAAGGCTCTGTTGGGAATGATGTAGGAGACAGTAGAGACAGGCAGTCCATCCACCCAGCCACTGGCAGTTATGAGCAGGAACTGCAAGATGTTGAAGCTGGTTCCCTGAAACCTCTAGAGGACACTGGATGCTTGAGTTCTTGGTTTGCAAGCGTGACTCATAAAAACCATCTCTTCCATCCCCTGCCTCTGCTTAGAACAACACTCAAGTCATTCCTGAAAACTAGCTCCTTGGAAAGTGGAGTTACCAGCTTTGGAAAACGAGAATATGGCTGTCAATATGGCTATATTCATAATGCTTTGTACTCACCACTTGGATAGCTCTGCCAATCTCTCTATCTCCATAGAAACAGAGTTAAATGGATTAGAGTTCCAAGGAACAGGTGACTCAGGGCTGGTTTCTATGAAAAGTTCATGTGAAAATAATCCTGGGTATTGGGAAGGGAAGCAAGTGGAGAAATTAATTGACTCCAAGACCCAGAGTTTACAATGAATAAAAAATTTGGAGACTAATTCCAGGAAGCAAGCTAATATGGTTAATAGAAATGTAGTGTTTGGGGTGAGGAAGGTAATGGTCCCCCAGTGCCCTCAGCTCTGTGCCATTTAGCTCCATCCACAGCATGGTCCCCTTCGCAGGCCTCATGTTTTAATACAGCCCTAGACAAACAAAAAGCATTAGTGGTAAGAGATTTGGCAGCGGTGTTGCATTGGGAATAGCTATGGGAGAAAGACATCCAAGGGCCGAAAAAGCTGGCACTGTTGGCTGCAAGTGTTGCTTTCCCACAAGTTTAGGAGCTCTTGAAGGGACTGTGGCTCATTTATGTTGTCTTCCCAGCCTTTGACAAGAGTAGGGACTCAAAATTTTTATGCTAAATTTTAGAAATGAATGAATGAAGGAAGGAAGGAATGAAATCAAACTATTTTCAAATATTTAAAGAGCTAGTTTACCGCCCCGCCCCCCCAAAGCAAGATATTCTGGGTTGCTTCATCAGGTAGTATTAGAAGGCAGATTTTGACCCAGTGCCTGGAAGACTTCGCAATGTGTCTCTTGGGAGGTGGTGCATTCCCCAGCCCAGGGCATGCTCTGGGAGAGGCCAGTGGCTGTTTCTCTCAGGGACGCTGTGGAGAGCATTGTGTTGGAAGATTAGGCCTTGAAGGTCTCCAACGGTATGTGCTAGGGCCATGCTTCAGAGTGCAGAGACTGAGGGCTTTGGAGACAGCCAGATCCGGACTCAGTTCTCAAGTCTGTATCTAACTAGGTATATTGATGTGGACACATTACTTTCTTTCTGTTTCAGTTTTTTTCTTTCTTTATTTTCTTTTTCACCTACAAGATGGAGAGAATGGCTTTTATGCGTGGTTGATAAAAAGACAAAACATTTTAATACATATACCCATCACTCTGCAGAGTACAACATGTAGCAGGTACTCAATAAATGTTAGTTATTATTAGTATGTGAGTAGAGCCTATTTTCTATCCAATCACGGGTAAACAGAAGAGAGTGCCATGCAAATCTGGTTTCAAAAATTCTTGGGTTAACCAGGCCAAATGTTGAAACTGTGCACTCTCTGCACATCTTCACTGTGCAGAGAAAGACAGTTGAGTTACCCCCATAGTGATATACAATGAGCCAGTGAAAAAGTTGACATCTGCATCTTTAGCTAGGGATGCCAGACCCCCCTTCCTGAGCCTTCCCTCTCCCTAAGGATTAATTACAGCCTGTTAAACCATTTCAGATGCTCAGATGAAAGATGTGCTCATCTTATTATAGCCCTAACAAAGTCGCTTGGGGGCTGCTCAAAATCTCTGATCTTTAGACCAAGTTAAATGAAGGAAATAAAGGGCCCTCTAATACTGTGCTTCTTTTTTTCTTGCCTCTTTCAACTATGATTATTCCAAATTCAGAAGGAAAATTATACTATTTCAACACCACCCAGGACATCTTCTGGGGGATGATGAGGGAGAAAATAGGACGGAGATGGGAGATCTCACACAGCAAAAACCAGAGGATGGAGCTAGAGAAACCAGAAGCAATACTACTGACCTCTAACCCATGAGAGAAAAAAACTGGGAGATGATTCAGGCTCAGAACTGTCATTTCCAGGACAGTATAGAGGACACCTTTTCCCAACAGGCTTCAGTAGAAGCTCCACAGAGTCCTAAATGGAAAATTCTCTCCAAACAGAATCAAAATAGTAATTTTTAAAATGGTATAAAATAACCCTGAATTCTGAAAGACTATTTTTAAAATTGTAATAATTCCTTAATCAACCACCAGCAGGGAATATGGTATTTGGTTTAGACATTTTACCAATTATAACCCACTGTGTCCCTGCATGGTGCTTTCTAAATAATCAAAACTAGCTCTTAATACTCAGTAGTCCAGACAGGAAGGAAAAAAACAAAACCAAATCCAAATGGGAAGACACCATTACTAGAGAAAGCCCAGCCCAGCAGGTCATTGGCAGTCAGGAGCCCTCCTGGCTTGCAGCAGGTAGCAGCAAAGTAAGAGAACAGAGTAAAATGTTTGGATGTGGGATCTTAGGGATTCCAGGAAAATGAGGAAAAGCCAAGAGTGGGAGATACAGAACATGGGTTTCGGAGTTGGACAAACCTGAGCAAGAATTCCAGCTTTGCCCAAAGCCCTTGCTAGCAGTTTCCTTGGGCCAGGCTCCTTCTTTTCCCTGAGCCTCGGTTTCTTCATGTGTGAAATGGGGGTTTGGACACCCTGAAGGGATGTTCTCCAGATCAGATGTGATCTGTGCAAAGTGACCATGTGGTGACTGGTACACAACAGGTACTCAAGAAATGTCATTCCCCTGCTCCTGGTAACTCTTCTTTCCCCTGCCAGAGTTGCCTTGGATGGGAGATGGAATATCAGAGCAGAGACAGTGGCATTCTGCCTCCTCACGTGTCAGGAGGCAGAGACTGGTTGTCAGGGTGGGCCTGGGGAGCCACACTGTGAAGCTCCAGCTGGGTCCATGTACATCATGCAGTTCCCATCAGCACTTACAGCTGCTGAGCCAGACAGGAAAGCAGCAGGACAGTCACCAGATTTGTTGAAGAAAACTTGGTCATAAAGAGGATTATCATGAACCAATTTATAAGTCCAATCAGGAGTGTGACCCTTCAGGCACTGGAGGTCAAAAACACCATCATCTCTAAAGGCCACTTAGCAGCAGATCCCATCCAATGTTAGCTCAGAGAGATGGGTGGGATACAGTGAGGTCAAGAAGGAATTCTCTGCAGAGGGGCTGCAGTTGACTCACATATTCTACCAGGGCATCTATGGACCACCTGCACTATAATCCTCTATCTGGGTAGAAGTTAGGAATATGCAGACTCTTGGAATGCACCCAGTTTTATTAGCTCAGAACTGTGGGGAATGTGCATTTAAGACAAATACCACTGGTCACTCCTGTGCACACCCAGGTTTGAGCAGCCCCACCCTATGCCAACAGTGTGTGGGGCTGAAGAAGGAGGAGCAGTGGCTCGTGGCTGCTGCTGGTGTTTCTTGATGACATAATCCTTGGTTAGGAAGCTGAGAGAAGTCAGCCCCAGGGGCAGCTGCTGGAGCAACAGTTATGGTGAAGTGGCACTTTGAGCTTAATCAGCTGTGGTTCCAAAGGAGGGCAGGATCAGGGCCACTGGCCACCTCCACCACCACAGGTGTGACTTGATGGAAGGAGTGCAAGAAGGGGCTCTCCCCAGTAACACTCAAGAAGCTGGCTGAGGGCCAAAAGGAGCTTTTCAAAGCCTTAGATCTGGCTTCCCATGGAGTGGGTCTGGGGTTTGGTGTGAGCATCATGTTTTCCTAACTATTGCTTCTCCACCATGACTCTCTCCACATACTCATTTCCTTACCCTGTTTTATTTTTTTGCTGTAACACTAATCACTAATGACATTATGTTACATTTGCATTTGTTTGTCTATTGTCTGCCCCTAGAATAATTTCCACAAAAGCAGACACATGGCCCATTTTTTAACCTGTGCCTAGAAGAGAGCCTAGCAGACAGGTGGCAATGTGCTCAACACATGTTTATTGAGAGAGTGTGTGAGAATTCATTACTTCACATCCTCCAAGTATGTTGGAGCTCAGGGAAAAGTCTGCCTGATAATTTCCCTATAGGCTGGCTGCTTCATTTGTTCAGGGAAGGGTGAGCCTGAGGGCATGATTTGAATTTAATAATCCCAAGTTTCACTTAATTTTTTTTGTCAGTCTCACTCCCAAACTGATCTGAGGTCAGTGCAGGACTGTGCCTTTTTCAGCTGCGGCTCCCCCATACCAGGCACAGTCCCTGACATGTGACACAGGATCAACAAATGATTGTCAGGTGAAGGAAATGACCCCTCGGTGAGACTCCCCCTAGTGTGAGGCCACTGCTGAACCCTGGCCCATCTCGGAAGCTATGAAAACCAGCAGCGGTTGTCATCGCAAAAGGTCACATCACTCTGGCCCAGAGCTGGCACCAGGACTCAGGGCTCTTCTCTCTCCATCTGGGACTCTCCTTTTACGTCCTCTGGTCCGAGACGGCTTACCTGGCCTTGTCGACCAGTGCAATCCACACCTTCCTGGAAGGATCTCAGCTGGGTCTGGGAGCCTCTTGGACAGATGTGGGAACAGAGTGCCAGGATGCAGAAGTCCTTGGAGTCCCCTGGCGTGCAGGACTGCACTAGTGACAGAACCCTGCCTTTGGGCTCCCCAGTCAGACTCCTGGCAGGTAGCAATCTGCACTTTAACCAAATTACCAAGGTAATTTTAATGCATGATTTATCAAAATGGTTAAGAACCTGGGCTTCAGAGTTAGAAGTATTTGGGTTCAAAATGAGTGGTCATTACTAATTGTTCAAGGCCAAATATGTCAATCTCCTCAGTTTCCCCACTTATAAAATATGGGTTAATCAAAAGTACCGACTTTGTAGGGTTATGTAAGAAAATACATGACATAGCTAGTGTGATGTATGGCCCATGGTGAAAACTTAATAGATAAAAACTGCTATGATGATTATGGCAACAAAGATGATGAAGATGATGAACCTCAGTGACCTCCTGGAAAGGTAGTCCTGACAACTAGGGTCCCTTGTCCAATGACTGGGACAGCCAGGAAGCTCTTCAATGTCTGCCTCCTGCTGTCATTAGTGCATCATTTCCTACCTCTCAGGCTTTTCTTAAGGTTGGAGAAGGGCTAGGGTAAGAGTAGAGTTGATTAGCAGGGTGATAGGAGGTTGGGAAACCTTCAGAGAAGCACTTGGAGTGGCTGTCAGAATACTTGTTTCTTCTGATGTAATAGAATTATAGAAAAGGAGAAGAAGGTAGATGGAGGAGAATAAGGAGAAAAGTAGGGAGTTGAAAGAATCTACAAAGTACAAAGCACCCCTAAGCTGACAGGAGAAGACAGGAAGCAGGCAGGAGAGGAGGGACATAACTGCCACTGTGGGGGTAGGATGAGTGTGGATCAGTCAGAGAGGAGCTTACAGGAGAGAATGGGCTATCCATTCCAACTCTAAAGAACTTCCTCGGCCTCCCACAGACCAGGTCTGATCTGTGTCTGACCAGCAAGCAACCTGGAGTCTAACACTGGTTCCAGGGTTAGGGCCAGGTTCAGGGAGTGGAATAATCCAAAATAGTGGGCATGGCTTGGGAATTCCTTCTTTGCATGACAGCCCCTCACCCCCTTCTCCCCACAGCAAAGCATGGCTGCATCTTTCTTGGTATTTTGCTGGGGCTGCAGTCCCTCCACTCACAATGGCTGCAGCCGGTGGCAGCAAGGGGGAGGCCAGCATGCACTGGAGCTTTGCATGGGACAAAGCTACTGTTTTGGGGGATAGCTGAGAGAGGAGGCCACCCTGAATGCAGAGGAGAAATGGACAGGGGCAGAGAGATGGGCAGAGAGGAGGTCTGCCACTAGGGCATCAGAGCCAGCCTTACCTGTCGAAAACCGTTCCTCGTGAACTGCAAGATTTTCAAGGCATAGTTGGACCTCTGGCCTTTGCTGTTGAATTCAATGTGGCCAGTGAGACCTTCCAATTCTACCTGTCCAAGAGAGAGTGAGTTACAGCACCAAATAGTCCCGTGTTCCACTTGGCCCAAGCAAGCATTCTACAAGTGCTAAGTAGTACGCCCAAGGCAGGGGACACCATCAAGGTCCATGCTTCTGTCCACCTCTCAGCCATAGGCTCTGGAGACTAATGTGATGTCTCTTCAACCAGCTCCAAATTGGCTAGGGCTGGAGAAGAAGAAGGATGCACCACACCTCATGCCCTCATAGCTGCTGCATAAAACAACTCAACGAGGTGCTAGCTCAAGCTCAGACTCCCCTGATCCCCTCTTCCATGCCCTAGGCTATTAATAGCTTTTATCTTATTTGGGCAACTGCCCACCCATCCCAAGACTACAAGAAGTCAGGATGACCTGACTTAAATGCACAATCTAAGCCACTCTGCTCCAGGCTTCTCTAACAGGCGATGTCTTCTTAGTGGGCTGAGGCATGCCCATCCCACTGGAGGACATGTGACTGAGAGAATACAGGAGCCCAGCACCAAATTAGAAACACTGAACCTGAGGGATCATGGCCTATAGCAGAATCATCCATCCCCATTTTGTGCAAGCTTTGCTGGGACCACCTGTGAGCCAAGGGGCCAGTTTCCAAGCCTGGAATCCAGAAAGCCCTGACAGTCGAAGGCTCTCAAGGGCCACTGTCTTGTAAATAAACCTACCATGAATTCCTGGTGATTTTAGGGATCAGGGAACAAATGAGACCCATGATCCACTGAATGGAGTTGCCACAGATTACTGTGTCATCTGGGGCTGTAATAAACCTAGGATGCCTGGAAAGGAGTGACTGAAAGGATTCTCTGATGACAGGCTGAGTGTAGTCCCACAGAGCCCTGGCCTCCTCACCATGCGCAGGTAGTTCATGAGGCTGGTGCCATGCTGCCAGATCTGGGCTGAGCCACAGGACAGGGGCTTCACACCGATCTCCTGGCTCCGGTTCAGCTCCTGCACTGCAGTCACCACAGCATAGAGGGCATCGAACAGCAGAGCTGAGGAGAGCTGGGAAGTGGGCAGACAGTAGCAGGCAGTCCATCAGAGAAGGGTCATGTGGGTGGGATAGGGGGAGGAGGAGCAGAGAGAGGAAGTGACAGGTGTAAAGGAAGGGAAGGGAAAGAGAAAAGCAAAACAGAAAGAAATAAGGGTGCATCTTTGTTGCCCTTTGGCCTACCTTCTGTCTCTAGGCTAGCTCCACTTCCCCTAATAGCCCAGGTGCTAGGCCTAGACAGATAATGGTGTTGAAGGATTCTCTGGGATTGGACTAATAAGCTAGCTTTTTGGGCCCAAAATGATTCCAAGGATATCCTTTTCTTTCTTTGCTCCAGGGAAGTGCCAACTTCCCCAAGAATCCTCAAGAAGGGATAGGGCTGCCAATCTGAGGAAGAGGAAGGAGCCCTGCACTGCCCCACACATGCCCATTCTATGAACCTCAGCTGACGTTTCCTTCCTCTGGGAAGGTCCTCATGACATGGCCGTTCCTCACTGTACAAACTATTACAGTCCACTTTGTACTATTAACCTGATGGGATGTCTAAATTACTTAGTAAGTTCAAGGCCCAAAGATGTGTAAGACCCTCCTCCTGTGGTAGATTATAGTGGAATAGGGGAGGGGGTACAGGGAGACAGGGCACAGATAAGGGTAACATGATACTGATTCAGATGGACCCACAGTAGTCTGTGGGGGTTCCAAAGAGGAAGATAGCTTATCTGGTTGGGTGATTAAGAAAATATTTTGTCGAGGATGAAGTGTTTGAACTGAGCACTAAAGGATTTTGATAGAAAAATTATTGAACCTGGGAGTGGGGAGCGGCTAAAAAGGGAGAAAGGCATTCCAGAGATGGAACTGTATGAGCAAAGACAAAGGGGTGGAAAGAGCACACCTGGAGGGGGAGTGGGAGAGGAAGACACAAGAAATCAGAAACGATGCAGGGGTCATGCTTCGGGAGTCTTACAACCAGGAGGAAGAGGCCAGTTTATTTCTGTCCGCATTTTCATTTCCCTTTACAGTGCAAACTCTTAGGGCAGGGACACACAAGGCCTTAGTCTCTACATCCTGCATAGCATGCTGCACCAGGACCTGGCAAGGGGTGGGCCTCCGTGACATATTTATGGAATCAAATTAAATTTGGGGTGAAATCTGCCCACAAGACTTAGGCTGAACACTATCAAGTTACCTAGATGTTAGTGACCCTTGGGGAGGGGAAGGCTGAGGGTTTGGATGAAAGTGGTAGAAGCAGAGGAACAGAAGACACTTGTCCTTGGGGGTGTGCCATCCAAAGAGGTGATGTCTCTGACAACGGAAATCTAGTGAGTGTGAACAACTGTAGGGTCAACACTGTGCGGGGATCCTGAGGGGAGGCCCAGGGAGGCAGGAGAGGCCTTCTGGGAGAAGCGATGTCAGATGCAGGAAACCCACACTCCATCCCATTATAAAGCAGATTCCCTCACTGAACTGTGACATTCTATCATAGGTAATGCCAGACTATCCCTTCTAAGCCTCTTCTTTCAATGTAAGAAATGGTTGAGAGCACTCCCCATGTGATTTTGGACATTGACTGGGCCCCCCAAGGTTGGAGGCAGGGAGGCCATTTTGTGACCTCTTGGATGTTTTCAAGCTTTGCAGATAGAAGGTCAGCATCTGGGACAATGAGGTAAAGGAGAAGGGGCTTGAAACCCCAGCCCTTGCTTGTGCACTGAGTGAGCCGGGCCAGCTGCTGAGCCTGGGAGTGAGCAGCAGTTTCCTGTGAAAGCAAGGCCCTGCCTGACATGTCTGTCAAAGTGCTCTGTAAACTGTGAGTGTCGGGGGCCCCATTCCTGAGAGACAGGACTGTGAACCCCAGGTGCAGACAAGTGTCAGCAGGTGTCTGGCAAGCAGGTGTTGGCTGAACTCAGGTGCTGGGGAGTAGTAAGAACAGAGCTACAGGGCTGGGAAGAATGACTCATTTCATTCACAGTTTTGGTACATACTGGGTAAGGATGTCTGTAATAGGAACTAGGTGAGCCAACAGGATCATCTTCCTCAAAGGCAATGACAGGGAAGCCCAGCCAAATAAAATCTGCACCCCAATCCAAGCTCAGCTGCATTGCAAAACTGTCTGGCCAATGTGTTCCTTCTTTCTCACGCTCACCCATTTTCCTCTTCCTCTATAGCTCTTTTTTCTTCTTCCCCATGTTTATTCGGCCCCTATGATCTGGCAGAGACCCTTCATCTTTTACCAAGGCCTTACTGCCATGAGTGAGCCATTGTATCCCCTCTGCCTACATCAGATTTTCTGCCCTCCCAGGTCCAACACCCCTGCTTTCCTGAAGCCTGGTCCTGAAGCTGCATGTGGCCTGCAGAACAAGCTGGTCAGGGCAGTCGCATTGTGTGATCAGGCTCGGTGGAGACCTGTGCAGTCCTGCTGAGCTGCACTAACTGGCCAGGCTCCTCCCAGTCCCTCCTACTGGTCATCCTGGTCCTGCCTTCTCCCTCCCATGGCCCTTCCCCTTTGCAGCTTAGCTCCTTCATTTGATTCAAGGCTCACCTGCGTGGTACCTGATGCTTCATGGCCAGCTTATAACTGTGCTGGTCCTTTCCCTGAGCACAGGGGCTCCTTTATTAAAGGGCCCCTCATGTTTCCTTGCCAATAGGAAGTATGGAAATGATGAGCACCACAGATTCTTCCGTCTCACAGAGACAAACGTCTTCCTAAGGACATAACCTTTAACGATGCTGGCTTCAGCCCCTACAGTCCAGCTACTTAAATGCTATTTTAAACTCATCTTTATCCCACCTTCTCCCTTACCTCCCAGTTAACCTCTCCATTCTGAAACCCTCAAAATCATCAAGTGTAAGAACTGGAGGAGATCCTACAAATCAAGTAGTGCAACTCTCTTGTTTTACAAATGAAGAAACTGAGGTTCAAAGAGTTCTGCCCTTGCCCCACAGCACCAAGCAAGACAGTGGTATAGCCAGGATGGGGACGGAAGTCCAGCATCCCTTCCCCCAATCTGGTTTCCACCCTTCTTTGCAGCTTTGTCTTTCCACCTCACCTCCCACCACTCAGAAGCCCGCGTATGTCATTGCTCCATCACATTGATGCTTGTGCCTAGCCCTCCAGGACAACATGAGCAATCTTTCCAAATGTGGTTACCTTCTCAACAGCAGACAGGAGCAAGAGACTGTTGGGCCAGAGCTGGGCACAGGGAAAGCTGGTGGCTAGAGGCTTCTCTGTTGCCCTGGGTTTGGTCATCACCCAGTTCACCTCCTGACCTGACTGTCTTTATGTAAACCCCTCAGTTAAGAACTACTTGGAACTTTTGCTGGAACAGGACTTGTAAGGGCAGGACAGAGGGGGAAGGGAAAGGATACCTAGCACCCATTCTTCCCTTCTTTCTAATATAAGCCCTATGTCATTTAGGGGTCCTCCCCTTCCCCCAAGCAAGCAAGCCCCAGCTCCTGAGTGAACCTGGGTGATCCAAGAATCTCCCATCCTCATGACAATATGTGATGAAGGACTCAGCATGTGACCCCATTCTGGCTGATGAGACATGAATGGAGGCCTAGAGGGAGGGATGGCTCCTCAGAAGAGTTTCCTGTCTCTAAGGGAGGCACTCCCTCCTCCTGTGGACATTCCTGTGTCTGGCCTTGGTGCCTGGACCAGCAGCAGTCATTTCGGTTCCAGCCTGACCATGACGTTGACACCAAGGATGACAGCAGAGATGCAAGGAATGTAGGTTTCCAATGATGTTGCTCTGGACTCTGTCCTGCCTCTCAACTTGCTGTGACATGAAACAACACATTTCCTTTTTTTTTTGCATGAGGCATTTTAATTCAGGAATTCTGTTACTGAAAACCAAGAGCTCCCTAACTAATCCTGAGGCCCTAGGGATCCCTGTCTTCTTGGGAGCATGGTTGACCCAGGCCCCCAAAGAGGCCTGGGCCTCATCCCCTCTCTGAAGGCCCTTTCTCACAGGCTATGTGCGGAGACCCTCATCACTGCAGACTTGCAACCACAGCACACCACCCACCTCTCACATCCTCCTCCCAGGTCCCCAGTCCCTTCCTGGGGATGGTTGTTGCTATCCCCACTCCATCTGGATGAGGTTTTCTTGGCTGATGCTCTCTTATTAGCAAACAATCCTGATGCTGGGAAATCAGCATGTACGTCTTTCCAGTGTACTTCGGTGTCTCAAACTTCAGGACCTTCAAGATTCTTTGAGCACTTCTAGCAATTACAACTGCAGCAAGGAGCATAGGGAGCAGGAACATGGAAGGAGCAGCCTCAATACCCCTGGCACCTCTCCACCTGCGTACTGCTTTCAGAGAGGTGACGTGGTGACACAAGTGACATGTCCCCAGCATGCTCTAGGCCTCACAGATCCTTTCTACAATTTGGCCTGGGCTGATCTGAACTGAAAACTCCTAAGCCTCAGACATCTCCTCCCTCCAGCCCAATCTCCTCAGGACCTCCACAGACAACCAGACTGCCTCTCATGTAGGATCCACCAGTCTGCCCAGGACTTGTACCTTGGTCCTCCACTCACTCCCTGAGACCTTAGCTCCCATCTTGTGCCCCTCCAGCTTCTCCTGAAGTTGCCAGACTCCTCCCCTCACCCAGTTGCACCTCCAGTGCTGGGAGAGCCTGTAATCTCTGTCTCGTCAACTTTCCCACATCACATTAGATCTCCATCTTGAAGTTCCTATTGCTCCCTCCCTCTGATATTATTTACTAAGTTGGCTCTGGGAAGCAGTTGGGGAAAACCAGTTCTGGAACAAAACAGTGCCCCATCCATGTCTCCATTTCTGGGTTATCCCCTTCTGTCTCCTGCCAGTCTCCCACCCCAAACCCCTTCCTTTTCATGCCCCACCTTCATGCTGTGGCTGCCATCCCTTGTCTTTCCACACTGCCTCTCAGTACTGTCTCTGCTTCTCCTGTCCCTACCTCTTCTAGACATCCGAGCCCCCCAAATGTCTCAGTCCTCATTTAAAGTAATCTCCTCTTTCTTGGCTCAAAAATGTTGCCCGGCAAGGAATCCTCATTTCTCTTGTTTTTATATTTTCATTTGGTTCTTCATTGCTATGTTCTTTGGATCTGTTTGTAAATTATTTAGGGGAATGAAAGACTATGAATTAAGATGAGTTGATCTGACTCAAGGGATTGGGGCTGAGTTTCTTTCCCTTTCTCTGAAATAAAAATAAAAATATCTTTGAAACATACAACCTCCTCTACCTGACACAGTCCATGTCACTGGATTCCTAGGGTCCTCTTGGATGCCCATGTGCCTCTGAGCCTTTGTAGTTTAAACTCTAATGCCAATATGATACCAGGACAGGAACCATCACAATCTTATGGAATAGTTCTTATAATCTGGATTTTATTCAGCGAAATAGACATTCACTTACAAACATCTGTTTTAGCATAAACTCTAATTACTTAATCTAATCATCTGTAATTTCAATGATTTTCATTTTCACAGTGTGAGGAACAGGAATGGCAGGGGAGACAGGTAAGTGTGTGTCTCCAGCAGGACACTCCTTCCTTGGGACATCTTAGGTGGGAAGCACACTTACAGCTTGCTCTCCACCACCCAGGGTTCAGGCTGGTGGACAGCACTCAGCTTCCTTCCCTGCTACTCCTCAGTTCAGACACTCCCCCACCTGCCCCCAGCAAGCTCCACCTAGAACTCTGTCAGCCCAACTGTGAAGGGGCACATAAGTCGGGAGAAAAGGAACCAGAAGAGAAGAAAATGCCAGCAGTGAAGAGGGACCCTAAAATGTGTAAGAGAAAAAGGAACAGAAAGAGAAAGAAAGGAGGTTATGGGACAGAGGAAGATGGGCAGGAGAGCATGAGGAAAGGTGAGAGGAGAAAAAGAGAGAGGTTGGAACTGAGAGGGTGAGAGAAAGGGAGAGGAGAAAAGGAGACAGATGAGAGCAAGGAAGGCGAGGAGAGGGAAGGGAAACCAGCCCCTGTGGTCTGACTGACAGACGTGGGAGCTGGCGGCAGCCTGTTTACAGACTGGATGTGGAGCCAAAATCAGGCTGTGCTCTCTGCACTGACTGTTTGTGGCCGCCTGGCTCCTCAGCCAACAGAAAAGCAGGGCTGCTGGTGCTGGGAGTTTCAGCCTGGTGGGGACAGATTTGAGAAAGATTTGCTGCTGTCTGAAGATCTGAACTTCCTCTCCACATTCTTTGATGGGAAGAGTTCCTACAACCCTTCCCTCCCTCTGCGAGGCCACAGAGACCAGGGCTGAATGCCCTTCTGTCACTGAGAGGCAGCCTCAGAACCTCAGCCCCTGTGCCAGCCAGTGCCTCTGTGCCTCGTGTTCCTCACCTGTGAAAAAGGAGTGCATGGGCACTTGTATCTGTTATTAGGAGGTCGTGAGAAGGTAACTGAGGTCAGGGTGGTATGATCTCATGGGAAGTACTACAGTATTCTTTAGTTCTGTGTTGAGGTGAAAGCAAATGGATGAATGCCCTTATCTCCTCAGCCAGAAAGAACACAGGGCCCATTTTATTGGCTAGAACACCACAGGAGCTTGGCCAAGAGAATGTCAATGGACGTGGGACCACAGGCTGTGACCAGGACTAGCTGCTTCCCCCAGCCTAAGGCTGGCACTTGCTCTCCTCCCACCGTCCACTGAAGCAGCAGAGTGGGTAGGACACAGCCTGCTTGTACTCTTGTTCTCTACCCCCAGCACAGAGGGAGATTCCAGAGGACCCAGCCACTTCCCACATGCCCCCCAAACATTCTTGGGGAGCATAAGATGCTAAGGTCTTAGGAGGCCTGAGGATGTGTTGGGAAGGAGAAGAAGGAAGTCAGTTTTCTCTTTTAAATTGCCTGGGGCTGAGTTCACAGGACAGGTCCCCTACCCAGGAGCAAGTTAGCATCTGCTGCCTGGACACCCTGCACCGTAAGTAAGCATCCTCGAGGATTCAACTTCCCCTCCTCTGGAAAACCGTCCCCAGTCTCTACTGGTAGAACTGAGAACAGAAACGTGGAGTGGTTTGAGTTGGAGAGGAAGTAGAATGTTTTGTTTCCTTTCCTAATATTGTGCTGTCCATCAGCACTTCATTAGAATCTGGAGTGATGACTATAAGAATGGCAGACAAGGCCAGGGTATACAGGGTTTATATTCCTGCCAGGAGAGATGAGCCTGGTTCTATCCATGACACTGTGCCCTAGGACATCTGTTCCTGTCCCTCAAACCCTAATGGGGTGAGGATCCCCTTCCAAATCCTTTCTATGGAATCTTACCTCTTTCTGGCCAAAAATATCTTGTTAGGATGCACTCTGTAAACTCCATGACCTCAGTTCTCAAGCCCCTGTCTTCTTTCTGGTTCTGATCAAAGATCCCTGAGCTTTACATGAGCTACTTCTCCCTTCCTAAGATTTTCCCCTGGCTACACAATCAAAAAGGCAAAGATTTTGGTGGGAGGTCATTCTGTCCTTCAGTAGGCCTGCTACTAGGTCACCACTTTGGCCGATGACTAATCAGGTACCCATGTGTACCAATGTCCAGAACTGTCCTCACTTCTGAGCCTGTCTTACCAAAGACAGATATCCCTTCTATTTTTTTATCCTTACCTAAGGACATTTTTTTTTCATTGCTTTTAGAGAGAGAGGAAGGGAGAGAGAGAAACATCCATTGGTTGCCTCCTGTACATGCCTGGACTGAGAATCATATGCTCCTGGACCAGGAATTGAGGATCGAGGATCAAACCCACAACTTACATATGTACCCTGATGGAGAATCAAACCCACAACCTTTCAGTAATGGGACGGTGCTCCAACCAACTGAGCCATACTGTCCAGGGCTCACTTCTATTTTAAAAGTCCACCAGAGAATGTCCCACTCCAGGTAGGTACCCAATTCCACTGCCATCCCCTAACCCTAATTCTTTTCCATTTCTTTATAACTTTAACTCATTATTCCACCTGCCTCACTCATTCATTCATTCCTTGAACAAATACTTACTAACTGCTTTCATTTTGCCAGGCCAGTTTACAGTACAGTGTGGCAAAGGAATAATGGTCCTAGAGAATGACAAAATAGCATTAAAACTATGAACCGTAAACCCACAGGGCTTAGGTTCTGATCCTACTTCCTCTGCTCATTAGCTGTGTGACCCTGAGCTGCTTACTTAACCTTTCTGACCTCAGTTCCATCATCTGTAAGCGGAAATGCTACCTCACAAAGTTGTTATGAGCATCACAAAAGCTGTCTTAGGCTAGGGCAGGACCCAGAAAGCCATGAGATTCCTATCTCAGAGAACCTATCTTTTAACAAACGGATGCAACAAATGCATTAGACCTGCCCCACAAAGTAAGGACATCAAACCTGAGGAGAATGGGAGGGAAACCTTTGCTTCTGTCACACACCCCCTGGGGAAAGGAAGCACAAGGAAGAAGAATATGGGTGAGGTCACAAAGAGGCGTGTCTGGCTGAGCTGCTCCTTAGGGCAGTGATCCAGAGTGACAGGGAGAGCCATGGACCGGGGGCCAGGCGTCTCAGAGCCTAGTTCTACCCTGCAAAAGGCTTTGTGCTTGCCCTGGGGCAAGATGCCCACACCTCTCCTCCCCAGCCTGGGTTTCAGTTTCCCTACCTGAAAAATAAGGCAGCAGATCAGCTTATGGCCTTTCCAACAGTAACAGTCTTGGATTCTACACTTGGGCAGTTCTCAGCAGCAGAATCATCAGGAGTCCAGCCACAGAAAGCCACAGACATTACTGACCAGCGGCTCAGTGCCTCCACACAGCCACCCACCCTGCTGTCCCCTCCAGCAATTGGGCTGTTTGCAGCTCACAGGAGTGGAGATGCTTTTCCCTTGTAACTACTTCCCAGCATTTGCACTTTAACACACCTCTTTCTGAGCTGGGCCTGAGGACGCGGGGCTCCAGGAGGCTGTGTGTGCTGGAGGCTGGCCCGCAGAGAAGGCGTGTGGAGGTGAGGGGACATGGGGGAGGGCTCTGGCAGTACTCACCGCAGGCCCAGGGAAGGGCACGTGGTCACAGTTCTCCTGCCAGGACTGGTTGAGGCTCTGGGCAAACTCTTGGAAGAAGGCATGTGATTGATTGAAAATGGAAAATCCCAGGATATTGACACGATCATCCACGAGGCTGTCCATCCTCTGGAGCGAGAACTCCTGGAAAGGCCGGGCAGTCAGAAACAGAACAGAGTTAGGAGGGGAAGACGGGGCCTGGGCTTTGGTGGCACATGCCTTGGGGTCCCATTCTAGTCAAATCAACACTTATTGTCAGGTGCTCTGCTAGGCATGGAGGGTCCCAAAATAACTACAAGTTGTTCTTCTGAGAGCACACGGTGTTGGGAGAAGAGAGGGAGAGTAAGAGAAATAAGCAGAATGATCTCCAAAAAAGGTATGTGTAAGATTCACAAAAAGGTATGTATAAGACGAAGAGAGAAAGAAAACTGTAATGTACCTGACTGAGGTGTGAACATCAAGCTGTCTTAAAGGATGCATAGGCATTTTCTGGGCAAAACCCGTGACTGGGCAAAGGCTATTCCAGACAGAAGTCACCATGGGTATAAAGGCGCAGAGGGAAGAAACTGTGTGGCTTTTCCAGCTAATTGCCCACAGTGTACTTTGATAGAAGCATCACTTCTCAAAGTGTGGCCACAGGACACCTGCCATCGGACCCTCCTGGGGACCTTTCAAAACAGTGATGATTGCTGTACCCTGCCTAACACCAGCTGAATCTGAGGCTCTGAGGCTGAAATCAGGAATCTGCATTTCCAGCAGATCCCAAGGCCTTATGTACACATACCAAAGTTTGGGATTGACTGGGTTAGCACATAGGAGGCATAGGGGTGGGCATGGTAAGAAATGAAACTGGACAAGTTGGCAGGGCCAGAGCACTGGGCTAGGCAGCTGGCACTTGGTCCTGTGTGTGATGGGACTTGAGGGGACTCTAAGCAGAGAAGACTCTCAATCTGAAGCTCTGAAGGTAGGGTTCATTTAGTATTATTTTTTCACTCATGTAACAAATACTTAAGTGCTTATTGTGTACCAGACGCAGGCACAAAGGATATGAACAAGAAGCACAATTCCTGCTCCTGAGGAGTTTGCAGGGAACTAAGGACACACATTGTAAAGAAACAAATCCACATAATTTCAGATATCTATGGTGGGTAAGAGTGGGGACTGCTGACTTTGACGAGGCAGTTGGAGAAATCCCACCTGGGACAGTGACAGTTAGAAGCTCAGGAGAATTCTCCCAGAACCCAGGGTCCTCATCCAATCACCTGGCCCCAGCCACGTCTTACCTTCGCAAGCTAAATCCTGCAGGTACAAGTCCCACTGAAGCCAGTCAGTATCATAGGGAGATAACTAGCCATGTTCAGATGGGCCTGAGCTTGGAGCCCTGGACCCCCAAGGTCCTTCTTTGCCCCCTACAGGGAAACCAGGCAAGGAGGTGTGGATTATTCAGCTCATCAATCCCCACTCCTAGAATAATGCCTTCAAAAGTAGGTCAGACCAGTGTGGTGACAGACAGCCAGAGGGAAAGGGGGTGGGGATAGGTGGAGGTTGCAAAGGTGGGGGATGGGGACAGAAAGAACTTGGCTTGGGGCGATGAACACACGATGCAGTGTGCAGATGTTTTATTGAGTTGTGCATTTGAAATCTCTATGCTTTTGTGAGCCAATGTCACCCCAATAAAGTCAAGTAAAATTTTAAAAATGTAGGTCAGGTCATCTCCGTGCACTGAAATCACATTCCTCACACATTTGCTTTGAGTGCCTCACACACAGCTCTGGAACCAGTGGGCGCATGGAAGTTACAAACTCCGGAACCAACGCACCCACCACTCAGCTGACACAACAGATGGCAGGTGCCTTGGGCTTACTTCCTGGCTGGCCAGAAACATTGCTTTCCTTCAGGTGGTCTCCTTTCGGAAGATGTAGCTCCTGCAGGCCTCTGGCACATCCTCTTCACCCTCACTCCTATCTGCAGCCAGCCACTGCCGAGGCCGCAGGCCCAAGGCCCAGGGCCTCCTGTTCAGAGTCCAGCCTCACTAGCTACAGCTTGCAGACTGAAGTTATGAATTTTCCTTTGAAGACACCCACCCCTGACACTGTGAAGTCGGATGATGATTAATTCTATTTTGGATCCTGCCACATTCCTATTAGAACAAGAACGTACCAGAGAACATCTGATTCATAAGCTGATACCTGTCCTGTCTCTCTCACAGGGCAGCTGCCCACATGCTGTGTGTTATCAATAGGCACGAGGAGGCAGATGGCTAACAAGAAGGGATGCACAAGCTAGGCTGCTGTCTGGCAACCAAGGAGCCTCATTGGCTTTAGCTGGTATGGGGGGAGCTGGAGGATGTCTCCTCTCCCTTGCCTTCCTGTCACTGTGGGCAGCCCACCACCTTCTTCTGTCCTTTCCCCTCCATGCACAGCCTGGTAAAAGGTGGTCTTTCAATTATGCTCTGTCTTGGATGTCTGCAGACTCACAGCAGCAGCTGGGGGCACGGAGTGGGTAAGGGTTTCGGTGTTCAAATGCAGGTTGCACACCATACTGAGTGTATGACCTTGATGAAGGTCTTTAACCTCTCTAGGCTTCAGTGAGAACAGTGATGACAGCAACCTCAGAGGCAGTTTTAAGGAATGTGTAGGATGTACGCACAAGGCTTAGCATCATATCTGGCCTATGGGAAGTGCTCAGCACGTGACAGTTACTGAAATATGACCGGGAGAGCTTGGGTAGCTTCCACCCTCTGTCATTAGTTCCACTTGTCTTGGAAATCTGAGGAAGGTGTTTCCTTTAAATGTGTGTCCCAGGCACAGTAAGAATGGATGTTAATTGCAGACATTTAGAAACAGCCCTTCCAGAGGTCAGCCAGTCTGTCTTCTTGCCTTTTAATTCCTACCTTATTATCCATGAATTATATTCTATTTTCAAAGCCCCCGCTTAAAATTAAAAGATCCAAAATCTTCATTGATGATTCTATAGGGTCCGGCACAAATAACACCCCCCGCTTTATTACAAAATCTTTTATTACAAAATCATAACCATGTAATTTTATAACAACAATATCACACTCAAGTACACCATGTGATATTTTAGGTGAAATGTTCATATTAGACACATCTCGTGCGAGACACTCATGTACCCTACTAACCACACTCAAGCAAGCCTTACATCTGCTGGGTCCTGTATCTGTAATAACTCCTGAGATTGTAAAAGAACAATAAAGGGGTGGTGTGTTTTGTTATCATAACTTCCCTAAGCATCCTCACCGTTCGGAAATGCTTCTTGACGTCCAAACTTAGACTCTCCAGGGGAAGCTGAAGACTGGTTTCTAAACAAACATGGGAAACCGCTGAGCACAGCCAGTTTCTGAACAATAAGGGTCTTCTAAGCCAGTATTTCCCAAAGAGTGTTCCTCAGGACAGTGGCTTTTCCAGATGTTAACAGAAATTTCATAATAATAAATTTTCATGTTCAAATAAAGTTAGAAAATATTGCACGTGACATCTGCCTTTTTAAGATGCATAACATACACCTGCGTAGGAAAGCTTCACGGGGGTGCTGAGGTGGGGCAGCCTGTCTAACTCTGTCTGGCACAGAACTTTCCAAACACATCGACGGTGGAACACTCTCCCCCCAGACACATGACTGTCTCGTCATAGTGCTCTGTTGAACATGCTTTGGGAACTGCTACTCTGAACATAGTGAGGCATGCATTACAAATACAAATTCAAATGATGGAGACATTTTGCTGAGAGATTTTTCATAAAATTAACAAATTTTAGGACTGGAGGGGATCACTGCCTAGTGCAAGCTCTACCTCAGCACTCACTCCTGGCTCGCTTAGGTCTCCCGTGAGTCTCCACCATGCTGTCTGGATGATTTGACCTCACCCGAAATGACAGAAGGAGCTGGCAGCTCTGGGGCAAAGCATGTTCCCTTGGCAACCTTGACTCTCTTGCTATGAAAATGCTGGAAGGGAAATCCTGATTGTCCCCACTCCCAATGGAAGTGGCTTCCATTGTGGCAACACCAGAGAAGAGAGGGTGAAGAACAGAGCAGATGGCCTCTGAGAGGCTGAGTGGTGGAGCAGAGACCAAGGCCAAGTCATTCCAAGCACATGTGGGTTTGTGACAGCCCTGTGTGCTCACTACATGTTCATGCATGTGGTCTTTCTCCAAAGGCCTGTATGTTCCTGGAAAGCAGAAATACTTCTGCCTTGTACTGGAACCCCACACTGCACCTGGCGCAGTGCCTAATACCTGGAAGCTGTTTGGTAAATGTTTGTTGAGGACTGCTGATTGAAGATGTTTCCAGGCCCAGGAGTCCTCTCTATGCCCAACTCTGATCACTAATCACACAGTCTCGCTCCTACAGAAGATGTAGGGACATGAGTAGAATTTGTACCAACCCCTGGAGTGCCCTTTGGAAGCTGCATTATTGTATTTGGAAAAAAAAATTCCTGACAGCCTGTTTTCTTATCACTGGGTTCTCAGCTACTTGTCATGTGAGAAAAGTTTTCCTAAATAAGTCATTGTCCAATGTTAATTCCTAGGTGTGCCTTGACAGAAGGCTTGAGTTGAAGTTCCAGATCTTCCAACCATAAGTAATTACAACAAAGCAAAAATTATAATAATAATAAGTGCTAATAATCATAATAATAACAAGTGCTATAATGGATTGACAACCCTCTATGTGCCTGGCAGAACTAAATACTTCACATGCACGATTCCAAACATCCTGCAGCCGCCCTGTGGCATGGGAGTCTGTGGCCAATTCACAGCTGAAGGAACCAAGACCCAGGTGTGAAAGGGCTTCCCAAGGCCACACACAACAGACAAAGGGGTCCAATTTCCACCCCAGTCCCAGGTGCGTCACAACCAGTGCTTTGCGTTCGTGCACTGACTCCACACTCTGTAGCCCCAGTGCTCAGCACCCTGAGCACCAGCTAATTGTGCCTGTGGTGTAGAGTGACTGGCAGAATTGACTTAAGGTTGAATTCAGAATGCACAACTCGACTTTAAGACTGGTGTGAAGATTTGCAGCTACAAAATGAACACTGGTGGTCTCAGTGAGTAAAGGGATTACCAAACATCAACTGAGGCTCTGCATCAGAAGGATTTTAATTACAAAGGGGCTGGGCTTGGTGTGGGGGTAGACTGAGCAACTAAACAATGATCTTGAGAACATGGGAGTGCTGAGGTTTGCCCCACACCACGTCTGTTCAGCATAAGCCCAGAGAAGGAATCTGAGAAACACCAGAGTGCAGCAGGTGGGGAAGAATTAGAAATAAATGCAGCGCAATTGAAGTGCTGTTAACATGCATGGAGAAGTATGCAGTCAAATGCAGCTTCATGAATTTGGCCAACTTCTGCTGCTCAGGAGCCTTAGCCATCCCTAGTAAAATCTCTCTACCTTTTCCATCATTTGAGCCACAAATGCTTCCCTGCTGGCCTGTCCTGTGGACTATCTCGCTCATTGCTGTATCCCCAGTGCCCAGAGAAAATAAATGAAACAAAAGGTTGGTTCTTTGGTTTTAATTAAATAATGAGGATAATAATTCTGCTGGAGAAAGTGGGTATGGATTTATAACACTTTAAAATTTTCCTCACTGAAATCCCATATTCCCCAAAACCCATCTTTGTTTAAAAATTTTTTTTAAATCTTTTTATTTCTCTCTCTTTTAATTAGACAAATTTTCTTATTACAAAATAGGGGAAATAAGACTTTACATGTTGCTGTGAGACTTAAAAGAGCTATGAAAACTGGAAGAATAATATAAACTTCTTGAGTTATCAGTATCATTAGTAATAACAATAAAATAGCTCAGGTATTCACTTTGCATGCACTTCTGGTCATCGCTGACAGGCAGTGCAGAGAGTGTGGGGTTGGGACCCTTCCTGAAGCTTACCACATTTTGCCACAAAAGGGGCCTCTCCACTCCTATGTAAAGAAAGCCCTCAGCCCTAACTGGCCCCAAAATCTTAACCACTCCTTTCCTGCTACGGGCCCAGGCACTTGTAAAGTGTGTCATTCCAATGCCTCTGTGGTCTCTGGAATCTTTCCGGATTCTGCCACCTGGACCACTCTGTCTGTCTTTCCTTGCAGACCCTTCAGTGCAGACTGGGTCTTACTCTCAGCAGCGGTGTTTCAAACAGCCTCTTGCTTTTCTGCTACTTTTACCTAAGGCTCAGCCTTTGGTTCCCTTTGCTCTATTCTTAGCCCCAGCCCCTCACTTCCTAGGATTAGGACCAGGAGCCTTTTATCACTGCAACCACAAGTCATTCATTGAACTTCAATTCATTATTGAGTATAACATTAACCACTGCCCTGGCTGGTGTGGCTCGGTAGATTGAGTGCTGGCCTGTGAACCAAAGGGTTGCTGGTTTGATCCCCAGTCAGGGCACATGCCTGGGTTGTGGCCAGGTCCCCAGTAGTGGGTGCACAAGAGACAACCATACATTGATGTTTCTCTCCCTCTCTTTTTCCCTCCATTCCCCTCTCTCTAAAAATAAAAAAATAAAATCTTTTAAAAAATAACACTAACTACTTACAAGGCACAGTCATGTAGCGCTTTTGGTCCTCACAAGCACGAGTACACAAGACAGGTGTTACTCACATTCCCATTTGGAGTTAAGTGTCTTTCCCAAAAGATAGACATTGGATTAAGATCTGGGTACCTGATATATAAGATCACTGCTTATTATTGCATTTCTTCCTACTGTGTGCTCAGCATTGGGCGAGGTCACCAGGAGACACAGTATAAACCAAATGCATGCACCCTTCCCTGAGCTTATTAATGGCTAAATACTCTTAATGTTCTCACCCCAGGAATACTGAGAACACCAAAAGATTCCAATGTCTCAAGCCACTACGAAGCTAGAATTATGGAAGATATCCTTTAGACCATATCACTCCTAAACTAGAACTCCTAATTTTTCCACTCCAATCTGATCCCCTCCCTTGGTCACCTATCTGTGAATGTGGTGACCACAGGTGGTGACCATTATCCACCTGTCAATCAAGATAGAATTTGGAACTCACCCTTCACTTCGTCCCTTCTCATACCCCACCATCTCACTCATGCATGCATGCACTCATTCACTGTTGCTGGAGAACATTTTACTTCCTTAACATCTCTTGAGTCTGTTCCCTACTTTCCATCCCTATAGCCTCTACCTCGATTCAGCTCTTCACCCATTTGTTGCTGGACTATGAACTAATTTGTTTCCATCCTCCAGCCTGGCATATCTCCAGGTCCCTATTCCATGCTGTTGCTGGAAGGATTTTTTCTGAACTATACATACGACTATGAATCCCTCTCCACCTCCCAGTGCTCCTTACTACACACAGGACAAAAGCAAACTCCTTAGTTAAAACCAGACATGCCTTTCCATCCTATTATTCTTGTCTACCCCTTTGCTCATTCTTTACCTTGACCTCTTCCATCACCCAAGCCAGGCAGAACTGACTGCTGTCTCAACTGGGCTGCTGCTGTGCTTCACAGGAATACCTATCAGCACTTAAAGCTTTTCATCATTTGAGTTTGTCTCCCAAAGACTGGGTGCAACTGAAGGCAAATGCACTTATGTTACCAGCATCTACCCTGGAGCGCAGCATATAGGAAAACGCCAACGAACAGTATTGACAGAATACATTTAGGAAGATGGCACCTGTCAGGCTGTCCTTCATCTTACCACATGGACATCCTGATCCTCTCAACTTTCCAAGGCTCTTCTTCATGGGTATACCCACTCACTTTTCCTTGGGACCAATGGCATGGTGGAGGCCAGGGCCCAGACCCTTGTCTCACAAGTATCCTCTTAGCCTTTCTCATGAAAGTGTTGGAGATACCAGACATCTAGCATCTCTTGGGGACACTTACATCCTCTCCCTCCCTCCAGGTGCCTATCTGCCTATTTATTTGTATTAGAGCTGTGCTCCCTTCAGACTAGGTGACTGCTTTTTGTGTAATAGGTCTTTGAAAGAAGTGGCAGCTGGGAAGCTAATTTATTCCAATTGGTGAATTCCATTTCATGGAAGATTTGATCTTAAACCTCCTGGCCCCAAGCTCCCCCAGATCTTCTTCCTACTTGTCTCCTACTTGTCTCCTACATGGGGAATAACCATGAACAAACATTCATATCCATTCCTCACAGGAGCTCTGTCCTTCTGTGTTTTTCTATCCCAATGTGAATCCACAAACAGGACTCTAAAAGGAGACCATGTTCTATCTTGTTCGTTGCTCTGCCCCCTGCACCTTATCCCACACCTGTGCTCAGCCGGTGCTCTATGTGCATTCATTAAATAAATCAATGTTCACCTGCTAATGCCCACTAGGGTGGGACCACCTTACAATGACTTCAGTCATTTGCTTCCAGGGAGAGGAAGGCAGAATCCTCCCACCTCCACCCCAGCAGCTGTGATGATCTTCATCTTGCACTTAGAAGACCATTCTGTGCTTCTGGGACTGACTAGGTAGTTATTAACTGTGAGACTGAAATCTCTGGGTCAAACTGACATGAGAAATGGTGGATGCTTTGTGCTCTCTCTTAGGCTGGAAAGCATGACTGCTTCTCCACAAGCCTCTTCCTTTATCTGCAAGTCCTTATGTCTGTGTTTCCCTGCACTCAGCATCCACTGATCAGGCCTCCTTTCTACCCATCAGGTCCCAATGCATTAGCTTCTCACCAGGGGAGCACTGGGCTTCTGGGCACGATGAGTGATGCTGTCTGTCAGCACTTGCGCCCTTGTCCTGCCCCCATCTCTGCATCAGGACCACAGGGTGGGCTCCCACAACATGCTCAGGGTCACTCAGGAGGTACCTGACTAGGGCAGGACCAGGATCCAGGACACCGGGCTCACAGATGCTTCCCACAGCAGGAGGGAAATGCACACAAGAGAGATTTTTCAGATCTTGACCAGTTTGCCTCATTTGTCCCACAAAAACCACAAGCATTTCCTCTGGGACACACATTGTATTTGGCCTCAAAAACATTACGAGCGAAGCCCTGCCCCTGCTCACAAGGTGCTTATTCTTGGAGGCAAGCAGGAGGCAAGTTGCAAACAGTGGTAAGAACAATGGCTAGGGAGACAGACAAAGATGGTCCTTGCCACCAGAATTTCTGCTGATTTTCCTAAGCTGACAGCTGACTGCAAGCTAAGGTCTAAAAGATGAGAAGGACTCAGCCAGAGGAAGAGGTGGAGAAGAGAAGACTCTCAGACAACAAAATAATAAAAAGTGCAGAGCGCCAGAGGAGCAAGGGCATGGAACAAATTCAGAGACTTGTAAGTCACTCAGTCAGTCTGGAGTGGTGTGAACAGTGCAGGGTAAAGCCCAGAGATAAGTTCATAAGAGACTGCTTAGGACTTTATCCTGAGCATAATGGGAACCAAGAGAGAGAGATACAATTAGGAATGTGTTACAAAGATCTTCACTCCTGGCCAAGATTAAAATACAGCTTTGAAACTCACAGGAGAGGCATCCAGAGTGTGGGTTACGGCTAGCGGCTTCAGTGGATGGGCAGGTGGCATGCTGACCACTGGGCTGTGAATGTGAGCTATCAGCACCACAGAGATGGGCTGGGGGCACCTCATATGGTGATGAATTGAGCTAGTAATGCCTTTGACACTGAATGGAGCCTGATGCTGGGGACAGAGATTCTGGATTGTTTAATAATAACAGCACTTGCTACTCCTGATGGCGCTTGTAATAAAATAGCATTTACAGCATAATAAAAAAAATATGATTTGCCATAATATCTTTGATTCTATTTCTCTGTTCTTTTAAAATATCCAATACCAAACATTCTTGCCAGCATGTTCCAAATTCTTCAGGCCAGGGGCCTCTGTAGTGGCTTTAGTAGTCTCAAGTAGCCTCAGTTTCCCCCTTCGCTCTGGCTCTCAGTCTTCTCTCAGGGGCTTATTTATGCACCACCACCAGGGGCTGAGGGGTACGCCCGGCCCAGAGCCTCCGGAGGGTCAACAGAGAGAAGAGCTGGGGCTGAAATCTACCTTGTTAGGGCACGGACAACTGCCTGCCCTTGGGGTCTCCAGTATCTTTTTCCTGGTTCTCTGGGTAGGTCTCTTTTTGTCTATCCCTTCACCAGGAAATGGGGGTAGAGGAGTAAAAGAAACAAACTAATGTACATGGTTGGCACACCCACATGGTAGGCAGAATTCTAAGATGATCCCCAAGGCCCCTTCCCTCCCACCAGCCTACATAATCTCCAGGACTGTGACCATGGTGAGTCTTACTTTTGTGATTAGGTTACATCATGCTATATGGCCTTGACTCCTGACCTAGGACATGAGCCTTTGAAAAGCAATTTTCGCTGGCTGGTTGCAGAAGTGGAAGTCAGACAGAGTCAAAGTGTGAGGAAGGCTCAGCTAAAGGAAGGGTCTCTGTTGATGAGATGGAGGTATCACAGTGGGGTCCTGGGCAGGGACCAAGTGAGCTAGAGGGGAAGTGGAGGTCATTGGCGGGGCCCAGGTCAGATAGACAGTGAGGGCAGGTCACAGACAGGGACCTGAGAGTGGCATCTATATGCAGTCCCTAGCTGAGAGCTAGACAGAAAACAGATATTTTAATCTTACAATTGCAAGGGGGCGAATTCAGCTAACAATAGGAATGAACCCAGCAGAGGCCGATGAGCTCCAGAGGAGAGCTCCAGAGACACCTTGATCTCAGCCTGAGCAGAGAGTCCAGCCAAGCCATGTTAGACTCTGGCCTGCAGAACTGTGATGTAATAACTGGTGGTGTTTCAAGCTGTTAACTTTATGGTAATTTGTTGCACAGCAATAAAAAACTAATACAGTAAAGAGATGCAAATAAGATCAGTTTCATAAGGATAAGGTGTGAACTGGGAGGTCATTTAATAATCTTAAACATGGCTCTCAAACTTCTGTGGGCCTTACATTCCTCCTCAGCAGAACCAGAGCACCTGCCTTGTGGTGATATTTGGGGGATTAAAGATCTCGAACAGAAAGTACTTAGCATGGTGTCTGGAACATTACTAACACTCAGAACCAGGGAGCAACTATTATTATATGACCAGCTTGTAAAAGTGGGGAATTTTTATAATTAGACTTTCTTGATTGTGGATTGTTGAGGATTGCTGGGTCCCGGGGCACAAGAGGAGGCCAAGGCATCTCTCATTGAATTAATGGGACTTATGAATCTTTAACAAGTTTGTGACAGACATCAATACAGGCCTCCCTTTCTCCTAAAGCTCCATTATTAGGCAGAAGGCCTGGGAAGTCAGAGGGCATGTTTCCAGTAACATTGAATCAGAGTAACCCCCAGAGTCCAGTTCTTATTTCAGTTTGATTTATTTCATATGCAGAGTCAGGTGCATCCCCTAAGCAACACACACAGGCACAGATGTGAGAAAGTGTGTGTGTGTGTGTGTGTGTGTGTGTGTGTGCGTGTGTGTCAGGGCAGATACAAAAAGTGAGTTTCAATTACTATTAAATGGAAGATGCACAAATATCTGGAGCCTTGCTGTAGGAGCCTGTAGGAGCTATATTCACTGTCATGCCATTTGTCAAACATCAGCAAAGGGGTTGCCTGATAGATAGCTGGTCCTTACCAGGTGAAGCAGACTTCCTTTGCCTCCACCAGGGTCTCAGCACCCCCTACCACATGCATCCTCAGTTTCTATTGATTTTCCTGGCAATACTCATTCTGTTCTCACACCCCATGCCTCACACAGCTAGAAATCAAGTGTATTGGGAACCTCCTACCTCACCTTTACTAACCAGATCTCACTTCATTGTGAGGCCCCAGAGCTGGGCTTCGTCTTCCCAGCCCAAGCCCTGGGAGGGAAAAATGCCTAAATGGGTCATTTTACTTTTCACAGACCATGCAACCCTGAGGCTGGGGCTTGTTTCTTCCTACAGGTTAACTGACAGCAATGCCTCATTTCCCCTTCCTCCCCACCCAGATATATAAACTAATCAGTCCCAGCCCAGAATAGCTCAGGAGTAATGTGAAGGCTCTGAAAGGTTCTCCCCACCTGAAATACCTTCCTCACCAACTACACAATTTCCCACGTCACCAGCTTCCTTGGTTTTAAGTCTTTGGTTAGAAAGCAAAGGTTGTCTAAGGCATCAAACTATTTGTATCCTTCATTTAGAATATCCTACACACTGCCTTCTCCCCTTGGCTGTCTCCAACTGACCCTCTAAGGTTCACTGGGTGTGGCTTCATCTGGAAGCTTTCTATGAGCCCACCAGACTAGACTGAAGGCAACCTCTTTGATGTTCCCACTTGTGTTCCCCTCTAATCTGACCTCCCCAAAGGTCAGACTTCATTCATTGTTGCATCCCTGACAGGCAGCATAGCAATTCTCAGCTGATGCTTTCCTAGTGACCGTGTGGTCCGTGGGCCAGGACCCCTCCTCCCTCCACTCCTGACTCGCTGTGGGAGTTTAGGCAAGTTACTTTCCTGCTTCAGTTATTTGTCCTCAACTGTAGAATGACAACATTTAGTTAGATGCTCTAAAAGATTCCTCAAAATTCAATGTTGTCTTCAGCCAGTACCATTTGGCACAAATTGGATTCATTTATTATAGTCATCCAATCCATGAAGTCAACTGAGTTTCAGAGTTGAAAGGTCTACAGAGAGCCTCTAGTTTTTCCTCATAGGAGGAAGGACTTGTCCAAGGTTACACATAGTCAGTTACTGGGATGGCCAACACTAGACCTTGGGCCTGCCAATGTCAACTCCAGTGCCGAAAATGTCCAGCAACTTTGCAGGGCAGTGGGTTTCATCAACCCAGAACCTTCTTTTGGTGGTCTGGCTCCCCTCTCTTCACCACACTCCCTGCTCCAACCACAGCAGGTACTGTGCTCTTTCTCAGGTCCACAGCTTGCCTCTGCCTACGTGTCACTCACCCAATCTCATTTCTAACCAGCTTTCAGTACACGATTCAATGGAAGTGATATCTGTAAACTATTCTCCAAGCTCCCCCCAAAGCACTAAATGTTACCTCCTCTGGGCTTCTGCACCTCCCATTTACAGACTGAGAGCTCTTTAAGCCACATCATAATGCTGCAGGTATTCCCCAGCACACAGTAGACATTTAATTAATGTTAGCTGAAGAAGTGTGGTTGATTTTGTTTTTTTTAATGTATTTTATTGATTATGCTGTTACAGTTGTCCCATTTTTTCCCTATTTATTCCCCTCTTCCCTACACTCCTCTCCCACCCACATCACCCCATTTAGTTCATGTCCAAGGGTCATACATATAACTTCTTTGGCTTCTTCATTTCCTATACTATTCTTAACCTCCCCCTGTCTATTTTGTACCTACCTATTATGCTTCTTAATCCCTGCACCTTTTCCGTCACTCTTTTCCCTCTCCCCCTCTCCACTGATAACCCTCTATGTGATCTCTATTTCTGTGATTCTGTTCCTGTTCCAGTTATTTGCTTAGTTTGTTTTTGTTTTTGTTTCAGGTTTTGATTTTAGCATTTTCCACAGGTAAGTCGCTTAATTGTGTCTGACCAATCATTGTATAATCCTGTAAATTGGGAAAGGAGCTTCCAGCTGTCAGCCAGCTTCAAATACAAACACTAATTCTTTGGTCAGTGCCTCCTGAATCTCCTTCCAATTCTCCCTGCCATTACTCTTTCTCAATACACCCCTCTACCAATGGCCAAGTTCACAGAACAGATACAGGAGGTCCAGCAGCCAGAGAGCAGTAATAGCTTCTCTTTAAGATGCTGTACCCATGTATGTCCCGAAGACATGTCACTGCCTGATCTGCCATGTCTCAGGGTTTACATTTCGTGGGGGTGGTACATTATAAGCTCAGACAGACACATAGGGAGTGTTTACTCTATTGCTCTCCCCTGGCTGCAATGAAACCATATTTATTTGTCTGCCAAAGTGTACTGTATTATGCTGAGTGGTTCTCCTAAAAGGCTCAATAAAGGTGAAATATGCAGATAGTCTTAATAATTTTACAATACACTACACTTTAGAATCAACTACTTTGGTACTAGAAGATTGTCCAACTGATGGATTGTGTCTGTGGCTAGTTCTGTGAGTGTCGTAGTATGTGTGCATAAATATGTGTGCATGTGTAGGGATGGATGTGTGTGTGGTGTGCATCCAGTAAAAGACTCCAAGATATGGAAGAGGCTCAAGCACCCTGGGAACCGTAGCTCCAACTAGGTGAGAAGCCAATTTTGATAGGTTCTTGATAGCTTCAGAGTTTTAGAAAGTTAGCGGCAGGCAGTAAATGAGAAAGCTGAGGTCTAAGGGGGGATATATTCAACATGGAAGTGGGCAAGAAGAGATGGAAGAGAAATAATGTTTACTAGCAGCCCACTGAGGTTTAGAAACTTTCCATGTTCTTCACAAAATGACGTTGTAAGAATTATTATTCCCACTTTACTAAAGGGAAAACTGAGACTCTGATAGGCTAAGTGATATGCCACATATACAGCTAATATATAGCAGGGCCCAGATTGAAATGCAAGTCTCTGATCTGAGGCCCTGGCTGCACCCATTAAACCATGTTTCTATCCTCCATGTCAACACACTCAGGAGGCTCACCCAGCCTTGTGTGCCAAGCCATGAGAGCAATGGGCAGGAGATTAGTTAATAATGACCTTTACAACCTGAAGGAGAGGGTTTATCTCAAAGACCTTTGGGTTCTGGCTTTATGAGTCAGGTGCCAGCTACTGGCCTGAAGAAGCCACTTGACCAAGGCCAACCTGAGCACATTGTGACCAGTGGAGAAAGCAGCCCCAGGTGGCAGATAGGCCACTCAGCACAATTAGTCAGAGTGTCCTTGGATTCCACTGCCTCTTCCAGCCTCAGTGGTCATCCTTGGTGCCAACCCTGGGGCTCAGGTTTTGACATTGCCCTTACTCATCAGAACCCTTTGAAACCTTGTCTCTTGAATGCTGAACGAAACCATCCTTCATGGTCCTGA
This sequence comes from Desmodus rotundus, assembly GCF_022682495.2. Taxonomy (NCBI): domain Eukaryota; kingdom Metazoa; phylum Chordata; class Mammalia; order Chiroptera; family Phyllostomidae; genus Desmodus; species Desmodus rotundus. Next base: position 33,409,917 of record NC_071393.1, read on the forward strand.
CACCCTTAATTCTAAATCTGTCCAGCCCAGGTTGGAAGAAGGGCATTCCAGACTGAGTAGTTCCTAAGTGGTCCTCCTGGCTGAGCTGCAGACTTTGTGCTTATGGGCTTAGTGGGGATGAGCTGAATTCCTGTTGGGTGCAAGGAGGTGAGCTCTCTCACCTGGCCAACCTCCTGTAACGTTATGAACTGCTCCATTCAGTCACTCAACATACACTTATTAAACACTTGCTATGTACCAGTAGGCCTCTGGGGTGACATGACAAATAAGACAGACATGCCTTTATGAAACTCAAAGTCTGGCAGAACAGTCAGATAAAGAAGGATTCCCACTTGAAGTGAATGTACAAAACAGAACACAGGGCTCTGTGAGAAAGTGTAACCACACACTCAGCCTTGCGGGGTGTCAAGGGACACTTCCCTGAAGTGACATTAGAGTGAGGCCTGAAAGGTGAGCAGTGCTGCCAAAGGAAGGAGTGGGAAAGTGGGGTGGTGAGCACACTCACCTCCTCAGGAACCCCTCCCACTCTGCTCCCAGGTCCCTTCCTGTAACAGTTTTAGCAAGTTCAATTACTTGTGGCTAATCTCTCCGATAAATCTTTAGAAAAATAAACATTGGCTCCATCTGCTTGACAATAACATGCACCAAAAGATAAAAATTGGCTGCTTATACTCATTCTGCCCAAAGAAGATGGAGAACAACCAACCGGAGGCTGACTGGAGGACAGAGGCTCTTTCCAGGTGAAAGAGTGGAACAAGTGTTGGAAATCCACAACTGTTCTGTGCACGCCCACCTGGAAATGCCAAGCCAGCAGCCCACTTGGACAAAGCCCTCGGGAGCTGACCCCTTTAGTCATAATGGGGTTGACGCCTTTATAAGGAACTGCTAATCTCCACGTATAGGACCAGTTATCCTCTAAACAGACACACACGCCAGGGTTTAGGATGTTAATTGCTTTTCCAGCATATGTGAAAGAGGTGCGTGATGATGATTAATATTTAATAATGTGGCAGATATTACTAGCGATCACCACGTCCACTTCCTCTCCTCCCCGGGAAGACAGTGGATGACATTTCCCAATCTCACTTACACGTAGTGGCAGGCATATATCTGAGTTCTAGCCAATGGAATTGGAGGAGAAATACTATGTGCCACTAACAAGCCCAGCCCATAAACCCCTCCTGTGTCTGATCCTCTGTGTTCTTCCCCATTCCTGGCTTCTCGGAGGACTCATTTGTAAGTCGGAAGAAGCCTGGACCCCTGAATGCCTTACAGAAGGCTGCCCACTGATCAGATATTCTCTTTTGGGAGTTCAATTAAGTCAGAAATATACTTCTGCTCTGTGAAGCCATGAGATGTGGGGGTTTATCTGTTATAATAGTTGACATTACTTAACAGATACAAAGTGCTATCAATACCTAATTTTAATTTTGCCAACATTTTAGAGATGGATATTATTATTCACATCTTACATATGAGGAAACTGAGACCCTCAGGAGCTTCAGGGCCATACAGCTAGTAAGCTCCTGCCCTGGGGTTCTCACCAAGCCTGAATGACTAAAGGACAGATTTTCACACACTACCTTTTTTCTCTCATTATAAAGCTTCTTAACCAGGACTCTCAACTTTAGCCACTTAGCTTTTTTCAATTTGCAAAGTCCAAGTAGAAATAAGAAATGCATCTGAACACTTCATAACCATTAAGATCACTATTATCACAAAAACAAAAAATAACAAGTATTGGTGAGGGTGTGGAGGAACTCAAAGCCTCATAAATTACTGGTGGGAATAAAATGGTACAGAGGGAAACCGTTATGGCCATTCCTCAAAAGTTAAACATAGAATCACCCTGTGACCCAGCAATTCCACTTCTAGGTATATGTCCAAAAGAATTGAAAGCAGGGGCTCAGACAGGCGTTTGTACACTTGTGTTCACCGAAACACTGTTCACAATGGCCAAAAAGAAAGAAGCAATACTGTTACTGAGTAACCAAGTAATAATAATAGCTGATATTTACTGAATGCTTTCTACTGACAGGCTCTGCAATGAGTGTTCCTCAGTTATTTTCTCATTTAAACCTCACAACAGTTCTAGCAGAAGGCACTGTTTTATCCCCATTTTAGAGACTCAACGACCTCATCTATAAGCAGACACTAATAATACCTGCTCCAGGAGATACTATCCACACAGCAGCTGGTTCACAATAGGAGTTCAGTAAAGGGAAGGGATTATTTTAAGAATACATTTTAAAGGTATTATGAAGTATTATTTAAGAATACCACACTCATAATGTAAGCCAGCTGCTGTGTGGATAGTATCTCCTGAGGCAGGTATTATTAATGTCTGCTTATAGATGAGGTGGCTGAGGCTCAGAGAGGCTAAGGGAATTGCATAGGACCCTACAGCTGGGACCTAGTCAAACCAGAAGGCTAAGTTGTATCTCCCTAATGCCAAGGCCTGCGCCGTTTTGGCTCACTGTGGTGGCTCTGAAAAAGCTAGTATGTGTACCTGTGGCATCTTGTGGCAGAATTTAGGTAGATGAGACATGATGGGGGTTCCTGGGAAATTCATGGAAGGAGTAAATAAGAAATAAAGTCCAGGCAACATCTGTATTTGGAGGGAAGGGGCTGAAGAAGTACAGAAGATAATTCATTACCCTCTTTTTGAAGCCTGTCCCTCTCTGGCCCAAGACTCCAACTGCAACTGAGCAGAAAGAATGAATGGACTTCAAAATAGTTTCTTTACTCCTCATAAGGGTTTGTCCCCTCCAGAAAGCCAAAGCACTGACAGGCTCCCAGAATCCTCTCTGACAAACTGATTTTCGTAATGGCACTGCTTCTGTTCTCTTGACTATTATTCAGCCATCGTCATTCCTGCAGTTACTCTTCTAATTTCCCCTTGCAAATTTACAGACATTGTGACTCTTGTTACTTCCAGGTGCAAAGAATTCTCTGCCTGAGGCATACTTCCAGAGTTCATCTAGCCTATGCCACGCAGAAACAAGAAAAGCTCTTAGAAAACTGAAGATACCATAGTGTTGTGTAAAAAAAGACAATGCCTTAGAAACATATAGTACTTTGCAATTTATAATGCACTCTTACTTATATTCACAATATCCCCATAAAATTTTATTATTCCCTTTTACAAATGAGAAAAGTGGAGCTCAGATAGTCAATGTGCCTCTCCCAGAGTCACACAGTGAGGGTAAGGCACAACAGGGTCTTGACCAGGGTCTCCTGACTTCACAGGCTTTTTTCCACCAGAAAAATCATCACAATCATCATTATCATTTCTGAGAAGGAGTGTCAGTATACAGTGTGGGTGATGCTGTCTTCTTGAAAATCTTCAAGCCAAGCAGCTGCATCTTATTCTAGTTACTGTGCTGGGAACTCATATTTCAAATGACTGGCCTCCTTCCATCTACTAAGTCCTCCCAAGAATCTCTGCTTCCCAGCTTCTTGCTCTTCTGCTGCTGAGGCTGCATTGTGCAGGATCATGCCTGGCAGACCAGACAAGGCAGCAGCCCCTGGCCACGCTTTCCCTCTCCTCTCTCCTTTCCAGCCTCCCCAAAAGGAACACAACCATCCTTTAATATCTCTTTACTCTTCTACCAACCTGCCAAGGCTACCCCTAAGGCCACCTTACTTTAAGTAAATGCTTTAGTATTGCTCTGGGAATAGTCTAATCCTTTCTCCCTTTCACGTGATAATGCTCTGATTTACAGCAGCAGTATTAGATAGGAACATATATATGCAAAGAAGTGCCTTGTGTTTTACATTTTGAATGGTGGTGACTGGTGGGGCATGCAGAGGACTTCTGGGGTGCTGGATCTGTGTGCTACTCACTTGGACGATGCTCATTAAGCTAGGCACATAAGATTTGTGTGGTCTTCTCTTTGTAGCTAGACTTCAATAAAAAAAAAATTCCAACAAAATAGCAGGCGGTTTTGTAGTGGTGAAGAACTAGGCAAAGGCTAATGAGTTCCTGGCAAGCATGCTGAAGAGGTAATCCCTATACCAGCAAAGAGGTTCCCTTGATTCTTCAAGGGGCTTCCAACTCTGACAGCAAAGGCCTGTGGAATGCTTCAGCATTAACAATTCCACAGCAGCCCCAAGAAGGGGCTGTTCATAGAAACCTACAGCTGGAACGAGGATCACAGAGTCCCAGTGGGTCTCTTTGGGCAGGCATCTCCTTAACCTCAGAGGGCATTTCAGGAGACCTGGTCCTTGCATCCAGGGAGGGACAATGAAAAATCTCCTAGGTTATCCTATCGCTTACATTGACCAAGAAAGTCTTATCTTTTAGGTAATCTTTTTCTCGTTAAGATTTAAGAGTCAAATCTATGAGGTTGGATTCTGCTCACTAACATACTTATATTTTCCTTAAATCTTCTAAATAGGCTGTTTTCATGGATAGATTCAGTAATAGTAATTAACTGTCAGGACCATTCCTAGAGCAGTCTGAAGCGACTCACTGTTTTCTGGACATGCCATGTACTTTCAAATCACCTCATCCCAACATGTTTTTCCCTTCTTTGTTTATCTAGAAAAGCCCTACCCATGTTTCAGGATATGCCTTAAAGTCCTCCTCATCTTCTTCTTTTGCTTCTTCTCTTTCTCTGCCTCCTCCTTCTCCTTCTCCTCTTCCTCTTCCTCCTTCTGGGAAGCATTTCTTTCCTGCTCCAGGTTGAGCAAGTGGCTCCTTCTTTAGGGTGTAGGGCATTTTGCATACACATGTACTAGGATTTACCACTTTGCACAATAGGTACTTTGAGTTTTTCCAAGGCAAACTTAGTTTCTTATTCCAATTTTAGTCCCTAATACCTGATCCAGTGCCTGTTACATCAAAAGCATGTCTGGATAAAGGAGCCACTTAAGATATTTCAATATCTCATGCATTGATAAAATAAAATAAACTTCTCTGACTGATTGTTTATAATGATTCTATTTGTAATAGCCAGAAACTGGAAACAAACAAAATGCCTCTCAATAGATGGATACTTCTATCTGTGGTACTTCCACACTAAAAAGTACAACTCAGCATTAATAGGGAACAACTCTTGATTCATGTGACACTTGGATGAATCTCAAGGGCCTTATGTTGGGAGTGACAAAAAGTTAATCTCAAGAGGCTAACTGTATGATTGCATTAATACAACACTCCTGAAGTTAAAAATTATGGAAATAGAGAACAGATTAGCAGATGCTGGAAGTTAGGAATAGTGGGAATTAAGGTGGTGGGTTAGAGTACAAAATAGCGGCATAAGGGAGATCTTTGTGGCAATGAAATGGTTTTGTGTTTGGAATGCAGTGGGAGTTAGGGAAATGTACACATTTTGAGAGATATGCTATTTTGATATCCTGGTTTAGATATTATTATAATTATGTAAGATGTAACTCCTAGGGGAAACTGGGTGAAGGGTATATGGTACCTCTCTATTCTCTTTGTGATTCCTGTGAATCTTTTACTTTATTTCTTTTTTAAAAAATATATTTATTGATTATGCTATTACAGTTGTCCCATTTCCCCCCCACTCCACTCCATCCTGCCCACCCCCCTCCCTCCCACATTCACCCCCCATAGTTCATGTCCATGGGTCATACTTATAAGTTCTTTGGCTTCTACATTTCCTACACTATTTTTACCCTCCCCCTGTCTATTTTCCACCTATCATCTATGCTACTTATTCCAACCCTCATGTTCTAGTTGTTTGCCTAGTTTGCTCTCGTTTTTGTTTTATGTGTGGTCATTAATAACTGTGAGTTTGCTGTCATTTTTACTGTTCCTATTTTTGATCTTCTTTTTCTTAGGTAACTCCCTTTAACATTTCATATAATAAGGGCTTGGTGATGATGAGCTTCTTTAACTTGACCTTATCTGAGAAGCAATTTATCTTCCCTTCCATTCTAAATGATAGGTTTGCTGGATACAGTAATCTTGGATGTAGGTCCTTGCGTTTAATCTTGGGTAATGTAATTATGATGTGCCTTGGCGTGTTCCTCCTTGGGTCCAGCTTCTTTGGGACTCTCTGAGCTTCCTGGACTTCCCGGAAGTCTATTTCCTTTGCCAGATTAGGGAAGTTCTCCATTATTTGTTCAAATAAGTTTTCAATTTTTTGTTCTTCCTCTTCTCCTTCTGGCACCCCTATAATTCGGATGTTGGAACATTTCAAGGTGTCCTGGAGGTTCCTAAACCTGTCCTCATTTTTCCAAGTTCTTGTTTCTTCATTCTTTTCTGGTTGGATGTTTGTTTCTTCCTTCTGGTCCATACCATTGATTTGAGTTCCAGTTTCCTTCTCATCACTATTGGTTCCCTGTACATTTTCCTTTGTTTCTCTTAGCATAGGCTTCATTTTTTCATCTGTTTTTCGAACAGATTCAACCAAGTCTGTGAGCATATTGATAACCAGTGCTTTGAACTGTGCATCCGATAGGTTGGCTATCTCTTTGTCGCTTAGTTGTATTTTTTCAGGAGCTTTGAGGTGTTCTGTTATTTGGGCCATTTTTTGTTTGTTTGTTTGTCTTGGTGCGTCTGTTACTTTAAGGGGCGGAGCCTTAGGTGTTCACCGGGGCGGGGTTGCGCTGGTCGCTGCACTGTGACGCTGTACGTGGGGGAGGGGTCGAGAGGGAGCAATGGCGCCCGCCTCACTCTCCTCCGGATTTCAATCTTTCACTCTGATACCCACAATCAAACTGGGCCCCTCTGGTGCTGGTTCCCGAGTAAGTGGGCCTGTGCACACTCTAGGCCCCTGTGGGTCTCTCTAACAACCTCTGCCGTGAGGCTGGGAGTCTCTCCTGCTGCCGCCCCAACTCCCAGGGGCACTTTCAATCAGAGGTTTGAGGCTTTATTTCCCCGAGCTGGAGCCCTGGGTTGCGCAGCGGTCTGCTTCGCTGCCCGCCGTTTGTCAGGTTTATCTGTGGGAGAATGTGGTGCCGCAGGGTGCTACCCGCCACTCTGCCTGCCCCACTCTCCGCCACTCTGAGTCCAGCCCTCTGAGTTTATCTGTGCAAATGTGGGGCCGCAGGGTCTGCTAGTGCTCGGACTGCCTGCGCCATTTGTCCCACACTCCGCCAGTCTCAGTCCTGCCACAGCCATGCGAGTCCTCTCCACCCCGGTGCCCGTCTCCGCCCCTCCTACCAGTCTGGATGAATGTTTATTTTCTATTTCCTTGGTGTCAGTCCCCCTTGCTGTTCGATTCTCTGTCAGTTCTGGTTGTGCGAGGAGGCGCAGTGTGTCTACCTACGCCGCCATCTTGGTTCCTCCCCGTGAATCTTTTACTTTATTTCAAAATACAAAGTTATAAAATGCTTCTAAAAACTCATTTTCTAAGGTCCTTTTTACTCTCTAATTGGATGTGTCTATAACAACCTTTCGCATTTCCTACTGATTTACAATGTCCTAATGCTTCCACGTAAATTAAATTACATCATTTCAAAACTGCAGCACCTGTATGACGCAGCTATTCTTATCCCTATTTTACAGATAGGGAAACCAAGGTTCAGTACTTGTTGAGAGGTGAGGTGGCAAAGCTAGTGCTCCAACTTGACACAATAACATTTCTACAGGCCTCTTTTCTCATCTGCAAAATAAGGGGATTTGGCAGACACTGCCTCTGAGGTGCACCCCACTCTAACAGCATAGGGCCTGTGCATTGTTTGTGCCCCAGCTGCCCTGCTTCTGAGTCAGCACGTGGATCTTACAGAGCAGAGGCTGTGCGCCAGGAGCTGCATGACAGAGGAAACAGTGCTGGAGGGCTGGCTCTATTTGAATGGAGGATTAGACTCCACAAATTCTTGTTCTCCCAAGGTTAAGAATTGTTGAGAAGAGAAGCCCAGTGGTTCATTATTTTCCCTATCCCCATCTTCTTGGCTCATTTCTGTCACACCCCATTGACCCTAATTAAGGACACTTTCCATGCCAAGGAAGTGAGCTGTGCAACGTCTTACCAGGTTAGTGAAGATGTACGTGTAATAGGCGGACACCATCCCTAGCTCAGCTGCCTGCAAAGGGAAGAGAAGGAGATTAGAGAGGAAAGCAAATACTCACGGAAAGTGAGTGAGCCGTGAGGGCTCTCCATAGTTTAGTTCACTACCCCTTGGCTTCAGATTGAATAGAACATCTTGGTTTGTTCTCATTTTGCCCTTGACTTTGGAGGATGGAGGACAAAGACACAGTCTCTAGAACGGGGTCTCTCCACCCTGTTCCCACCTTGCTCCCTGTCCCAGCAGTGACATGCACAGTTGGTGTTCTCATGCACAAAACATTCCCATGGATATAAGCAGGTATCTTGGAAACCTAAATGACTTTAAGGGAAACAAAGCAAATAACAAATCACACTACAACAATTATCTCCACAACCATGAACAATACCATGGCTAACACCCACTGTTTGTTATGTGAGGAGCCCTAGAAAGCATTTCACTTGAATTAACTTGACAAGGTGTGTACCTCTACCCCCATTTGACAGCTGAAGAAACTGAAACACCAGAAGGCTCTATAACATGTCCCAGACCACATGTCTCATAAATGGAAAAGCTGATATTGAAGCCAGACAGCCTATACCTCCCAGGAGGACTGTGATATTAAGGGAAATACTGACACAACTCTCTTAGGAGCCAAGTTATAGACAAGAGAGTCTGTGAGCTGCAGGCAATTCTCAAATTAACTCCACCTGTCAGAAGGTGAGTAAGCAAGAAGTATAATCTGCAGTTGTGTAGGAAACAAGTGAATCCTTTGCAAAATTTGGTTCTTTATTACTAGCAAGAACAAGTTGCCTGTGACCTGCCTCACCCTTGGTCGTAGCACACCAGTGTGTCATCATCCCACAGCTGAGAGCTGCTGCTTCAGAACACACTCCCTTTAGCCCTACCTGTGCCTCCACCATAAACGCTCCTAACCAACCTCCGCTCAGTGTGTCTGGCTTTGACTGGGACACGTGCTGCAGAAACCAGCAAGCAGATGAGTTAAATAACGAGCACAGCTCTCCCTGGGGCCCTCATCCCTCCGGACACACAGGTAGGTTTTCATAATGCATCCTGTAGCTCTGGGTCACTGCAAAACCACTTTCGTCCTGACCAGTGTGCTGCAGGGGGAGAAACAAGACTGGGGATGCTTATAGTTTCCTATTTCTCTCCCAAGGAGCACTGATAACTCTGTGACCATTCTAACAGGAACCCTCTCAGTCTCCTTCAAGAACAGCCTGAGGTAATTACGTCACCAGACTCAAATGGGAAACTGAAGTGCAGAGGGCCTTAGGGACTGTGGCAAGATTATGTGAGGGTCACAGTGGAGCTTGATGCCTCTGTGTGAGGCTCCTTCTTCCTCCAGCAAAGCTGCATTTCCCCTTCCTCTCCTGAGAGTATGACATGGCATGAGGCCCAGCCATCCCATCTCCCCACACTCACACTGTCCTCATAAACTGCTGTTCCTGTCACTGCTGCCTAGGCTGATGGGCACCCTCCTGATTATAGGAATGGGCAGGGTGCAGGAGGCTGGGAGAGGACATTAGACAGCTACTGCTTATTTTGTGAAATCTGCTGTACTAAAGATAAAAGACAAGGGGTGCTTGGTTCTTTAAGACTTGAATTCTGGGTAAACATAAAGTTTATTGCCAGAAAAGCCACTCAATAAAAGTAGGGGTTTGCTCTGCAAATCCTGCTTAAATCAAGAGACAGCAGAGTGCAGCCAAGCTCCAGGCCAGGCTCACAGGGGCACACGGAGCATCCAGAAGCCCCATGTGTTCTCTGCTCACCCTGCTTCCCACACTTAGTCCTGCATCCCTGAGGTCCCTGAGGTCCCTGAATCTGGGCTGTAGTCCCCACAAAGGTGCAGCATGGAGCCCCAGGGAAGCAGGAAGACTGAGTCCAGGCCTGATGCAGGGCCCACCTGCCTGGGGCCACTAGGAAGTCAAATGGGAACAAAAGAGAGTTTCTTGATGCCTGTATCAGTTTGGTTCCAAGGTCACAAGGGCTGAGGTCCATAAGTAGTCTCAGGAAAATCTGCCCCTGGCCACCCCGCAGAACTGTTTGCTAATAGCAGTCATTGCAGGCCTAGTTTCCTTCAAAAGCACAGCCGTTACAAAATTAAAAAGCAGTTTTAATGAAAATACCTGGTATTGGCAAGGGTGCTAAAGGACACCCATACAATGCTGGTAGGAGTGTAAATTGTTACGCACTTTTGAAAAGGCAATCTGGCGGGTCATATCAAAATCCTTCAAACATGCATAGCTTTCACTCAGGAATTCTACTTCTAGAAATTTATGCTAGAAAAATACTCATGAATGTGCATCAACATTTAAGTACAAAGAAAGATGTACATCCCATCATCATTTATTATCGTAAAGATTAAAAATAACCTGTCACTCCAATAATAAAGGAACAGCTAAATAAATTATGGTACATCATGACAGGAAATGATGCATCCATTAAAATATTCATAGAAAAATATGTAATGACATAGGGAAAATACATAGCATATAATTAAGCAAAAAAAAAAAGTTACAGAAGAATATGTGCGGGGTGATAATTTAGGGGAGAATGTGTCTATAAAGGCAGAAAAAAAACATCAAAATTTAATAGTGGTAATCTCTGGGTAATGGAATTGTGGATAATTTTAATTTTATTCATGTGCTTTTCTGAGCTGTCCAAAATTTCAACAACAAGTAGACATATTATTTGAGAGAGAGGGGCGGGGGAGAGAGAGAGAGAGAGAGAGAGAGAGAGAGAGAGAGAGAGAGAGGTGAAGCCCAGCTGCATATGCTGGAAACCATGAGATAGTCCTGGGCAAGGACTGCCCCTAAAAGGCTCCCAGCTGGGGACTGTTCACACAGGCTCTGCTGCTCCAGGGGAAAAGTGCATTCTGATCTGCCCTCTGTAAAGGGGCTGGGGGGACATCTATCTCACTCCCTACTCCCCACCTTTCCTGAGGGACTCTTCAGAATGTATTTCTTGTGTCTTAAAACTAAGAGGACTTTCCATTCTGATGGCTTCGTTGATCCTAGCTAGCCCCAGACATAAGAGAAGAAAGAGAAAAGAGAATAGAGAGAAAAAATGATCTGTGTGGGTATTCACATGTGTGTGTGAATTGGATATATGCATACAGACATGGGTTTGGAGTTGTGAACAATTACTATAGCAACGGGCTGAAGGGATAACCCTCAGTACTCAGAGAACTCATTCAACTCTCTTACTAACTCAGATGTAAACTAGTTGGGAAGGGGAGGTTAGGAAGGAGGGAGGGAAGGAGAGGAAGAGACAATCTTTGAGTGTCTGCTGCGCCCCTCATAGTTTGGCAGAGGGTAAGGAGGAGCCTCACTCCCCCAGTGATAGATGGCAGGTTGCTTTTAAATGTGCAATTAAAATGACATTAGAAGAGGCCAATGTGCCTGAAGAGGCTGGGGAAGCTGCTGCAAGTCATGGAGGAGCTTGGAAGCATGGTCCACTCTATTTGGGATTGCATTCTTAGCCCAGCCATGAGCCCAGGAGCTGGTGCCAGGTCATTGCAAGGCTGCCCAGCTATTTCCCACTGTTTGTCCAGCATGGATGCCCAGGCCGCTTGACTTCTTTCTCTGTGTATGTTCCTGTCTTTCTTGACCCAACCTCATAGAGATCCAGTTTCTATGTGTGTATGTTCTGATTCAGGGACCCCTCTCAGTGTTCTGAAAGGGTGGGCATGAAAAACTGCCTGATAGGCTATTAGAGACAATTGTGCAGACTTAGCTCTGCTCCTCCCAGGCCTTGAAAAATGCTGTTCATCTTCCAGAGGATCAGTGCCTTCATCTGCCAAGCAAACATGTTATACCCACCTCACATGATCACTGAGGGTTGTATTGGGAAATTACACAGTAGTGCTTTGTCAGTGGTGGCATGCATGTAAGGATTACATGCAGGGCTAATATTCAGCAGCACACATACACGTGACTGTCCTTGGTTGTCCAAATATGGAAATACTTCTATATTGCTTGGCAAGCTGCCTCTACTCCCCAAGTATCCTACCCCCACCTCCCTAGACTTCCTAGAAACCCATGGACTTCATCTCAGAGCCCCTGGCGGGGTCTAGGTTTGGCCAGTGACTCAGCTGGTGGCTACCCTACTGCATAGCAGTTGAGTATTTTTATGACATCTCCATCATCCTACTTTCTCCCTTCAGCCTTTGGGAGCTGTTCATTGAAACTAAAGCACACAAAGGTTTGCTGGGCTTAGAGGTCCAGCTCAGGGCTCCTTGCACCTCAGTCCAGGAGGACACCCACAGCAAGAAGGGGGCAGAGTGCCAGTGCAGCAGGAGGGAGGGGAGAAGGATGCTCATGCCCAGCAGCCTGCGCCCAGCCCGGCTCCCACCTTGAGGAGGATGGTGTGAGACAGGGAGGCATTGGCGTGGATGATGATGGTGGCTGTCTTGTCATCCCGGATCTCTTTGAGGAGTGGGGTGGGGTCCCTGGTGTCATCCAGCATCCGCACTGACAGTGTGTCCTTGGAGATGAGGAATTGCCGGAGCAGCCTCTCGAGGTTTAAAAGGCCTGGAGGGAAGAGAGGAGGAAGGCTGCCTGAGGAGCCACCAGAGGCAGCTCATGGGCCTGGCCCCACTCCTACTGATTAGCAGTTGCATCTTTATTGAACAAGTTTCTTAACCTGTTTGGGCTTCAGATATTCCATCTTCAATAAAAAGAGTGCTCCTAAGCTTCCACGGCTTCCCCCAACTCTCTTGGGGATGCCCCTTGAAGGGAGAGAATGCAGTCTCGGGAGCTAGACTGGAGGGTCCTTACTTTCTCATAGCCGCAGGAGCAACACTCCAGTGGGCAGAGCCCAAACTGGGCTCAGAGACCACCAGGCCCTGAGTTCTTTCCCTAACTTAGCCACTCACTCACAATGTGACCTTTCTGTGTGGCCTGGTCTCCTGGCTTCAGTTTGTCCATCTGAAAAACAAGAATAACAACAGCAGCCTGCTCACAAGGCTGTGGGGGGGATTAAATGAGATAACACACAAAACCCTCAGACCTGAGCCTCAAACAGGGTAGATGCTCATGAATGCTCCATGCAGCTGCACCACAGCCTTCCTTTCCGTGGAAGTGGGGCAGGGAGCGGTGACCTTAAGATCACAGGGTCCAGAAATCAGGTGTAGCAAAAACACTTTGAACTCCTTCCTCAGAGCATAGAAGCTGCACTGGACAAAGTATTATTGCAATTTTAAAAGAACAGGCTCTAAACCACACTCCTACAGGCAGTCCTGTGGACCAAGAACAAAACAGGAAAACCGGGACTGAGCTGAGGACTCTCTGTTCCTCCCCTTGCTATTTGCTCCCTAGAAGCAGTGGTGCTAGGAGGGGCTCCAGAATGATCTCATTGAGAAAAAAGGGTCTTAATTCTGCTTTGTCTCTAAAAAGGTAGGCCAGCAGGAGGGGTGTGTGTGTGTGTGTGTGTGTGTGTGTGTGTGTGTGTGTGTGTGTGTGGTGGGGGTCTCCTGGGAATATAGTGGACTCAAGTCCAGTGGACACAGACCCACAGACATTTGCTCTTAAAATAAGTTCAATAGTAACATTTATTAAATCCTTATTGTTGTTCCAGGTAATGGGCTAAATGTTTCACATGGCTCATCTCGTGGAAGCTCTCACAGTGGCGTGATCAGGCACTGTGATCAGCCACCATGATCCCACAGCACAGGAAGCACAATGCATGATGAGCAACTCCCTGACACTGGGCTCCACACACAGACTGGAGGGGACAGCTGGCTTTCTAACTGGGCCAAGGCCCCTACACCCTAGTTCCTGTATTGGGTAAAGGGACATTAAATGTAGGAATGTCTTAAAGATGACCCAGAGACTCCTCACTGCTCAGGTAACCAACCCTCTTGATCCTTGAGGATCAAAAGGTAAGAGAAAGAGGGGCTATGAAGAGGATCACATTGCTTTCTTCTTTCTGTTAGGTGACAGGCCTTGCCTGGTTACACAGGGACACAGCAGGGATCAGAATTCCCGTTTTCTTGTCTCTGTCTAGCCCTCTTCCTATGAGCATGAGACCAGGCTGCCTCTTAGGACCAAACACTGAGGAGGCAGCAGGCATAGAACAGAGGGAGGCCCAGGGATGTTTCCTCTGCACTTAGGCAGAAAAGCATACACTTCTGTGTTCTCTCTCTCTCTCTCTCTCTCTCTTTCACTCTCTCTCTCTCAAGGAAAAGGTAACAGGGTAGAACCCAAGACACTAGCCTGCTGGAGACAGGAGCTCTGGAAAGACAGTGCCAGCCCTCTATCTTCCAGTCATTGGGTCTGAGAAGCATTCCAAGGAAGTGGAGGCTGTGGAGAAGGGGGTTGGGGAGAAGCCTTGGGAGGGCCTGTTATTCACCAAGTGGCTTCAGAAACAACCCAGCTGTGCAAGCCACAGAATGGGATAGGCCTTTCCTTCCTTCCCCAAGAGGGCTTGACACAGACTTGTAAGGGTCTGCTGCTGTCTGGGCCCCTCACACCCCTCTCCATCCACCTCCACCAAGAATGGCCATGATGTTGCCAGTGCACTTCCTGCTAATCCCTGATGCAAAGGATGTGGATTCAAGCTCAGGGTCAGCCCTCGCTGGCTGTGGACCTTGTCAAGCCATCTAACCTCCTCACGACTCCACCTTCATCTGTCAGATGGATATAATAGGCCAGGCCTCCGTGGCAGCCTGCATGAAAGCAAGCCGAGCATGGGAACATATATATAATATCGATACAACACTCATTTTCACTCAGTCCCACAAGAGTGCCAGGTACTGGGCCAACAAGGTGCCAGGAGAGAAGATAGATCAGATGCAGACCCTGCCCTCCAGGAGCACAGAGTCCAGGGACTTGTAGCCAAGGTTGTAGAAAAGTTCAACTCATGTCCCTATTTTCTTTGATGACCTGGTTTTCTAGGGGCAGCCCCATTTTGTCCTATATGTAAAATGGAGAAAATATTCACCATATCTTCTCCACTAGTGATGTGAAAAGCACAAAAATCACTATAACCAGGAGCCATTCTTCCTGAGGAGGCCACAGAGGGGGAGCAGCTATCTCCCTGGCTCGATGAAAGCTTGGCCTGGGCATGCTATGGGGAGGGAGCATGCAGCTAGAGAGGAGGGAAGTGTGACAGTGGTAGAATGCATGGGTCCTGGAATGTGGCAGGGAGAATCTTTAGAGCATGGCTGGAAAGAGGCCAAATCCCCTGGGATGGTTCAGTGTGGGCAATGAACTTTTTAGCAGGATGAGACAGGAGATCCTGGGGGATGACAGCAGGATTATGCACAGCACAGAGACACCTGTCCAAGGCAGCACAGGGATGCACCACTGCTTTACAATTTGCTGGTGTTCTGAGTTCCCAGTGAACAGTCTCCCAGATGCCACATAAACCAAGGACCTTACTGCTGCCTACCCCCAGCATGCCCATCCTGCTGCCCCTTGGGGTCTTTGCTGCCTTTTAAGCAAAGAAGCTGCATCATTCCCCCATCCCGTCTGGCTGAGACTCAGGGTAGGGGCAGGTTAGGGGAGAAGGGCAGTGAGTCTGGGGAGGTCTGCACCCTCACCCACAATCTCCCACCAGTTACTCCTTTCCCTAGCTTGCCCTCCACTTGGGCAGCAAAAGGAGCACAAGGTCTGGTGGTGAATCTCAGCTCTAGTGCTGCCGGGTAGTTAGTGTGGGCAATTTCCTCTACTCTCCACATTTCACTGCTTTTGTCTTATGAAAGTAAGGATAATAGCAGCCTTACAGGGTGAGTAAAAGGATGTCAATCAAATAAGTGGAAGAGTGTCTGTCACCTAGAAGGCACTTCATGAATTTAGTTGCCATTCATCCCCCTCCCGCACTTTCAGATCCTAATCATCTTTCACACCATCTCCCAAGTCTTAGAAAATTTATTATCTAATCCCAAAAATATAGCCCTTGGTTATGTCAACCAATGGTCATTGGTGCCAGTTCACCACCAATAGGAATCCCCAATTTGGGGTGTTGTGAAGAAGGAAACTTTATTCAGTGCAAACAGCTCAATGGTAAAACAGCAATAGTGTGGCAAGAGGCTTCCCTGAGGCCAGCACCCTCTTCAACTAGACAAGTCTACTCCTCAATAGCCTGGTCTCTTCTGCCCTGCCCTGCCCCCATCCGCTCTTCTCCAGCCTGGGAATGACATGGAAAGTACACTCTCAAAGCCACAGGGGAGCCAGCTTATATGAACAGAAGTCCCCACCCCTGGTCCCCAATTGGTCTGTCCTCATGCAAATGAAGATGCCAAATCCTCACAGTTTGATTGGTACAAAGGCACTGTTCTGACTGGTCAGAATAAAGCTGCTCTGATTGGTCAGAGAAGAGCAGCTCTGATTGGATGGGGAAAGCCTCAGTTCTATTGGTTGAAATAGGATTCCAGGAGCTCCTCTATAAGGGCTGGCAAGAACTCTGTGCAGGGCAGCATTTTAGCAGGAGATGTAAGCAGTCTAGGGCACGGGCTTCTCCATGACGTACAATTTGTGTGAGAGGCTTATGTGCAGAAATAGCTGCTAGGCTCTGCTTCTTCTTTTCTGTTTTTGAGCCCAGTAAGTTACCAGGAGCTCTTAGGTATCATTTTTTCCTTTCAAGGTTCACAGTTATAAACCAGGTAAAATATTTTGTGGGATACACATATGTACACATGTATACATATTAATATACTCATATATACTAATTATTTCATCATGTTGTGTTGGAGTCCCATTCAAACTTCACTGCACATCCCCAGCATGAGGCAGGGTGCTTGCTGATGCACTGACCTACAGACTATAGGGCGAAGAAAGTGACCTAGAAGGCCAGAGAAGCAGCAGTGCCAGGGAGGAACAAACACTGTGTCACTGGAGGGTCCGCTGAAGGGAGGACGTGCTTGGCTTGAGGAAGGGTGAGAAGGGCTGCTATGGGACACACTTGTTCTTGACAGCCTCAGGAACTGCTCCAGGAATGATGAGTGGACAGAAGTCACAGGAAGACAGAAGACCATCTACTCAAGATGTTTAAGGATGTGGTGGGCTGCATGATGAGGTGATGGGTTCTCAGTCACTGGAGGTAACCAGGGAAAGGCTGAAGCCCCTCCTGAGGACTGTTGTACAAGGAATTAAACCAGTGGATGAAAAGTTGAACCAGAAGAATGTTGACATATTTCCAGCCCACAAATTCTCCAGTTCTATGAATCAGAAAGGGATACTTTCTTTCTTTATTCTAGGCATTAGAAGAAATTTGCAGAAAAGAAAGTGTGGCTTAGTTACATTAAAAATATTAGGAGTATTTTCAGTGCAGTTTGACATTTTTCAATGGTCATTCTGCTCACTTCTATCTGTGTAATGAAACTAAGAGATTTACTAAAGGTAGCTGCTACCACAGGGGTTAAAAGCTACTCTCTCCCTGGCTTCCCTTTCACCTCCACCCCAACCCTCCTCTCTAATAGGACCTCTGGCCCAGCAGTGGGTCTGCTTGCCAAGTCCAAGGCTGCGAAGGACCTGAGGAACCTGTAGTATTGCTCAGGATGCAACGGGATGGATCAAAGAGAGACTCAGCAGGCTAGCCATTGTGGAAAGAAGGAGGAAGGCTGGCTTTGGGAAATGGAAGGCAGGGACAGGAGGAGGATGGAGGGGCTATGAAAGGCACAGCCAGGGTTGGACAGCACATAGGACAAGGACACAAATACCAAAGTGAAAGGTCTTCAGGGTACCCAGAGGACCCTTGTAGGAAAAGATAAGAAGAAACACCCATTTCACCTGGCATTACTTCCTCTCCACTGGCTGATTTCCTTGGCTACAGGCTTTCATTCTGTAAAAGTCTAATGTTCCCAGGAGGGCAGCACTTTCATGTCTTTAGGGAGGCAGCTGATACAATGCTGACCTCAGGGGACTGTGGTGAGGATGCAGTGAGGTGACATGAGTTCATCATTGTGCACTGCGCCCTAATGCTGGAAAGTCTCGACCCCCCTCCTTGCTGGCCAGGCCCGCATGCCTTGGGGTGTGTGGTTTTCAGACCTGCTCCACAGAGCAGATGAGAGAGAGAGGAGGGTCCAATGTGGTACTAGTGGGGAAGGGTCACAGAATGAGATCAAATGCTTGAACAAGACATTGCACTTGCTTCTCAGTTTTGTTTCATCCCACACTAGGCTCAGCCCCAAGAACAGGCAGGAAGGGCCAGAACACAGGGGCTAGAGGATGAGAAAGAGAGGGGTGGGAGCAGGCTGAGGCTTGCATTCTAACAGTCTGGGCTGTGCCTGGCCATCAAGATTGACTCCTCATCTGAGGGAAAGGATGGGTGTGGGAAGAACGTGGCCTCTGGGCTCCCGTCAGTCTCCTGACTTCAGGGTGTGTGTGTCCAGCTTGGGCTTCAGCTACAGGGCCCAGCAGGTGTCCCTGCCTGAGAATGGCCTTCGTGTGTCCTGAGCCACTTCACACACATGTCACTGACCCTGTGATAATACCTGGGAGGCAGGTTTATCATTATGACACCCACATTATATTATGTATATTACATTATACCTATGTTTCACATGGGTCACTGAGGTGGGGGAGATGCAGTGAATGAGATCCTAGAGCTACAGAACTTGGAACAGGGCAAGATCCAAGCCCAGGTTTTCTGACTCCAAATTTGGGCCTCTAATTCACCACCTGAGGTGGCGTGGGAAGGCCTCAGTCTTCACATAGAATAGGAAAGATGGTCCCTCACTTCTCTCTCTTCCACAGTGTTCAGTGAGGCTGGGAGAGGAGGTAACAAGAACCATGTGACCATGAAAATGGACTTAGTCTCTCTTTTCTTCATGCATATAATTAGAGTGTTTCTACAACTCTCATAAATGGTTATCATGAGGTTTAAATGAGGTAGTTAAAAATCCTTAGTAGTGTTTGACACACAGTAAGTGCTCAATAAATGGTAAATTTTTTATCACTATGAGCAAAAGACCTCCCACAGCGCTTCCTGGGGGTGGCATAGGCAAGGACCGCTACTGCCCCAGTTACCCTTTCTCACAAGAGGCTCTGGATATTATTCCTTCTACCCCCAACCTTCACTCCCAACTGCCAGAACCAGAGTCATAGTTTAAAGTAACAGTAATTAAATGTGTATTATGTTCTGGGCCCAAATACCTTCCACTCAATTACCCTGGGAGACATTATTATCCCTGCTTTACACAGGAAAGAACTCAGGCTCAGAGAGGTAGAGTGACCTGCTTAACACGACACAGCTCATGAGTGGTGGAACAGCCTGGTGTGATGGCAAAGATGGTTCTCTTTTTACCGCACAGTTCTGATTTCTCTTCAGCGGTACTTACTTCCAAGGAGACCAGGGTCTACTCTTCTCCAACAACATGGTTACAACCAAGCTTAGTAACCACAAGGATGTTATAAGGACAGAGCCAAACTCTGGTCACTCTGTCTAGGGCCTGACCCGTCCTTGTTCAAAGGGATCCACAGAAGAGAGGACAGGAATTCTCCAGTGCCCTGGGTGTTATAACATGTACTCAGGATAGAACACATGTGTTCTATCTTGAGTATGTCATCCTGTGTGATCCTCTCAACCCTCTGGGAAGGACGTAAAAATGTCCCTTCTAGAAAACTGACCCTACTTTTTAGATGAGACAGCAAGAGGCTAGAGAATGCCTGAGTCCCTTCCCCAAGGCCACACAGGCAGTGGGATAAATGGCAGAAGCACAGGACACAGGAAACATAGCCACAAAATGGATGTGAAAAGATTTAGAAACACCAAAACGAGTATGTAAAAAAATGGTTTCATCTATGTACAGAGAAACCAGGAAAATATGCAGCATATTACACTTGTGACCACAAGGCATTGAAAGCTCTGGGTCTATCCAGAGAGTTTCCAAGGTAACTCTGGGGCAGGGCCAGGTGATCGCACCCTAGGGCCCTGGGGGCCACAGTGGGGAAGCTCAGCTCTCCTTGGAAGACCCAAAATAGCAAACCCCCACCCCCAGCTCCTTGGAGACACAGGATGACCTCTGCTCCTCACTACTTCTACTCCCCCAGCCTCATTAGAACTAGGTTTGTGCAGATGATTTTTTTTCCCATTACCCAAAAAATAATGTAATCTACAACAGAACTCTACTTGGTCCAAAACCTGCTTATTAAAAAAAACTACTTTTAGGAAGAAAGAGAATAAGTGGTTTGATTCCCCATGGAGTGATCTCCACTATGCCTAATTTTGATAGATGGAAAACAGAATTAAATTCCTGTTCCTAATTTGACTTTCAGTGTCTCTTGGCCCTGAATTAATAAGGAGATGGAAGAATGTCTCCTCCCAAGTTCTGAGCTGCATTTCCCTTTAGTCCCTCATTTCTTCATTCTTTGATTAGATTTTTAAATCCGCTTTGCCCTTGAACTTCTGCTCTGCCCACCTTCCTTCCCTGGGCCCTGGTGGGTGGGACTAGATTGACGCAGCAGCTTGGATAAAGGAGCTCTACAAGTAGAGGTGGCCCCCTGTGGTTGGTGATTTCCCCTCGGCTGTGGGCTGGCCTCTCAACCACCTGGGGAGGCTCATCCTCTCCAGGACTGTGATGTGCTCTGCCATCCTGCATCCTGCTTGAGGGAGCAAGGGAACACACTGCTCTAGAGAGGTCTCTGCCCTTCAAAGGATGCTGTGCCCGCCAGGCAGAGTCTGCCCCAAGCTGTTGTTTTGAGGCTGTGTGCAGACAAGGGGTGGGAGGAGTTGTGGAGGAGGCAGGCCTGGCTCAGAGTCAGAGGACCTGAGTTTGTCTTGATATCGTCACGCACCAGCTGTGTGATCTTAAGCAAGTCCCTTAATAATTCTTTCTTGACTCTAGAATGACCGGGGGTGGGAGGAGGCAAAATAGCAAAACATAAGTGAAAGTGCTTTGCAATCAGCAAGGAATATTGAAAGAGAAGGAATGTCATTATTCTAATAGAAATGGCCCTGGGCCAGGAGGCAACAGAATCTAACATAGTGCCCAGTGCATAGTAGATGCTTAACAAACATTGAAAAACTCCCTTCCCAAAGCCCAGGAAGAGCTGAAGCAGAGGAGACAGGGTTCAGATTGATAGCAAGAGGGACTGTGGCTAGACACAGAAAGAACTTCCTGTCAGGTTGATGAGACATTGTATGCAGCACTGAGGAAAACTGCAGGAGAATCTTTGCCTGGAGATATTTACAGCCTGTCCCTCATCTCTCAGCATTCCCACTGCATGGGGTGCACTAGTTTGGTCCTGCCTGAGTGGGCTTGTGGCAGAAATTTCCAGGGGAGAATTCCTGATTCTGTTACACTATTCAATGGTGCAAGGACCCCACAAGAGGAGGGCCATCTGGTGGAACTCAAGGTTTCCCAACCATATTCCATCACATGGTAGCATCCTATGGGCTTTCAGCTCAGCGTCGTTTTGGGCTTATGGTCAAACGTATTTGAAAGATGATATGGTAAAATAGCTGTTTTGGTACAGGACAATTCAGACTGTTCAGGCTAACGTGAGTCTCTACAAGGGGGAAGGAGCACAAAGTGTTATCCAACATTTCTGGGGTTTGGAGGGGAGGGCCATAAAATTCTGTGTTCACAAAACACTGATTATCTATAGTGTTGTCCAACAGAACTCTCAGTGCAGATGTTCTATACCTGCACTGTCCACCTGTGGCCACTGAGTGCTTGAAATGTGGCTGGTGAGACTGAGGAACTGAATTTTCAATTTTATTTAACTTTAAAATGGGGAATTCCAATACCTCTATACCTTGGGTTGTTGTAATAAATAAGCTCTATATAAAGCACATATTGGCTTCCAATCCAAGACAGCAGCAGAGGAAACCCTGATCTCACCTGCTGCCAGGAACACATGGAATTTACACCTACAGACAGAGCAATGTCCTTGAAGAAGAACTGAGGGATGCAACCAATGAGAGAGAAAGAGAGAGAATGAGAATGAACACAGAAACAGGACTTCCTAGCTCTAGCTCCAGTGTCCAGCCTCATGACTTACTCCAGACTCTCTTCAACTGGCACTCAGCATAGTCACTGCTCCTGCCCAGAGCAGTGACTTGTGGCTTGTCCCAACACTTCCTGCAACCACACCTGCTTCAGCTACAACCCCAGAGTCTTACCTCTGGGAATCCTTACCACTCTCACCCCTTCCAGCTTCTGCTCCAGGTCCTGGTGTGGCTGGCCTCTGGGACTACTGGGACTACCGGGACTACCAGAGGCATGGTCCCACTCCAGCTACAGCTTCAACCAGTCTGCCAAGGTGGTCTCAGTGCAGCTTACCCCCAGGACTTCCCGTGAACCACTCCCACTCTAGTTACCCAGTCCTTGGTAAGACGGTCCGCCAGGGACTCCCTAAGGCCCATGCATGCTTCAGCCCCAGCTGGCCTGCCAAGGACACCCAGCACACGCAATCTACAAAGGAAGAACTCCTACACAAGGTCACTCTTGCAAGGCCAGGAGAGGTTGCTGTTTTGCCTAACTCATTGAAACAAACACACAGAGACAGCCAAAATGAAGAGACAGAGAAATTTGTCCCAAAGAAAAGACCAAGACAAAACCCCAGAAAAGTAACTAATAAATAGAAACCAGCAATCTATCAGATAAAGAGTTCAAAACACTGATTATAAGGATGCTCAATGATCTCAACAAAGACATTGGAAACATAAAAAAGGAGATAGAAAACATAAAAAAGAACCAGTCCAAAATGAAGAATATAATAATGGAAATGAAGGATATATTACAGGCATGAACAGCAGATTAGATGAAGCAGAGGATCTAATTAGTGATTGGGCAGACAAGGAAGCAAAAACACCCAATCAAAACCGCTAAAAGAAAAAGGAATTTTTTAAAAATGAGGATGCTGTAAGGAGCCTCTGGGATAACAACAAGTGCACCAATATTTGCATCACAGAGATCCCAGAAGAAGAGAGACAGGAACAGAGAACCTATTCGAAAAACAATGGCTGGAAACTTCCCCAACCTGCTGAAGGAAACAAACACTCAAGCCCAGGAAGCACCAAGCCCCAGACAAGATGGACCCAGAGAGGCCCACTGCAAGGCACATCAGAGTTAAAATGCCAAAGGTTAAGTCAACAAGGATTTTTTTTTTACTTCAAAGTTGGACGTAAACAGAAACAAATAAGCTTAACTATATACCAAATGGGTAACAACGATATTAAAGAAAAATGGAAAAGGAAGAATTCAAGTAATTTTTAGCTATAGTACTTTCACTTCTTTCAGTTTGAAGATAAAACGATCAAAAGAACTGCAGAAAAACTTAAACGACTTAATAGGTTAGTAGGTTTATTGTTAACAATGGTGTGGGTATAGTAACCTGAAACAAGTTTATGTGTATTGTAGAATTAAACAAAGGAGTAAATATATTGATTGTCTTGGGAGCCAGGCTTCTTATGATGAGATAAAGGAGCTATAAATATTAAATGATGAAAGGCAAGAATGCCAGGAAATGGATATTTCCCCAGTCTTTCCCCTGAAAGGACAGTGGCAATGAGCACACATAGCTTCCAGATTTCAAGTTCTAATATCACGACCCACTAAAAAGAACCAGGGGTCCTTAGCAAAGTGGCTGAGCCCAGGGCTGGGGCTGAGAGTGCAAGCCTGAGCCATTGTGGACCAGAAGTGAGAATGTGCTCAGAGAATGGCAGGCACGGAAGCCAGCGGGAAGGAGGTCCCACTGCCAAATCTTGTACCATCTGAGCATCAAAATTAGTAATGATAGTAATGGACTATAACTTACTGAGTAAAATCAGAATTCATGCATCCATACTGACAGAAGTAAATAAATAAGCAAGCAGGAAAGAACTTTATAGTAAAATGTTAATGAATAAATGTGGAAGGAACGATAGAGTGGAAAAATCACTATCTAGTGATTAGAATCATTGGATTCAGGAAAGAGCCATCAATGTACTATAACTTCAATAATCTCCCCACAGTTTAGTTATTTATTACAAAGGGGAAAATAGTAACTTTATTTTACTGAGTGGAGAAAATTGGAGGACATGTCCAGGACTTGGTGATCAAAGTTAACATCACCGATATGGGAACAAGTCACAGTTGCCTGACAGGATCAATGAGAAAAATACAGCATCACTTCTGGGACATTCCTGCCACCTGCACATAACCTGAATTTAATGACGTACCAGACAAACCCACAAACCCAAACTGAGGGACACTGCACAAAATAACTGGCCTCATCTCTTCAAAGTGTCAAGTTGAGAGGGCAAGACTAATACTGACCCAGATGAAGGAAGACTAAAGAGACATGACAACTAAAATGTAATAGGACGTCTTGGGTTGAACCTGGCCCTGAAAAATTATTACTACAGAGGACAATGGGTGAAATCTGAACAAAGTCTGTGGATTGGGGATAGAAAGCACACATGGCTAGGACTCAGTTAACTTTACTTTTCTTGTAGCATCAAGAAAATCATCAGTCTGTGTTGAGTGAATGAATGAAGGCACACGTGGAGGCCATCAGTTGCAAAGGCATGGTGATGGAGGTAGTTCTGACACTTGGCAGGGGGAGCATTTGTTTATAGATGTTGTTCGGATTCCAGGAGGGAGGAAGGACTCAAGCATGCAGAGTAGTTCTGAGCAGTCACCGAAGAAGCCCTGGTGGCAATGGCATAGCTCTGCCAGTGCAGCCCACCTGGACTCCCGGGCCGGCCCTGCACAGGACACAGACGCTGGGGTTCAGGCACTGGGCTCACTAACAGCCAACGGTCAGCTCCTGACTGTCTATGTGTGGGTGTGGGTGTGCAGCTGCCACAGTGCACACAGGTGCACAGATTTTTCTGGGAAGTGCTGGTTTAAATTAGCTACATCTCATAAGCACTAAACTGACGTCACAAATTGTCTGAGAGTCAGAGAAACGCATTTGCAAAACAGTGCTTTATCAAGAATTGACCTCGGACCTTGTTGCATCAGCAAAACCTGCTCTCCAGGAGAAGAAGCTCTTCAACCTATGAAGTACGAATGCATCCAATTTACATTTTCCCTCTCTCTCTCTCTTTGTAGCTGCTTAACAGTAAGGCTGAAAGGGTGGGAATTGAGTTTGCAGATGCAAAAAGGCTTGGAGGTTAGCCGGTCTTCTTGTAACCCAGTTCTCTCTGTTATGCCCATGTCTAGGGAATTCTGTCAAAGAGACTGCTCTCTTTCTCACACATGCATACACGCACGTGTGCACACCCAGAAATAGCCAAGGATAGATGGGAAAGCCAGAGCCCTCTGGTGATCAGTCCTACGATCTGAGGGAGCCCTCCCCTCCCTGGAATGTCTCCAGCCAGGAGCCAGTCAATCAGGCTGAAATCAACAAGCCCAGACTACGGGGCTGGAGGCTGCCTGAGGGACTTACATTCTGCTTTGGCACAGATGAGGCAGGCGGTGGTGCAGTTGAAGAAGTTCAGGATCCCAGCTACAGCCACACTGATGTCGGTGTTGCTGGGGTGGAGGTTCAGAGTTGTAAATCTCTGGGACTGGAGCTTGACAAACTCCTCTGGGGCCACTTTGAAATGGGGGACCTGGGAGGAGGAGCAAAAATGAGCAGCAGAGAGGACCCAGAAAGAGAAAGAACAAAAGAAAAGAGAGAAGTTAGATAAGGCTGTGGAGGGGGAATTCTTTTATGTAAGACCATTGCCGCCCACCAGTGGGAAACACCTTGCAGGAGTCGGGGCACCCACTCCACTGGAGAAGCCAGGATGACCCCCCAACAGCACAAGATAGGAAGACTCAGGACAGGAGCCCTTTAGAAGGAGGCCTGTGACGATGTGCTGCGGACCTGGAGTGGGGTCTGTGGCCCTGAGAGGGAGGCGAAGGAATAGCTCTTTGTTCTCAGAGAAACTGCCCACTGCTGAGCAGCTAGACAAATGGCTCTTGAAGGCATAATCTTTCTAATATTTTATCTGTAGTTAATATATCAGAGCAGAGACAGCAGAAGGAGAAAAACACCACCTTGGGGACTAAGAGAAGAGGCCATTGGCCCAGCTGAGACAAGGGTATCAACCAGTTCCCACCAGCTTCCTGGGTGAAAAGAAAGCCTGTGATGAGTCCCTCTGTAAATGTGCACATGAGGAAAGAAGCCTTGCAGGCTGAGAACTGATCTGAGAGCCTCTGAATGAACCAGGTAAATAAAGACCTGCATCGGCCTTGTTAGGATGGTGTCAGCTTCCCTCTGTGCCTATTACTGACATTTGCAAGAGCCACTGCTCCTGCCTTCTGCCTCTTCTCTTGGAAAAGGATATTAACAGGCTCTGGTGGTAGCTTTATTGGTAGCTTACACTATTGGGTAGGTAATAGGGCAGTTAAAATGTAATAAGCTGCCATCCACCTTGATTTTATTCTGTCTCCCTCATCCCTGGTACCAAGAGCTGGGAGAGTTGAAGGCTGCGTGGTGCCTCCATGGGAGATGGGGCTGAAACCTCAACCTTCATTCCCCCTTTGGACCAGTGCCCTGTGGGAGAGCTAAATTACAGCAAACATGGGTTTGCTCTGTGGTTAAAGCAAGTAAGATTGGGGATAAACAGCAGGAAGAACTTCCTGATGGTGAGTTGACTGGCTCCTAGAATGGGTTATTCAGAAATGATTGCAGAAGTTTTCTTTGTCTGGGCTGGCCCAGAGTCTCAGATGATGTTGAGATGATCTCTGCAGGCGTCTGCTACTTTGTTGTTTAAGCTTCTGAGAGAAGCCAGCCAGAGACAAGATCTCTGCTGAGTTTGGGTGAGGGGCTAATGTAGAAACTAGGGAAAAACTAGGATTAGCCCTTGAACCCTTGAGAGAGAGGACAACCAATATTTCCAGCAGAGACCAAAAAGTATAGACTTGGGGAGAATCTAGTAAGTTATGAGATAAGACTCTAAAGAATGAAGTTGTGTCATAAAGGGGTGTGTCATAAAGAACCTTTCTTCCCAGCTTGTATTTTGCATACCATATGATCCATCTAAAATGGATGAACCTTGAAGGGATACAAAGGGGCAAGACAGATGCAAAGTCTGGGCAGGGCCAGGAGCCAGACTGGTGGTGACTCACAGGTTTGAGCATCTCTGACCAAGGCCCTCCCTGCATGGAGGTCCCTAGAAACACACTTCAATCCCTGGATCTTACAGCCGAATCAGGAAACAGACTCGTGTCTGAAAATGTGGTTGTGCATCCAGTTCTGCTGTGTGATTTGGGGCAAACTACTCAACCTATCTAGCCTCGCTAACACAGAGATAACAACAGGTGCTTCCTGGAGCGTCGGGACGCTGAAACAAGATCCTGTGTGCGACGGGCAGAATAGCTCAGTACCTATCATGCAGTAGGTGCTTAGGCAATGCCTTCTCTCCTCCTCTTTCCCCTTTCTCCCAAAATGTAAGAACTCCCA